>NW_028274822.1:53314285-53930357 GCF_037043125.1 Eumetopias jubatus | reverse complement strand
TCCTTTAGAGTGAAACATCTTTATTTCACCTCCACTTTTGAAAGGGATTTTCTGTGGGTATAGATTTCTAGGTTGATAGGTTTGTTTTGTTTTGTTTTTTTCCCCCTTTTCAGTACTTTAAAGATAGATCTTGGCTACATTGCTTCCGTGAGAAATTTGCTGCCATTTTATCTTCATTCTTCTGTGTATAATATCTGCTTTCTTTGGCTGCTTTTAAGATTTCCTCCTTATTACTGGCTTTATAAAACTTCATTATCATGTGCCTTAGTATAGTTTTCCTATTTCTCATGTATATAATATTTCTCTTATTCATTGATCTTAGTGTTGTAGTTTTTATTAAGTTTCAGCCATAATTTCTTCAATAACCCCTTCAAGGACTCCAAATACACATACAGTAGTCTGCCTACAATCCCAACTTGCCAATGCTTGTTTTTAAGGGATTCTTTGTGCTCTATTTCATTTTGGATAGTTCCTATTTCCATGTCTTCAAATTCACCAACCTTTTTCTTCTGCCACATCCAATCTGTCGTTAGTCCTATCCAGTGTATTTTTCATCTAACAGTTTTGTCTCCAGAAATTCAGTTTGGGTCTCTTTTATACCTTCTGTATCATTAACTTTATTTGATTTTATCTTGTTGGGTAATGGATTTTTTTGTATTCCTTAGTATTCCTGAGCTTTGTTCTCTGAAACAAATCGCTTTGAAACAGCTTGATCTTTTTTGGGTCTTATAATTTTTTAGGCAAGTCCAGAGTGGTGCTCAGTGTAAGGCTAGTTCTTCCCACTACTGAAGCAAGACCTTCCTGACTCTACCCAGTGCCCCATGAATTCTGAATTTTTCCAGTTTGCCTGTTGTGAATAGGCACTACTACCAGCACTGAATGAGGACGATCCACTGTTTGCTCATCTTTTTTGATGAGCCCCAGCCTTGGGTAATTTCTTCACAGGCATTTACTGGTCAGACCCCTTGCAGATCTCTGGGATTCTCTGTGTAGCTCTCTCCTCTTTGGTAGTCTGTCCTGAGAACTCCATCTGTCTTGGTCTCCCTGGACTCTCTCTCCTAAACTTGGAGTCAGCTGGGCTCTGCCTAGATTCCCCTCCCTGCACCAGAACATGGAAACCTCTTTGGAATAAGTGGGAGCAACTGTCAAGCTCACGTCCTTTCTTTTCCATCTCTCAGGGATCACTGTCCTTCCTTGCCTGATGGCGAATGCTCTGAAATCTGTTTCATAGATTTTTTTTTTCCAGTGTTTTTGGTTGTTTCCAGAAGGAAGTAAATCTGGTCCCTTGTGACTCTACCTTGGGCAAAAGTACGTCATCCCTTCAGCCATTTGTGGTCTCTTTGAGAAGATCCTAAACTCAAGTATTATCTTCACATGTGTCTTATAGACAACTGAGACTTTCCATTTATTTGAACACAACACTGTGCCACTAGAGATAATTATTTTAAAGCAAAAAGTTATTTGACTTAAGTGTGACTGGAACTTTCTAGTGTGAAATAGTTTATTGTACTTATTAGTAAAAATATTAACTTTTATTGAAGTACAATTCACTGATCCTTCACTCATCCTATTACCATCTTCAAATGTGTCAACTAAAATAAAATATGTTCACACCACTTAACATCAAAAGTTGTATTTTGACAGTTTAGAATCAGACTTCTGAATGGAGACAGTGCCCTACAGGGCGTTTTATTTTCATCCCTTGAGAGGCGTCATATAAACGTGGTTCTAATTTATGTAAAATGGGAAATGTTATTAAGATAACATCTTTTTAGGAAGATAGCTTTACCCTAAAATATATTTGATCTTTTAATTCTTTAAGTCTTTGTCTTTTCTACATTGGACCACTTTCTTTCTTAAAATACCTGTGTATGTGCCAATGATAAACAATTGCTATACCTTTTATATATTGAAAAAAATATTTAAATATTAAAGTCAAGAGATGAAGTGTCTTCTAATAATGTTAAAACTAGTTTTCCTTCTTCAGTACAATCTGACAATGGTGGAGATAAAAATTTCCAAGCAAAAAGCCCTGGATGAAATAACTTCATCCAAACCACTGAGTTCCCTTGGCCATTTTCTTTCCATCAGACTGAAGCCTAATTTATGAGAATTACCGAGAGATGACTACAGGGTTCTACACCCAATTTCAATATGGCAGGCGGGGTATGGAGGTTTCTCAACACCACCAAGCAATTCTTTGACAGCTGGGTGTCCTATAGGTTTGCTCAATTCTGACACTATTAACATGGAGATAGCATCAGACCCCACAAGTAAAGGGTTCAGTCCCACAAGACTATTCTCCTTCCTCCCCTGCTTCACATATCAATTCCCAGATACCTGTACTTCTGACCGATTGGCTATCAATCAGAGGTTCCCACAACCCCTTTCTTGAGCTCGATTAATTTGCTAGAGTGGCTCATAGAACTCAAGAAACCACTTTACTCGGATTACCAGTTTATTACAAAGGATATTAAAGGAGCCCAATCAATAAGCAGATAAAGTGATACATCGGGCAAGGTATGGGGAGAGGGCGCAGAGCTCCCATGCCCTATCGCAGTACTCCATTCTCCCCAAACAGCCATGTGTTCACCAAATCCTGTCCTTCTGGGCTTTGTGGAGGCTTCATTACATAGACACAATTGATTAAATCTTTGACCATTGGTGATCTGACTCAGTCTCCAACCCCTCTCCCCTCCTTGGAGGTCAGAGAGTAGGACTGAAATTTTCAACCCTCCAACCACATGGCTGGTCCTCCTGTCACCCAGCTCCCATACTTAGGTGCTTTCCAAAAGTCACCTCATTAACATAACAAAAGACATCTTTATAACTCTCATCACTTAGGAAATTCCAAGGGCTTTAAAAGCACTGCCAGGAACCAAAACCAAATATTTCTTACTATAAATCACAGTATTACAATGACATAAAAGCTTACTGTGTGTTTTATACTGATTGAAATATCAGACACTATCATTTAAGCATCAATATTTCAATGGTTAAAATGTTCCCATTTGGAAATTACAGAACACTAAGGATTGTTTATTCAAAAATCTGAGATAAAGCTTTTTTTTTTTTTAAAGATTTTGAGAGAGAGAGAGCATGCACAGGCACAGAGGCAGGGGTAGGGGAGGAGCAGAGGGAGAGGGAGGGGGAGAGAGTCTCAAGCAGACTCTGTGCTGAGCCCTACTTGCAGCTCTACGCAGGACTCGATCTCATTACCCTGAGATTATGACCTGAGCCAAAAACCAAGAGTCTGATGCTTAGTCAACTGAGCCACCAGGCCCCCCCAAGCAAATTCTTAGGACAACTAATTTTAAAAGATTTAGCTTATTTTCTATGTTGTGTATTTGGTTTACACCCAAGACTTGGAGGAGAGGACCTTCATTCTTCTAATGGCTGAACATAGAGCCTAAACTGTATGTAGATGAATCCTTTCATGGTTAAGTAGGCCAGTGCCCTGGACATCAAGAGAGCAACATGTAGCAATCTGTCCTGAATGGTTTAAAGAGATTCCAAGTACTTCTTTACTTACTATAAACTCTCTCCGGCCTTAAATTTTTATTCCATTGCTTAGGATTCTGTAGTAATCAAGACAAATTGCTCAGTATCCTCCAAAATCTTTCATATACTTAAGGGTATAATTATTGACCTGATAGTAATCTTTCTTTATGTAAGATAATCTCATTGAAGTTTGATAAATGAGTCTATGTTCACTTAAATGATCAATATTAATTTATCCTCTTTTCTGTGAACATTTGTGGGTTTTTTTTTTTTTTCTATTCTCAGAACACTCTTGTGTACCTCTCAACTCAGTTGAAACACAAGACTAGTGGGGTCCAGGTTGCATGCTTAGTGGCCAAGGTCGGCCAGTTCACTCATTCGAAAAATCAGTCCCTTGAAGTGGTCATGGGGCCACCCAGTTATCTCCACTCAGGTACCTGGTTAATAAGTAACAGGGGGGACTAGACAGTTGTGTGGAATTAACTGGGAACAGCCTTTGCCCCCAAAAGGAAAGCCTGCTCCAAAAGTGTAGAATTGGTCACAATGCCAAAGCACCATTATTTGACACATCATAGTGGTAAAAAAAAAAAAAAAAAAGTTTAAAGGAAACTTCCTTGGTATTTTTCCATCTGGCATTAAAAAATAAAAGCAGTAAGAAAAAAAATTCTCAGGGATAATTTAATTCCCATATAAGTATGATCTGAATCAGTGTTAGTTGACTTCAGTCAAAACCTCCACACATGGCACTGGAATCCATCTTAAAAGCCAAATGATCATTAACAAAAATGTAATATATCATTGGTAACTGTCTCACTGTAGTATAGCAATTTCCCTATGTTTTTCTACCATCCCACATTTCCTATAAAAGATCTTAATTCTAATAACCTGAATCTTCAAGGAAATGCACACTCCATTAATAAGTTTCTCCTTTGTAAACCAGAGATTGTTGGAATTACAAAAGATTTAAGTGGAGGCATCTGAAATTAGTTGGAGAGTTGGACTAAACAATAAACCAATAAGCGAAAGAAAAATTTTAAATGAAGGACCTGTACACCAATTTCAAGATATTTTGACAACTATGCTCCAAAAATTTTCTAGTATACTCGTCATGAGACACATTTTACCCTAACATTTAAAAACCAACCATTTAAAAATTATAAAATGCCAACCTAAGTGTAATAGATGTCCACTTCCACTGCATTATAGTCATTTCGTCCCCCCTAGAAATATTTCCGTATGTATTTGTACATGTGTAATTTGATGCCTTTAACACCGAAAATGCAGAACCACTACAAAACCACTGTCAATCACATTTTAAGTCACTCATTTTGTTCTGACTGGAAAATTAATGCTTGAATAAGCTCCAGATAAATTGCCTTTATCTGAGAGCATGGGGCACACATCTGGGAACTCTTAGCTTTCTTCCATTGCTGTCTAGGGTCTGAAAACCCTTGTTTTTTTTTTAAATGAAGGACAAATAAGGCAACTTCTTACTTGAATAGTTATTTGCCTTCATGTACTGCTGTTTAAGGAACACTTTTATTACCTTTTCTTCCAGGTTTGGAGTCCTTACCAATCTTTCCATTTCTCAAACATGGATAGCTGTCATCCTATGTAATTTATCACATTTATATCTATTTTTTTAATATTGGCCTATCAAAATTCTTTCAGTTTTAATACAATTGGAAAACACAGGGAACAAATAGTCCCTTTTGAGGACTAGTAGGGATAAAATTATCTTTTCCAAGTGAATTTGCCTCAGGCTAGCGCAAATGAAAGCAGCATTCAGCAGAGTCACCTGGAGCTTCAAGTAGAAGTTGGGACCAGTTCCAGTGCCATCACTACTTCCTAAGCTTGAGAAGTTCTGTGCCTATTCATTGTTCATTAACTCATTCAGTTGGTTTGCATTAAGTATTACCATGTGCTATTCACCAGGACAAGAGGCACAGACAACATGAGAAACAGCCCCTGCCCTCACAGAGCTTCCTGTTGTAGTGGGAAAGAGAGAGGCTTCTAATAATTCAGCCAACAAGTATAGTGTGATGTGTGCTGAGGGCAGGCATAGTCTGTGTGAGGGGATTTGACTCCATGAAGAGGTAGGTACCAAATGATTGCAGATTTAAAGGATGAGAGGAGTTAACTAGGCAGAAGATGGAACATCATTCCAGGATAGTGAACTTACCCCTTAATTTGGGACCAACAAAGATGGGGATGTGACTTTCCACAAATGATGAAATAATTGGCTTCTGTCTCATTTTTGGAGTATTTGTCCTGTAAGGTTTATTAACTAATCCTATAAGGTCTTTAGGGATGCTCAAGTAATTGTGTATGAAGTGGTAAATCTAATAGGCAAAAAGCCCCCGTCAGCTTGTTCCTGAACATGAAAATATTTAATTAGTGGCATAAAAAACCAGAATAATGTGGGATTCACTTCTCACTGTGCCTTCAGATCTCAGATATTGTTCTAAAGCTGCATTTATTCTAATGTTTCTCCTAGCATATACCATCTGTTTTAAGATTTAAATAAAGGAATTTGTTTTCCTTAAAGAAACAAAATATCATGTGGACTACAAAACATGCAGGCAGGTGGTCTTCAGTAAGATATGTTTCTCTAATGTGATTTATGCTTACTATTTAGTCCCCAATTATTACTAACACCTCACCCATCTTATGAATGATCTTCTAAGATAGAAAATAACAGGTTTCTTTTTGAGAACAAAGAATAAACTATTTATGCCAACTGTTTTATCCATGTGATATTAAACGCAAGCAATTAAATGTTATATTGGGTCAACCACACACACCCAATTCAGTCCTACATAACTCAGGAGATGATGCTGTCCTTTGTTAAAAAAGAAAAAAAGATGTTACCTAATAAAATACAAGAAAACATGTTCTGACCAGTGAAATCCTCTGTAGTAAGACAATAGAGAGAGGACAGCCATAGTCCTTTGAAGAAAACCGAACCCCTGCCACATGATTCAATGGAGATAATTGAATATAGGGAATTGGTTACAAAGCTGGTGGCAAGGGTTGCAAAACAGTCGCAGTAGGAAGCCTGGGGTGGGAGAAGGAAACACAGAGGAAAGGTATGTAACCAGAACTCAAAGCCACAACTGGGTTCCTCAACCCTTGAGGTCCGTTGAAGAAAAACAAAGAGAGAAATACCCTGGCTTCTTTCTTGCTCCTGCCCTTCAATTTCCCACTGATTCAACCTACCTCTAGCCAATTGTAAGGGAGGCTGGGAAATGGAGTTTGCAACCAGCCCTATATTGCAGAGCAGGGAAAAGGCAAGAAATGAACCTGTAGGCAGACAGATGACTGGCACAGAGCCAAAAACAATGCTGCATGGTCCCAGGCATAAAGCTGCAGGGCCCTACAACCACCGGTGCTTCTGTTCTTAAACTTTTCTTCAAAACAGTCTTTCCTCAGAGCCATTGCTAACTCTTCCTTACTGAATGTGTTATTTTTCCTTCTATACTGTCACCAGTGTTAGACACTCATGTTTGGCTAATCCTGTATAAAAGACGCCAGACTAACAAGCTCCACTAACCCAGTGCTTGAGAAGCCAGGCTGTAGGCAACATACACAGCCACACGCATAGGGCAAAGAAAGAATTCTGGGAAACTAACGGCAGGTGGGGAGTGGGGAGGAGTAACTAGTCTATACACAACCCAAAGTGTGCAGACTCGAGTGCGGTGGTTGGCATGGGAGAAAGAATGGTGGGATGGTGGGTTTAGGGATTGGGGGGCGGGGAGCAGAGCATGGAGGCCCAACCTGGAGGCATCTCTCCTACCCCCCAGTCTGCTGTCTTTATCGTTGAAGATCCATCCAAAGAACAAAACAGGGACGCCCGTGTGGCTCAGTGGGTTAAGAGTCTGCCTTCAGCTGAGGGCATGATCCCAGAGTCCTGGGATCAAGTCCCAAAGCCGGCTCCTTGCTCAGCAGGGAGCCTGCTTCTCCCTCTGCCTGCCACTCCCCCTGCTTATGTTTTTTTTCTAATAAATAAAATCTTTAAAAAAAGAAAAAGAACAAAGAACAAAACAAGGAGCTTTATCCCATTCATGACATAAGACTGATTTCTAACACTATCAAGAACTTAGTGCAAAATTGTATATATATCTTCAAATTAAAGAAGTCCAAAAACATGTCAGGGTTTAAATAAAATGAGACAAATGATTCTTTTTTTTCAATCAAAATTTGATGTTAATTTTAGCAGTGACTCAGCTCATTGCTGGCATCCTTTATTAGCAACAAATCAGAACCTTTCATTATGAATAACTTCAGTCCACAAAAAAATGATAGGATTTTTCCGAGGAGGTTTTCATCAGTTACAGACCAAATCATTCTAATGCTTGACAGTTTTCTTCAACAGAGGAAATATTCATAAGATTTGTTGTTTGTTTGCTTGTTTTAAATCTGGTAAATTCCCAGAAAAAAAAGACTCTTTGCAGATATAGTAATGTAAAGAATTTGAGATTTGCCCAGGCAATAAAGCACATGTAAATTTGATCAAATCTATTTTGATTTGGCTTGGGAAATGACTTAATTTCTTAGTGTTAGACTTTGTATGTAAGATGTTGATTTCCTTTTCATTAATTCCTGTTGCTTGTGGAAACCATACAATTGACACATTAGTTAAGGCCCTGGACTAATCTGGTTTAATAACTATTAGGAAGTGTGGCAAGCAAATGAGCCAAGCCATAGTTTTCTTGATTCATATTTACCCACCACATTGTTAGACTGGGCCATCCCCTCGTCAGAGAAAATCCAGTTACACTGCCATCTGAAACAGCAATGGAGAATCAAGAGGCTTTCATAAGAGAAGCTCATTACTTTTCATTCTTTTTAAGTCATTTGTGCAACCAAAATATTCAAGGAAAAACAAGGGAATAAAGTAACCTAGGCTGTGAAATCCCTAATCAGACAAAAGTCGATATTAAGTATACATGCTACAGCTTTCTACCAAAGTCAAAACCATTACCCAGCATTATTAAGATTCAAATTTTGAGACCCCATTTCCTAGAAGATGAGGTTGCTGATAGTATTGTCCTCAGTCTTGGTTTATCTAATAATTTTCGTCTACAGAGATTCTAAATATGTAGCCTCAAAGCATCTTCAGCCTTCATTCCTGGAACTGTATGTTAATATATTCATTATACTTGAAGGAAACCTCATTATTTGAAACCATTGCTTTAGAGAACATATTAACTCTTGAAATTCTATAAGATGCTTTTGTCTTTCTTTTGTATAAAAGATTCTGAGCAAGTATATTTAACAACTCTTGGAGATGTTTTTCTTCCCTTTAACCCGTTGACCTTTTTTATTTCTATTTCTATAAGTGTTAGAACCAACCCTAGTGCTCAGTGATACTTCCAAGGCTTGTATCCTGCTCCAAACAGAACAATTCTTAAAATCTTATATATTCCCAGTGAAATATGAAGAGATCAAAGTGTGATATAGATTTGTTGCCTCAAGTTTGCTTCTATAAGATGGCTCACACTTTCGATGGTGAGTTCTATTTTCTTCCTAAAGCACACTATTACATACAATTGGAGATGTTCTATCGGAAGTAATGTTTGTGAACTCACATTCCAGGCACTGTTCTGAGGTTACATGTATTAACTCACTTAATCTTATATCAATCTGATGGTGCAAACATTATTCTCAGTTTAGAGACAAACTAAAAGCAGGGAGCATGTGGGATTCAGACCCATGATCTCCCCCCACAGAGCCTGGCTTTCAATGGCTGGAGAAACGGCTAAGAATGAGATTCTTACCCTAGATGTAAGGAATTCAAAGTGTTCTTGATATGAAAACAAAGTTAACAAAAGGCCACCTGATTGCTTATTAAAAACAACGAAGCTTGGTTCTTAGAACACGAGCCCCATCCACCATTTTCTCCAGGGATACCATGGGCAGACCTCCAACCCCACCTCGCCTGGGCAGAAGGCTCTGTAGGTCCCTCTGTCCACCCCAAAGGCCCAAGGTAGAAGCACAGCAGAACCTTGTCAGTGAAAAGAGGGTTCTTAACTTCTTGATGTCTTCACACCCTTCTGAGGGGAAGACACTTTCTTCAGTAGCCGTGTTAATTACAGGCAGTAATTCTTAAACCAGGGATGTCCATGGTCCCTGGAAGTGGCATCTGTCAGTCCCCTGCAGCCTTGGTCCCAGCTCATACCATCAGCAAAAAGTTGGTTGGGGCAGCTAGCATTAGAAGTGCTCTTAGGGAAGGGGGCACTCCAGCTGTTTTTTTGGAGTAGCCAAAATCTACTTTTTTCATATTTTCATGGGGGGGGTTACAAAACAGGAAGAAAGGTAAAGACCTATTTCTTCCATCTTCTCCAATCATTTGTGTGTGTGTGTGTGTGTGTGTGTGTGTGTGTGTGTGTGTGTGTGTGTGTGTGTGTGACAGATAAAAGTGATGAAATATGCATGAAAGACTATTAGTTGGCTGGGGCTGCCAAAACAAAGTACCACAGACTGGGTACTTAACAGAAATTTATTCTCACAATGCTGGAGACTACAAGTCCAAGATCAGGGAGCTAGCAGGCTTAGTTTCCTCCGAAGCAGCTCTTCCTGGCTTGTAGATGGCCATCGTCTGTTTCCACTTGGTGACCCTTGTGTGGGTCTGTGTCCCCCTTTTTTTTTTAAAAGATTTTATTTACTTGACAGAGTGAGAGAGCACAAGCAGGGGAAGCAGCAGGCAGAGGGAGAGGGAGAAGCAGGCTCCCTGCCAAACAGAGAGCCCGATGCGGGGCTCGATCCCAGGACCCTGGGATCATGAACTGAGCTGAAGGCAGCTGCTTAACCAACTGAGCCACCCAGATGCCCCTAGACTCCTCTTCTTATAAGGACGCCAGTTATATCCAATTAGGGTCCACCTTCATGACCTCATTTTACGTTAATTACTTCTTTAAGGACTATTTCCAAATACGGTCCCCTTCTGAGGTACTAGAGGTTAGGACTTCCAACATGTGAATTTGGGAGGGACACAGTTTGGTTCACAACAGACACCTAAATCCAAGCACTGTGATACTGAGGAGATAGGAGCCACACAAATTTGAGAAGATTATACAATATCATTTTAATTGCTTTATTACATTAAATAGAAGAAAATTGGGATGTGGGTTGTTATTTGAATTTGGGTTTATTTTTAATGCCAGTTTTTCTTAGGTACAGGTTGCAGTCAGAGTTATCTCCCCTTTCCAATGGCTGAGCAGTTCTACCGATTTGCAAATTCACAAAGAGAGTAATCCTATGTTAGGCCCAGACTGTTTCCTGGCAGCGATGTTCTTTTGCTCATGCCAGAAAAAAAAAAAAAAAAAAAAAACTTTCACAGTAGATAATCCTCCATCTTTGTAGTTGATCACCTTTAAAACCTTAACATGAATAAGTTCTTTGATGAGGCAAAAAAAAAAAATCAAAATAGCATTTCCTAATTAAGTCAGCAAAGCCTGACCATCTGTGAAGACAAACCTCCCAACATCCAAGTTTTTTTTTTTCCTTCCCTTCCTTCTAAAATTTCTATTTGCCAGTTTAACCTCTTTGATCCTTGGAAAATGACAGAGGTGAACAGAGTCAGAAATGGGAGATGATAGGGCTCAGTTAAATTAAGACAGAAGATTGATCCCAGAGAACTAAATAACCAGAAAAGAGATGTGGGATAGAAACCTGACTGGAGAGCAAGAAGGAAAATGGTAACTGATTTTCCTTGAAACCGACTGGTAAAAAAAGCTGAAAATGAACCTCCCCCCCCCCTTTTCTTTAATGCAGCATCAAGAGAGACCTTAGGTAGAAAAAGCCCAAGAATGTGACCAGTCTCCAGTCATTCTCATCCTTACGCTGAATCCCTCCTACTAAGTGCCACATCTCCCAAATTTGACCCAAACCGCAGCCCCCTTACCCAAACCCTAGAGGGTATTTTAGGGGTAGAAAAAATTTCTTCATAGTTTGGACGAAACAAAGAACTTCATTCGAATTTTGAGAACTCATTTCCATTCAAGAGATGTTAATGATCTACTAGTAGTAGGTACTATATAAAAGTAATTTCTGCCCTCCAGGCGAAAAGAGGCCCCAAACAGAGGAAGTTTCTGGTCTTCCCTGGCTGCAGACCATCCTGACTCACTGTGAGGGGGTGTTGGCACCCCTTCCTCCTCTTCAGGAAGGAGG
Source organism: Eumetopias jubatus (assembly GCF_037043125.1). Taxonomy (NCBI): domain Eukaryota; kingdom Metazoa; phylum Chordata; class Mammalia; order Carnivora; family Otariidae; genus Eumetopias; species Eumetopias jubatus. The sequence goes on along the minus strand of NW_028274822.1, from coordinate 53,918,684 downwards.
TGACCCGCAGAGTCTCCAGCACTTTCCTCAGGCGGCTTTGGCGATCATGGCTTCAGATCAAATGCCTTTGTTCCTTTCTCATTCTCTGAGCACTCAAGTCTGAATAGGAGAACTCCAAGTCTGAGGAAGATTTTCCCAGATAATCATTTCTGTCTTCAAGTCCTGCAGAACTTACTATCTTCTGTAGCTTTGTCATCCGGGGAAGGGCATCTAACAGAGATGGAGAATTCAGTCAGATGCCTGCCTTCGAACACGGGCACTTCTAGTTCGGAGTGCTTGGGCAAGTGACTAAAAGCTGCTCTTTTAGTCTCCGTTTCCTCCCTCATAAATTGGGAAGATCATACCCAGAGGGTTGCTGTTGGAATGCAGCATGGACGTGTGTGCAGATCCCTGGGCACAGAGCCTGACTTATGTTACTATTAATTGGATGGGTGATCCCTGATGACTCTTCTCTTGGGTAAAGAAGGTTTATTTCTCTCTGAATCTCTAGAGTCTTCCAGCCTTCTGAACTGACAGCTTCCCCCTTCACCCTTTCTAGAATTGTCTCCAGATTCTGGGCATCAGCCTTCTCTCTCAATCGGTTTACCTCCAGCCTGTTGCATTTATCATCCAATTGTTAAGACTCCTTCCACCTCTACTCACTTTGGCTCCTGTCCCCGAGGCTCTCAGCCAGCACCTCCATTTAGGCCAGGGGCCCCGTGGGAGAAGTAACACATCCCTGGATCCTGAGCTTATCCCAGAAGCCAGGGCACATCCTTCTCCTTGTCTCACCAGGCTCCATTTCCATTCTGAGCCTAGTGTTCGCCACCATGCTCCATGTTGGACAAGTGCAAATCACTGGCCGAGTAGAAATCCCTGGCAAATTCTAAGTTCAGTCCAAGCTAAAGGTTTTTGCTCCAGGTTACAAGTTCCATTTACATCCTCATCTTCTGATTTACTAGAATTTAATCATAGTTTTTCTTTACTGCACACTTGAAGTATTATGGCGAACAAGTAGATATCATTTACAACAAGGGAAGAAAATGCTATTCCCACTTCATAGCCTCTAGCTTTCTCCACTGTGATGGACTAAGGTGTTCATTTGTTCCTGCCAAGTTCCTTAATAGACTAAAGGGACCTTTCATACACCATTCTCTGTCTCTCTCTCTCATCTCTGTGGGAAATTAAGTCCTTACTAAAAGTCAGGAAATACAAAATTATTTCACTCGTTTAAGCTCATTTGTTCATTATGTTCTATATATCTGCCTTAAGAGGCTCTATAAAGAGAACAGAAGAGGTTTCAAAGCAAGGTGAGGACTTTTCAGAAATCTGGATAAAGAAAAGGAAGCTTTAATGAAAACAGCTGTGCAATTTTAGGATTAATTTGTCCATTTAAAGATGCTGAAGTTGACTGCAGTGCCCAACACTTGATTTACAGAGACCAATTTTATAGGATTTGATTTTACCTGATCCACATGGTTCCTTTTTCCTTTTTTTCTTTTTTTTGACTTAAGTTATTGCTTTTAGCACCTTTATCAATAGGTGGGAAGGAGGAGCTGACAAGAATCAATTAATCCCAACCCAGATGTGATTTTACTCCTTAGCAACTCTTAATAAGGCAGTTCTGAGTGAAAGAGTTCAACATATCGACTAAAATAGGGTCCATTTCATCTATTGTTGTATAACAATTTACCCTAAAGGTTAGCAACTTAAAACAATGACCATTTAGTATCCACATAGTTCCTGCCGGCCAAGAATTCCAGGAGTGGTTTATCTGGATGTTCTGGCTCAGTCTCTGACAAGGTTGCCCTCAAGGTATTGGCACGTGTAAGTCATCCGTTAACTTCACAGGGACGGCGGGATTTGATGCTGAGATGGTTCACTCACATGACCAGCAAATTCATTCTGGCTGTTGGCAGAAGGCATCAGTTACTGGCCATGTGGACCTCTCCACGGAGCTGCCTGAGCATCCTTACGATAGCCAGTTTCCCCTAAATTGAGTGATGCAAGAAAGCAAGGCACAAGCCCAAATGTTGTTGATCACCTAGCCCTGGAGTCAAATCATGCCATTCACCAGCTCCTGGCCTCCAGCAGCCTCCCATTATTCTCAGAGCCACACCAAAGTTCTTGCTATGGCACACAGGGCCTTACGTGGTCTGAACCCTATTTTGTTGACCTTCTCTTCACTTCTAATATGCCAACTACACTGAATTCCTTACATTCATTTATTCATTACAGAAAATTAATTCATCCAATACTGACACACAACATTCTCCTCCTAGTGCACAAAACAAATAGGCCTGCCTCATGGAACTTTTGTTCCAATGTCTGAACCCCCACCAGGCACACCAAGTCTCCCTCCCTCCCTGGCACCCACTACTCCCTCAGCTAGAATGTTCTCCAGATTTTCACAGTCGCTCCCTCCATCATTTAGGTCTTAGCCCAAGCTCTCCTCAGAGAGGCTTTTTCTGATGCCCTCACCACTTTCTCCACACTCTGCTTCATTTTCTCTCAAACCACCTATCATACCTGATATTCTACCTTCATCTACTCAAGGTCCAGCTCCCTGGGCATACTCAAAGATCCAAGAAGACAGCGGAGTCCGGGGGCCAACAGCCCCAAAGCATTGACCTTTTTAAGGTGTGTGTTTTGTTTGATGCCCACCCTGCTGCCAAGACTTCAGCTGACTGCTCTCAGCACATCTGCCTTAGTAGCACCATCTTACCCCCCCTTCTACCCCACTCTGAGCTTAGATGCCAGATAACCACACTTTAGAGTAGCCAGTGTCTGTCCCACGTCTTCATTCTCACAGCAATCACATCATGCTCTATTATTCTTTCCATTGTATAGTTCAGGAAACTGAGGCACAGAATATAAATACCTAGCACATGGTGACTCAGGTAATACATGTCAGAGCCAGACTACAACGAACGCAGTCTGGCTCAAATGTATTCACCCTTCGCCACTCTAATACCTTCCTATCCTTTTCTAGAATTGCATGGAAAACAAAGATAAACTGGCTCTGAACATCTGAGGGGACCTCCTAGGAGTCAAGGGCATAAATGTTAATGCATGGATTTGGAGATATACCTGTTTAGGTTACTTCTGATCCAGCACTGCATCTCAGAGAGGTGAAAGTGTTAAGTGGCTCAATTCCAGATATGCACATTGTTAACATATTCTTAAAGCGGGGATTGCAACAGAATGCACACTAACTTGAAAGCATATGTACAGTAATACAGTCTAGAGCATACTCTAGACTCCCTCCACACATTATTTCAGAAGCTGGCCTCTCCAGGGCATACCCACGTTTCAACCTCCATTCAGAGCTCACTGCCTCATTCTCTTCATTCAGAGTTCATAAGCCCTCCATGTGCTCCCTCCATGACTTCCCTGCAGACTCGTTTTTAATAAGAGCAGAGGCCTGTAGCTCACGTGTCAGAGCTGACTGACTTCAAATGCCCATGCAAAAATCAATCTCTCTCTTTCCGCCCACCTTCACTGGCTTTTAACGTGCAGATTAGAACTCTCAGTCAGGGATCATCATTCCTGGTTTTCTATTCGTGGATAATCTAACATTTACCACATCACCCCATACAGGTCTCCAAATTGTGAATCGTTTTATACATAGTCAATAGCATTTCACAAAGGTCTCAGCATTCCAAGAGCATCTTATTCATTCACTCACTCACACATCATATTTAAATTCTTACTGCAGACCAGAAATCTTGCAGGGGTTATCAGACAACACAGCCTTTTCTCAAGGCATTCACAATCTAATAGACAGGAATGTGCCCAGATTTCAATACAGTGTTGGGGAAATAATGGCAAAATGCATATGGAATTATGGAGACGCTTGGCGGAGGAAGGACCTGTCCTGGAACAAGGGGGAGTTAGGCCAGTGAAAAGCAATGGGATAAGGCCCAGCACCAGCCAGAAATGACATGATCTGTGGGGAAAAACTACAGCTGACATGTCCCTGCGGTGGGGGGTCGGGGGGGATTGTGGAACAAGAACAGGAATGGAATAGAGAGAGGCACAGGTCAGATCCTAGAGGCCTTCATGCAGGGAAGGCATGTGGACCTGAAGGCCCTCAGCACATTCACATGAGGATGAGATCATTGTTGAAAGTGGTCTAAAGTCTGTGTGGACTCGCAAAGGGAAAGCGGTAGGAGGCACCTCCTGAGTGTCAGCAGTGCAGGCTCTGACCCCATAAGGGAGCACTTTAAGATGGTGGCTTGACTCTAGAGGATGATCCCAGGAGGACTCCAAGCAGAGAACTATGTATTATGGGCTGGTTACGCCTCTTATCAAAGTACTTACTGAAGCTAATGTTGAAGGTTTGATTCTTATACAAGGTTTGTATGGATAAAATCTTTTCTCTGGTAAAAGACAACCTCCCAAAGCCTGATGAGGAAAATGGCAGAATGGAAAAGGCTTGGACTTTCAGTTGAGCCCTGGGTTCAAATCTGTGTTCTAACACTAGCTGTGTGACCCTAGATAAGTTCTCTCTCTGATCATGGCTGTCGTCGTCTGTACTGTTTCGCCATATATACACTGTTCTAATACGCTGTTGGTACTCAGACCCAGTAGTTATGTCATTGGCATTACTGTTATCACCACTGTTGCTTTTGCAAAGAGGTAGGCAGGAGCAGCAGATGGACCACTGCACCTGTCTTGTTGATAGGAGGAAATGTCAAACTGCATCATCTGCCCATCCTTGGGTGTGGTAACCTGTTATTCAATAAGCAACAACAAACACCAAGATACTTGCTTGAGTCATTCTTGAACGAGTGCTTCTCAATTCATTTTGCCCACCACTGCCAGATTTACCTCCCCCAAATACTGCTATTCTGTTTTAGAAAGTTCAGTGATATCTTATTACCCATGGAATTAAAACCCCAACATCTTGGGGCACCTGAGTGGCTCTGTCAGTTCAGCGTCTGCCTTCAGCTCGGGTCATGGTCCCAGTGTCCTAGGATGGAGCCCCGCAAAAGGCCCCCTGCTCAGTGGGGAGCCCACTTCTCCCTCTCCCTCTGCTGCTTGTGCTTTCTCTCTCTCTCTCTCCTGCCTTCTTTCAACTAAATAAAATCTTTAAAAACAACAACATCTTAACTACTCCTCCAGTCTATGTTTGATCTAACCATAGCGTACAGTTGCATTTCTATTTCCCTAAGGAGTGGTGGCATAGAAATCTCTCGTATAAAATGAGGGTATTTGTACCTGCTTTTTCCATCTCACAGCTTGTGGTAAGGCTCACATGAGATAATATCTATGGAGTGTTGTATAAACTGTTAAAAAAAAAAAAAAGAAAAGAAAATAGCACTTATGGAGGGCCTACTATATGCCAGGCAAGTACGTATTCTTTCTTCTAGTCATTGTAGTAACTATTAGGGTGCTTTTTTTTTTGTCCCATTTAAAAAGATTAAAAATAATCTGAGGCTCAACGAGATTAAGTCCCTTGGGTAAAGATGCATGGCTCTCAAGAATGAAATAGAGGTTTGATTTCAGAATGGGTTTTTTGATTCCTTATTAATTTGGTTTCTTCAGAAAAGACCCCCCTTCACTCTAGCCAGAGGAATCTAGTTACTGCTTCATGAAACCATGTTCTCTTTGCCATTTACCCAAATTATATCCCCTCCTCATGGCTCTGCTTCAGACCTACCCTGGCAGCACCCCAAACAACCAGTCATGTCCCCTTCACCTCACCTCTTTGGCACAAACTCCTAATACAGACAGCATAAGGGATCTTTTGTACTACTGTTTTTGATTAATTCTAAAAAGCTTATTTTACTCTGTATATGATCTTATGTCACCAATAAATCTTTTAAGTTTTTTGAAGGCAGAGAATATCTGTTTCTATAATGTCTAGCATTCGAACTATTGATCCATCCATCTATCTTCACTAGCATAGAGCCCATGCCCTTAGATATTTACACAGGTACTGAATGAACAGAGGAATGAAGGAATCAATGACAATGAGTTTAAATCATCTGATCTTTTAAGTCTCCTCTGGAGCGCCTTCTCTTTCCAGGGAGCCTACTAGCTCATCTCCTATATATAGACCTTGAAGGCATTCTGTTCAGGACCCTTGAGGGAGATTCACACAGCTGTGATCTGCTCTTACAGAGTCACAGGCACGCTAATTCAAAAGGATGACCTACAACAGAAATGCCTGTTCTTTGTCACTGCCTCCTTTTTAGTAAATGCAGTTCCATTTTTAAGTGACTAGGCAGTCACTCAATAAAAGTAATACTTAGCTAGCATATCTAACCCAGAGAGACCGCCCTTCCTGCACAGCTGCTCCCTGCCTAGGACAAATCATAGATCATACCTGTAACTTAGTGTTTAGGAGTCCACTTGACTGCTTTTAATGACTTCCCATGACCGAGACTCAGCAACCTGCTGTCTTCAGACCACAGGGTCTATGGGAGACAGTTTTGGAATCCTGTGCAGGAAGATATGATCTCTTTTCTGAAGACTATAATGTGAGGAGTCTCCCAGCTTTTCTGTTTAATTGTTGCCCCTGGAAAACATTGTACTAGGTCCTCTCTTTCTAGCCTACTCCCTCCCAGTGTCCCTCGATTCTGTCTGAACAAGAGATCAGGTTCCAAACCAATAGAGTTGTGATAAAGGGAGCACTCACACCAGCTCATCAGTTCCTCTCTCGGGGTGGCTGGACACAGGCTAAGCAGGCTGTGAGTAAGGCTAGTAGCCAATGACCAGGAGGGCCAGGCTTTCAGAAAGAAGACAGTAAGCAGGCAGAAGGAGCAAGCGCCTGGCCGGGGCCGTACTCTCTATTCCCAGAAGCAGAGGGAGAAAGAATGGAGGAGATCCTTTCCACTTAAAGAGCAGAGTTTAAACTTTGGATTAAACTTGATTTCTAAATTAACTATGAAATTACCAAAAAGGTTATGAAAAAGACTCCAACTCCTTAGCAGAAATGGGTTCTTGAGAACAAATGGAGTTCAGATATGGAAAAACAACATGACATTTCTGCCACCTAAATTGTGCCTATAAATTGTGGCTCTGCTGCATGCATTTGATGATTTTATTCATGTCCATGTCCCTCAGCAGACTATAGGCTACAAAGATGACAAAGGCCATTATATTTTCCTCTTTTATCCTCAGCTCTGAGCTCACTGAGTGCTCTCCAGAGTAACAAGAGACAAAGTGACAAAGAGTACAGTCTCTGAAGATAGAAGACTGGAGTCTTAGAATGTTAGTTGCATAAATGAATGAATTCCCAAGTGCAGTGCATCACCCAGTGATCTATCTTGAACCCACCCCAACTCCCAAGGTCAAATGTTTCCCATTCATCATCTGTATGTTGTAGAGCCTACCCACACAGCCAGCTGAACCCCTCATCCCTCTCCTCCTCCCCCCTGCCCCCATCACCTCCCAGACTTTCAAATGTCCCAAAAGAAATCAGGCTGAGGCCCAGCTTACTTTACCTGACTTCCACACTGCACCCTGGGTGCGTGTTTTTGAAACTGGATTTTTTTTCCCCCCTTGTGACCTGTACCATTGATTTAAGTGTTTTATATTTCTGGCCAGTAAGTGCATAGCATCAAGTGGTCGAATGGATATGGAGTGAGAGTTTAGGGACAGGGAAAGCCAGTGCTTAAAGTGATTTTGTTCAGCGGTCCTATTCCTGTTGCAGTTATGCCCTGGATTCCATTTTTCCCCCATGACATGCTCTGAACAGAGAGGACACTTTTCCTCCAAATGGGGCTCAGTCCTTGCTACCCTTTGTCACCTCCCATACTTTAACTTCATTTCAGCCATCTCCCTTGTGCCCCTTAGGGATCCCAGGAGGTGCAGACTTGCCATCTGCTGGGGAGCAGGGCCTGAGCTCTTCTCAAGGCTATTTCTGCATCATTGCATCTTAGAGGCAGATACCACAGCTTCAGTCTAGCATAAACCCTTGGAAGATGGTGGGCAGTTCCCACCTGCAACTGAGCATATGAAGATGCCTAGGAGGCACTTTTTGTTGTTTTTGGCTAGATCTGCAGGGGAAGCAAAAGAGCATAAGAGGACTTTTTGACCCACAGTCTGTGGGAGGTGGGATGTCATGAATTCTTTCGTTTAGGCTGTATCCATTCATTCAACTACCCATCTTGAGGTACAGGGACAATCTCCATCTGCCCAATAGCTTTCAATGGCCCTTCCCAAAGGGACAGGGAGATGCCAGATCTCTTTAGATTTAACCATGTGGGATTTAGAAAGGAGCATTATTAGGCTGTTTAAGTCATTCGGGATACTCAGATGCAACCTTTCTGCTTCTATGACTGGGCCTGTGGGTGTTTGGGGTCTGCCACAGCAGCTCTCGTTAAGAGAAAAGTGCACATGAGGAAGCAATCTGAGCAGCAAGATGGGAGGGAATGCTCAGAGACCCAAGGTGCACTCCCAAGGGCATGTAAGCTAGAGGATGGCAGATAAATCCACCCTGCCATTGTTGGAAGAGGAAATGAGTCACAATGAAGGCCAAGATAATGTATGAAGCAAAATGTGAACTCCTAAATGACTTCCTGACTTCCTGTATGTTGCATTTATAGTCTATACTTCCAGAAGCAAAACAAAACCTATTTCTTTAAGTGCAATTAATTATTGCCATAATCACTTTACATTTTGAAAGAATCCTCTGTCCAAAAGTAACACTAAACTGCTGTTGAGATTTGTGGGAAGGAGGACATTCAAAGTGACTCACGTTTAGATTGTTTTGGCCGGGATGAGTGAATGTCCCATTCTGCCCCCAGTCTTTCCTTCCCAAATTCCAGATGTGCTATATTAGAATTACCTGGGAATAATTAATTACAAACCCAGACTCCCAGGCCCTACCCAGTTCTATTCAATAAAAGGGGAAAAGGGCACAGAAATCTAGATTTTAATAGGTACTCAATACATTCTGCATCACATCCCACTTGACAACTACTCTGTGGCCACGGTCCAGCCCTGCCCCTCACTTCCAGTCCCCGAGGAAGGCATGTGCTCAGAGAGGAAGATAATGGCTCCTCATTTCCAGGCTTAGAACTGAGTGAAAGGGGCAAGACTGCAGGAAGAACTCCTTTTGAGTTCCATCCACCTATGGAGCCAGAGCCAAAGTAGACAGAAGAACTGCTGTTGTCTATTTCAACCCCAACCCCTAAGCCCAAAGCTTGCATCTTGCCTCCCCATGCAAGGAAAGGCAGTAACTACAAGTAAGATCCCAGCATGAGTCTGGAGGGAGCACAGGCAACAGTGATTTTGCCACCAAAATGAGTGAGCTGGGAGACGCAGGGAGCAGTTCATGGAACTGGCCCAACCTTTAGCTTGGCACAGTGTCTGTACCCAGAAGCCATGCTGTGTCCTTAGGGGGAGATAGGGGCAGACAGTAGAGAAAATGGTGAACACAGTGGTTAGGCCCCTTCCAAGAAGCTAACAGAGGAGCCATTGTAGATCGGCTTTCACATAACCATGACAACAGTGTGGACAGTTTCCAAAACCACAAAAAAGGAAGCGTCTAACTCATGATATGTCAAGGGCCAATGGGTCATTGCCGTTCCTCCTTGATCTTAATATGGTTTCCTACACGTGCTGGGCTAAAAGTCCAAGAGCTCCCTAAACCGTTCTTCACCCATATTTTAGTGTCACTAAGTGAAAAGTGGCATCATGATCACCTCATCATGCCTGCTCTTGGGATTATGTCCCTTTGGGATCCATGGGATGTGCACCGAGCGTGGAGGACTCTTACCACCAAGAGTCACAGGCCACAGGATCCGGGGCAGTGACCACGTGTACACCCTGTCAGGCCGGGGCCTTTCTAATGAGGGACACGTTTGGAGCTGCAGAAAACTCAGGGGCAGCCTACACAAGCTCTGCATCTCAGTCCCCCACTCAAGATGTTAAATGCTAAAAATGAACTAATGCAGACTTCTAAAACAGGCTGCTCCAAAAACTGCCTCAAGAAATAGAAGTCATGATTTCATTAGAGTATTTTAAAATATGAGCCTCCTGGGAAAATTTTGCCGTGTATTTGACAGCAGTGGGCTCAGCACAGTGTCAGGCACAAAGTAACTACTCAAAAACTTCTATTATTTCTGCTCTTAAAATAAAGTCCATAGAAAAACAGGAAAAGGGTGTTCATAGCAGGCCATTCACAAAAGAGGAGGTTCATGTGGCCCACGAAGCATAGGAGTCATCCTCATTAGAAATCAGATCTAAATTAAAATAAAACGCTTCCCCACACATTGAATTGGCGAATTTTTCTTTCCATCCAGTGTTGGCCCGAGGATCAGCCTGACTTTCAACCTTTCCATACTATGATCTGCCAATTCATCTTACAAGATTACAAATTTCAGAAATGTTCATGTATACTTTGGGGCAATAAGCCCTGGTATGGGATTCATTCTAAGAAAAACATAGAACAGACGCAAATATTTATCTATAAAATGTTCTTCACTGTTTATAAAAGCAAAAAAAAAGAATTATCTAAATATTCAACAGAGATTTGACTAAAAATATCATACAAGATATTCAAACCTATCTATGATGTTGCAGACCATCTTTCTATTATCATGTGAAGGCAGTCAGAATAGCCATTCTTGGGGAAAGGAGCTTACAAAAACCTGAATTAAGGTATAGGAAAAGATAACATGTAATAACTGATTGTTTATGCTTGGTAAAATTATAGATTTATTGTTTTGTTCTGCTTAACAGCATTGCCTAATTTTTCTGTAGTCCATTACATTGTTTTTGTATGAAGAAAAGTAATAAACAATTTTGCCTTTTAAGACTTTAAGATGTAGTCCCAGACTTAAATGCATGTCTGAATTGGGATTCTTCTTTCATCCCACTAATATTCAGGGTACTTATATATGCCCAGCTCTGTGCTGGTGCTGGAAATAAAAGTATACATGTTAGCTCTTAACTGCTGGCTTAGTACTTGTTTTACCATTAACAATATTATTTGCTTTCATGCTAGCATCAAGATGAGTAGTACTATTATTAAGGTAGTGAATATAGATACATAAACAGGTCATTGCAGCATAGTAGTTCAAGCACAGGGATATATAGAAGGAGTCACCATCCCAGACTTCAGGGGCCAGCAAAGGAAAGGCTTCCTGGAGGAAGCGATAATTGTAAGTTTAAGCCAAGGAGTGGCTAAGGGAAGGAAGAGAGAAGGAGCAACGTTGCTGGCAGAAGGAAGAGCACATGCAGAGAAGTCAGTAACTGAGCTATGGGACAGTAAAGAACCAAAGTTTTTAGTTCAGCCTGGATGCTGAGAATTAGGAAGGGAAGGAACTGGAGATGGGGCAGGAGGAGTTGTCAGCTCTGCTAGGGACTCTGAACTTGACTCCGAGGTTTTGGAGAAGATTTGCTCTATGGAAATGGTCCTTGGCATGTGAAGAAGGAGCTTGAGGCCAGCAGGACTGGAGTCATAGAGCCTGATCTCTCATCTTCTTTTTACTCTGCCACGTGCTATATATTCCTCATCTGCACATATGTGGTCCACCAAAGATGTTAGTCTTTGTCAGTTCAAGATACCTCTGTTAGATCTTCCATTATACCTCTGACTTTCTGAAGAACCCACTGTTACAGTTGAATTCAGAGAACACTGCCCCTGCCCCGATTCACTGTTATCGCCCTTAAAACTCCTTCCTGCTTCTCTGGAGAGAGATCTAATTACTGAAACTATGGGAAGTATTCCAATTCATTAAAAGCTGCATCATTCAGGTCTCTCCTCCACTTTTCTGGACCTGTTAACTTTGTCCCTCCCAGTCCATTTCTTTTATAGTTTTAAACCCCAATGTCACACCCCAGGTTCTCTCTGAGCCTTCCTTACCGACAGCTGAACACTTTCCCTCTGCCCAAGAAACTTTGATAAACACAGTAAGGTAGTTTTGCTATGGGTAGACATCAAAAATCCACAGCATAGAATTTAAAGTTCAGTGGAGAAAATAGTTTGGTCCATATTATCGGTGCTTCCGCTAAAATACATCATAGGGATAAAAAATGTTTACATGGATTCATCTGTCCCAGGGAGAAATCTGGGGAACCTTTTCTCAGCACACACTTGGAGACTGTGCAGTTCTGGGAGACGGCCTCTGAGGGACACACGGCAGGGCACTTCATAGCCTCTAAATATCCTAACTGGACAAGAGGTGATTATGGCAGCAATTCCCAACATTGCCATCAGTTTTGCACTTAGCTACATTTGTGGTTTTCTGCTTTGATTTAGGTGAACCACACACCTTGGCCCCGTGGGGTAAAGGGGAGGCGTCCCCTCTCTCCTGACACAGATGCAGTGACCCAAAGCTATTGCTGGAATGGTCAGGACTGTGGGATTTGCTTTGTCAACTTATTTCAAATTCATTTGCAAATCCATGAGGATAATATGCTATGCCTTAATAGTCTCAGACTGCCATATCTGGCTTAGATTGACTAGATTAAATGAGCATGATTAGTCTGACATTCTTTCTAAAAATGAAATCATATACAAAAACAACCACAAAACAAATTGGCAATAAGTACATACCTATCAATAATTACTTTAAATGTAAATGGTCTAAATGCTCTAATCAAAAGACACAGGGTGACAGAATGGATAAAAAAACCGTCTATATATGTGCATGACGCTCACTTCAGACTTGAAGACACATACAGACTGAAAGTGAAGGATAGAAAAATGATGTTTCATGCAAAGGAAGCTGGGGCGAGCAGGGCTGCAGAAACTTGTATCAGACAAAATACTTATATCAGACAAAATGAACTTTAAAATAGGACTGTAACAAGAGACAAAGAAGGGTATTGCATAATGATAAAGGGATCAATCCAAAATGAGGATATAACAATTATACATACCTATTCACCTAACATGGGAGCACTTAAAGCAGATATTAAACATAAAGGGAGAAATTCAAAGTAATAATGGTGGACCTCAACACCCCATTTGCATTAATAGAACAGATCAACCGTAGACAACCTATAAGGAAACAGTGTCTTTGAACAACACATTGGGCCAGATGGACTTAAGTATATACAGTGCATTTCATCCAAAAACAGAATACACTTTATCTTCAAGTGCACATGGAACATTCTCCAGAATAGACCATGTGCTCGGCCACAAAACAAGAAATTTAAGATTGAAATTGTATCAAGCGTCCTTTCAAATCACAATGGTATGAAACTAGACATTACAAGAAAACTGGAAGAAAAAGAAACACACACACACAACCCATGGAGGCTAAACAACATGCTACTAAACAACCAGTGGGTCAACAAAGAAATCAAAGAGAACATTTTTTTTTTTTTTTAATGTTGAGAGATGAAAACACCAGTCCAAAATCTTTGGGATGCAGCAAAAACTGTTCTAAGAGGGAAAGATATAGCAATACAGGCCTCAAAAAACAAGAAACATCCCAATCTAACCTTACACATAAAGGAGCTAAAAACAAAACCATCACCAAGACACAAAGTAAACGGAAGGAAATAGAGATTAGAGCAGAAATAAAGAGACAAAGAAAATAGAAAACATCAATGAAATCAAGAGCTAGTTCTTTGAAAAGGTAAATAAAATTGATAAACCTTTAGGCAGACTCCAAGAAAAAGAGGACCCAAATAAATACAATCAGAAATGAAAGAGAAGTGATAGTCCTTTGTACTGTGTTGTGTCAGCATATGATTTTTCATTGTCTCTGACAACCTAGAAAAGAAATGGATAAATTCCTAGAAATGTGCAACCTTCCAAAAGTACATCAGAAATAGAAAATCTGAAATACTAGTAATGAAATTGAACTGATAAAAAAAAAACTCCCAACAGAAGTCTAGGTCCAGATGACTTCTCAGGCGAATTCTACCAAACATTTAAGGAGTTAATATCCATTCTCCTCCAACTGTTCCAAAAATTAGAAGAGGAAGGAAAGCTTTCAAGTAAATTCTACAAGACCAGCATTACCCTGATACTAAAACCAGACAAAAACATTACAGAGAAAGAGAGGGGGAGAGAAAAAAAATGGACATAGATGCAAAAATTCTCAACAAAATATTAGCAAACCCCATTCAACAACACAGGAACAGGATCATTCACCATGATCAAGTGGGATTTATTCTGGAGGTGCAAGGATGGTTCAGTATCATTATCAATGCCACACATTAACCAAATGAAGGATAAAAATCCTATGTTCAACTCAATAGATGCAGAAAAAGCATTTGACAAATTCAATATCCATTCAAGATAAAAATTTCCAACAAAGCTGGTTGAAAGGGAATATCTTATAATAAAGGCCATATATGAAAAACCCACAGCTAACATCATACTCAATGGGGAAAAAACTGAGCTTTTGCTCTAAGGAACAAGACAAGGATCTCCACTCTCACCACTTGTATTCAACAGAGTACTAGAAGTCCTAGCTGCAGCTATCCAACAAGAAAAAGTCATCATCCAAATCAGTAAAAAATAAAAATGTCACTATTTGCAGATGACATGATTCTCTCTCTCTCATGTATATATATATAATATATATATTACATATATAAACCCCTAAAGACTCCACCCCAAAACTATTAGGATACATAAATTCAGTAAAATCACAGGATATAAAATTAATACCCAGCAATCAGTTGTGTCTTTATTCACTAAAAACAAAGTAGCAGAAAGAGAAATTAAGAATCCCATTTACAATTGCATTGAAATGGGGCACCTGGGTGGCTTAGTTGGTTGGTCAACTGCCTTTGGCTCTGGTCATGATCCCAGGGTCCTGGGACTGAGTCCCACATCAGGCTTCCCTTGCTCTGCAGGGAGCCTGCTTCTCCCTCACCCTCTGCCTTCCACTCTCCCTGCTTGTGCTCTGTCAAATAAAATCTTCTAAAAAAAAAATTGCATTGAAATGAAAATACTTAGGAATAAACTTAATCAAGGAGGTCAAAGACTTGTATTCTGAAAACTATAAAACACTGATGAAAGAAACTGAAGACAACATAAACAAATGGAAGATATGCCATGCTCACGGATTGGAAGAATATCATTAAAACCTCCATACAACCCAAAGCAATCTACAGATTCAATGCAATCCCTATCAAGTACCAATAGTAGTTTTTACAGAACTAGAATAATCCTAAAATTTGTATGGAACTACCAAAGACCCAAGTAGCAAAGCAATCTTAAGAACAAAGCTGTAGGTATCTCATTCCAGATTTCAAGATATACTAACAACAGCATAATAATCAAAACAGTGTGGGGGTACCTGGGTGGCTCAGTCGTTAAGCATCTGCCTTTGGTCAGGTCACGATCCCAAGCTCCTGGGATCAAGCCCTGCATCAGGCTCCCTGCTTAGCGGGAAGCCTGCTTCTCCCTCTCCCACTCACCCTGCTTGTGTTCTTGTGTTCTCTCTCTCTCTCTCTCTCGCTCACTGTGTCTCTGTCAAATAAATAAAATATTTTTTAAAAAATCAAAACAGTGTGACACTGGCACAAAAATACATATAATGGATCAATGGAAAAGAGCGAGCCCAGAAATAAGTCCACATCTATATGGCCCATTAATCTACAATGATCTACAGTGGAGAAAAAGACATCTCTTCAATTAAGAGTGCTGTGAAAACTGGACAGCTACATGGAAAAGAATGAAACTGGACCACTCTTACACCATACACAAAAATAATCTCAAAATGGATTAAACACCTAAATATGAAACTTGAAACCATAAAACTCCTAGAAGAAAATATAGACATTCATCTCTGACATCAACCATAGAAACATTTTTCTAGATGGGTCTCCTAAGGCAAGGATAACAAAAGCAAAAATAAACTATTGGAACTACACCAAAACAGGAAGCTTTTACAGAGCAAAGGGAACCAACAAAATGAAATGGCAACCTATTGAATGGGAGAAGATATTTGCAAAGGATGTATCTGAGAAGGTTAATATCCAAAATATAGAGAAAGAACTAATATATCAACACCAAAACAATCCAATTAAAAAATGGACCATGGACCTGAAGACATTTTTCCAAATAAGAGACAAATGGCCAGACAAAAACATGTTGAACATCACTAGTCGTCAGGGATATGCAAATCAAAACCACAATAAGGTATCACTAAACATTAGTCAGAATGGCTAGTATCAAAAAGATAGGAAATCAGAAGGGTTTGGTAAGAATGTGAAGAAAACGGAACCCTCACGCCCTGCTGGTGGGAATGAAAATTGGTGCAGCCACTGAAAACAGAATGGAGGTTCCTCAAAACATTAAAAATACAAATACTATACAATCCAGTAATTCCACCACTGGGTATTTACCCAATGAAACCAAAAACACTAATTTGAAAAGATACATGCACCCTTATATTTATTGCAGCCTTATTTACAATAGCCAAGATATGGAAGCCAGCCAAGTGTCCATCAATAGATGGATAAAAAAGTGGTATAAAGATACACAAGGAAATATTACACAGCTGTAAAAAAAAGGAGATCTTACCATGTGTGACAACCTGGATGGACCCAGAGGGTATTACACTAAGTGAAGTAAGTCAGAGAAAGACAAACACCGTATGATTTCACCTTCGTGTATAAACTAAAAGAAACTAAGACAAATGAACTAAGCAGAAACAGACCCGTCAATACAGAGAACAAACTGGTGGTTGCCAGAAGGGAGGGGGGGATGGACAAAATGAGTGAAGGGGAGTGGGAGGTACAAGCTTCTAGGTATAGAGTGATTGAGTCACAGGGATGAAAGGTGCAGCATAGGAAATCTAGTCAATGCTATTATAAGATATCATATGTTGACCGATGGCAGCTACACTTGTGAACATAGCATAAGCACCTATAAAGTCACTATGCTGTATACCTAAAATATGTGTCAACCATACTTCAGTAAAAACAAAACAAAAAAAAAAAAATTGGGGGGGAATAAAAAATGAAATCATCCAAAAGGGTGAGAAAAGAAAATTGTGTATGGAAATCGTAACATAATTTGAGTAAAGCAGGTAAGGGCCCAAACTCTAGAGCCAGATGCCTGTATTTAGCCAAGGCTCCATAATTTACCAGCTTTCCTAACTTGAAAAATGTTACTTCTCCGCAGCTCAGTATCTTCATCTGCAGTGGGGGGATAATTGTACCTACTCCATGGCATTGTTGAGGTGACCTGAGCTAATTTTTTATAAGATAATAAATTAGAGTACTTAATTCCAACCTCCTTTCCCACCTTTTTAGGGGTGTTTTTAAGGTACATAATGAACTTTCAGCGTAATGACCAAAGAAACACTTCTCTACACTCAAATTCTCCTCCAAGGAGAAATGCTTAAGCGCATTTTTTGGCATTTCATTACATGGCAACTTCACTGCCAAAGGGGTTGTCAATAGGTCTTGATCCAAAAACTGGACACCTAGCTCCTCAACAACGAAAAACTGCAGCTGTGTCCTTACTGTCAAATTTGTTTAACAAACATCTTGAGCATCAGATGCTGTGCTAGATACACAGATAGAATATGGTACAGATAGGCTCCAGGAAGAAG
This sequence comes from Eumetopias jubatus, assembly GCF_037043125.1. NCBI lineage: Eukaryota > Metazoa > Chordata > Mammalia > Carnivora > Otariidae > Eumetopias > Eumetopias jubatus. Next base: position 53,901,216 of record NW_028274822.1, on the reverse strand, counting down.
AAATAGTGATGTAGATGGGGGTGGAAGGAAGGGGAGATCCAAAAAGTTCACCCATAGAAACAGGAGCTGCTAACTGAGAATGTAGGGAAAAGGTCATTGGTGGTGCAGGCCATGCAAGAGAGGAAAACCCCCAAGCAGGTCAATCTGCGAGGTCTTTCAGCTTTACCTGACTGGTTTGCAAGTCAGATTAGCCCAGCTTTTTGAAAAAATAGGGAAGAATGTTCTCATTGGTGTACAACTCAGCAAAAATCAAATTATTCTAACATTTTTTAAAATATATTCATACTGCTCAATGATGTCATGTACAATGTACATTTACAATTTGTATTACTTAATTTCAGTTGCCGGTATCCCTATCAATTATTCCAGTGGACTTCATAGTCCAAATACAAAATATTTTTCAAAGACCAAATACAAAATAATTCCAATTTACCTTTCTTATCCATTACCAGAAATGTTTTTCAGTATCAAAACTAAATCATACACATAAGCTAGAAGCCCAGCATTTCAACTTCTATGCTAATGTGATGAAAATTTATTTAGGCTCAGAAATCACAACTGGCTGCTTCCCTCCTATGCCACAATGGCACATTTCTAATTCTTATATTGATGCGACAACTATATGTCATACTTAATGGGGATGCATCATTCATTCAACAAATATTTATGTAGTCAGACACTGTTGCTAAATATAATTATATATGCTCATTTGAATCTGCAATGTACCATAATTTAGAGTTCTTTCAACCTTTCAATAAAAGCATTTATACAAGAATTCAATCATATGCTCTTCAATCAAGCCATCGGTTTTCCAAAAATTTTAAGATGTAAATATGCTGTTACACTGTTACTCATCTACTTTTGTCCACTAGTTTTAGTACCCATTAATTATTCTTGCCTGAATCATGACCAGCCTTTGTGATCTTCTAATAATGGAAACAGCATCACTTCTAGATTAATTCATTGATATTCTACTGCAAAAAAAAAAAAAAGCAGCTTTGTCTCTTTAGTATAAACCATGTATTCTTATTTTATTCTACCATTTTGTTGCTCAGATTTTCTGAATCTGTTACCCCAGGATTTGGTCAGAGGGAACACCTTCAAGCAAGCTGTTTTGATATGTCCAACATTTTTTTGAGCTTTCTCTTACTTTTTGATATAAAAAGATGTTCCAGGATCATCTTGTATTTTCCCCAGCCCCAGTGCTGGACAAGATAGAGAAGCCATTTCTCCAAGGAACCCAAATTCCTTTTAGTCAAGAAAGGTACTCCTAACCCAAGACCTGCATATTAGATGTACTCACTGCTCCTACAGTATCATTGCTCCCAAGTCTTCTCAATAGTACTAGGAAATACATGTACGTGCACATATTTTCATGCTTATACACACATCTGTATCTTAAAAACCATTATCTTAGACAAATCATACTCTACCAGGGAGATTTTGGTCCCAAGGGACATTTAGCAATGTCTAAAAAGGTTTCTGGTTGTCAGAGCTGGGGAGGGTACTACTCACATCTGGTAAATAGAAGCCATAGATACCACAAAATACCCTACAAAGCACAGGAAAGCCCTCCACAACAGAGCATAAGCTGACTCCAAATGTCAATAGTGCTGAAGTTGAGAAATCCTGGTTTATATGGTTAGCTCCAATTTCAATCCAGCACCACAGCGTTTGGCTCTTGCATTTCCTTCCCTGACGGTGACAAACATGGCCTCCTGTGTGCCTCCTTATGTGATCAATCCCCAAACACACGGAGAGCACTTTCTGATTCTGTCCCATACCTCTGCAGAAAAACAAACCTACTTACTATTTGTTTAGATGGATTTTTTTTGTCGTCTTTGTGTATTTGTCTTTGTTTCTTTTTGGTCTTTAGCCTGAAGATAGCCAAAATATCTTATTCAAAGTTACTTGGGTTGTTTTTCCCCCCCGAATCTGATTTTTTTTAAAGATTTATTTGAGAGAGAAAAAGTACGAGAGAGCATGGGGATGGGAGGGTCAGAGGGAGAGAATCCCAAGCAGACTCCCCGCTGAGCGTGGAGCCCAACACGGGGCCTGATCTCATACCCCGGAGATCATGACCTGAGCCAAGAATCAAGAATTGGATGCTTAACCACCTGAGCCATCCAAGCACCCACCCCCTCCCGAATCTAATTAATGCATGAGATCAACTTGACCTTTACTGGTTCCCTCTTATCTATATGTGTAGCTTTAAAAATAAACTAGGTTTTACCACCAGGTCCATATGTCCTGGAGTATGGGGAGAGCTTTAAAAGTATGGCCCTATTAGCCTATTCTCTGGCTTAACTTCTTATATGAAGGGAGGTTATTTTCCATAATATTGTTCTTTCCTTATGCATTTGCCTTAAAAGAGCAGGTTAAATTTGATTTATGACAAGCTGTAAGTATACTGAGACTGTAACAGGCAGAGCCACGGCATCCTGAGGCTGAGTCTAAAAGTGACAACTCAGGGTTAAAAACCAGTGGTCAGCCTTCATGTGTAAGTTAGAGGTAGATGGGCACTCCTTAGCATAGACACTACTCTTAAGGCTAGCATAGAGGGAGTACAAAATAAAATTTCCACATTTTCAGATGACCTGGTTTTGGGGATCTTTGTAAAAAAAGAAAATGACATAAATCTTATTAAATAGAATTGTAACAAAAAAATGTAAAATGATGCTACTGGGCCAGTTTCCTCAGGAATGATGTATTTTAAACTCCCATTTACAACTCAAGATTTTAGGTCTCATCACAGAGTGTGACCAAAAGCAGGTAAAGCAAGCAAACACAATAAAAAAAATAAAAGATTTCCAAACCTATGTTTCTCAGTAGACCACTCTACTGAACTCCAGAACCTCAAATCGAACAGTAGGCTGAATATTTTCACCAAGGCCCCCAAGTCACCTACTCTCAAAATATATTGTGGTTTTGACTCCAACTTACTGTCAGGATGAACTGTAATGACGCTGATGCAGAAAGCAGGAACATGCTCATCTCCATAGCAGGGCTCAAACTAGGTAAGGAGGTACTGCCTCTGACTTATTTAATTCACTAGCAATATGTGTTGATGTGCTCATGACCCTCAATAAAGACCTATGTGGGTTTTTCTATTTATTCTGACATTTAGATATTCACAGTTTACAGTGTGGATTGACAAACATTTTGTACTTGTCTCTGCAAAAATCCATCTAACCCCTTGCCCCCTACCTTTTTTTTTTTTAAACAAAAAGCTCATTAAGTTTAACAGAATTTGCAGATTCACACATATGGAAATTTGAGAAAGCCTAACTTCAAATGTCTATCTCCTGACTTGGAAGTCCATGTTCTTTCCAGCACATCTGCTCTCTTAATTAACGCAAAGTCCACACAGCTAAGTTTCCCTGGTCATTTTACCATCCTGCACAGAGAAACAGTGCTTGTGTACACACACATCCATGGTTTTTCTCAGATTCTTGTAACACTTCATAGTCGTCCCATGTTACAATTGGGGAAACAGATTCCGAATATGGAATTATCTTGCCCATATAACACAGATAGAAAATGACAAAACCAGAATGATAAATCAGATTACAATTCCTAGTTCAGTTTTCTTTACATTTGTGGCTCATGAAAGATACTTCCTGGTACATGCTTTCTACTACTCTTGGGATGTACAATCATCCTAGATTGCAACAGCATACTGGGAAATCAAATCATCCATTTTGCCACATAGTGATTGTAAAGGCAGCACAACTATAGTTTTAGAAACCTGCAAGGTAAATTTTTGATGGCTTGAGAAATTGTTGAAAATGCAAAAAAGCGTCTAATAATCCTCTCTAGCAGCTATCAACACTGAAAGTTTCACTTTTGCCAGAGGAAACAGACAACCGACCTAAGCTTACTTACATGAATCAAGTTGTAGCACTCAGTGTTTACTTAGACTCTGAGAAAGGGGAAGCAATTGACAAGAAGTGATTTCTTCCTTTAAACAAGATGTAGCTATTGACTGCTATCTGGTCAACAAGACCTTTTACATCAGTACATATTGTTCCCCGTGTACCTGGACATGGACTCTTGGGCGGGGTGCAATGGCACGAAGAGTGATAGGCTCTAAAAGCCCAATATAAACATTTACCTGGGAGCTATCAGGGAGGAATCCAAGGGTGAGATATGGGGCCATGGGCAGCACTAAATATACCCTGGAGAAGAAATGGGTCATTAACCAGACGTGCCAAGTGGCATCAGTGGGAAGGCACAAGAATTGAAAGAAATCCACTACAATTTTCATAAGCTTAATGGTAGCCTGGGTTATAATGCATCAGAGAAATAGTGAGAGCAACTAGCATGGCAGAGCTACTCCATCCTACTAGTTCTGCCTCAAAGCATTTGTAAAAAGAAAGGTTTCTTTTCTCAGGCCAGTAACTTCTGCAGAAAAGCCATCTGGGCAAGGACTCCCCTCCCAGGCCGCTTCATCTGTGTGCCTTCCACTCCACACTGCTTCCTGCACTAGCTCTTCTCTGTCATTGTCATTTTCTTATTTATTGGTGAAGAGCACAGGTTTGAAGTCAGACAGGTCTTTGTCATGAGCCGTAAGCCTTAGACAAGTACCCTAAATTTTCTGAGTCTGTTTACTCTTCCATAAAATGCAAGTGATGAACTTGTAACATTACTATGAGGATTAAGTGAGAGAATACAGGTTAACCGCTATAGTACAGTGCCTGGTATGTCAGAACATTCAATCACTCACTGCTATTACAGTCAATATCACCTTATATCTGGTAAGTTCAGATATTAGGTGATATTCGTCTTCCCATTTTATAATTGGGGAAATGGATTCCGAATGCAGAATTATCTTGCCCGTTTAACACAGATCGAAAATGACAAAACCAGAACGACAGTTTTGAAGCCAGTTCCTACTTGATAGCAGGACTCAAGAAACCTACCATTTTTCCACCACTGCCCTATTAGCTTGCTAAAGGAATACCACGACTATGGTATCCTCCTGTGCAAAACCCATCAATAGCTTCTCCCTTACCGATCCAGTGAATTCACCATTTAGTCATTCACCACCTAACCTCAGCCTAACTTTCCAGGCTTCCTTGCCAATTCAACTCACCAGGAAGCTCTATGGTCTGCACCTGATGGATGTGTGCAACCTTCAAACAAAGCTAAGGATGTGAGACGTGTGAATTACAGGTCTTTTCAAGTGCCTACCAGGGAGACCAAAGTTATTCAAGATGCCTACAAAACCCAGTACCGGAGAAAGGTCAAAGCCTTCATCAGTCTTTCCTGTTGATCAGCTTTAGGTCCAGAAATCTTCAACATGGCATGTAGATTATTTTGGCTAAACTCTCATTGAGCTGGGCAGGTCACAAGTTACCCAAATTTGTGGAAGGGTGTGGGGAACTAGCTGTCCCAGTGGGAGGGGGTGTGGATGGAGAAGAGGGAGGGAAGGTAGGAAGAAAGAGTAAGAAAGGTCAAAGTTTTCATCCCTTTGCATCTTTAAACCGTGCATAACTCTTGTGCCTACACTGCAGGTCCACGGCCAGTATTTGCAACTTCCTTCCTGAGCCTGGCCTTTGTCCTAATTCAGCTTCCCAATATTTCTTCCATCTGCCCCTTCTTTTCCAGTCCTCCACTCTGAGCCGGCCTAGTTCAGGGCCTCATCACTCATAACTGTGGCCTATTGCAGTAGACAACCTCCTGGCCCCTCTCCTTTCACTTTTTCATATTGTCCCTGTCCCCCAGGAGGGGTAGTCTCTGCTCAGAATGCCAGTCTCTGGAATAAGCTGCAACATAGGTAGAAAGCACTCTCTCAGAGAAAACTTGTGGCGAAAGGCCTTAGAGACACCAATTCAATGGCCTTCCCAGGGTGCACCTCTAGTTCCTGAGCCCAACATCTGGGATCCAGTCCCCTGTGGCATTTTCTCACTTAACCCCCTTTAATGCCCATGTTAGGCTGGTTAGTACATGGCTGGTTGTCTCTTCCCACCTAACTGTTAGAGACTAAAGAGAACCTGGGACACATCTGAAGAAACGGGCTCAAAGAGGTGAAATGACTTATTTGGCATATATTCACTCAAAACTAGAATTATGCTGTGTGTTGGTTTCTACTGTATGCAGCTTGTGTATTTCAAATCTGAGGCCATGCTTCATTTTCATCACAACAGACAAGATATTAAAACAGCAGCAGAGCCCACAACCAAGTCCACGAGCCTGATAATAACAGGTATGGTGTGTCTCAAAGCTCAGCTTGAATAGAGATGATCAGGAAGAGCCAAAGGAATGCAAATGTGTAAGCAGCCTCTTCATCCTCCAGAATGTTAATATCCTAGCACTTGCGTCTCTATCCCATCCTTTGGCTTGTTGTCAGAGAAGAGAAAACCGGTACAATTGTTTCCTTTGGATACTGACTTTCCCATATAGACAATTTTCACAAAATTAGTAGGAATATTATTACTCTAGCAGAATATTTGTTATGTATTCTTACATAATGCTGCGTTAAGAACCACCCAAAGTATGCTCAACTGTCAAGCCAAAGTCTTACCTTACTTATGCTGTTCGGTAGCAAATGACAGGTCAATGGGGCAGAGCCCTGATATTGTCCAGGTGGGTCTGTCTAAAGACTTGACAAACTCTCCCATTTATAAGTACTAGTGTAGCTCACTACTCCATAACATGATGTAAAATTATATGTCCTGCTTTAGAAGATTCTTCCAGAAATGAGGACATACAATAAAACTGACAGAAATAGATATTTGAATACTAGCTGGGCTTGAAAAAAGCATGGAAGTTATTAGAGAAACCCTTTCGGGAGAAATAAAAGAACTAAAATCTAACCAAGTCAAAATCAAAAAGGCTATTAATGAGGTGCAATCAAAAATGGGGGCACTAACTGCTAGGATAAATGAGGCAGAAGAGAGAATCAGCGATATAGAAGACTAAATGATGGAAAATAAAGAGGCTGAGAAAAAGAGAGAAACAACTACAGGATCAAGGGGCAGAATTCGAGAGATAAGCAATACGATAAGATGAAACAACATTAGAATAATTGGGATCCCAGAAGAAGAAGAAAGAGAGAGAGGGGCAGAAGGTATATTGGAGCAAATTATACCAGAGAACTTCCCTAACGTGGGGAAAGAAACAGGCATCAAAATCCAGGAGGCACAGAGAACCCCTCTCAAAATCAATACATATAGGTCAACACCCCGACATCTAATAGTAAAACTTACGAGTCTCAGAGACAAAGAGAAAATCCTGAAAGCAGCTCAGGAGAAGAGATATGTAACCTACAATGGTAGAAACATTAGATTGGCAACAGACCTATCCACAGAGACCTGGCAGGCCAGAAAGGACTGGCATGATATCTTCAGAGCACTAAATGAGAAAAATATGCAGCCAAGAATACTATATCCAGCTAGGCTGTCACTGAAAATTGAAGGAGAGGTAAGAAGCTTCCAGGACAAACAAAAACTAAAGGAATTTGCAAACATGAAACCAGCCCTAAAAGAAATATTGAAAGGGGTCCTCTAAGCAAAGAGAGAGCCTAAAAGCAGCATAGATCAGAAAGGAAGAGAGACAATATACAGTAACAGTCACCTTACAGGCAATACAATGGCACTAGATTCATACCTTTCAATAGTTACCCTGAATGTAAATGGGCTAAATGCCCCAATCAAAAGACACAGGCTATCAGATTGGATTAAAAAACAAGACCCATCCATATGCTGTCTGCAAGAGACTCATTTTAGACCCAAAGACACCCCCAGATTGAAAGTGAGGGGGTGAAAAACCATTTACCATGCTAATGGACACCAAAAGAAAGCTGGGGTGGCAATCTTTATATCAGACAAATTAGATTTTAAAACGAAGACTGTAATAAGAGATGAAGAAGGACACTATATCCTACTTAAAGGGTCTATCCAACAAGAAGATCTAACAATTATAAATATCTATGCCCCTAACATGTGAGCAGCCAATTATATAAGGCAATTAACAAAAGCAAAGAAACACATTGACAACAATACAATAGTAGTGGGAGACTTTAACACCCCCCTGACTGAAATGGACAGATCATCTAAGCAAAAGATCAACAAGGAAATAAAGACTTTAAATGACACACTGGACCAAATGGACTTCACAGACATATTCAGAACATTCCATCCCAAAGCAACGGAATACACATTCTTCTCTAGTACCCATGGAACATTCTCCAGAATTGATCACATCCTAGGTCACAAATCAGGTCTCAACCAATACCAAAAGATTGGGATCATTCCCTGCATATTTTCAGACCACAATGCTTTGAAACTAGAACTCAATCACAAGAGGAAAGTCGGAAAGAACTTAAATCCATGGAGGCTAAAGAGCATCCTACTAAAGAATGAATGGGTCAACAAGGAAATTAAAGAATTAAAAAAATTCATGGAAACCAATGAAAATGAAAACACAACTGTTCAAAATCTTTGAGATACAGCAAAGGCAGTCCTGAGAGGAAAGTATATAGCAATACAAGCCTTTCTCAAGAAACAACAAAGGTCTCAAATACACAACCTAACCCTACACCTAAAGGAGCTGGAGAAAACAGCAAATAAAGCCTAAACCCAGCAGGAGAAGAGAAATAATAAAGATCAGAGCAGAAATCAATGAAATAGAAATCAAAAGAACAGTAGAACAGATCAACAAACCTAGGAGCTGGTTCTTTGAAAGAATTAACAAGATTGATAAACCCCTGCCCAGACCTATCAAAAAGAGAAATGACCCAAATCAACAAAATCATGAAAGAGGAGAGATTACAACCAACACCAAAGAAATACAAACAAATATAAGAACATATTACGAGCAACTCTATGCCAGCAAATTAGATAACCTGGAAGAAATGGGTGCATTCCTAGAAATGTATCAACTACTAAACTTGAACCAGGAAGAAACAGAAAACCTGAACAGACCTATAACCACTAAGGAAATTGAAGCAGTCATCAAAAATCTCCCAACAAACAAAAGCCCAGGGCCAGACGGCTTCCCAGGGGAATTCTATCAGACATTTAAAGAAGAATTAATACCTATTCTCCTGAAACTGTTCCAAAAAATAGAAATGGAAGGAAAACTTCCAAACTCATTTTATGAGGCCACCATTACCTTGATCCCAAAACCAAAGACCCCATCAAAAAGAAGAATTACAGACCAATATCCTTGATGAACATGGATGCAAAAATTCTCACCAAAATACTAGCCAATAGGATCCCACAGTACATTAAAAGGATTATTCACCACGACCAAGTAGGATTTATCCCTGGGCTGCAAGGCTGGTTCAACATCTGCAAATCAATCAACGTGATACAATACATTAACAAAAGAAAGAACAAGAATCATAGCATCCTCTCAATAGATGCAGAAAAAGCATTTGACAAAGTACAGCATCCTTTCTTGATCAAAACTCTTCAGAGTATAGGGATAGGGATATGATCAATATCATAAAAGCCATGTATGAAAAACCTACAGCGAATATCATTCTCAATGGGGAAAAGCTGAGAGCTTTTCCCCTAAGGTCAGGAACGCAGCAGGGATGTCCACTCTCACCACTGCTATTCAACATAGTATTAGAAGTCCTAGCCACAGCAATCAGACAACAAAAAGAAATCAAAGGCATCCAAATCGGCAAAGATGAAGTCAAACTCTCACTCTTTGCAGATGATATGATACTGTATGTGGAAAACCCAAAAGACTCCACCCCAAAACTGCTAGAACTCATACAGGAATTCAGTCAAGTAGCAGGATATAAAATCAATGCACAGAAATCAGTGGCATTCCTATACACTAACAAGACAGGAGAGAGACAAATCAAGGAGTCAATCCCATTTACAATTGCACCCAAAACCATAAGATACCTAGGAATAAATCTAACCAAAGAGGCACAGGATCTGTACTCAGAAAACTATAAAATACTCATGAAAGAAATTGAGGAAGACACAAAGAAATGGAAAAACGTTCCATGCTCATGGATTGGAAGAACAAATATTGTGAAGATGTCAATGCTACCTAGAGCAATCTACACATTCAATGCAATCCCCATCAAAATACCATCCACTTTTTTCAAAGAAATGGAACAAATAATCCGAAAATTTGTATGGAACCAGAAGAGACCCCGAATAGCCAGAGGAATATTGAAAAAGAAAAGCAAAGCTGGCGGCATCACAATTCCGGACTTCCAGCTTTATTACAAAGCTGTTATCATCAAGACAGTATTGTACTGGCACAAAAACAGACACATAGATCCATGGAAGAGAATAGAGAGCCCAGAAATAGACCCTCAACTCTATGGTCAACTCATCTTTGACAAAGCAGGAAAGAATGTCCAATGGAAAAAAGACAGTCTCTTCAACAAATGGTGTTGGGAAAATTGGACAGCCACATGCAGAAGAATGAAAGTGGACCATTTCCTTACACCACACACAAAAATAGACTCCAAATGGTTGGAAGACCTAAACGTGAGACAGGAGTCCATCAAAATCCTAAAGGAGAACACAGGCAGCAACCTCTTCGACCTCAGCCACAGCAACTTCTTCCTAGAAACATCGCCAAAGGCAAGGGAAGGGAAGCAAGGGCAAAAATGAACTATTGGGATCTCATCAAGATAAAAAGCTTTTGCACAGCAAAAGAAACAGTCCAAAAAACCAAAAGACAACCGACAGAATGGGAGAAGATATTTGCAAATGACATATCAGATAAAGGGCTAGTATCCAAAATCTATAAAGAACTTATCAAACTCAACACCCAAAGAACAAATGATCCAATCAAGAAATGGGCAGAAGACATGAACAGACATTTTTCCAAAGACATTCAAACGGCCAACAGACACATGAAAAAGTGCTCAACTGCTCGGCATCAGGGAAATCCAAATCAAAACCTCCATGAGATACCACCTCACACCCGTCAGAATGGCTAAAATTAACAAGTCAGGAAACGACAGATGTTGGCGGGGATGTGGAGAAAGGGGAACCCTCCTACACTGTTGGTGGGAATGCAAAGCTGGTGCAACCACTCTGGAAAACAGTATGGAGGTTCCTCAAACAGTTGAAAATAGAGCTACCATACGATCCAGCAATTGCACTACTGGGTATTTACCACAAAGATACAAATGTAGGGATCCGAAGGGGTACGTGCACCCCAATGTTTATAGCAGCAATGTCCACAATAGCCAAACTGTGGAAAGAGCCAAGATGTCCATGGACAGATGAATGGATAAAGAAGAAGTGGTATATATACACAATGGAATATTATGCAGCCATCAAAAGGAATGAGATCTTGCCATTTGCAACGACGTGGATGGAACTGGAGGGTGTTATGCTGAGTGAAATAAGTCAATCAGAGAAAGACATGTATCATATGACCTCACTGATATGAGGAATTCTTAATCTCAGGAAACAAACTGAGTGTTGCTGGGATGGTGGGGGGTGGGCAGGATGGGGTGGCTGGCTGATAGACATTGGGGAGGGTATGTGCTATGGTGAGTGCTGTGAATTGTGCAAGACTGTTGAATCACAGATCTATACTTCTGAAACAAATAATGCAACATATGTTAAAAAAGAAAAAAGCAGGAGGGGAAAAATGAAGGGGAGTAATTCGGAGGGGGAGACGAACCATGAGAGATGATGGACTCTGAAAAACAAACTGAGGGTTCTAGAGGGGAGGGGAGTGGGGGGATGGGTTAGCCTGGTGATGGGTATTAAAGAGGGGACATTCTGTGTGGCGCACTGGGTGTTATGCACAAACATGAATCATGGAACACTACATCAAAAACTAATGATGTAATGTATGGTGATTAACATAATACAAAATTTTAAAAAAGAAATAGATATTTGACAATTTGGACTGAACTCCAGGGCCTCCCCAATCTTCTCCTTTGGTGCAAGGGGAGGATCCTGTTGGCCCCCATCTATGCATCCTCAGCCCCTAACGCAAACCCCTTGTTCTCTACAGGTGCCATAGTCATTCTGTGGGAAATTCACTGTAGTGTCTATAAAACAGGGAACATCCTGCTGTATCCTGAGCTCTTTCTTCCTACTGTTCCCACCCTCTCCTCCATCCACACTCCCTACTAAGAGACCAGTGAGTTCCCCACACCCTCCCACAAGCATAGATCCTCCACCAAGTGGGAGACAGTGAAGCCTAATGGTTTTAAGCACAGAATCCAGAGCCCGCTTTTCTTCACTGGCATCCTGGCCCCATCACTTACTGTCTGCATTATTTGCGATAAGTTACTTTACTTCTTTGTGCTACAATTTCCTCATTTGTAAAAAGTGGAAATTAATAGTACCTACACCATAGAATTGTTACCAGGATTTGAGAAATTCTGATACATAATTAACAGGTCATCTAAAACAGAAATGTAGTCTTTCGGGGTGTCCTTCTTAAGAAGTAATTGAACTTTGGAAAAAAAAATAACTCAGGAGTTTGAGTCCATAGTATTTAATTTGGACAAGCTTTTAATAGAAACCATCACCATAACCTCATTAGGCCATCCATGACCATCTCCTTACAGAGAGTGGTCACATTAACAATAGGTTTTTATATGGTTTCATTTGGTCATTTATAGATGCCGGTCCAAGTCAGAAGGAAGAGTAGGATTTTCAGGGTGATAAAGGGAGATGCTGGAAAAGTCGGGAAGCTTTTGTTCCTAATAAAAGAAAAAATCCCTACTGTCATTTTCCTACTTTACTAGTTAGAGCACAACAGAAATGGAAGAGAGCGATACACTGGGTCTCAATTTCACCAAGAAGGAAATCACACTGTGTGCCAGTTTTTAGAAGTTAAATGGGAATCACTGGACAGCAGTTCCGTCAATGTGATTGTTTAGAACGATCATATAGCAAGTGAATGAGCATCCAAGCTCTGTAAACGCTGAGCAGTGGGTATAGATTTTCTCCCCCTCAGAGTCCTATAGTTTGACCCACAAGAGCTTTGGGGGAGATCTGAGAGAACAGGGTTGTTTCCGTTGTGTGGTTTCTCCCCGTTTGAAAACTGTTCTTATGGGAGGCCAGCAGATCCCTCACTGTGAAAAACTGCTGTCTCCCAAGCCTCAGTGCTGGTTGGGATTGCATGTGCCATCCTGCCCACTCTTGACAGACGGCAAGGAGCCCAGCCCTTCCGTATGCTCCCCTGTTCTCTGGGAAGGCGCGGGCGCACGAACAGATTTGGCTGGTGCAACTGACCGTGGGTGTCTCTCAAGCAGCATCCCTGTCCGTAGGCTACTTAGCACCAAGAAAGGCTCCAGCAATTCAAACATATTCCATGGTGGATGGCAGAGCAAGCAAATCAAGTTCTCAGAGGTTTGGCTACAAGTCTACAGATCTCTCCAGCGGGGTTAATTAGCTCCCTTGAGCAAGGGCAATAGGGTTTACGGTAGCATCCCTTTCTACAGAATTTTTGGGCATCTTGCTATAGTGGACAATAAGGAATTTTCTGTTTTCACTGGCCTACTCTCACGTAAGATCTAAGTCTTGTCACAACTCCCTATTCTTTCACGATGGCAGTAAAAGATCTTCAGAAATGACATTCTCCCAACAGAGGACTTTGCAAATTTTGCATCCAAATGGTATTTCAGAAATAGTCTTGTTCTGGGCTGGTATGCTTTTTTCCTTGTTTTATCTTTTCATCCCCCTTGCGATCATTATTTTCAAAAACCCAAAGCTTAATTGAGTTTGAAACTCTCCAAGTTTACAAAAGAATTCCCAGGAACAGATCAATCACATGTTATGTTTGTGATTCAGTTCTACAATGCCTTTTCCAGTTGCAATTAGCAGTTTTGATTCTTTGTGCTTTTCTTTCCAGCTTTGTTCCTTTTTAATCTTGATTACCTCCTTAGCTCAGAACTGGGCTACTCATTCCTTGAGCTATGGTGCTGTGAATTGCCATTTTATTCACCGGGTCACCCACTACTTTACATCTTGTGAGGCTCACTTCAAAGGGCCTCTGACTGGGGCTCAGTTAGCATGCTTTAAGTATTCAGTTATCCTGGCAAGTAACTGCCATAGCTGAGCTTCTTACACTCTGCTTATAAAACTATTAAAATTCTTTTAAAAGCAGCCATAGTGACCATTGGAAGGGTTCTTAATTAAAGAAGAGTTCGTAAGTTGTTATCCAAGTAAAGCATGTGAGTTTCAGTCCAAACTAGTCATGCATTTCCCATTGGTCATTTGAGTACTATTCTCTTGGTTTCTGTTTGGGGAGAAAAAAAAATCTCATTGTAGTGTTTTTAAGTTACCAAGACATATGGTAGATTAGGGAAAGAACATAATTTCAGTCATTGTATATTCATGACTAGACAAGAGTAGAATTTAGTTTAACAATAAGACCGTGAACTTGAAGATTTTTCTTCTTTCAGTTGGGATTTTAATCTACTTTGAAATTGTTATCCAAGTCCAAAACGGTCTATATTTCAAGTCTCCCACTAAGAAAGTGTTCTGTTCTTAAATTGCAACAGAAAGTAGGAAAGGTAACTATATGCCTCTTAAAGAGAACCTTGAATTTTCATTTTCTGACCCATTGAGTGATAAATATTTCTATTAAACACAGCTATTTATCATTTCACCTGGATATTCCATTACAACTTCCTATAAAGTATTCAAGATACCTCTTCCTCCTCATGAATCCTCCCAGGACCTTAAGAAGTAGAGGCCATAGAACCAGAGATAGCTGGAACAAACCTGAGATTATCTAGTTCAGAAGTTGTTCTGGTTTTTTTCCTTCAGCTGTGGAAACCCTTTTTCAAACACTTACATGGGGGCCTGATATATAAAGAGAAACAATGGATTTTCTGGAAGAGAAGACACAGAGTTTCCCCAATTTGGCTTTCTCCAACCCCCAATCCTTCAGAGTCAGCAAGGGGCCTTTTCAAATCACAATTCTTGCCCCCCACCTCAGGCTATTTTAAAAGCTGTTTGGGGGCAGGGGTGCGGCAAAGGCACAGAAAGGGAACTGGCTTAGATTTGGGCAAACTCACCTGCCTGTCACAAGGCTGAGGCTTCAGTCTGGTCAGGCCCTTGTAGACCCAACAGCATCCCAGAGCATATGTGTTTCTATTTAAGGCTCAGCCCCATTCCCTCCCTGGCTTTGCCTTCCTCCATATATTTTATGCATTTATAAATTTAAATACCCTCCCCACCTAGATCCTAAGACCCTGGAAGGAAAGAACTGGCATTACCCATGTTTGCTTCATATGGAGCAGGTGCTCAGGCCAGTTATTGATGTGAACTGAAGTTGCCCCACCCGAAATGATAGGCCCTGCTAGGTAATAGCACTAGAATTGCTAGGTATACAAGAAATCTGAATTTAGTTGGTTAAAGTTTAGATATCCATACAGAATAGATTAATATGTAACAATCTTTTATTTTCAAAATAAAAGTGGACCTAAGAAGAATAACCCTTATTCGTCAATTGGAGTGTTAAATATCCTAGATCATTGGTTGCAAAATATTAGCAGGTATCTGGGGCACCTGGGTGGCTCAATTAGTTAAGCGTCCGACTCAGTCTGGGCTCAAGTCGTGATCCCAGGGTCGTGAGATCGAGCCCGTTGTCGTGCTATGTGCTCAGCGCAGAGCTTGCTTGTCCCTCTCCCGCTGTTCTCCTACCCCCACTTGCACTCTCTCCCCCTAAAGCAAATATCTTTAAAAAGTGTTAGCAGGTATCAGAATCACCTGGAGCACTTAAGACAGTTTCTGATTCAATAGGCCTGAGGTGTGAGGATTTGCGTTCTAAAAAGTTTCCGGGTGATGCTGAAGGTCTGGGGACCCACTTTGAGAACCCACCACCACTGACCTTTCCTTGTCCTACTCTAATTTAACATTGAATACAGTTTCAGCCTCTGCAATATGTCCAATCTGTCCCAGCTAAGTAGATGTTATCAATTAACCTCTTCGGCAGCTCAGCTACAAAAGGAGAAAAGCCAAGTACTGAGATTTAGTAAAGGGCATCGGGACTTCTTTCAATTCCTGCTAAGAATTTCACAGAGGAGCCCTCAGTCAGTTCATTAAGAAACTGACTTGGGTTGCAATTCTATAAGGCTGAAAATGTATGTAATTTCCTTGCTAGGTGATTCAGTAAGCTATAACACACCATGGCACTCTATACCCCACAATGCCTCATACTCCGGTCATTGAATTTGCAAATTACAACACCTTGTTAGTTATCTAAGTGTTCTAATCCATGTACCCACAGAGTCTTTAGAATATATTTCTCCTGATAACCATAAAATGAGGTAAAAACAAAAACTTGCTTTCAATAAGGATTCAATCTTGACCTTCTTTACATGATTACCACACATCATCCCCTTCACCCACCATCAGAAAAACACACACACTTTCCTTCCTATGTAGGAGTTAATTTATGCAAAAATTCAGTTCCACAAATATTTGTGTACTGATAAGTCAATCACTGTGCCAAGAATAATCAAATACATACAAGATCCAGCCTTCATCTTGAAGGCCTACCCAGTATGTTTAAACCTATGAATTTATCCCCAGTGATTCAAAGTAGGTGCCCAGTAAACTTTGTCTTCAACAACCAAATTTACCTGATAGACATTTACCATCCACAACTTGCTTATAGGAGTTACATATTTGCTCTATTTGTACTCCTCTAATTATGCTAGGGTTTTCTCGGTTCCAAGCTGGAGAAATGCAACTCTAGAGGGTTTAAACATCTATCCTCCAGCAATTCCTGGGCCAAAACCAGGATTAGAACTAGGACTCCTAATTCCCAGTGAGCAATCACCCTGGCAGGTTTTGTAGAAAATCTCCCACTTCCACCTAGCCTTTTCTGTTAGCACTGTTTTTTTTTTTTTTTAAAGACACTATTGATGACATCAGAAAGATCCCTAGTCTCATTTTCTTCAATATTTTCCTATGTTTAGAAAATGAGATATCCCTTCTCAATCCCTTATTTCTACCCAGGAAAGGAGGCGGGTCGCCCCCTGAAGCTTGCTACAAATACAGCTCCAGGATCACCATCTCCCGGATGCTGCAAAGGCTGGAGCAGGCGGATGGCAGTGATGCCTAATTACCAGTTGCGCCCTTCTTGCAAGCAGGCATTTCTGGAGTTTTAATTGCTCCAGAGTCCCCCGAGATGGTAAAACTTGACTCCACCCGAAGTCACTTACCCCAGTGTTCTGGTTTGTTATCTAACTGGCTATCCAATTTGAATTTGGCCCATAAGAAGCAGCAGATTGTGATGGATGAAATTCTGGTCTAAAACTACTTGATTTAAAAAAAAAAAAAAAATTTCAACCCCAGTCTGCATGCTTTGTCTTCAATCACTACATTTCTCTCAGTTTACGCTCATTTGCCAGTGGATAACAGCACAGAAGTTGCCAGCAAATGTATTCCATTTTCACTTCTTTGAAGACGGGGGTGATGGGGGAGAGCTGTGGATAGAAAATAACCTCCCCACGTTACTGCTTTTGTGACTCTAGCATTTGCGTTAAGGGTATAATGCCCACGCTTGTTGGAACGATGTTTTAAGTATTTTTTATTAGCTAAGAATACTCGATAGCTGACAGCAGGCACTCAATTTTATAGTCAACTTGTAGAAGTTTTTAACCATGGGGAAAAAAGATAGCAAATGATTACTTCCTATACCTAAGCCACTGAAAGTGAGCTCCGAGAACCTCCAATCGAAAAATTTCCCGTCAGGAGCGCCTGGGTGGCGCAGTCGTTAAGCCTCTGCCTTCGGCTCAGGTCATGATCCCAGGGTCCTAGGATCGAGCACCGCATCGGGCTCCCCGCACAGCGGGAAGCCTGCTTCTCCCTCTCCCACTCCCCCCGCTTGTGTTCCCTCTCTCTCTGTGTCTCTCTCTGTCAAATAAATGAATAAAATCTTAAAAAAAAAAAAGAAAAATTTCCCGTCAGAAAATAATGCTAAAAATCAAGAAAGCTGCAGTTTATGTGAATAAGCCTTGAACCGAAGTTGACTTAAAAATAGAGAGAGGGGTGCCTGGTGGCTTTTGGTTTCAGCTGGGGTCGTGATATCAGGGTCCTGGGACCCAGCCCCGTGTTGGGCTCTGTGCTCAGCGGGCAGTCCACTGGAGATTCTCTCTCTCCCTCTGCTTCTCCCCCTACTCTTTCTCAAATAGAACCTTTTAAAAAAAATTGGGGAGAAAAATTGTGTTTTTTCTAGAAAACCAGTTGAATATGCCACAGCTATCTAGGTAAGAGAAAATCCTGTATGGAGTATCTACTTCTAATACAAATTTCAGTGTTCTGGTAAAGAGAAAGGCAAAAATTACACAGAAGTTGTCTTTTAAGGCAGGCAGTCAACAATAACTGAACACCTTCTGTTTGCAGTACACCAGAGAGACGCCAAAAATGGAGCATATGGTCCCAGCTGTTCAAGTTTACTATTAGCACTTTTACTGAAGAACCAAGGGAAAGAGAAGTCTATAGATTTTTACAGTTACCGGTTTTTTTATGCAAACACTCTCAGAGAAATAGAATTATCACTAAAGAAAAATCAGGAGCAAGAAGAGATCCATAGTCAGTAATAACAGACTAGTATCCAGGATTCATGGGTGTCACTACTAGAGAGCTGGTCCCTTTAAAATTCAGTCTGAGACTACAAGTTGCAGTTCATGGTTCATTGAGATGGTGTGGCCAATGACAATAACTTGACACCACAGTGTGGATTAACTTTGTTACTAAAACCTCAATTTCCATCCAGTCATTTGGGTCTTGAGTAAGAATGTTGGTGCTATAAACCTGTAAGCCATGATTCCAGCAAGTCATTCTTGCCTATGGCCAAAAATCTCACTTTTAAGGGCCTTCAGCGATTGGTTTCAGCTGTTTGACAGCAACTCCTTTACCGCCTTTTGCCTTCAACAGCAAAAGGCTGTCAGGCAATGAACACCCAGGTGGTTTTAAGTATAGAATTATCACTGTACCTTAGCGTTTCCAATGGAAAGAAAAGCTCATTTGTAACTTGTGCTCCCAAATACAACCACCATATTTTTAGATAGTATGCTTGTGATTTCAGCAACTCATGCTAGGATTACCTAAGCAAACTATACCTTGCCACCTGAACTCTGAAAAACGGGAGGCTTCCCATTATTGTGGGTCAAACATCTTTAAAACTGAAAAATGCAAGTCTTTGCCTTGTAACAGTTACTCAAGATTTAGGAGTAGGCTCCCCCTAAGCATAATGCTTCAAACATTGTTACAAATTTATTACTTTTCACATAGTTCATTAAAGTGGGTTCTAATTAACACAGAATTTGATGTCACGTGAGATTTAAGGATGTTTTCTCATGGAGAAATTTTTGTGAGCTAGCATAAATGATTTCTTTCCCCTTAAGAATACCACCGAAGATAATTACACACAAGCAGAGACTCTATAAGAAACACATATAGCTTTTGATAGCAGTGGCTACTACCATTTGGAGCTTTACGGCAGAATCACCAACGGAACATTCTGAAAATACAGATGGCCCAGCCAAAGCCCAGGTTTTCAGGAGTCGGGGCCAGAAATCTTTTTCAAGAGTGTGACGGCTGATCCTGAATCACAGCCAGCCAGAGTTGCCACCAAAATTCTATAGTTACCCACTATTTGAGATGTTTAATAGGTGACTTAGGAGGGTACAATTATCATCCCATAATGACCTCTAAATAATACATATTTATACTTCCTAAACATGCATATAATCATGCATATATCCCTTCCCCCATCCATGTCTTTGTATATTGTGTTCCCATTTTTGCCTGTGAGCCAAATGAACAGAAATTATGTCTGATTCAGTGTTCAGTAAAGTGTCTAGAACACTGGCACCGAATATGTGTTAAAAAAAAAACAAACAAGAACTACATGTTGCCTTCATACACCATTCTTTCAATGCAGGTTTTTCAGGTTTAAAATACACTGTTAACAAATCATATGTGCAGAAACAAAACTTAGTATTTTCCACAAGTAAGTTAAGCTTACCTCTTGAGACGCCAATTCCGGTCGAGACCAAGAACTTGGATTACTGGTGCCATGAAGGGAATAGTCGCTCCGTGTGAAGTTCTCTTTCAGGCAGATATATGGTCAAACGAAATAGTCTTTCATCCAGCCGAGAGGCTTACCTGGCGTCCGGAGTGGGGCTGTCTCCTCCCAGCCTGGCCTTGTGGCTTTTAGCTACAGCTTATCCCTCCTCATCATCGGTGTCTGCTGAGAAGTAGGTACACCTTCCTCACATCCCCTGTGTTGTGATTATCGCTGACACCTGTGGCCTTTACCACAGCCTTTGGTCAGGAAGTGGGTGCATCTGTGTCCTCCACACCCCAACTTCAAGCTTCTGGTTCCTTTAGCACCTCTGCAACTGCTCAGGATGGCCACCTGTTTCTCCCTCCCCCAGCCAAGGGAGTGAGAGGTCTCTGAGGTCACTTTTCCACCGAGTCAGCCCTCTCCCTCTCCCTCTGTGCTCTCTCTCAAATAAATAAATAAAATCTTTTAAAAAAATACTTTCCTCAAACTTTTAGTTTTAACTTAAAACATGTACATATGTACTTCATATACTAACCTTTTCATGAAGGGCCAAGGCCTTTTTTATTTTTGAGAGTCAATCTATTGGTTAGAGTTCCAAGATGTCTTTCTCGCATGAGCTGCATTCCAACTGTGTATCTATAAATTCAAGTTTGTTTTCTTTAGATTTGGACATGCAAAACAATCTGAATGCAGACTCCTTTGAAGTTGTCATGACTCTTCTCTATTACTTAAACTTGTCTCCTCCACAATTCCTTTGGCCGCAATCTTTCACCACCCCTGTCTATTCAATCTTCACAAAACATTCTAAATGCAAAGAGGAACAATGCCTTTTAAAAAAGATTTTAGAGGCGCCTGGGTGGTTCAGTCAGTTAGGCAACTGCCTTCAGCTCAGATCATGATCCCAGGGTCCTGGGATCAAGCCCTGCATCGGGGGTCTCTGCTCCGTGGGAGCCTGCTTCTCCTCCCTCTCCCTGCTGCTCCCCCTGCTTGTGCTCTCTCTCTCTCCCTGTCAAATAAATAAATAAAATCTTTAAAAAAAAGAGAGAGATTTTAGAGAAATGACTCTCATGCCCTCATATTGCAATGATTAATGAAATTACATCATTGTAATTCCAAGTTTGACTAAAATAAATAGATTTAAGGAAAAGTCTGGGAGAGCCCTAGAGTGCTTCAGAGTGTGAGGATTCTTTGGGCTGCCAGTTGGAATGCAGCTCATGCAAGAAAGACAACTTGGAACTCCAACCAATAGATTGACTCTCAAAAATAAAAAAAGGCCTTGGCCCTTCATGAAAAGGTTAGTGAATGAATTACACATGTACATGTTTTAAGTTAAAACTAAAAGTTTGAGGAAAGATTTTTTCTTTTAAGATTTTATTTATTTATTTGAGAGAGAGAGCACAGAGGGAGAGGGAGAGGGCTGACTCGGTGGACAAATGACCTCAAGAGACCCCAGGCTGCAGACTGGCTGTTTGCAGAGAGAGCAACAAGTGTCCATGAAGCTGGGGGGTGGTTTAGGGTAGAGTTTTATTAAAAGGGCCTCTACGGTACTGAGGAAAAAAAGGCCCAACATCAGATAAAACAAAATGCAAGGTATAATAATTTCAGAAAAACGCACTCGTGTAGTGGAAAGAGCACTTTTTCAATGAGGGAAGGAAAAGGCAGAAGTGAGGAAATTCTAGATTCTAGACAAGGACATTGCTAATTGGGGACTTTGGGCAAATCAGTTACACTTCCTAGAGTTCACCTTTTTTCTATTATAAAGGTAGGCTAAGTTCTCTTCAGCTTCAAAGCCTTTTATCCACACTTACCCACAGTTCCTGCAGGTAAATATGGTGTAGGTGAATGGAGAGTCAATCATGCTTAACTTTCTCATCTGTAAAATGAGGAAGGGACTTAAGCTTCAATCAGCAATCCCTCAGCTATGTTCTGCAGAGTGATCCTCCTCAGAAAGGGCAAAAGATGGTCTTCAAAATCTCAGAGACAGTTTTACAAAATGCTAGGGTACAAATGTAAAAGAAGGTTTCTTTACTGCAAAACTTCACAGTCTTTAATAGGTGAAAGGGTGTTGTGACTCTCTAAAGAGAGGATATAACAGCCAGCTTCCACAAAATATATTGCACCAAATCTCTCTTTCTCTCTCTCTCTCCCTTTTCTCTCACTCTCACTCTTGCTCGCTCTCTCTCCCCCATAAAATCTCTCCCAGGACTAGAGATCCACAAAAGACACTTTGGGGAAATTCTAGACAGCTATTTCTTTGGTCCCTTCTAGCTCCAAATTCACCTTTTGCTGGGGTCTGCATCATTGATTCACTGAGACTTAACAAACAAGGTATTGGAAATGGCCAGAGAGATAATGGAGGTCATTTTTAAAAGACAAAACCTTGAATAAGGTCAGGAAGGGGAAAGTTACCAGAACCTTCTTTTGATGTTTTCCTTGGTACCAAGTAATGATCACCACTGAACTTTGTCATTACAAAGAAATCTGTGTACAGCATTGGCATATGATGGAGGTGACTTCCAGATTATGTTTATTCATGCTTTGGTCCCTCCCTTTATGCACATACATTTCAACTCAACTGATTTATTTTTCTACTATCAGTGAAGGGACTAGATACAGAAAATAGAACAGAAAGTAAAGATAATAGTAATGAATAATAATGATGTGTAAGAGAGTTGGGCCTTTCTATCAAGAAACCTTGCAAATTCATGCACCTTCAACAGTCCAGAAAATGTATTTATCTGTACCAAATGCTGTTTTTCATTCAACTTATATTTTATGTACAACATATAAGTGAGCCAGAACAAAGGTGTATCTTGAAAGACGGAACAATCTGAAGACTTCTTATGGAATGAACAGCACTTTAGTGCATCATCAGCTAAGAATTGTATAAATTATACTCATAAAAGTGACCCACCTCCCTGAAAGTTCATGCAAATAAAGGCCCACAGAGGCCAACTGCCGGCCACAGCTTTGTCTCTTTTGTTTTTGTTTTTTTGTGTGGTGTGTTTTGCTGAATAGTGCTGGGCATATTCATGTTACTAATGTTACTGGCTTTACTAATGTCACGACATTTCATTATTTCCATTTTTCTAATGAGACATCTGGTATGAAACAAAACAAGTTAAAGGTTAGAGGCAGCTAGTGTAGAAGATCTTCTCTGAAATGTTTTCCATGATAATATCACTTTACCCTGGAAGGAATGGTCAGCCTAAATAGCCCACAGACAGCTTTCTTCCTTGTTTCTATAAACATCCAACATCTATTAGACCCAGTGGAGTAAACTACATACTACAAATATGGCTGTTTATGTTTGTATGTTTGTATCTAAAATTTAGAGAATTTGAAAGGGTATAGTTCCTCTGAGGTTTGAACCATATGCTGCAAAGAACCAAAGGACTGTTTTTACCCATGCATATTTGCAGTGTGAACATAGTGCTAGTCACATATAAATTTATATATGCCTATGCATTATATTTGTAGTGTTATCTCAATTTTCTTGAGTCTACAGTGGAAGGATTTGGACTAGATTGTAAATAATATCAATTTGAAAAGTAGTTTTTAAAATTATTACATATCAGTTTTTTAAAGGAGGTAGATTTTTCACAAATCGGGTGAATTACCACATTCACATTCCCAATGAGCTTACCCTTCTGTGAGTTTGTGGTCCACTTCTTCAGCTGAAATAGCATTTGTAAGCAGTGCACTGATTTCCTACATTTCTTTCCTTCAGAATATCCCCAAATATCTCCATTCATGTATGAATTTAGTCAGTAGATATTTAGCCAATAAAAATAGAATGGGGATAGAAAGCTGTACAAGAATTGGTTCTTGCCTTCCCGGAGCCCGCAATCTGAAAGAAAAACCAGGACACTTAGAAAAATACTGAAGGAATGCCTTCACTATAGTATACACATGATGAATATTTTCCCACAGTCGAAGTGCTGCTATAGCTCTAAGGAGAGACAGATCACCCCCAGATGGAATGAGCAAAGGAGCCTTCAAAGAAGGAGGAGGATTTGAATAAGACTTGTAAGAGATGAGTAAGACTCTGAGGACTTTCCACTGAAGCCAAGTCCTGGAGCCAAAACGAGACCAGGTATTGCCTAGGATTCATAAATGTCCACAAGGTCTATGCAAAGGAACTTGGGCTGACGCATTTGGAAGGACAAATTTGAGCCAGTTTCCAGGGAATTTGAAGCAGCTTTTCGGGAATTTCTAAAGTCAGTGCTTTCTTGCTAGGCGAGAAGAAACCATGGCACATTTATGAGTAGGTTGTGCTAGTGCATGGGGGAGCTGGGCAGAAGGTAGAGGCAGGAATATAGCTCCAGGATATGAGATAATCACAGTAATACAAACTGGAGGCAAAGCCAGATCGGTTGTGGAAGCAATCTTCATGAGCTTCGGCTTTTACCGTTTTAGGAGAGCAGCCAAAAGAAGGGAGAAGATGCAAGAGACCTTCAATTATCCATTACATTAACATTGATTGAGAACCTGATGTATGTCACTGTTTCCCAAACATCCATCATTTATATACCACTATCATGACTTTTGCCACATCTGGCTCTACTGGTATTATTTTTTTATTTAATAATTTTCTACAAATAGACTCATTTTTTTATTTAAATACATTTAATAAAAGAACAACAACTTGATATCCCTTCCGTTTGCCTTGCCTCCAAGAGAAATTAACCATGAAACAAGAATTCTAGTTCTAGGAGTGCCTGGGTGGCCTAGTCATTAAGCATCTGCCTTCGGCTCAGGTCATGATCCCAGGGTCCTGGGATCAAGCCCCTCATCGGGCTCCCTGCTCGGCGGGAAGCCTGCTTCTCCCTCTCCCACTCTCCCTGCTTATGTTCCTTCTCTCACTGTGTCTCCCTCTGTCAAATAAATAAATAAAATCTTTAAAAAAAATAAAATAAAATAAAATTAAAAAAAATAAATTCTAGTTCTAGGGTTTTAATTTCATTCCGACTCCCTATGTGTGGGCTGCTTCCCCCTAGCTGCCGAGAACAAGCATAAGAACCTACCTTTATTTTTTGAGAAAACAAAAGGGAGAGATTTTTTAGGATAAGCAGAAGCGGTCGAGTACATTGGGAAGCACTTCCATGTAGGCAGTAAAATATTGCCACCTCGGAGGATCTGGGAGGCTGAGGGTCAGGGGTCAGAGACATCTGGGTCAGAGCCCCACCTGGAGATGAATCCACCGCCTAGAACAGATCAGGATCATGTCTCTGATAGCAGGGAACATGGTGGCCTCTGTCCCTAGGCAACCAGCTCCTAAATTCCTTCATGAGCGTCGGCCTTTACAGTTTTAGGAGATTGTAAAGCTTATTATTGATGAACAGCAGACTGGACGTAAACTGGAAAGTGTATCGGCCTTAAGTGTAACCATAACTGGTTCACAGCAGAAGGGATCACTAGAGAGGAGGAAGATGGGTGCAGAAAATAGTGGCAGAGCTTTGTTGGCGGTGACACGTGAAAGGTGAAGGGGTCATGATGGGGCTGGGGGAGCAACTGCATTTTGAAAGATGAGGAGGAATCACGCGGCCGGGAAGGGCATTCCACCAGCGGAGCAGGTCGTAAAGAACGGTGGATAAGGAAACTGCAAGTGGCCTCGTGGCTGTAGCCCGGGGTTTGAGGCTGGAGGAGGTAGAGGTGAGGCGGGAGGAGAGAAACCGTGAGGCCAGGAGGGACCGTACAGGCTGTGCGAGGAACTGGGTTTTATTTTTAAGGAACTGGAGAGTTTTGTGCAGGGAAGTGGTGTGATCAGATTAGGAGATTAGAAAGATCATTCTGTAGGAATGCGGAGGGTGAGGTGGACAGAGCGACACAAGAGGCAGTGAGACTTGGACAGAAAATCTGTTCTATTCTTTTTTTTTTTTAAGATTTTTATTTATTTATTTGACAGAGAGAGACACAGCCAGAGAGGGAACACAAGCAGGGAGAGTAGGAGAGGGAGAAGCAGGCTTCCCGCGGAGCAGGGAGCCCGATGCGGGGCTTGATCCCAGGACCCTGGGATCATGACCCGAGCCGAAGGCAGAAGCTTAACTGACTGAGCCACCCAGGAGCCCCTGTTCTATTATTTCTAAGTCTCTTCCTCCTTTGCCCATTTTGCTGTTATCAGTAGCTGCAACCCGAACAAGGGATCTCCAAGGCAGGATTTTGTTACATCAAACTCCCACATTGCAGAAAATAGCTTCCTGAAGTCAGATTCCTTTCTTCTCTTAACCAACTCGGTCTAATTGAACACAATCACGTGTGGCTCTTTCCGTCTCCCCAAGGCCCAATGTTCCTCTGTTACCAGTCTTGGAGTATCCACTCAGAACATTTATGGGACATGCAAGTGAGCCAGCAAGCTGATGGGGCTTTTTGGGTTTGTTTGTTTTTTGGTTTGGTTTTTTTTTTTTTGGCCTCCTTTTGTTTTATGCATTTAACATTTATTGAGCACTTACTCAGTGCCCGGCATTGGGCTAGTTGCTGAGCAATCAAGTCCCTTAAGGATTTCACATTTGGAAGGAAGACAGAATAATATGCAGATTAACTACTCTTCAGTGAGTTAAATGCTCAAAAAGTGCCACAAATGCCATTCTTTCCAAAGGGCCATGAATGCCCAGATCCGGGGAACAATGGTGGAGGTGGGGAGGGATACTGAGCTGGGGATCTGCAGCCTTGGGTGAAGAATAACGATGTCCTGTATGGGTACACATGTAAATTACCTCACACTTACAGCAACCCACAGGCGAGACAAACTGTGGCACCCATAACGGATTCCCTCTCTGTCTCCCTTTCCAGTTCTCTTATCCTGTGGGAGTGCAAAAGTAGATTCCCTCAGCCCGGCCCCCCACCACCCATGGAGCCAGCTTGATGTGATTATTAGTTGCCACTGGGTTCCAACCTTTGTGCGGAGGTCATGCTTGTGTTTAGAAATGTTTTTCTTCCCCAATTTATTTTTTCAGGTTTTTTCCGCATACATTCAGTGACCCAGAGTAATTCTCAGAGTCTAAAAATGAAAAAGGAATCTTGATAGAAAGCTTAAGTTAAACAATTCTAAAGGGATTTCCTCGTCCAAAGGACACAAAATGCTGACCATGTTTAAAACTGGGGATGGAGGGCGCCTGGGTGGCTCAGTCGGTTAAGCGACTGCCTTCGGCTCAGGTCATGATCCTGGAGTCCCGGGATCGAGTCCCACATCGGACTCCCTGCTCAGCAGGGAGTCTGCTTCTCCCTCTGACCCTCTTCCCTCTCGTGCTCTCTATCTCTCATTCTCTCTCTCTCTCAAATAAGTAAATAAAATATTTAAAAAAAAAAAAATGGGGATGGAGCTGTCAGTCACATGCCAAAGACCTTTGCGGGAGAACCCTTGCACTTTATACAACTGATTTTTCCTTAAAGAGCATCTCTAAAGGAGAGAGAGGGGGAAGGAGAAAGAACAACACATTTCAAAGGCCACACAAGCAAAAAGTAGGATAGTAAGAGAAGACGCCTATTTCTTGTTAAAGATGCTAAGTGCTGGAATAAAGGTAGGCTCGAGCTCGAGGCGACTGGAAGGACGTTTGCTGAAGTGTGATCCATCCTGCGCATCTTGCGTACAGAGAATAAGAAATAGGGCAAAAGCATCCCGGTTTTGAATCTCAACTCCTAAGTGAGAATCCAAAAGTTGTGTTCAAATCTCAAGTGAACCATTTCCCTACAGCCAACATTCCTTTAACATTCCCGTCCCCATCTGAAGCCACTTGTCATCCCACTTACGCCCTGAACACTCACCACCAGTCGCTCCTGCCTGGATCTGGTCTGCCGGGATTTTAGGCTGCCCGTGTAATTTGGCCGGGAAATGAAACTTGTAACTCCATTCACATGGAATTTTGTCTTGATGCAGATTTGGGAAGAGGAAACAATACCCCTCAGCGGTCAGAGGGAAATCTGCCACAGACAGTGGTCACCATTGAAAGTTCTAGTGCAGACTGTTCATCAGGTGCCACCCTAATGAAGTCTTTACTGTGGCTTCTCTCCCCACACTTATTTCTTTCTTTGGCTTCAGGTCCTTACTTATCACTGTAGCAGAGGATGGCTCCCTGAATGGTATGAATTAACCCCACAGCCCATGCCAAGCATTAGCAGATAGTGAGGAAAAGGGGCCTTGGCAAAACTGAAAATGTCCAGGTTAAGCTCAGAGAGGTGCAGAGGAAAAAAAAAAAAAAGGCATTTTGTATGGAGAGCTTCCTAAATTATTCTAGGTTTCTAGCATTTCCCCCCTTTAAATAGCCCACCTAAAAGTGTAGATAAGGTATATATATGAAGTACATGTCTATGTCCCTGAAATATGTAATTTCAATTATTGTTTTATTAGGTAATAGTAATATAATAATAGATGAATAAGCCTATTTCAATTTGATGTCAGAATGCATGGTTTTTCGCCAGTGTCTTCTTTGCAATTCTGCTGATATTCAGTGTTTTAAATGGAAGTACATTCTTTGTCGGCACCTCAGTGACAGCAAAGCGACAGAGCTGCTACCCTACACGTCAGCCTGACCCCTGCAGTTGTGCTGTGCACAATTTAGGCAGCCGTAGGCTGCAGCCTTGCTGGCATCTCATCAATAGGGTGAGTGACAAAGACAAACTTTGTCATTGATAGGGTAGCGGTGCCTAGCTTGAGCTCTGGGGTCCAACTTCCTGGATTAACTCTGAGCAAACTATTTAACCTCCCCCTGCCTTGTTTTCCTCCTCTGGGAAATGCAGATAAGTGTACCTTCTTCATAGGGCTGCCATGATAGTTGGGTGGGAAATTACATACAAAACGCCTAGGACAGGGCGTGGCACACAGACATATCTATTTAACTAATATTTGCTGAAATATACTAACAGGTATAAACTTTATTAAACTACCTCTTTGGGGTGCCCAGATGGCTCAGTCAGTTAAGAGTCCGACTCTTGATTTCAGCTCAGGTCATGATCCCAGGGTGTGAAATCGAGCCCCACATCAGGCTCCACACTCAGCAGGAAGTCTGTCTCTCTTCTCTCCCTCTGTCCCTACCCCCCACACCGCTGCTCACACACTCAATCCCTAAAAAAAAATAATAATAATAATAATAATAATTAAAATAAAATAAACTACTTTTTTTTAAAGGTTTTATTTATTTATTTCACAGAGAGAGACACAGAGAGAAAGGGAACACCAGTGGATGGGGGGGGGGGGGAGAAGCAAGCTTCCCACCGAGCAGGGAGCCTGATGTGGGGCTTGATCCCAGGACCCTGGGACCATGACCTGAGCCAAAGGCAGATGCTTAACGACTGAGCCACCCAGGTGCCCCAAATAAACTACCTTTTTAATAAATAAGCCAGTATTTTTGTATAATTTTCAATGTGTCCAGGTCAGCAAAGAATTTACAAAAGACTAGTTATGAAAGACATTCTATATGTCATCACCTGGCAGATTATATGATACAATTATCATCATTTTATACCATTATATATTGGTTTGCTGTCTGTCTCCCCACACAAGAATGTACTTTCCATGAAGGCATGGAGTTTTTGAGTTGTGTTCATTACTAGATCTCTGGTCCCTAGACTGTACCAGTCATTTGGTAGATACTCAGTAAATATTTGTTGGGAAAAACAGGAATACACAAATGTTAGCTCTTTTGTAGATAACTGAAAGGTGATTGTCTACACTGGCTCACTTCTATTTTGAGGCTAAAAACATTATCCACATTTTATATAAAGGTCTAGGTGGTGGGGAGAAAAGCATATGAGTATCTATGGCCTTAGGATCAGCAGCATTTACAAGCCAATATCTTTGATTTGTACAAAGTCAGAGTTATAAACAAGATCTCAGGGTCACCTATCCATACCTAACAGAAGGAGCACTCTGCTAGGCAGCTTATTAAATGCTTAAGCTGGGTGGCCTTCTTCTATCAAAAAGAGGCAATCTGGGGCTCCTGGGTGGCTTAGTCGGTCAAGCGTCTGCCTTTGGCTCAGGTCATGATCCCAGGGTCCTGGGATTGAGCCCCGTGTTGGGCTCCCTGCTCACAGGAAGCATGCTTCTCTCTCTCCTTCCTTCTCATGCTCTCTCTCTCTCACTATCTCTCTGTCTCTCTCAAATAAATAAAATCTTAAAAAAAAAAAAGATGCTATGTAACCAAGTGTGGCGGTATTATCTTTTGGTTTTTTCCATTTTTTCTTTTAACAGCTAAACTTTTCTTCAAAGGAAAGTCCAAAAGATGTGGATTGCAGGGTGGTCCCTGCTGGGCTGCCCCCAGCATCCTGAAGTTTCTTGGAGCTACTAATGGGGCAGGAAGAACATGTGCTTTAAGTCTTACAGACCCCTCAAGTCCTAGCTTACCTGCTTACTGGTTGTGCTCCTTGGGCGAGATATTTAACTTCTATGGACCTCAGTTTCTTCATCTGTGCAAAGAGGAGAGAGCATGCCACACTTGCAAGCATTCCAAAGAGTGTATATTGAGTTCCTGATACATAATAGGCAAAGCTTGTATTTCAGTGGATGCAAAAATCCCACTGAGATAACGCCAGAGCCTAGCGAGAGTGTTAGAGCCCACTGCAGAAAACGAAAACGGCCTTCCTTCATGACATTCAGTTTCTTAGCAGCCAGGTTCCAACCCAAAAGTGTCCCTGACTTCAGAGATGTGCAGAGAATTTGACCTAGAATCTTCTTTGTTTCTACAAATCATTTCCACTGCAGCTCAAGAGCCTCTAATTGCTGAAAAGCCTGAAGAGGTATGAATGGGCCACAGGACAGATGAAACCTGTGTGCTGGGGATTGAGGCAGCCAAGCAGGCTTCTTTCAGCAAGTTCCATTCCGCACCACTCCACTGCTTACCCAGGATCACGGTGCCGATGTCGAAGATGCATTATTCCTGGGATAAAGATAGTCATTTTATTTCTAAATTACTACATTTATTCCATGAAACTACCATGTTTCCCAGGCAGGAGACTTCCCATTCGTGTATTTATTTGGCTACCATGCATCGAGTACGTACTGTGTGTCAGGGACCTTCCCAGGAAATGGTGAGATGAAAATGAGTGAGACCTGCTCTGCCTCCTAGAATCTCGGAGCCTCCTGGGACAGATATGCATGTGATACAGCAAGCGCTTCCGGTGCCTGGTGGGGGTACGAATAATGTGCCGTGAGAACCCACAAGATGGTCGTTAACTCTGCCAGCTGGGTTCAACAAAGGCTTCCCCCTAAAAGTGACAACGGAGCTGGTGAGTGAAGGAAAAGTATGACTTTAAGTCTAATGGAGGCAAGGAAGAGGTGCGTTCTGGGAAGAATCACAGACATGAGAAATAGATAATCTAGTTCAGTAGTTCTCAAAATGTACTTTTTGGATCAGCATCACCATTGCCAGGAAATTTGTCAGAAATACAGATTACTGGGAACCACCCCAGAAACTCTGAGGATGGTATCCAGCAATCTGTGTCTCAGCAAGCCCTCCAGCTGATTCTTAGGCTCACTCAAGTTGAAGAACCATTGTTACAGTCAAGTGATGGTATCAAGTAAAAGAAAAAATATGTTAACAAAGTATTTATCTTTACATAATACAGAGATATCTGGATAGATACAGGTTTTCCACCCCTACCCCAACTTTTCCACAAAGGATGGGTTAATAAGATATGTAGCTCACGAAAGGAGATACAGGATATAGCCAAGCGAAACATAATGCAAGTAGAATAAAATTAGAAAAGTAATAAAACCATTACCATTTTGTCGTACATTTCCCAATAAATGTCCTGATACTCAAAGCAGGTGGAAACACATTCATCTTCCAAGAGTCACAGTACCTTCGAGATTAAACAGCAGCTGTTAAACACGCAGCCTTGCAAACATGGAGACCTGAGAGGGGTCCCCGCCATGGCCCTCATTCAGAAGACACTCTGCCGAGGTGGATGACATCCAGACAGTAAAAACTATGCAAGTATAAACACCTGTTTCTTCTTACTCCCTTCCACTGGCCTTATATCAAATGGAAGGAACCCAGAAAGAGGCCTGAATATTGAGGCCATGTTCGCAGCTCTCAGACCATCCAAGTCACATCTGGATAGTATCATCAAAGACAAAAGAGAGCGGAGGCAGAAGTGCCAGAGGGGAGATGAAATAGTCAGGTTTGAACAAAATACAGAGTAAGCATTGTCCATCACCCTGAGAACCTCGTCTTTGAAGGAGGTGCTTCTCTGGACTGCCTGAACCTCCTAGGTTGAGATATCTTTGCATTCCTTACCTCTTGCAGCTTCTACATGTGTTTTTTTCCAAAAGCTTTTTCCTTGGTGCATTGCAGATGCAACATGCCCCCACACCAACTAGGGCTTGATTACAATCTGACCTGTATTATTCTCTGATTGTTTCACGCTTACGCAGTTTATTTCCTCAACTAGGTCAGAAATGAGAAGGCCTCTCACTTCCATGAGGAAGCTCTCTTTGTACCTCCTCTGGAAGGAGGAATGAGAATTGGCTCCATGAGCAGAGATGAATGTTTGAGAGAACACAAGGCACAAGGACACTGGAAAGCATGGCATGTGGGGAAGTGTACGTGGAGCCCAGTGTTAGTGGCGTAAGCGGTGCGGGGGACAGTAGAAAAGGCTGTCTGGTAGGTGAGGTCTAGATCATGAAAATCTCCCACTCTGGGTCATATGCAAAGGTTTAGATTATATTGTAAAAGTGTAGGAAGTCTGGAAAGAACTTAAAGTGAAAAATGTCCTGATCAGATAATAAAGATCACATTACAAATCATACTGTTAGGATTATGGGAAATGCCGTGAGGTGTGTGCGTGTGTGTGTGTGTGTGTGTGTGTGTGCGTGTGCGCAAGACGGGGTGGGAACTAAGTCATTATGACTTAGTGTTAAGAGCAGGGTATGTTCAAAATTTACTCTATGTATTCTCTCAGGAGAGTTGTTTAATCTTCAATAGTCTATCTTCTTATCCAGAGAAGAGTCCCTACCACATATTGTTTGAGGATGAAATGAGCTAATGCATTTAAAGGGCTCAACATCGGCCTGGTATATAGGAGCTCAAAAATGTTTCTAATTATTGTGGTTACTAGAGGCAGAAGGACCATTCCTTTTTTATTCACTTAGTATTTATTGGTTACTGTCTTTGTTTTTCCAACCAAGTCCAGATGAGACTCGAGCAAGGGAGTCAAGGGCTTGGAATAGTAGCAACAGAAGCAGGAGACCCACCATGTTCTTCCTGATCAGCTTTGGGACTGGAGCAGAGTTTGGCCACTGGGAATTTGTCATGGCACCAGTCACATCCCCAGTGACATTCAGCAGCCCCTGTGTGGAAGAACAGAATGATGGTGACGTCACTCCTTGGTTTTATGTTGTCCAGAATAGATGAGGCAGAAAGAATAATAGAGCAAGGAGCTGAGGGTGCTTACAAAAGAATGTTTGATGTGATGTGTCTCCTACGCCAGCAAGGGGAAGGAAGCAAGACCCTGGGCGTTGACAGAACTAGAGAAAAAGGAGTTGTCGAGGAACTGGAGAACAGAAGAAACTATCCTGAGAGCCATCAGAGAGCTGGAGTGGGGAGAAGGGAAGGAGGAAACGTGAGAGATGGGAAGTGGGGGAATAATAAGAATCCTTAATTCTTTTTACAGTGCCCAGAGCACTGCATGTAATTCAATACATGCAGTTATTCAATAAATAGATGTTGAATTCAAGAAACAGATGTTGAATTAAATTCATATGCATAGATGTGATTTGACTCCACGCCCAGTACATTGAAAGAATATAATCTGCGGTCTTACAGGCTAACACCCTTATCTGTCAAAACTAAGTGATTTTCATCCAGGGACAGTGAATGTCCTTATGTTTTCTTCTCTGTCACAGCAATGGTGTTTCAGAAAGTTTCGTGGAGAAGGATTTGTTTGTTTAAGATCAGGGTTAGAAATCTAGAGGGGAAAGAACAACCTGTTCCGAAATGAACAAATAAGGATAATAAATGAAAAGGAGTCTAATTGCTAGACATGTGAAGAGTAAGAATGAGGTCCTATAAAAACGATGCGAACAGGGAAACAGCAGGAGTGGTGTTTGAGAAATTGTGAATCTCATGCCCATCCATAGCAGCCATTGCAGGGGCGGGAGTGGGGAGGCGGGTGGAGAATCACCTGCAGAAAAACACTCCAGGTGCGTGGCGTTGACAAGGTTAGCTGCAGAGACTGCCCATCTCACCCTCTGGGTGCTGACCACCTCTCTCTCTGATGATAGCACTGAATGAAGTTGAAATCTGAAGGACTGTGCATAGGCTATTGAAGCCGATCATACTTAAGGTGGTAAAAACCATTTAGATGCCTCAGCCAGTTCTGAATGGGCTGCTTCTGAGACTCACATTTGGGCCCCCTGTGACATAGAACACTTTGGTGGTGCTTCTCTTATGGTTGTAGTTGGCCCAGCGGGGCAGGAGGGTCTCTTTCCTCGGATAGGGATGCTTTGGGGGGGCCTGCCATGGTTCTGCCACAGACCGCTGGGGCCTGGCCATTCTGGGCAGGGAGCTGGGCTGGACTAGGTGTGGAAGGTCGCTGGGCAGCTTCTCTGTTTCTTTACCTGGGGCTACATGGATCTGCTTCTGTCTGCATATCTACTCCTCTCCCCTCCCCTCCCGGCTTCCTCTGCAGGGCCCTGTCTCTGTGGCCCCACAGTTTCAAATAGCACTTGACTTCTCCTTCCCGTGGTGCCAACACTGGCCTTTCCTCAACTTGACTTTGCAGATAAGCTCACCAGGGTTCAGTGACTCTAGGAACATTTCCATTTAAATTTCCGGGAGCCAGCATCTGATTAACTCAGCTAAGCTTCTGCATGGATGGCCCTAAGTTGGGTCTTCAAACCCGGTGCAATCTGCTCGCAGGAGGAAGTAATCACCGTCAATGTTCCTGGCCTGGACAGCAGCCTTGGAGGCTTCAGGCAGGGGGGAAAAAAATTTCCCCAAAGCAGGTGTCAGCTGAGGAGCTCCCACAGAAGGGACCACTATAGGTACTTTTGGAGCCTCAGGCCTCAGTAGATTTGTACGGCAAACTTGGGAAGAAAAGCAAGCAGCATATAAAAGAAGGAAATTTATGAGAAAAAAACAACCTTTGATTCAGGTAAAAAAAAAAAAAAATACACAGTCTGGCTCTGAAGCAAGTTGTCTAGAATGTGCCAGAACATGTTCACAGGACTATTTAGCTAGTTATGAGAGATGTAGACAAAAATAACTCCACTTTCATCAGAGGCTATTTCCACTGCTTCTTTTCAAGTTGTATTGTGCTGCTTTGATTGTCACTGGTTTTGCATTTTTCCTTCTCCACCATGGCTGTCTTTATATCCCATTCAGGAGTTTTATTCTGTCATCATTCCTGTTTCTCCTACATTGATCAGTGGCTTGCATATCTTTCCCAACATTGTTTTCAATAGACATTGACAGTCTTAGCTATTTTCTCTGAAAACTTGGCAGACGTGTGTTTTACTCCCATAAGATAGCGTCTCCCCCTGCCACAGTGCCTCCCCAAGAGCTATTGTCATGGCAGGTCAAGGCAATCACGTTCTGTCCCAGGGAAATCCATCTATAGGCATAGCTGAGGTAACCAGAACCTCTCCTAGAAATCCCAATGGGGTCAATTCCATGGAGAACATATAGAGTCAGAACAGTAGCCTTCCAAAAATCACCAGCCTAAAATAATGCTGTGAGGTTTTTATAATGTACTGCCTCAATTATCTCCACAATAAAAATCTCCTCCTAAATTCTCTGAGATTTTACTCAACCGGCAGTAAGTATATACCAATATTAATGAGGACTTACTAACCATTTCTCAAGAAATATCACCCTCCACCTTTTTATGCTCAAAAGTCAAAGTGAAACCACTTTTTAAAAGCTTTGTATGAAGACAAAAGCAGTTGGAATTGTGCTAACTACAGGGACCAAATTGGAGGAGGTTTGGGTTGTTGCTTTTTTGTTTTGTATTGTTTTTTTTTTTTTTGTACAATAACATATCTTTTGAAAGGGAAATGCGTGCAAGGCATTTATTTGTAGAAGCAGACTGACTGAAGTATTCACAAACCAAATCCAACTGCAGATGATTAGAATAGCAATTAATGTTAAGGAAAAGCCAGAATACATTCTGTGCCTGTAATACGGCTTAGCATTATAATATGGTGTGTTTCAGACTGTGCTTATTCAAAGGTGCTCCAATGGTATTTATATGACTTTAAGTATAAAACACATGAAAATCATCAAGTAGGGAAGTCTGGAAAATTGAAAGAGAATGGCATTCAGCCATCTTTTGTAGCTACAGATTCAGAAGGTCAGAAAATGTCTGAAAAGTGGGCCTTAACTTTGGGCAATGTTAACTCACACCCTCCCCTCTGCTGGGTTTTGTGTTTACTTTTACCCTAAAATGGAATAGCTTTGTTTTTCAGTAGTGTATTAGTGAGAACCATTCCTCCATTTTTTGTAATTTTTTATTTAAAATCATAAGCCCATTGAGCATTCATAAAGTTCTTCCTTCTCAATCCCCATAGAACTGGGATTTATTACTAAGAGAATAAAAAATTGCTGATAGAAAACCTGAATCCATTTTTATTTAAATTCAATTATTTAACATATAAAGTATTATTGGTTTCAGAGGCAGAGGTCAGTGATTCATCAGTCTTATATGATACCCAGGGCTCATTACATCATGCGCCCTCCTTAATGTCCATCACCCAGTTACCCCATCCCTCCACCCACCTCCAGCAACCCTCAGTTTGTTTCCTATGATCAAGAGTCTCTCATGTTTGTCTCCCTCTCTGATTTTGTCTTGTTTTATTTGTTCCTCTCTTCCCTTATGATCATGTTTTGTTTCTTAAATTCCACAGATGAGTGAGATCAGACGATAATTGTCTTTTGTGATTGACTTATTTTGTTTAGCATAATACCCTCTAGTTCCATCCATGTCGTTGCAAATGGCAAGATTTCTTTTTTTTTTTTTTTTGGATGACTGAGTACTATTCCATTGTACATATACACCACATCTTCTTTATCCTTTCATCTGTCGATGGACATCTGGGCTCTTTCTCTAGTTTGGCTATTGTGGACATTGCTGCTATAAACATCGGGGAACCTGCATCCATATTGCATAGAATTTTGTTCTGTGCAGAAAGTACCCTCTGTGTTTAGACTGTGGCAGAAACACACGTTTGAGCAAAGAGGCCTGCAAAGGGAGGCACTCCCCCAGCGGGCCACAATCTCACCCTCTTCAGAGGTACTCTTTCCTCTTCAGTGTCCTCCTGAAAGGCCCAAGCAAGAAATGATTGCTTCTTTTAGATTCCCTTGCCTCTCTCCACCCCTAGATCTAGTCTGTAGCTAGAGCCAGGGAAATCTTTAGTACGTGGATGGCCATGTCATTATCTGGTTTCAATTGCTCTCATGGAACCACCACCTGCAAAGCCACATCCTGGTACTAGGATAGCTTATGAAAGCTCCTTGGGATTTAGCCTTGACTTCCCACCTTGCTTAAGAATAGGTTCAGAGGCAAGCATCAGAAAACAAAATAACAGTGGTGTAGGCAAAGATAAAGGTCTCTTTCCTCCGGCATAAGCAAGATGCAGAGCTGGGCAGGCACAGCACTCCACTGTGGCCAGAACCTTTATCTTGCGCTGCTCCAATGATAACTTATACCTCATGCATGTCACATTCCAGACAGGAAAGGGGTAAAGAGATATTTAGAGACGTTTTCTAGAAACTGCACGTGCCATTTCCAATCATATTCCATTAGCCAGAATTAGTCACCTATGCACATCTAGGGAGACTAGGAAACATAGTCATTATTCTGAGACTACTTTATACTCTTCAGTAAGGGAATCCTTTCTCTCTCTCTTCCATTGAATGTTACAACCTGGCATGGGCAGGTCGCATGGAGGAAAGCCAAGGCCACTTAACCCTGAAAAAATTTGCGGTGATTTCTTCATCCCGATTTCTCCCCAAACCAGAACACAGTGCTCCCTGTTCTCCTGGGCAGGGTCCCCCACATTGTTCTTTCTAAAGCAAGTCGTGATGGTCTGGCTGTCAGTCTTCACTGAATGAGAGAGTAGAAGCCCTTCCCTTGGTTCTTCTATCTGCATGTAAAGAAAAGAAAGAACAGTAGCTCTAAATAAAGACATGCACAGAAATCGAAGTGATATAAGGACTTGCCAGGTTTGCAAGACTATTTTCCCCTTGTCAGCATCTTCTAATATGTGGTTTGTTTGTTTCTCCCTCGGGTCAAATAAATTACCTACCTTGAGAATTTCCTTTACAGTGCTGGATCATTCTTGCTTTAGTCATCATTGGTACAGCAATGCTTCTGCTCCAGGTGTGGGAATTCTGTAAAAACCAGGCACATCTCAGGCACCTGGGTGGCTCAGTCAGTTAATCTGCCAACTCTTGGTCTCTGCTCAGGTCATGATCTCAGGGTTGTGGGATCAAGCCCCACATCAGGCTCCACGCTCGGCAGAGTCTGCTTAAGATTCTCTCTCCCTCTCCCTTTGCCCCTCCCCCACCCCATTCCAGCTCTCTCTCTCTCTCTCTCTCTCTCTCTCTCTCAAAAATAAATAAATAAGTCTTTTTTTAAGGTGTTAAAAAGAACAGATACATCTCACACCTCAGGGCTCATCTCACGGTGGCCAATATAGTCAAGAAATTTTCCAAGCCAAAAATCAGGACATATGGTCTGACAGTAAAATCCGAACTTAGGAGGACAACAAAACACAATTTTGAAGTCATAGTGAAGAAAAATATCAGAGATGATCACTGTAGTCATAGAAACCCTTATGAAGGCATGTTGACCCACACTTCCTACCCTTGTTCAAAAAGGAAGGCATGAAAGGCAATTTCCCTTTCTATTTTGAGAAATCTTTTATGACCACTTAAAATCTAATTCAGGGGCTAGCAGCTTCCTTTTCCAAGAATACAGAAGATAATAGGAATTGTTATTCCTCTTTTTTCATGACTAGGTCATGTCTCTCTGAGAACATCATAAGCCTTTTGTCCATTAGGGATTTGCTATATGCATTTCGTTGTCTGCACATGAGGGATGCTCAGTTAATTCTTCCGGGTTACGCTGCAGGATGGAACAAGTGTTGTCCATGGACGTCACTTATAAACCTTAATAGGAGAGGGGAAGAAAGAAGTGGCAGAAAGAAGTGCATGGAAAGGGAGTTTAAGAGTAAGGGACGGGAAGAATGAGAGAAGGAAGAGCAGGGGCCCCCAGGAATTGTTGAGTCATTGAGGGCTGTGGATCATCTGCCCCCACTCCCCAGGAAGCCACCAAATGTGTCGCTTTACCTTATAATCATAAGTTGATCGATTGCCCTTTTCAAATGACAGGAGAGTAGGAGTGTAGGATTTCCTATAGAAAAATATAACTGGGACAAATAAGTTGTTTATTTGGCCTGGACCGGAAAGACAGATTGATCATTTAGAAATGTTTATGATTGTTTATTGCCATTTTTTCATGACCTTGTTTGCCCACATCATAGAGAAAAGGGATTAAGATCTCAGTATCCTTTTTACAAATATTAAGAGGAGGAAAGCTAACTTATTTATCCTTGCTGCAACTTATAACCCTCTAAGAAAATCTAAGTGCTTGGCTCTATGTTGAAAATGGCCCACTTACGTTTTAGTAAAATGCAAGCTGTGTATGTTTAATTTACAAAACTTATCGTTGGCTACATCATTTAACTAATTCATCATGAATGGCTTTGCAAAAGCTCTTCATTTGCTCTGCTAGTCCTCAGGTAACATTATTTTATGTGAAATGCTGTTGTCATATTAAAGATAACTAAATATTGAATAGTGATTGAAATAATTTTGTTCATTTTGGAGTAAATATGTATAATTCATGTTTTTCAGCTCTTGCCAGTTTCACATTTTACTTAGCAGAAAGTATCTACCTGAGACCTGGCTACTTCAGAAGGAAATTCTGAAGCATTATTTCATTATTATTTTATATATGGGGATTCTAATATGTGTAATCATGAGGCTTTTTATGTGACTATAACCCTACTTGGTTGTTACTTTTGTGGGCTTCTTTTTTTACTTTTAAGTCCATATTTAAAAGGCAAAAATGTCTTCAACAGGACCTGTTTTATATAGAGAGACTCCCTCATGCAATGGATTTTCCCATCTAAATTAGTTTGTGCCACAGTTTTGCCAAAAACATGTATCTAATCTTCTTAAATCCCTCCTTGCAACAACCCAATCGTAGGATCATAACTTCATACAAAGCAGTCCCAAAGTATTTTATGCAAAAATCTCCTTCATTAGTCTCTCTTCACTGGGCAAGTTTTGATTTAGCTGACCCACAGGTATCATGAGTCCTTCTTGCCTTTTTATCTCTTCCAGTGTCAGTTTCTTTCTGTCCTTCAGACAGACTGTCTTCTGTCTAGGCATCACGTAGTTGGTAGGGCAGGCAAGCTCCTCAGACTTTGGCGTCAAGATAGGTAGAGAACTTCAAGAGGTAGGATGTTCTCTGATGAGCTGTGGAGGCTCAGAAGTCAAAGGTTCACAGAGGCAGGAGCATCCATCTGCCTGCTCCTCCTGCACTTTTAAACCACTGGTCTCTGGACTACCCATGAAATGGTCCCTTCCTTGTACATGGCCCTTCTCTCATCACACAGTCCTCTTTCCACTAAATACACCTGACTCAAATCACAGTCTGGACCACACTGGTAAATTTTGCATTGAATAAATATTTTACCCACTTCACACCATTAGCCAAACATTTGCTGGGCACATAGCCCCTGCCCTCAAGGAGCTCATAATTTAGTAAACTAACCAATTTTGAAAGATTCCAGTGATTAAAACCCCCCAATCAGTTTCGCTGAGCTATTAATGCAGAAGCTGAGAGACTAGGAGAAAAAGGGGGAGTCATAAAGTCTGGATCAAGATTTTCAACACTGTCAGGAAGTCCCACATACAGGACAGCCCACAGAATAGATGAGACCTGACCTCTCAAAAGTACGCACTTTTCTTCATTAGGCCATGCGTGTGTGTTTTATTTTGTTGTGGTTGTTTTTAAATTAAACCATTTATCTCTCCCTCTCTGAATATCTGAAATGACATTAGTGATATTTTGGACAGTCATGTTGGCTTTTCAAGACAACTCCTAGGG
Organism: Eumetopias jubatus; assembly: GCF_037043125.1. Classification (NCBI taxonomy): domain Eukaryota; kingdom Metazoa; phylum Chordata; class Mammalia; order Carnivora; family Otariidae; genus Eumetopias; species Eumetopias jubatus. The sequence goes on along the minus strand of NW_028274822.1, from coordinate 53,860,116 downwards.
CGCTTGGGTGGCTCAGTTGGTTAAGCGACTGCCTTCGGCTCAGGTCATGATCCTGGAGTCCCGGGATCGAGTCCCACATCGGGCTCCCTGCTCAGCAGGGAGCCTGCTTCTCCCTCTGACCCTCTTCCCTCTTGTGCTCTCTATTTCTCATTCTCTCTCTCAAATAAATAAATAAAATCTTAAAAAAAAAAGACAACTCCTATTATGACAATTTTTGCTATAGGAAGCTTTCAAAATAAATCAGGCTGTTAATAGGAAGCCAGTCAACTCTCAAAGAAGTTAGAGTCAAAAGAACATACTCTGTCCTGTGGAACAGCAGTCTCTGCTACTAAAGGGAAGACCTGTGCTTGGGATGAGCTGAGTTCCCACAGGTGGATCTGTAGGAGTCACTTCTCTCTGAGACAGATCTGCTTTCAGGCCCAGGTCCTTTATGTCCTCAGGAACATTTCCAGGGCCTTTCCTTTGGCTGTTTTGCTATCACTTGTGAACATTTAACCAGAAACCTTTAAACCAGGAAAAGGAGATGCCATGATATTCAAACTAGCCAATTCAAGTTCTTCAACAGCTCTCTGTTTGTTAAGAAGAAGCTCTTGGAGCACCTGGGTGGCTCAGTCGGTTAAGTGTCCGACTCTTGGTTTCGGCCCAGGTCATGATCTCAGGGTTGTGAGATGGAGCCCTGGGTCATGCTTCCTACTCTGCTTGGTGCCTGCTTGAGATTATTTCCTTCTGCCCTTCCTCCCATTCTCCCCTCCATGCTCTGTCTTCTTCTTTCTCTCAAATACATCTTTAAAAAAAAGAAGCTCTCGATCCCTCTAATGACAGAAAACAGGGGCAGATTTTCTCTATAGCTCTGATTTATTTGCCACCATTACTGTTTTCAACTCTAATTACTGTGGTGTTGGGGAGTGGGTATTTGCGAGCTATAATTGTTACTACAGAATTCTAATGGGAAAGCATGTGACAGAAGATAGAAAGATATATCTTCAAGTTATAAGGGGCCAGTCGCTTCTCTTATTTTTTTCCATCCACATTTATTTTATTTACATTAATGGAGTACTTACTATGTGTTTACCTAACTGGCCTGGGGCTAGGTAGGAGGATAGAAAGGTGACTAAGAAGTAAGGTGGCCTGCAAGAGATGAACTAAACCAGCCCAGGAATGCCTGAGACAAACAATTCCACAGGAGCTGAGAGAGTGTGCAGTAGATGCCATGGAAACACAGAGGGGAACTAATTCTCCCTGCAAGGGGGATCAGCAAAGTCTTCCCAGAGAAACTGAGCCCTAAGGGGGTTGCATGCTTTACGCTTAACAGACAGTTAAGACTAAAACCAGAAAAGCAAGGGAAAGATCCATCCAGTTATTGGAATCCTGGGGGCGGGGGGGGGGGGGTTGCTTTCAAATAATCTTAAAACAATTTAGCATTCCTTTTCCAGGTTTACTAGCTTTCACCCCTCCCATCCCCGGGTATCTGACTGGAGTGGGGTTTCCCACTCTACAGAGGTGATAGAGCTTTTCCAATCACGTATTAAAACGGCTTTCAAGGACCGTGCTGAGTTCTTCTGCCAGAAAGGGAACACAGTAGCAGACACTCAAAAGAGCAACATCTATTTACCCAGAGAAGCGTTAACCATTTTCCTTGTCTTCTTCTTCCTTGCCCCCAGGTCTTTGCAGAAGACGGGTCTGGAACCTAACCACGGGGTGTCCATGACCCCCGAGGTTGCCGCCCATCAGCAATGAAAGGCTTATCAGGCAGCCGCAGCCACCACCACGGCGTCACCTGTGATTCGGCCTGTGACTCGCTGTCGCACCACTCCTCCGACCGCAAGCCCTACCTGCTGAGCCCGGTGGAGCACCACCCCGCGGATCACCCGTACTACACCCAGCGGAACTCCTTCCAGGCCGAGTGCGTGGGCCCCTTCAGCGACCCGCTGGCCAGCAGCACCTTCCCACGCAGGCACTACACGTCGCAGCAGGAGCTGAAGGACGAGTGCGCCCTGGTGCCCCGCACCCTGGCCACCAAGGCCAACCGCATTCCCGCCAACCTCCTGGACCAGTTTGAGAGGCAGCTGCCGCTCAACCGCGATGGCTACCACACGCTGCAGTACAAGCGCACCGCCGTGGAGCACCGCAGCGACAGCCCCGGCCGCATCCGCCACCTGGTCCACTCGGTCCAGAAGCTCTTCACCAAGTCGCACTCCCTGGAGGGGCCGTCCAAGGGGAGCGTGAATGGGGGCAAAGCCAGCCCCGACGAGACGCAGACGGTGCGGTACGGCAAGCGCAGCAAGAGCAAGGAGCGGCGCACAGACCCCAAGGCCCGCCCCAACGCCTCCCCTGGCTGGTGGAGCTCCGATGATAACCTGGACGGCGACATGTGCATCTACCACGCACCATCGGGCGTGATGACCATGGGCAGATGCCCCGACCGCTCGGCCTCGCAGTACTTCATGGAGGCCTACAACACCATCAGCGAGCAGGCGGTCAAGGCCTCCCGGAGTAACAACGACGTCAAGTGCTCCACCTGTGCCAACCTGCCTGTCAACCTGGACGCGCCGCTCCTGAAGAAGAGCGCGTGGTCCTCCACTCTGACAGTCAGCCGTGCCAGGGAGGTTTACCAGAAAGCCTCGGTTAACATGGACCAGGCCATGGTGAAGTCAGAGTCATGTCAACAAGAACGTTCCTGCCAGTACCTTCAGGTACCATTTATGTCAAGTGATGGATGCTTAGAAATTGTACCTGCTAAGTGTGTGGTGTTTTCTCCTGGGCCCTAGTCTTGGTCCTGCTGTGAATTGTCTGCATGAACCTGAGCAAATTATTTAGAGTTTCTCTGGCCAACTGCTCTTATCAGGAAACCGGCTACCCAACTCCATCCAGTTATCTTGAGACACTAGATATAAAAGTGCTTTGAAAAGCACGCCTACATAAAGGCAAGGAGTTATTAACGTTTAGCGTTCCTCTTTCGTCTGAGGGAACATGGGATAGGGAGGTGAGAAAAGGGGAGTCTACACAGAATTTTAAAATAAATCCACCTTTTTTCTTTTTCTTTTTTTTTTTTTTTTTACAAAAGTCAACAATGATCTTTTGAATTTTGGAAGGAGTTTTATTAGATCTATCCAGAGGGTGGGTTTTTTTTCCTTTATTGTAAAATTCTGCCTTAAGCTATTTGTTTGGGAAACTTGATCTATCTCCTCACCATTGTAATTGTTATCACCACCTCCAACACTAACCACACTCCCACCCAAACCCCCACCCCCACCCCCCAGAGCACAGGGCATTGGAACACTGCCCCGGGCCCTGAGGAAGTGGAGGTCAGGCCAGTTTGGGGACCTGACAAGCACGGCTGCCGAGACCCAGCAAAACGGAGAAGAGGAGGAAAAGCAGGGGGAAGCAGCCACGAAATAAAATGCAATTAGTGTCAGTGTGTAAATCCCACACACGTATAGACCCGAGGCAAGCCGCTCCTCCTGTTTCAGTCTCCTCATGTCTTTCGCTAATGCCCTTCCATTCACTGAACCTAGATTCCCCTGGATAAAAACGTCAGGAGCAGTCTTTTTCTTTTCCCCCTCCCCACCCCACCTTACCCCCCTGCCCCGGGGCCAACTCCTCTATCTGGTAATTGTCATTTTTCCCAAGATAATAATCCTCCCTGAAAAAGGACCCTCATATTTTTCCTTTTCACGGTGCCTTTTTTTCTCTTTTCTCTCCTGTACACCCATCTTTAAAAAAAAAAAAGAAAAGTTTGTATTGGACTATAAAGGCATGCCATAATCATTTCTCACTCTCATCCTAAGAAGAAATGCAAGGAAAAAGTCTTCCACTGAGAAATTCTACTTTTTGCTCTCTGAATTGCTCCTGACAAATCTGGCTCCCTTGAGAATGCTTCTGCCAAGCCCCGAGAATATGCCAGGTGGGCAGTCACCGGGCAAGGACATCCCAGTGTTCAGAAGAAGCCACCAACATGCGGATAGTTTTCACAAAGAGCACACAATTCCAGTAGTCAGTTTTTCCCACTCAGAGTGGTATTGACTCATTTACTATAAGGTTGCTAGAGGAGTTAAGCCATCAAGAATTATTAATGGAATTTTAGAGCTAAAGAATACATCTATTCCAACCTCCTCACTTAGTATATAAAAAACTAGCCTCGAAGAAAAGTAAAGGCTTAGTGGGTTATTCTGTTATATTGTTAGTATAGAGGGAGAAGAGAATCCAAGTTCACTTAATTTATAGAAATGACTATAACAAGGGTTACAACTGAAGCTTTAGAAATTCCTTAGGCATATCAATCTTACCCACCACCTAGAATAAAGTACTTTGATTAGAACATCTGTCCTGAAGGAAGGATGGGTAATGAGATAGGAGCCCTAGAACAGGATAGTTTATCTATGAAAGTTCTGTAATGGGTGGGAAAAAAAAAAAACAACAAATTTAAAAAAAACCTAGACTTTAATAAGTAGTGATGAGATTAGATAAGAAATATTAGATTAAGGAAGAAAACTCTACAAGGATCCAGGAACAGCCTTTGTTAGTGACAAAATGCCTTTTATATGCTTGCATGATTGCCTACGTTCTTCTTGCCTCAAATTCCTTTTTCTTTCTTTTTTATGCCTTTTTGCAGTAAAAGGCTCAAGTAGTGGAGAAAAGTGGAAGGATAAGGAAACTGATATTGATTGAAAATCTCCAGTGTATCAGATGCTATAGCAAATGTTTTCACATTGGTTATTCCATTTAATTTTTAAGATAATCCTGAGAGCTTGATATAATAATACTCTGATTTTACAAGAAAGGAAACTGAGATGAGAAATATCAAGTGATTTTAAAGCCACATGGCCAATAAGCTGAAGAACTGAGAATTAGACTTATATCTATTTGATGCAAAATAGCTCTTTCCAGTACATCCCAGCACAGCCCTGGAATCAAGGGCATGAAAATAGTGAACAGGAGGGAAAAAATTTGTAGAGCAAACATATTATTATTAAAAGCTTTTCAGTAAAATGAGAATGAAAGCTTGAAGATTTAAGTATGAGATTTAGTATCGTAGCATTATTAGATCTCATATTCAAAAGATTTGGGAATTCTATTTTCAAGGTATTTACCTTCTTTTAAGCCAGTTTTTTAATGAAATATCTGGGGCTTACAGAGAGGTATAAAGAAAAATAATAATAAAACAAACACCCAGTTATACGTAACCCAGCTGGAGAAATAAAACATTAATTACAATGGATCACTTATATACCTTCCCCAATCCCATTTCCTTCCCTTCGTCCCCAGAGTAACAGCTAATATGACTCACTACCCAAAGGACCTTTGCTTTTAATTCTGAAGTTATTGAAAGATTGAAAGAAATTAATATTTTCTATCATACATTGGGCAATAATTAACACTGGGCCAAGCTAGTTAAACCCTCTAAATATAAACTGAGCTCAAAGGCACACCTTCTTTAATAAATATTGACATTTATTGAGCTCCTATTCTGTGCAAGGCTTTCAGACTGGAAAAAAAAATTTCCGTATTTCAGTGTGAGCAAGTAGTGGGCCTAGCAGACAAACTATATGTACAACAGTGTGTTCTTCCCACCCAGCATGCAGAGTTAGTTAAAGGGCTCCTCGGAAGAAGGGGAAGAAGGAGTTGCACGTTCACAGGGGGAGGGAGGAGAACAGGAAACTCCTGAAACTGGACTTTCTCTCCAGCTCTCTTCTTTCTTTAGAAAAAAGAGGGACTCCACCATCGTACCGAAGCTCCTCTCAGGAAGACAGGTGTAGCCAGCCCCTGCCCGCTCCCATGGAATGATTTCATTTATAAGCTCATTCTTAGAAGCAAATTTGGGGAAATGAAGAAAAAAATATTTTTCAGTTCTATTATCTTAATTACCAACTAATAGTGAAACTGGATTTACAAATGTTTGACTTCAACCTCACAAAGTTTAGTGGATAAAGCACTGAACTTCAAAGGAGAGGGTCTACGTTCTAGTCACTGTTTGCCATTAACGGGTGAGCGGTCACTGATTAACCAGTGATCATCATCTCAGCTCTCTGGGTCTCCTTCCTCTGCTGTAAGATGAGGCATTTGGCCTAGAGGACCTGCGATCTGAGTTCACATTTTTAACCTCCTTAGTTACATATGAGGAGTACTAATTAGAGCAATTTTCAAGAGTTGCAAGGCCTGGAAACTCTCATTTAATACATGTCTACCAAAAGTACATGTTTTTCCAATGTTATCTAATTGGCTCTGTAAAACTCTGTGAAGTATTTTACAGTCGAAGAAACTGAGATTTAGTAAATGAGGTTAAGTAGCTTGCCTAAGGACCCACAGTTCCAATGCGGCAACATGGAGGGTCAGAACAGACTCATCTGCCTTCAAAGCCTGGGGTTTTCTCTCTACCATGACCAACCCCGGCCCCTTCCAAATATAAAACAGAGGGAGGAAGTGGCATGTATCAAATACCTGTTATGTGCCAGAAACCACACAGTATCTCATTTCGTACCTGAAATAACTTTGTGAAGTATTATGTTTACTACAGCTTTGCAGGTAACTAAACTAAGGCACGAACAATGAAATCACTTACCCAAGACGGCATAGATAGTAAGTAAAAGAGCTAAGACTTGCTCCGAGATCCGTCTGAGTCTAAAATGTGCTCCAGGAATGGAAATAAATGCTTTTTACTTTCATTTTATTCCCTGCTTTATTCTGTAGCAAATGTACACGCTCCCTTGACCTCATCTCTGTACGTGCAGTTAGGCACGCAGGTACAGGAAATGTGACCCATCTTAGACAAGCAACCGAAGGACTGATTTGATTCGAGACCGCACAAAGGTTAAATTAATAGTCACCAATAATAGAATCTAAATACGAGTAAAGTTCTGATTCTCTCTTTGGAGAATTACCACTTGGAATTACTTTAACTTCAGCCATTGCCATGGTTATACAGAAAATGAGGAGTCTGTAGGTATTTGGCCTCTGTTTGACATTGATTTAGAAATAAAATACTGTAGCTTGAAATTAAGGCAAGATCCAGTTAATACAGTCAATTGTGATCTGTGCTCACTCACAAGCTGTTTGTAGTTAATAAAAAAAAAAGACTCCCTTTTTTTCCCCCCAATATTGTTATTTTTAAATGTCAAGAATCAGATGTCGGCTGTTTAGAATCTTGTACCCCTGCCAGGGACTGGTACAGGGTTTGGAGCAGGGACATGGATTTGAAGACATTAAAACTGTTTAATTCTCAGTTGAGATGTGGTTGGCTTTTATACATTTGGAATAGAGCATTTATGGCACATCTCCGGGTAAGTGCTAATAGTTAAGTAAATAAAATAGGAATGGGCTGGAAGGAGTAAAAGGAGTTTTTGTTGTTGTTTTGTTTTGCTCTAAATGAGCAGGATTCTTGGTTCTGTATATGCCTCTTTATGTGAACGGTTCTGTGTTGAGTGACTAGCATCTAAAGCCATTCAGAGGAGCAAGATTTTAGATTTCCAACTGTTAACCTGAAAAAAAAAAATCCCTTCAATCATGTATTTTGCATTCATCCAGCACCAGAAACAGGAAAAGGGAAACAAAACCCTCTCTCCGGTAGAAGTAGAGACACACAGGGAGAGAGAGAGAGAGAGAGAGAGAGAGAGAGAGAGAGTGCAAGACAGAGACGGAGAAAGAAAGCCACTCTCAGAGATGAAATTTTAGGAGAGCGAAATGATCGACCTTTTTAAGGCTGAGTGGGTTTCTTCAGTTTGTGTGCAAGTTTCAAGAAATGGAAGGACTGACCAGGTTTGGGTACAACTCTTTTATTACTTTGTATTTGGTGATAGTATGTTGTTGGTTTGAGAGGGGTTTTCTTTTGGGGGAAGGGGATAGTTTTTGTTATTTTATGTCTTCTCTAAATAATAGCTGGTAAGACTGAAAGAGCTAATAAACTAATGTATATACAGATGGTAAGTAAACAGGTTGAGACATTGGATACCTACAAATCGGTGTCTCCAGAGGCTTCATAAAATCTTTCATGGACACATTTGATCTAAGATGCTAGGTGCTATTAGAGGTAATTGTGTGGCTAGTGATTGAAATGTGATCAGTTGTTTTCTATGACAAGGATCCTGAATGCTTCCTGAATGCTTACGATTCCTTTGCAAAATTAAAATTTCCGGAAGGCTGGGTTTCTGGGTTTTTGGGGTTTTTTTTTTTTCCTTTTTCTTCCTTTTCCTTCCTTCCTTCCTGGGGTTTTTTTGTTGGTTTTTTTTTTTTTTTTTTTTGTCTCTTGGTTAAATTAGACTCCACAAAAGATCACTGAAGAATCATTCATAACATGCATGAAGCCAGGATTTTTTTTTCCAGTGGAAGTACAACTATTTTTCAAATTTTGTTCAAGATTATTTCAGTCTTTGCCTAGTGAGAGTTTTTCTTTCCCTGGCTGAGGTTTTCTTTCCTCTTGTTTTAGAACAATTTAAATTATATTAAATCAATTAAAACTATTTATGTGAAATGTGTGACAGTGCTGAGCAATTCTGCTAGTGACTTTGGTTACTTGGTTACTGCGATGCTTGCTTGCTGCCTTTTAAAAAAAAAACCGTCAACCACATTAATTAATAATTTTCTTTATTTTTAATTTAAATTGCTTTAATAATCCATTAAGGAGTGTCAGGATTCTTGAATGTATTTCCTTCTTGGCTTACACAATCTTCTCCCTGTTGTTTCACTGATCTTAGTAAATATATCCTCTTTGTTGATAGAAAAAAAAGGTTACTCCTGCATGATCCTAACTTTGAATGTAGAATCAAATGTGCAGCTAGCAGAATCCTGGTAATTCTCCCTCTGAGTCTAATTATCACTATTGCCCATATCCAAATAATAGGGGAGATGTGGGTGAGACAATTGGCAAAACATTGTCAGAAAGCAGGGGTCCAGAAAGAGTCAGTGGTAGCCAAAGGAAGCTCGAAAAAGAAATAGGGAATCCTTCTTGAAATTTGTTAAAGAAACTTTATGATTCTTGGTCTGCAATTTCATTATTCTAAAGTACTTGGTTAGCCACCATCAAAGGTTCCGTAACACATGTTTTCTGATCAGACAGAGTCCAATCTACTAATGGAAGGTATAGCACAGCACTGGTTAGCATAGAAGAAGAGAAAAAACTAGCCTTGGATCTCTTCATGGCCGGTGGCCTTTATTTCCTCTTTCTCTATCCTCCTTAGAAAACAGGTTGCTTGGTTGCAAATTAAAGGCTAAAGCTCCAGGTAATCCTTCACATTCTCTGGAGAAATATTCATCCATAATCTCTTGTCCACTTGAGATCATAGCTTTGCACAACTTTCCATAAACAGTGATCTGTGAATGGTAGAGCACACTGGTCTTTTGTTTGAGAGTTTATAGGGGCTACTAAAAAATATATGCAGTATTACCAAGTTGGCTTTGATTTGGTGATTAGATTAGGTTTTCATTATTTTGTTTTAGGTTCAAAGGCACCAACCTCTCTTAGTAGGTTATTGTGCTTCCTAGTATGCTGTTGAATCATGGAGAAATTCCATCTTTTTAGGTCTAAACAGTTGAAACTAGAACTTCACATGGTTCAAACCATAATACCCCTTGGTCAGATTTTTTTCTGTCATTTGCCAGCTTAGTAGAGAAAAATTAAAATTGGCCTTTTCAAGTAAAACCAAGTTACTAATGATATCTGCAAAGAGTTATGTGACCTCACTGATTTTCATTACTCATTTGAACTTTGAACCCATAACTTTTCCCATTGGATAAGAATAATATGTGTGTGTAACTTCCCATCCAGGGCTCATTTATCTGATTCTCATGATCATCTTGCTCATCCCCTATCATTAGGTTCTGTCCCTAGTAACTGCCATTTGGAACACCGTTTTGGCACAGGGAAATTTTTTTTTATTTTATTTTTGTAAATGCATATTTAAATGTTTTTATAAATTCTTAGACTGAAACCACAGTGGGGGTAGGGGGTATGCTTTAATTTTTTTTAATGAATGATTTATTCTCCTTCAACCCAGTCCTCTCTCTAGCTAAAAGATAGATATAAAGAATGAATTAATTGCTGTTATACAATTTAAAAAGGTAAAGGAGGGAATATAGTGTAAAGAGAAGCATGTCATCTTGCTCCTTGTGTTGCTTTTGACCAGTTTTTTATTTCTGGTATTTTTTAACTCTTTTCCTTCTTCGAGAACATTTGTATGACCAAGGAAATTCTGATTCTTTGGTCTTTTAAGTATAAGAATATATAAAACTATCTTTAAAAAGCAGTTGTTTTTTTATTTGCTCAAGTTAAGCAGTATACCCTACTTTGTTTCCATTTCTAAGATAAACTCCTAATTACATTTGCAAAATAAGATGTCTAGACAAGTAGATTTTTTCTTTCATGCACTTGAAGTCACTATCCTCTATCAGTTGAAGTTTCTACTCACTGTTCTCACAGAATTAGGAAATTTCCTACAAATTCAGTCTTGTGACATCACAGAACTGTCTGGGAAGCAGAATTACGTGGAGTCCATAGTTACCATATGTAGTATGCATGTGTACAGGACTATCTATACACGTTATACCTGCATAGACATCCCTGCACCCATACTTCAAAATTTGCATTTATATGTATGCTTTCTTTGATCTCTGATTCATGACATAGGATCCATTTTAAACACACAATTTCACAATGTCCATGGAAGAAGAATGACTATAAAGTGGGGAATCACATTTTTCAAAGATCTCACTAGAAAACTCATTACTTTGCCTTTACACTGATTTTATTGAATTTCATCTCAGACCATTAGTATAAACCAGTTAGGGGTGTCGTACTTCCCTGGTGTGAGGAGAAATCCCTTTCATACAAAGAGACATCCAACAACAATGAAAGGAAATGACTTCTGCTCCGCTTGCCTTTTTTTTTTTTTTTTCTCCCACTGTTTAATATTGGCTTGCAAAATTGTCTAACTCCTCCCTGATTTTACTCTCCTGGTGCCTAAAATCTGTGTAAAGAATCAAGCAGGTTTTGTTTTTTTGTTTTTAGAAAAATGATAGTGTTAGCATTTTAGAACCTCCTCATTGGAAGACCATCTGGTATACCTTCTCATCTACAAATTTCTCCTTGCAAGGTGGATATAGCAATTTCCTGCCTACCTATTTCTCATCTAATAATCACCTTATGGAAGAATTCTTTGAGATTATTTAGTCCAACACGCTCTTTCTAAAAATGACAAAAATAAACCCTAGGGAGACACCTTGGCTGATAACAAGATCAGTCATCTTTCGGTAGCAGGCTGAAACCAGCATACTCACTGTCCAGCTACAGCCCTGTTCTTTTTCCCATTATGTCTCACACATCTGTGCAAACCTTTAAGGCTCTTTTCAAAGACTAGTTTACCCATCCTTACCACATCTTTTTAGGGCAGCGGGGTCAAGGCACAAGGAGACAAAGGGAGGAAAGAACTGATCTCAAATTTAGATTTGAAGCATGTTTGTGGCTTAAAAGATTCACAAGAGATGAAAACAGTTGTTAACTAAATGATTACCTGCAATTTATAATTCCGTGGTTACTAATGGGGCAGGGTAGTAAATTTTTAACTTCTGAAAAATAGAAATAGGTGTATTTCTCCTGTTATCCCTGTCAGTCCTTCCTGCATCTCAGTGGTCTCATTATGAATAAACCATGTACCAAAGGAGGACAAATGGAGCAGAAATGCCCCATGTTTGGATATGTCATCTTTAAGCACTATACTCGGAGCTCTGGGACTAGTCTCTGAAGACCATGTACTTTCTCTGGGTCTTACGCTATCTTGGTAGCCAGCTCCCCACACCTCTCACCTTACTTTTCTGGGATAAAAATTGTTAACATAGCTGGGACCATAAATATAAAATGCTTATGGTCATATATATGCATAGCCACTTGCTCTTTCCTGGAATATTTAGGACAATGATTCCTTAACTTTATGTGCACAAGAATCACCTTGAAAGTGGCTAAAAAATGAGGATTTCTGACATCAACCTAAAAGATTCTGAATCTGTCGTTCTGGGGTGATTCCAACACAGAGATCAATCTAAGAGCCACACTGTAACCCCAGTCTAGGGAACTATCAGATTACATTTATCATTGTATTTACTGAAGGGGGCAGTAGAGTCTAACAGATGAAAACGAGGGCTTCAGGTACCCCATTAGCTTTACTATCGCTGCTGACTTCCAACATGATTTTGGCCTCCCTTCACTTAGTACTTCCATTTACGTACCTGTAAAATGGGCATGATGAGATGACTCTTTTGTTTGCTCGTGTCCTAGAAAAAAATTCATTTCTGATTTGGGTAATAAACAAAAAACAGTGTGAAATGTTTTGGGTTTACAAATCTTCAGACATCAAAATGCTTCACCGCTTCTTCCTTTGTTTCCTGTGCCATAACACTTTTTATATTTTGCTTGATGCAACTTTCATTAAACCAGGATTATGTTGAGCACATCTGATTCCCTGGTAAAGGAAAGCTCTCTCCCAGCATCGGATGCCTGTCAGTCTTCATCCCCATATGGGTTCAAGGCTCCTTTGCCCGTGTTCCAACTGAACACACGATGCTTTTGTCCACAGAAGAAAAGATCACAAAGGGTAGATCTTTTGCCAGCTCAGCATCAATGGGTCAGGTTTTCCCCATGGCTTATATTTGCCCACAGAACACCAATCCTTCTGGCTTCCTGAAGCTTTCATTTGTTCACGGAAGACCTGCTTTTGCTTTCATACCTTGAGTCTGCCAAGACTGCCTTATTCCAAGCAGCTTTGGTAAGTCAACAGGACAAGTGTAATCAACAGCTATGGAACTTGTCTACAAGGGGACTCTATCCATTTGCCTCCCTTAATGACTCATCCAGGTGTTCTGAGGAGTATTTCCAGCACACGACTTTGATGGGTGGGCGTTCTTCCGCCACTGCTAGCAGATGACCACAGGCCCTTGTCCACCTCTCTTTTTTGCTCAGGCCCAAAGTCCCAGATGAATCGCCTCCATTCCCAAGCCAGCACTGGTCTGACTGGGGGCCCCTCCAGCAATAAATAGGTACAGAGAGAGGTGCGCCTTTCAAGTCCCTTTACAAATCCCAACTACTTTTAATCTTTGGAGAATTCATGTCTTTTTTTTTCTTTTCTCCGTAACTAGTACAAGTTTAGCTGGCTTTTCGGTAACTCAGGGGGTGTCAGTGAAAGTAACTGTCATTTGTTTGCAAATGTAACCTGAGCTTTCTGAAAATGATTCCCATGTAAAATGTTTCCCCCGTAACACTCCTCCAGCCTTCCAGTTGATTTTAGATAGTTTCCTGTTCTCCCACCTCTTGGAAGTATTCCATGGCACGCTGAGCAGACACTTTTCGTCAAAAAAAACCTATAAATAGCTGATTTTTCCTGCGTGCTGCCTTCTCTCTAAGGCTTTCACAAAGGAGGTGAAACAAATCCACCAAAAACAAGAACCCTCTGCAAGGGGTGTGTGGTGAGGCTTATAAAAATTCAGATCCATAGGCCGAAAATTGTCGTGTAGGTCGCTTTGCCATATTTGGCTTATGCAATTGCTGCACAGAAAAGGAAACATTTTATTTCATGCCAGATGATCTCATGAACTGAATAATCAATCAAAAATGTCTCCTATGAGCTTTCATGCTTCTTTAAAAATACATATTTTGACTTTTCATGCTGCTTTTAAAAAAAAATCCCAAAGCCAACTGTTATTAGATTCCATTGGTAAATCTAGATAACCTGTGGCCATTCCATGACAGGAAATTGGAAACTCCATCCTTGTTTCTCCTCCAAACTGACCTTGCTTGCCTTCTCTTTGTCCTCTATGCCCCACCCATCAGGAATATCACCCCATCTCGCAGAGTGGTGTTATGGAACTCCCTGGAAGACTGTGTGCATGCTGGGCAAGACCTTAATAATGCCCTTCACTGATCTTACTGCAGAGACCCTCAGAAATCAGTTATGTGAGGTTAATTATACTGCTTCCTACTTCTACCTCCCCATCCCCTGAACCCTACTGAGCACAAGAGAATTGGGCTTAGCTGTGCTTTCTCTTGTTCCTGTCTTCCTCGTCTCTCTTCTTCCCTGATTTTTTAGGTAACTATTTTATTATATAATTGGGAATGAAAGACTACCCCAAAACCATACTTACAAGGAGGAAACTGAGGCCTGGAGAAATTAACTGGCTCGCCCAGGACTCCTCAGGTGTAGAGAGCAGTGCAGAAGCAGGGCCAGCAGATTTTTCCCAGTTCCTCTTACCTCAGGTTAGTGCTCCGCAATCATGTAGCACCAGGTGTTCATTTATCGTGGTATTCTGTGTGTTCAAGAAATTCTGCCGCCTGCCCCACCCCTGCTTTTCCCACTCCAGGCACTGACTAGGTCTAATTTTGTTGTGGTTTATTCTGTGGCTAGAGTTTCTGGAGAGTGCATCTCTTCTTTATGAATTCCCAGCAAGCGTGCACAGTCAGTAGAAGCAGGTGTCAGAAAGAACTTCAATGGCCAGTTAGCCCAGTGCTTTTTGCACTTCTGAAACACGGAATTCCTTGTTCAGATGCAGCCAACTTTAAGAAACAATTTAAAATAGAAGCAAGAGTAGGAGGATTCAAATCCAAATCCCTTCCGCCCTCAATCCACTGCCCTGCTAAAACCCTGATCAAAGTCCAAAACATGTTAGGTAGCTATCCCAAGGTTGGTAAGTTTAATTAGCAGCAACGGCTCTCCCCGGCTGCAGTCCTGGTGCCCCATCCATGAAAACAGCCGATCATGGGGCACCCAGAGTTCCATATTGAGTCACGCTATAAAATCACTTCTTGGCTTTGACAGGCAAATTCTTGTATCACCTCATACCTTCTTCCTTGCCTGTGACCCAGAGAGAGGAACTGACATTTTGGAGAACACACAGGGCCCTTGATTCCTTTCCATAGCACCATACTGAGCATCTTCTCATCTCCATTACATGCCAGATGCTCTTGCATGTGATAACGAATGATGGCAATGAGAAAAAGAAGGCAGAGAAAAGGCGATTGAAAAAGTTCTACGGGCCTATGCTTAATATATATTGTCCTTATTTCTGAAAGTTACTGGGGTGGCCCTTCATACCCTCATTATACACAAAATGGGGTAACTAATTTGCTTGAGATTATACTACTCGTATCTGACATAATGGAGATTTAAACCCTGCTCTGATTCCAAAATCTGTTCACTTTCCAGCATATCATGCTGCCTCTACTTTGGAAATATTCCATTTGTTCTTTTCCTGAAGGATTGTTTCTTGATGAGAATCTATTTTAATAACAATTTTAAAAATGATCAGCTATGGTGAGGGGCACCTGGGTGGCTCAATTAAGTGTCTGCCTTTTCTCTGTCTCCCACTCCCCCTGCTTGTGTTCCCTCTCTCACTGTGTCTCTGTCAAATAAATAAATAAAATCTTAAAAAAAAAAAAAAGAAGTGTCTGCCTTGGGGTCAGGTCATGAACCCCGGGTCCTGGGATTGAGCCCTATGTCAGGCTCCCTGCTCAGCGGGGAGCCTGCTTCTCCTTCTGCCACTCTCTCACCCTCTCAAATAAATAAATAAAATCATTTTTTAAAAAAGGATCAACTATGGTGAAAAAAGAGAACCTGCCTCTAGGATTGGCTATAAAGTTAAGTCTAGTTTGGAAAGTGGCCATGTTAGAAAGCAAGGAACATGTGAGATTTGTCTACAAAGTCAGATAGACAAATTGTTAAATTGTAGTAGAACAATATTACTTCATGTAACTGGAAAATTATACCTCAATCTATGAAACAACCATCTCTCAAGGTTGTTTTGATTGTTATATGTTTCAATGGCAAACAACATTATTGACCCCTGGAGACTGCCAACCTGATTGTAGTTATGATGTTGTTGATAACACTGTAAAGTTATGTCCAAATAAATGCAGTATTAAATGCCCATTTAATATCCTTTGCTTGGTTTAATGTAGGGATGTTTGCGCCCATGAGAAGTGATTTCACTGAAATGATGAGGAAATGAACTAGGAATCCCCAAACCCAATTCCTCTGTAAGTCACTGTGACTTTATATTTTGTCCTTTTGGGAGACCAGAGTGTTATTTCTCAGGCATATTGTGAGTCAGAATTCTGCTTTGGTGCATGAGCTCCATATATCCCAGGTTGTTAACTAAATATTTAAGAAGTTCACCAATTTTACTCTTTGTTAAATTATTACTCTAGATCTTTAGGAAAAGATAAGTTCCCCTGTAGGTCTACCTTTAGAATGCTTCTTAATTCCCTATAAATGTATACTTAATTGAGTCGTATGATATACAGTGCTGAGCACTCATGTATGTCACCCTAGAGGTGGCTGCATATATCCAATAAATATATGCTGTTCGAGGATGTTAGTAGAGTTTAAACTAAATTCTTATAATAGGTAACAATATGGAATGGTCAGACTTCAGAAATGCATCAGTATAAAAGAACTGATAAAATGCAGTTAAGTCATGAACTTGGAAGTCAATGTAGTCTGTATTATCCCACTTCTCAACTCATTTGGGATTTTTCCTCATGTACATATATCTCACTGCAGGTAATTCAGTGTTCTAGGAAGCCCTTACTTAATGCACTCCCGTCTTTGTTTAAACCCAGATGAAATTCATTTGAAGGAATTGATATAGTCTTAATATGTCCCATAGCCTCCACCTTCTCTTGGTTCAATATTTTATAAAATACCCCCATGCATAGGAATGAAATGTTAAGAATTCACTAAATTAAACCACACCAATTTGATTGCATTTAATTAGATTAATGGATGAATAGAATGTAGCATTGTATTTTTTAGCTTCAACCAGGGATGAATCCACCCAACTATCAAAATATGTAGTCCCTTTGCATTATCTAGATCATAAGCGTATAATAAAAATTTTTGTTAAGTGGTTTAATAGAATTGCCATTCTCAACAGCCTTTCATTCAACCAAGATTTATTTAGCGACTGTGTGACCCAGACTGAAATCTGGGAGAGGTGCCTAGATCAACGTGGGAAAGGAAAGACCAGTTTGGGGAAAGGGACACAACAGATAAGGTAGCCGCCCACCCAGCTTGTGAAAATAAGTAAATGCAGGACAGGATTTGGCTTGTAGTTGACAAAATGATATAGAATATTTTTTTCTAAAATACTCAAATTTCCCAAAGATGAAGGATACATTTAGCCTGGAGGCCAAACTCAAACAATTTAACTCTCTGAGCAGTATTTCTAAGGATGAGCAATGGTACGAGGGAAGAAAGAACAGGGAAAGACTCCCCAGAGAGGCCTAGGAGGCATCAGATATCAACCAGGCTGAGCCCAACTACCAGGCTTCTGGCCCCGGAGGCAGTGGGGCTGCCCAGGCCCTCGAGAAGAAATCTGGGCAGAGAGCAGAGCACTGGTGGTAAGGGGAGGCATCCTCCCATTCATTCCGCATCTGGTGCTCAGCTCAGCCACAGGCCAGCAAGACGGGATGGTGGGATTCTGTAGATGGCCATGCAACACCGTGCACCCAGAGAACAGAGATGCAGCTGGGACTGCCCTTGGAGACCTAAAAATTCACAGGCACAAGAGGAGTTCTGAGAGAGCATATGAAGAGATAGCCCCAGGGAATAATGAATGGGTTTATCATGCCAAAACTGAACTGTATCCCCAGATCATATATCTGAAGGTGCTACTGTTAGATTAGGAAGATTTCTTCCTAACAAAGGCATCAGATCCCAAATTAGGGGGAGAGCTTCTTAAAAAATGTGTAATGGGAGGCTAGATTAACATGTCAGGGATAGAGCAAAGGAAATTTGGGCAGATGGTCCTTTTAAAGCACATAGTCTAGTTCTATACTGTCCAATATGGCAGCCGCTAGCGACAAGTAGCTACTGAAATTCACATTAATTTAAGTTAAATAAGAACACAAACTTCAGTACCTCCGTCACAAGAGGCCACATTGCTAGTGCTCAGCAGTCAGGGGTGGCTGGTGTTTACCCTATGGGACAAACAGATATAAAATATTCCCATTGTCACAGAAAATTCTATTGGACAGCCTTGTTCTAGTTGTTTTTAATATAATGACTTCTAGTAGTTGTTTTTAATATAATGACTACTACTAGATTTGGGCTTTGCCAAGAGAAGGTAACATCCTGTTGGGATAGCTCATGCTTAGAGGTGTCAGAACCAGCCAGTCCTTTTCCACTCACACACATGGGCCTGGGGAGGCCCAGGGAATGAGGGCTGTCCTGCGTGAACGCTGTCCTCCACTCACTCACTATGTGGCATTAAGTAAGCCAGTTCCACACATCCTCCAGCCCCTCTTGCAAAATACTTACCTCAGGAGTTATTTTGAGGAGTAAATTCTATAAAGGAGCTAGTTTTCAGTAAGTAAAAGCAACTTTCCACTAGAAACATGACGACAAGCTTGGGATTTGCCCAGATTTCAGCTACCATGTATCCATCAGTCATTGTGCACAGGACATTGTGCTGGGCACCTCACGCAGTTTCCCTTGCTCTTCCCCTCTGCCCTGGCGCTGTCCCACCTGGGAGCCCTACTCTGCTCCTACTCTGCATTGTGTACCTGGCTCGCCATTAGCCCACCAGGTAGTACCTAGAATATTTCCACTCATGCTTTTGGAGCTTTGGGCTGAAGCTTTCCCCTGGGCAATGCAAAATTGTTTTCCCATTCACATTTATTTGTAAATTATGATTGTTGGCACCTCTAGGAGCTGCATCTGGGTGCAAATAGATCCAGAAGTTGGCAATGCATAGTAGTATGTGCATGACCATTCACACAGCAGGCGCCAATCAGCCTCCCCTCCCCACCAACAGGTATGGTTGGCATCATAGTTGCACCTGAGCCACTCCTGACCAACTCAGATTCTTCTGCCTTTGATCAAAGGGCAAGAGCTTTCTAGAGAGGCCCTTAGAGTATTCATTATGGGTTATCAGGGCAGTGTTTAATTTAACCCTATTCACTGAGATGAGCGAATCTCACACCTTCCCACTGCACACTAAAAAATTAATGTACTGATCTATGGGTGTCAGTGTGAGACTTATGCACACCATTCTGATTTATAAATAATAATTACCTACTTGGATAATAGGCAGTAGTCTCATGGAATGATAACCACGATGTACTTTCTAAAGTAGGCTTCTGTTTTCAGGGAACTGGTATTACCAAAAACATGCTGTCTGGCCTCATTTGTTTATTTACCTAACTTGAAAAGCCCTATTTCCTCATACTACTCTCTGAAAACAAGTGTTCTTTGGCCATCTTTGAGGCCTGGAAAGAAAGAGATTGCTTCAGCCCAGCAGGCCAGAAAAATGCCATTGGTGGCAGGCCAGTTGGAAAGCTCACTTTCTGGAAAAGGCCATTCTAGAAGAGCTTCCTAAGGCAGAACTCCTTGATTCAGACCCTCAGAGGAAGAGGGGTCCCAGGCATGGAGCATCTGCAGGGAGGTCATTCATGGGACTGAGGTAGCCCAGAAGCAGAACTGAGGAATAGCTTGACTGATGACTGAATTAATCCTACCTTGAGAAGACCCGTTAGTGGGCAGGGTGGGGGGTTTAAGGAGAACTCGGATGAAGAAAGGCAGGGCATACCTATCCCCCTTCTTCAAGGGTTCTTAGCCTGGGGCTATGGACATTTAGACCATGCAAGAGTGCACTCTATGGGGTCAGTGAACTCTAGGACTTAAAAAGCCAGGGAGGAAAGGTATTTGTGTTCATTCTGCTGGGGAGAAAAGTCCACAGCTTTTATAATGTCCCCCAAAGAGATAAAGATAAAAAGCCACTAACAGGGGCATCTAGGTGGCTCAGTCAGTTAAACATCTGCCTTTGGCTCAGGTCATGATCCTAAGGTCCTGGGATGGAGTCCCGCATTGGGTTCCCTGCTTCGCCGGGAGTCTGCTTCTCCCTCTGCCTGCCACTTCCCCTGCTTGCGCTCTCTCTCTCTGTCTCTCTCAAATAAATAAATAAAATCTTAAAAAAAAAAAAAGCCACTAACAAGTTTAAGTTATGGTATCATTAAAATTAGGTCATTTTCCCTTAAAAACTTAAAATGGATGACTTCCTTTTTTCCTTGTAATAGTTCATTAGAAAAACCTTTTGGGTTATAATCTTAGACTAATTTGAGGAATGTGCAGTTTTTAAAGAGTTGTTATTGTGGGTGCATATTACCTGAAATAAGTAATTCCTCTGTTGGAACTTGGAGATCCTATTACAAAGTCAAGTTTGTAATACGATTTATTTGTAAAGGAGCTTTTCCTGAGTGATTGAATGACAAAAAAAAATGAGGATTTCCCTTCTATAAGGGTTGAGGCTGAGAGGAGAGGGAAATTCAAAATTTTGTGAAAGCAGTTCCTACTCTCATAGCCCAGTGGAACTAGATCCTTAGATAAATATAAAACAAAACAGGGATGCCTGGGTGGCTCAGTCAGTTAAGCATCTGCCTTTGGCTCAGGTCACGATCTCAGGGTCCTCGGATCGAGCCCCGCATCAGGCTCCCGGCTCAGCGGAGAGCCTGCTTCTCCCTCTCCCACTCCCCCGGCTTGTGTTCCTTCTCTCACTGTGTCTTTCTCTGTCAAATAAATAAAATAAAATCCTTAATAAAAAAAAAGTAAGAAGAAGCATAGACACTTGAACTTCAACTTGAACACAGAATATGGGGGCTTAATAGGAAGAAGGATTTCAAGCTGTGGTTTAGAAAGAAAGGATAGAAAAGAAAGGTTTCCCCATTTGAAATGCTCTCTCTCTGAAGCTCTGGAGCCAGACAGCTGTGCTCAAACCCTGTGTTTACTGATCATGCAACTTTGAGTGAGTTACTTAACCTCTCCTGTCCTCTGGAATATGAAGATAATACCTATCACATAGGGGGTTTGAAGGGATTAAATGAGTTAATGTAGTGTAAAAGGTGTGGAACAACGCTTGGAAAGGGTTATTATGTAATGCCTCAATAAATGCTATGATTTGTATTAAGCCTAAAAACATGGTTTGAAACGAGAGACCAGATTTAAAGGCACCGAGGAAATCTTACCACTAGAGATCACAATGATATTTAGTCAGGCTTTTGATGAAATCCTAAGTGTCCGTGTTAGTTTCTTATTGCTGCTTTAACACGTTACTGCCAACCTAGTGGCTTAAAAAGACACACACGTATTACCTCATAGTACTGGAGATCAGAAGTCTGAGATGGATCTCACTGAGCCAAGGTCAGATCAGCAGGGTTGTGCTCCTTCTGGAGGTTCTAGGGGACAATCCATTTGCTTGCTTTTTCCAGCTTCCAGGGGCCTTGCCCATATCCCTTTACTCCCGCTAGTTCTTCGATCGTCAAAGCCAGCAAAGCCTCACTCTTCTGTGTGTCTGTGCTCAGGGCTCCTTCTCTGATTCTCCTTGCTTCCCTCTTTCCTTTACAAAGACCCTTGTAATGACTTTGGGACCACCCAGATAACCAAGGATAATCTCTCCATCTCGAGATCATTACCTTAATCACATCTGCAAAGTGCCTTGTGCCGTGGAAGGTCATGTCTTCACAAGTGCCATGGATTAAGACGTGAGCATCTTCGGGGAGCCCCTATTCTGCCCGCCACACAATCTACCACCTAATACATGATATACTTCTTAAGCCTAACCATTTTGTAAACTTTGTGTGAAAAGTACATGAAAGCATCCATCCAGGGAATATCAGCTAAATGAGACCACTGTATATATGCAGTACTCCCTGAAGACTTCTTTTATGTGGACATGGAATTTTCAATTTTTGTATCTGTTAGATTCTTTAAACTCTTAGACTATTTAGACTATAAAATGATTAAGTTAGTCTATTTTAAACTAAACTATTTTTAACTGTTGGGTCTAGCTTCCCTTTTGCCTATGAATTCCATATTTGCTGTTTCCTTTTCATTTAAAATGTTTATTAGTCACTTTATAGTAAAACACCAATTCTTTATATACTTGAAATCTCCTTCCAATATCTATAAATGTAAACAAGTACATTTTACACATTTGCAATCAACGTGCTATACATATTTTTGCCTTTTGTGGTACGTAATACAATTTTTAATTCAAACCCTTGTGAGCACTAACTATAATTTCAGCACTCTGTGAAGGACTAGGAATACAAAGTTGAAAAGACATGACTCCTGTCCTCAAGGAGCTCTTACTATAGTGGAAGGGGGAGGGGTACTGATGATAAGAATTTTTAAAAAGGAGAAAACATTTTTAAAATATATAGAATTACCTAGACTTGGACACTGAACGACTGAGGTGTCAGGAAAGAAAGAGTAATGATGATCCGTCTATGGTTTGAAAAACTGGGGGCATGTCAACATGTCCAATTGAGAGAGATAATATGGGAGGAAAAATAGGATGCGGAAGATGATTTAGTTCTAGACATTTTGAATCTGATGTGCCTTTAGAATATCCAGTTGAAGATGTCCCATAGGCAAGCATTCGTTCATTCAAATACAACTTGGAAGGTTCTTGCAATAATCCAGACAAGAGATGACTGTGATTCAGACTAGGGGAGAAGCAATAAAGATGGAGGGAATTCAAGATGATCTCTCTACCTGACCTTAAAGGTGTCAGATTGGTCAAAAATCCTCAGATGAGGAAGATAGAGTGGAGGCAGCTGAACATATGATTCTGGAGTTCAGGATGATGTCAGGACTGGAGAAAGGTTTAACGGGGTTATCATGTGGCAGGTAGAGCCAAGTTTGAGAGTGAATGAGATCACACTGGGGCATGTGTAAGTTAGAAGATGAGGCAATACAGGCCAGTTTCCCGGGCTACACAGATGTTAACGCACAGACCGGAAGCAAAGAGACGCAATAATAAAGAGCCGGGCGCCTGGGTGGCTCAGCCGGTTGGGCATCTGCCTTCGGCTCAGGTCATGATCCTGGAGTCCCGGGATCGAGTCCCACATCAGGCTCCCTGATTGGCGCAGAGTCTTCTCTCTCTGCCCTTCACCCTGCTTGTGCTCTCTCTCTCAAATAAATAAAATCTTAAAAATAAAATAATAAAGAGCCAGAAAGATAGAAAGGAAATCAAAACAGCATGGAAGTAAAGGGAGAAGAAGATTTCAAGAAAGGGAAAGTTCAACAAGGTCAACTACCAAAGAGTGGTCAAGTTGGACAAGGAATAAAAAGTCTATAAAGGAATCTGGCAATTAGGAAGTAACTACTGGATGTGCCAGTAGTTTTCCTAAAGTGTTAGCGTAAAAATCGTTTTGTATTCATCTGTATGCATACATGTGCTTATCATTTTAACAAGTGCTTATTTATTTTAATGTCTATCATTTTAAAGAAAATATGCGTAGCTATTGAAGTATGCTAATACACCATGATCAGAATACTCATTTCTCAATTATTTAATATTCGAATTTTTTTAAATTTTTCACCATTATGAATAATGCCATAAAAATCTTTTTCAATAAAATGTAGAAACTTTTTTCCTGGTTAGTATTTCCAAATGTTATGCACCATTCTTCAATTCAAGAAAAAAAGTACAAGTAAATCTTCGTATCTCAAAATAATTTAAATATTCTAATTTGGAATAATTATTCTGCAGAGATTTTTTTCGCTCTGTCATTTTCAGATGGAGATAATCACAAATGTCTGGACTATTGTCAAACTTCAAGTGCACACTTCTAGAACAAGCATCTCCGTAGCAACTACATGCTGAAACCCTCTCGATGTAGCAGTGTAACATAATAATCTGTACATGAATCCATTTTCTTTCTCTACGTTACAAACAGTTTAACACCCATTTGTAATAGGTTTCTTCACTTTCAAATGACTAATTTCCCACCTATTAGCTATTTTTGTTGACCTCACTTTACTAGAGATCCTCAATCTGAGTTTTATTTTAGCAATCACAATTCTCTCATCTAATTAACAAAAAAATTGGGCCATTGCCTCAGTGGCCTGCATTCAACCTTATTTTGACTGGCAATTTTCTAATAATATCTCACTGTCCTTCCCACCCCCATCTTTAGAATAGTAGTTTCTGTTTCATGGAGTTCATCCTCTCCCCCATTCTCTTTTGCCCCATTCTATTTCTCTCTCTCTCTCTCTTTGCCTTTCCTCTTTTTTATCTAGTAACCTGTCCAAATCTTTTACTGTTACAAATAACTCAAGAAGTATCAAATTATTCAGTAGAAATTCCTAGAATTAGATTAGCCCGGCCAATGGGTGTGCAAAATGTGAAGGATTTTTGCACATATTACCCGTTGACCTCTAGAAAGACTATCTGAATTTTTACCCAGTACCAGTTTCCATTCTTGACACCTTTTTAGAAGATTCTCCTCTGTTGTAATACAAACCCACCTCCCTTTAACCTGGATGTGAGTGCCATATGAAGTAAATGAATTACTCTTTCACAGGGCAATCAGTCAAATGCTTCATGATTTATTATTAGCTCCTAACTTTTCATTGTTCCATCTTCAAAAGACTAAGTTCCTTCAGCAATTCTTCAGCAGTCCAGAACTGAACTTTAAGCACTTTCAGCATCCCAAATGACAAATCATATCTAGTTCCAAGAAAAGCAACATCCTTCTTAACTTGTGATATAATTGTATGAACAATATTTCAGTTGGACTTCACAACGTTCATTGAAAATCTTTGGATACAAACACTCTCCTTCTATCAGTGCACTAGCTTGTCTAGCAGTCATGCCAGACCCTGTCTTGCCCTTGGGTAAAATCTGTATGCCATTTTTTCATGGAAAATCACAGTGACATGTTTCTCCTACCCTGAGCTGTGCACTTAAATGGTTTGACATAATGTAAAATATCGTATTTCTCTTTATTAAATGTCACCTTATAGATATGAATATATCTTTCTAGCTCAGGGCCAGCCCTCACTGTTGTGTAGGTTGTGCATTATCTAACTCCAGGAAATACTGTTTATATTAGGAGTTATCTTAGTGTTATTTATTACTATAATTTTCCAGCAAGTGGTAGTAGAATCTTGAGGAAGGGACAGCTTGCTTCCAATTCACCCACCTAAAAGTGCCATTTGGACTACCAAAAAGAGTTTTCACCGTCGAAATTAGAGAATATGAAATCTGACATACAATATTTTAAATATTTTCCCAAGATGCATTATATTTTAAATCTCATAATAGTGTCTAATATATCATCATCAAAGGTGATAATTGATAATTAAAAAAATGTTCAGAACAGGGTCAAAAACAGAGGCTTATGCATTCAACTACAGACCATCCTATAGTTTTTCATTCATTTCATTTCATTATGAACCTCCTATCCAGTCTATACTTCTTTATTATATTTACAAGTTTTTCATCTTATTAAATGATACTAATCTGTTCTTTGTACCTGTTAGCTCATTTCTTTTTTAAAAATCAAGTATTGGGGCACCTGGATGGCTCAGTCTGTTAAGCATCTGCCTTCAGCTCAAGTCATGATCTCAGGGTCCTGGGATCACGCCCCGCATCGGGCTCCCTGCTCAGCAGGGAGTCTGCTTCTCCCTTTCCCTCTCCCCTCCCCATCCCCACTTATGCTCAATCTCTCTCTCTCTCTCTCTCAAATGAATAAATAAAATCTTTTTTTAAAATCAAGTATTATGGGGCAGGTTCATACAGTTAAGATACATTTACTGGGGAGATTTTTTAGACTACATAAGAAAATAAAGAAGATCATAGAAATCACTCAGACATAATCACTGTGAATATTTCTGTGCTGTTGCTGTTCTTTAAAATACTCATAATATTGAGCAACCTCTGAGTAAACTCACCAAACAGAAAAAAAGAAAGCATCACATAGACACTAGTAGGAATGTAGAAAAGAACAAGGACAAATATACAGTAGATATTAAAGCTATCGTATGAATAGAAGAGAAACAGACATCATACCAATCTATGAAAAACTTAAGTGATTAATTTCATAGGAAATTAAATTCTTCAAAATGTGATAGAAACAGAAACCATTAGGTGTATAAATATAAAAGTACCCTGTCCATTTCTTAATTCCATCAAAAAGATTGTTTAAAGTAAAAATTATAACATTTTACTATGGGGTTTATGATTATCTAAATCCCATTTACTATGGGATTTAGATATAACATATATGACAATAATATAAAGGATGGGGATATAAATGGAATTACACTGTTCAAGGTTCTCACAGTTTGCATGAAAAGATGGGCTATTAAGTTTAAGTAGACACTGATATGTAAAATCTTTAATCAGTTTTGAGTTGATTTTTGTGTATGTTGTAAGATAATGGCTCAACTTTATTGTTTTGCATGTGGTTATCCAGTTTTCTTAATGTCATTGCTTAAAGAGACTATCCTTCCCCTGGTGTTAAAAAAAAAAAAATGAAACCAGATCCATGACAATTTATGAAATTGCCACATTAATTTAAAATTTACTCAGAAAAAAGACCAGACCCAAAGAGTTCTAGGAAATTTGCAAGGAAGAGGTAATCCCTGTCATACAAAAGTTCTTTTAGAGATCTGAACAAAAGAGATGCCAAATTCATTTTAGGATTTATATAATCTTAGACAAGGGCAGTTTGAAAAAGGAAAATTTTAATGCAATTTTTTCCACAAATCTGATGCAAAAATTCTTTGTTTTAGAATTTTTTTAAAGATTAATTTATTCATTTGGTGGGGGGAAGGGGTAGAAGAAGAGGGAGAGAATCTCCAAGCAGACTCCCCACTGAGCATGGAGCCAGACACGGGGCTCAATCCCATGACCCATGAGATCATGACCTGAGCCAAAACCAAGAGTCGGACACTTAAACAACTGAGCCACCTAGGTGCCCTGATGCAAAAACTCTTAAGAAGTGTATCAGTAAAATAAATAATTGTAAATAATTTAAAATAACATGACCAGATGGGATTTATTTCGTAATGAAAGGAAGGCTTAACATTAGAAAAGATACTCATGTAATTCACAGCCTTAGGAAATTAAAGGAGAAAACACATGACTATCTTAATATGTACAAAAAAGATATTTTGTAATATTCAACAACTATTAATGATTTAATTAAAAATTATAACAAATTAGAAATAGAAAAGAATTCTTACAGTGTATCTACAGATAAATAGCTCACAGGAACTTTGTGCAATGTTGGATCATCCCTTTTAAATCCATGAAGAAGATGACAAACCTCCTCTAAGATGTATTAAACTACATGTTGCCCGGTTATTATTATTATATGGTTATATATAATTGACATATAACATTAAATTTGTTTCAGGTATAAGATATAACAATTTGGTATTTGTATATATTATGAAATGATCACCACAATTAAGTCTAATTGACATTCATCACCATACATGATTACAAAAAATTTTTTTTCTTGTGACAAGAATTTTCAAGATCTATTCTCTTAGCAGCTTTCAAATACGCAATGCAGTATTATTAACTATAGTTACCATGCTGTATATTACATCCCAGGACTTACTTATTTTATAACTGGAAGTTTGTACATTTGATCTTCAACAATTGCATCCACCCCCAATCCTCCACCTCTGGCAACTGCCAATCTGTTCTCTGTATCTATGAGCTTGCTTATGTTTTTTTGGTTTTTTAGATTCCACATATAAGTGAGATCATACAGTATTTGCCTTCCTCTGTCTATTTCACTTAGCATAATGCCCTCAAAACCCATCTATACTGTCCCAAATCGCAAGATTTTTATGGCCAAATAATATTTCATCGTATATGTACCTCATCTTCTTTATCCATTCATCCATCAGTGGACATTTAAGTTATTTCCCTATCTTGGTAATTGTAGATAATGCTGCAATGAACATGGGGGCGTTGGCCATTGGTTCTTTGCTGACATTTTTCTGTTTGCCTCACGTCTGTATATAGCTTGTCCTCTATTGTTTTTTCCCCTAGAAAGTTTCGTTTGAGCAATATAACCCAAATTCTCACATGTTCAAAGCTATATTTTTACTTGAGTCTTTACACTTGAAGGAGAGCTTGACTACTAGATAGAAAATCCTTGACTCCTGCTCTCTGGGTTTGGTACCTCAGAGATGTTGTTCTGGTATGTGCTGAGGTTAAGTGTTTCTGTGGGCTATCTGATGTCAAACCTCATTTTCTCTCCCTTAACCTGATTTTATCTTTTTGCCAAAGGGTTCTTTCCAATAGTTTTTCTAGGCTATGTCTTTCTGTTGACCCTTCTGGATGCCTTTTCACTGATAAAATGGGTACCTTTTCATTAAATAGATTTGAGCCTTTTTTTTATTTCACAAAACCCTTATTGAATTATTTTAAGATAATTATTTTATGCTATTGCTTTGCTTTTCTTCTTCAGAATTACAGCTATGCCCATGTTGGATATATTTCCTTTTTCTCTAATCCTTCTCTATCTTTTTCTCTCTGCGCCATTTCTTTGCTCTTTTTCATTTTTATCTTTTATGTCCCTTCCCTTCCTTTCCTTCAATTCTGTCAGTTCCTATTTACATATCCTCCAGCTGTCTACCAGCAATCTTTTGTTGTATTCTCACTTCTTCCCCGAGTTCTTATAATTCTTCTTTGTGGTCTTCTTTTATAGCTGTAAGTGCTTCATTAATTATTCTTTTGAATTTGGGTTATGCTTTATGGCACATATTTTCCCAGTGCATTTTTACAAGATATCCTTATAGTACCTGTATGTGTATTCCTTTTATGTTACTCCTATTTGAGTGAATTTTCCTAGAGAATCAGAAGGTTCCTTTGGAGGGAATGGTGGGCAGTAGCTTCCCAAGAATCAAGGGCTTCCTTTTCTGTTGCTACAGTTATAAACTGTTTCTTTATAATATGATGCATCTATGGAGTCACACATCCTCCGACTCTCAGACCAAACCTAGTTCTTTTTGCCCTCAATTACTTCATGGATGACCTCACAGGCTGCCTGTCACATGGGGACACAAATGATATAGTCATTTTTAGAAAGAATTGTTCTGGCCCTTAACGAGATTTGCCCACTTACTCTCCACCACCTACATTAGTCCCAGACTTTTCCACAGCTCTTTCCTTTCAGACTGAGGTCCTTATTGTGGGGGACTGTACGTTTGACAGAGCTTTCTGAGCTCCACTACATCTAGGTCCCTTTGGTCCCTCTTATTTACCTACCACATTATTATGACTTCCTTCCTCGGCTTTCTGCTGGACTCTGGCTTTGGAGTTTGTGGATTTTCTGCTGGTTTTGCTGAAAATGTGATTTGTGGGCTTGTCTTCATTTTGTTGTATTGTTTTTGTTGTTGCCAGGAGGAGAAGAGAGAAAATTCAGTTTCTGTGAAAACCAATCCTGTTAACATTTAGAAATATTTTCCTTCTGTTTTCTTTCTGCAAAGATGACTTTGCATAAGAAAGCTCAGAGCATGTGTTTACTTATCAACCAAGTTGATTTTCTAAAATAAAAATAAAGGGAGGCGCCTGGGTGGCTCAGTCGGTTAAAGCATCTGCCTTCTGCTCAGGTCATGATTCTGGGGTCCTGGAATTGGGTCCCGTGTCATCTGACTCCCTGCTCCCTGGGGAGTCTGCTTCTCCCTCTCCCTCTGCCCACCCACCCCCCAGCTCGTGTTCTCTCTCTCTCCCTCTCACTCACTCTCTCGCGCTCACTCCCTAATAAATAAATAAAATCTTTAAAAAAATAAAAATAAATAAAAACAAAGCACAGTCAGCTTAGCGTCCTACTTCATAATCCCAGGCTGCTTTTTCTTGTGCTCAGAGACCTTCTATTTAACAGCCTATTCTAGGATGATGCTGCATTATAAATTCAAGCCCATCAAGCTGTTATCTTTTGGTTGATTCAAAAGCCTTGTCCATCTTTGTCTTACTGCATTTCCTTTAACAAGCGTCAAGATTCGCCACTTTGATTCTGGAGTCCTACCAAAAGTTCCTTGAGTACAGAAAAATGTCATTTGCGTAGGCGCAAAAACTTAAGCTTAATGTTTATAGGTGTGTCCTCTTTTTAAAAAGGAAAATGTTTTTCTTGAGAAAATTTATTAATCTATTAATTTATTAATCTAATAAATCTTATGATATTTTAAATTAACATCCTGCAAGCAAATTTTCTAAGCAAAATGTATGTGTTGGACTAATGGTGGATCTACCATGGAGTAGTGACATCACAGCCATGTTGACCAAGGAAAGAGAGAATGGTCGGATTTTATAAACAAGAAGAATAGCCCTGACTCCGAACACCAAATACATGCCTTAAATTATTTTGCTAGTAGCAATTATACCTTCATTACCCTCTCACCACAGTCTGCCAATTTAAGAGCTCTTTCCTATATTCATTAAAAAAAAAATGCTTATTAAATGTCTACTATTGCCAGGCCCTGTGTAGTTGCAAAGAATAAAATGATGATCAGAAACAGACATGATTCCTCCTCTCATGCTCCTTATTATCTGTCAGTGGGGAGATAAATATTACTAAATTCAATTGCACAAATAAATTTGAATTTACTGCATGACAGAGCTACTGTTGACCTGGTGGGAACTCCACCTTGTCTGCAGTCAGTGCTGTCCTTTTCTTCACTGGGAGGAGTTGGCTGAATTCCGCTTGCCACAGGACTAGGGCCGCTATGGATTCTAGGGAATGGGCAACTGGTATTTCTTAACACTCTTAAACATCTTGCACCTAAGATCAGACTGCTGGGTCCCTGAGCCCAGAATGTTTATTCCCTGCCTTTCCTCCATGCAGTGCATTCTCCATATTTGCCTTCGTAGAAGAGTGATCATTGGAGAGGCAGGTCACTCCATAGTTCATTTAACTAAGAGACTCAACCCTAGCAGGTCTCTTCAAAGATGCCAAGAGTGTAGGGGCCCATGCACCTTCTGAGCCTACTGCAAACCTATCCCAAGGGACCACTTTGCTCGATACCTATAAAGGAGATTATGATACTCTAATAACCTATTGACTTAAGAAGTTCAGGGAAGCATGTCGTAAGAAGTAATGGTTGAGATTAGGTCTGAAGAAAGAGCTAGAGTAAATTAGACAATGAGCCAAAGGAATCATGCAAAGGCAGGAAAAAACAAAAGGGTCAGAGATAAATCTAGTGTGGCTAGGTCATGAAGATGGTGCAAGATGAGTGTGGGAATATAGGCAGGACTCTATCACTCAGGGCCTCAGGGGTCATGTTTAAAATTTGAATCTTTATATCCATGCTTTTGTGTGTGGGGGTAGACACAGGGAAAACTGGTATAAACTGATACCCACTTTGCCTTCTGAAAACATACCTTTAGATGGAATGAAAAGACAAGTAAAGCAGCAGCAGAAGAAACAAAAGGTAAATAGAGTATTCCAGGTGCAAGACAATGGTGGATGGCCTAGGGCGGTGATGGTGATACTGAGGCAGGTGGGATAGTGTCCAGAGATTCCAGATCTACGGGACTTGGTGATGTAGAGCGAGAGGGAAGTGTCCAGAATGAGACCTATGTTTCTGACTTGCACGAAAGACGGGGCTTCCATTCACTGAAGTGGGGGGAGCTCTGGAAGAGCTGCAGTCAGGAGTGGCCAGGGGAGGAGGGAGAAGAAAGTGAACTTGATTTGGTAGGTGCTGCTGTAGATGAAGTGCTGTGAGGTATCTAAGGGAAGTTGTCAAGTACCAGAAGCTCCTATAGGAAATCTGGAAGGAGAATATAAACTTATGAGCCATGCACATACAAGAGGTTTTCCTGGAATTCAAAGCTCTCTTCACTATGCTGCTTCTTCTTCTTCTACGCTTTCCACCTTGTAGATCATTTTCTTTGATAGAGAAAATGAGAGAGTTTGAGAGCTTAATGTTTTGTCGTCATCTTCCCTCCCCCCACTGCCCCTCCTCGCCTTCCTCCACCTTCATCATCATCTGTTATACCATGATGCCATCTGGACTTATCCTTGCTCTTCTACTTGTTTCAATTCACATCTTTTTAAAAGGCCTCTCTTTTAAACTGTCCTTGGCTTTTTTTTTATTCCTTTTAATGTTTTCTTCTTCCTCCTCCTCCTCCTCCTCCTCCTCCTCCTCCTCCTCTTCTTCTTCTTCTTCTTCTTCTTCTTCTTCTGCAATTTATGAACTTCACTTTATTTGTGCTTTAGCCCTCTTGGTGCAATTCTTACAGATGCCCATCACTTACCTGTATTCGTCCTTGATGGAGAACCCATCTCTCACGTCTGTAACAGGCTCCTTTAATATGAACGCTTTAAAACTGTCCTTGTACAAGTTCTTGATTTCTTTAAAGAGCTTACTTTTATTCTCAAACTAGATCATTTGAGAGTGTATCAACAGAACTAAGATCTGTGATCCTACCTTCTCTCTTGAATCATCCGCCCTTATCAATCAAAAACAAGTCTGCCCCTTATTCTCCTCTTTTCTCCTTTCCTCTTTCTTCTCTTTCTTCTTCTCTTCCTTTATTGTCATCCTCTTTCTCTTTTTCCTTCTGCTCTCACTCTGTCTGATTGGGGTGGGTTTTTTTCTTTATTGAGAATTAGCTTTGACTAAACACCAGCACAAATGGTTCTTTTGGGTAGGTCTACGACTCATAGGTCCCCAAGGGTTTCCCACGTTTGGTATCATCGTCACACTCTCCCAGTTTCTCCCGAGCTACCTTCTGCAGAATTTATTTCATATACTTAATTCTTATCATTACAAACACTATATGGCAGTGTTTCCATAACAAGTTAATAATTTTATTAATATGTGTATTGAGATATAATTTACCAACTGTAAGATTCCCTTACATAAAATATACAATTTGATGGTTTCAGTACATTCAGAGAGTTGTGCAAACATTACTACAATCTAACATGAACATTTTCATCACCCCAGTAAGAAACCTTTTCTTCATTAGCATTCTCCTCCCAGTACTGCTACCCCATGCCCAGGGTGACCTCTAATCTACTAGCTGTCTCCATAGATTCTGCCTATTCTCGGCATTTCATATAAATGGTATCAGACAATATGTGATCTCTTGTGACTGGCTTTTTCAACAGCATACTGTTTTCAAGATTCAGCCATGTTATAGCATATATCAATACTTAATTTATTTTTAATGCCAAATAATATTCCATTGTGTGGATAGCTCACATTTGTAAAAGATTTATTTATTTTAGAAAGAGAGAGAGAGAGCAGGAGCAAGCACAGAGAGGAGGGGCAGAGGGAGAGAGAGAAAGAATCTCAAGCAGACTCCCCTCACTGAGCACAGACCCAGACACGAAGCAGGGCTCAATCCTGAAACCCTGAGATCACGACCTGAGCCAAAACCGAGAGTCAGATGTTTAACCCACTGTGCCACCCAGGCGCTCTGGATATACCGCATTTTCTTATCCGTTCATCAGTTGATGGAAATTAGGGTTGTTTCCACTTCTTAGCTATTGTGAATAATGGTGTACAAGGTTTTCTGTGGACACATGTTTTTATTTCTCCTGGACAGATGAATAAGAGTGGAATTGCCGAATCATATAGTAACTCTGTTTAACATTTTGAAGCAAATCCATCACTTAGTTATTGCTTTTTCTTTATCATTTTTCACTGGAGGCAGCCATGTTCTTATTAATTGAGGAGAGGAGAATTTTGGGGTCTGGTTTTGCAATGTGACAAAGACCGGAAAGGCTTAAAAGACTTTAAGCTAAAATTTCTTGGTCAGTCAATTGACAATCTTGGACGTGTCTCATTGTTATGATCACACATTTTACTTGGTAAAGGTTGGATTTTAATAAACGCTACCTGTTCAAATTCCATGAAGTGAAACACCTGGGAGAGGACACTGTGCAACACTTCCTTCGCCCATCTGGGAAGGAGGCTCACACTTGAATTAAATGAGATTTTTCTGGGATGTTTTCTATGGAAGTCATTTTTTAAAGAAAGAAAAAGTGTTTGCCCAAAGGTTTCCAAAACAAGCTTAATTCATTTAAGGAAAATTAATGAATTATTAAAGAATATGACTTATTTTTTAAGTGAACCTGACGTCCAGAGGACAGATGCCTATTGTTATTTTCCTACTGGAACCCTAAAGTCTCTCTCTTCATTAGCTACTAGAAGGTTGTATCCAATTTATGTGTGTCTGCACACTTATCATCAAAACTGTAAAACGCATCTGTCTTTCTGTCTCTAGTCAGACAACCAGATATTTTTTTTTTTAGAAAATTGCAGAGATCACTCCCCCACATGTATTTCTCCTTGACAGAATATACATTAGCCACTGTATGTACTGCAAAGTGAATCAATAGCCTAAGAATCTACTGAGATAATGAAAGCGAGCAATGTAATTTTGCTGGGACAGCGAGCATGCAAGACTGTAACTACAGAACTGCTAGGCAAAATTGCATGGGCTTGAAAAATCCACACTATTTACTTAAGTGTTATTCTGCAGTTATAAGATTTGATTTCATTAAGTATCTTCATCTGAATGAAAATGTAAAGTTGCAAGTCTAGAGTTGTGAGCCATGGCCAACGACTCCCCACCTCCCAAGTTCTGTGTTTACTGCCTTACTCACCCACTTTGCATCGGCAAA
Organism: Eumetopias jubatus; assembly: GCF_037043125.1. Lineage (NCBI taxonomy): Eukaryota > Metazoa > Chordata > Mammalia > Carnivora > Otariidae > Eumetopias > Eumetopias jubatus. The sequence continues at coordinate 53,825,702 of NW_028274822.1, read as the reverse complement.
TCATAGAGAGAAGCTAAATGCTCTCAGCTGCACTATACCAAATCAAAGCTGAGATGAATAATGAACTTAATTTTCCATAAAGACATTCTGTTTGGCATTTCAGCTAATAAGGTAAGCTAATGGCAATTCGGGGCTATGGAAAAGAAAATGAATAGTCTCTCTTTGTGTTTGACTTCTGTGCTAATCCATAATTTTTCTTTTAACATGCTGGAGTTAATTTCATGTTTCACAATGTATGTGCATTTGGGATGAACGGTTTTATAAAGAGTACCCCCAATGCACCCCTTTTTTAAAATTAGGCTGCTTGTGGTACTAGAGGGGCTAAGGGAGAAATCAGCTTTTTAGTAAGAGTGGCATCTCTGTTATAATGTTTTTATCATCTATAATGCAAAATGAATTTACTTAAATGGCAGAATATTTAGATGCAGCAAAGACCGACAAAATTATTTAAGCACTGCTTATTGAATATATTTGGCATGATATATTGTGAATTGATGTTGAACGTGCTCTAGAGAAAGCAGAATACATACATCATTTTGGTTTCTGAGTCATTTTGTTTCTAGGTACATGTTATTCTAGAGAAGGTAGTAATTTTCAGTTGCTAAAATTATTCCACAGCTTCGGGTTAGGTGGGTTTTATTTTGTAAGATTGTATTTTTAAAATAGCAGCATACTGGTAATGTGAATTTTCATTATTATTACTTACTTGATTTACCACGGCGGCTTCGGTGATTTCAGTTCATGTAGAAATGTGCTTGTTTGTCCATTAAAGTTCAGGGGACTAAAAACCATCAGACCTCTCTGAGACTTTCATTGCTACCTTGGCTACCACGTAGCAAAAATAAGGAATAAAACAATTACTGGTTGGCTTAGCTTTTTGTGATACAGTTTTTCAGTGTTTAAAACAGGGATTTTTATTTCAGTCAGTTCACAGCACAAACTAGCAAAAACTTAGCAAGATGGGGAAGAAATACTCTTTTCCTTTTTATAAGAATAACAAAAATGAAAAATGCGATTAAGATTTATGTTTCCTGGGCTCACTGCCATGTCACCTGAAAAATCCAAGACTCTATTTTCTCAAAGTAGGTGACCTCAAAAGAGATTTCAGAAGTTCTATGCAAAACAGCCAAAGTATGTGGGAAATTTTGGAGAAATGAAAAGGAAATGTTTCTTCTATTCCTACTGTCTACTCTTCCCGTTCTGTTTTTACTTGTGGGAAATGAGCTGTGGGCACCGGATATTTTTGTTTCGTGGAAATCTTTAAACATCACAATCAGACTTTTATAGAAAACGAAGAACTTTCATCCTTCCTCCCTTTAGAATGTTCCCAGTGTCTGTTTTCCCTTGAAGTATAAACGGGATGCTAAGTCTGAGCATGACTCTGGCTACTACTCATGACTTAGTCCCCCTTACTGATCACCCATGTTTCACCTACAAATTTTAGGCATTTCTTTTGAAAAGCCTCTAATTTAGTAAACCTAGGAGGAGGAGGAATGCGGCATTTTAGTCTATCACAGTTCGTTTTTAAGAACACCAAGACAGACATATGTTACTCTTCATCCTTCGAAGTTTTAAGATACATTCAATTTCACGGTTATTCTCTGTTTGCAGAACTCTGTTGGAAGCCCAAATATGGTGGATTGTTTGGGATTTGTAAGGTGTTCATTTTCTTTTCCTCTTTTCCCCCTTTCCCTCTCACACCTCATCACCCCAGGCCATTCTTAACTGCCCCATGCACTGTTTTGCTTCCTTAATTCTGATATGTTCCCCATTCCCCTTCTCCTCAGTATCACTGGCCCAGAACCTATGCATTGCACCGTGTCTATTTTAAAGCTAGAAGAAACAAACTCAGAAAGCAAACATTTGCAACCACCAAGTTGTTGTTTTCTATTCCCTGTCATTCGTAAACTAAGAATACTTTTATACCAGCACACCTTTTTACCCACAATTGCTATCTAAAACCAACCTGGTGATGAAAATGCGCAAGGCTGTTTGACCAGCAACCTTTTCGGGATTCTTTTTTCTACAGTGGTCAACCCACTCGTGCTTCAAGATGAGATGCAAGGTTGTTAGTCCTTTCAGACATTCTTAGCGAGGCCAACTGCAAGGCATGTGTTATTTACAGACTCCCATGTTAACTCGCTGTGCTTGTTAATTTATTAGGGAGAAAATCTAGTGAAAAGGGCACCACCAACTTCCCTATGCCTGCGGGCGCGTGCACACACGTAGGCACTCCACGAAGACCACGGAGCAGCCATCGACTGGGGACACTCCTAACTGAGCAGCAGCTTTGTCACAGATGGCCCACCATCATAAGAAGTTCTTGGCACTGTGGCAAGGAAGGCTGAGCAGGAGGCAGCCAACAGATTTGTTCCCAAATACACTGGAAACCCATTCTTGGGGACAGTCAGGATTAAGTGGAGGAGGGGCAAAGATGAGAGGGGACTAAAATATCACCGGACTTGGTTATTAATTGTTAACATTACCTCATTTCTGCTCACAGCCTGGGGGACCCCAGGATATCTGCATTATAAAAATAAAGGCATTACTCCAAACCAATCATCTCTAAAATGGGGCTCAGTGTCTTTCCTCCAGGCCTCCTTGCTCTGTGTTTCCTACCCCTGTAAAAAGCACCACTCGTTATTTTCAACCCAGAAACACAGGGGAAGACTTTGATTTTTCTCTCTACCTCACCCTTACATCTCCAAGGTAGACCCAAAAGCTGGTTGGATGAATGAACGGATGGATGGATTAATCCCCAAGTCCTAGAAATTTTATTTCTATTCACTTCTCTCTGTTCTCTCTGCCACTCTCCTAGTTAAGTCCGACAGTTTCTTAACTAGATGGTTACAAAGACCTCCTAAGTGGTCTCCCTGCCTCTAGTTTTCCCTTAATCCAGACATTTGTATATTCCAGCTCAAACGATCTTTCTAAACTACAAAATGAATCACTAAATCTTCCGCTTATAGATCCTTCAATGGTTCCTCCTAACCCTCGGGATAAAGTCCAAACTCCTTATGGTGACTTACAGGGTTGGACAAAATCGGGGAACTTTTTCCTCCACAGCCTCACTGCTTCACATGCCCTCTGTTGACTCTGAACTTCGGCCACACTGATCTACTTTTAACTTTCTCATAGGTGCAGTGTTCTCCTGCCCAGGGCCTTTGCACGAGCTGCTTCCTCTTTTGTCTCTTCTATCCATCCAGCTCAAACTCCTTTCTTCTCTACTTAGCCTCTTTACAACTTTCTCATCTGGTCTGAGACGATGCTTCCTCCAGGAAGCCCTCACTGACTGGCCAAATTTGAGCCCAGTCCCCTCTCCCAATAATTCTCTTAGCACCCATTATTTCCCTATCATGCTTCTGCTCTTTTATATAGGATTGCCTGTTCCACTAGCCTGTCAGTTCTGTGAAGATATCCAGCCTCTTAGTCACAGCTGTGGCCATGAACAAGTGCAAAGTCAATTCCATCTGAATACATGAATAGATACTTGGACTCCTTAACAAGCTTCATTACCTTTTGTTCTGATGAGGTTGCAGAAACCAACTGCAATGATTCTTTGTTACTCATTCCTCCAAAGTACTGTGCTAAAGCAGTTCCCATACATTCTTCAGTCTTGTTCTTATTCCCATTTTATAAATGAGACCCCTGAGGATCCAGTTGCCATAAATGAGCCTGATATTAAGGCGTGGGCCCCTCACTCTGATTCTAGGGGCCAGCTCCTTCTATTCTGCACAGGGTCCACTGCCTGCTTCATGTGAGAAAACATTTTAACCTTAGAAATGAATTATGGATTGTTCATAGGCTTTCCAACCTCCAATAGTCTATAGTCTGCTCTGAATATATTTTTTCCTTATCGTTAATCTGAAGGTAACTTTCTTTGTGCCATATTCTTTATTCTCAAGCTTTTTTCTACAGGCCCTATGTCTGCAGCATTTTCTGCCTTTCTTGCTCTCTCTGTAGTGAGAATAACTGGACCTATTATTTCTGTTTCATTTCCATTGTCCTTTTTTGGGGGGGGCTTTTTTTTTTGAGGGAGAGAGAGAGGGCATAGAGAAGGGAAGAGGGAGACAGAGAATCTTGAGCAGGCTCCATACCCAGCACAGAGCCACATGCAGGGCTCGATCTCACGACCCTGAGATCATGACCTGAGCCGAAATCAAGAGTCAGACACTTAGCTGACAGAGCCACCCAGGTGCCCCATTTTGGGCTGTTACAGGCTATAAAAGTATCCAGAAAGATAAACAAATGTGATGTAATTATATATATCCTAATATGGAGAACTTTATTTCAGTACATTGTTTTTCTTCACAGTAGTCCATTGTCCTTTTCAACACGGATTTTTTTCCTGGTCCTGCTCTATGATTACTCTTTCCATGGTGCTTTTCCCTGAGCTCAGTTATGCCTTAATGCTTGTCAGCCGCAGCCTGATGGCAGACTACTTAGGGGGGCTTCCACTGGTCCTTCATGGGAAAAGCAAATTTCTTCTTGTTCCTGCCCAGCTGCTTAATTAGCAGTACTCTCTATGGAAGAAATATCCAGATGTACAGCTAGAGAAAGAACATACACAGTTTCTGGGAAACAATCCATTTTGTGCGACCATGATCGTCTATGGTGCTTGTGATCCAAACCAACACACAGATGTACACAGTCCCAAAATGTGAGAGGTGATTCAGCATTGTGTGCACAGCAAATGCTTTCAGATTGGACAGACTTGGGTTTGAACCCTCTTTCTACCATGTCTCTATCTATGTGTCCTGGAGCAAGTCAATTACCCTTTCTGGGCCTCAATTTCTTCATTTGTAAAACAGAGATAATAATGGTGCTTCACTCATCAGAGTACGTATTCACCATGATGACAGTGTGGGTGCTTGAGGTATCTGGAAAAAATAGCCCCAATATGGCCACATCTCAATCCCAGGAAGTTGTGAATATTACCTTCTGTGACAAATGTGGCTTTGCAGATGTGATTAGTGAAGGGAGTTGGGAAGTTGGGTTATCTGGGTGAGCCCTAAATGTAATAAGTATCCTTATTAAGAGAGAGGAGAGAGACCTGACCACAGAAGAAGGCCACATGACCACGGAAGCAGAAGAGAGACTTGAAGATGCTAAGCTGCTGGTTTTGAAGACAGAAGAGAGGGCCTAGAGCTGAGTAATGCAAGGAATGCAGCTCTAGAAGGTGGAAAGGCAAGGAAATGGATTCTCCCCTAGAGCTTCCAGAGGGTGCTCAGCCCTGCCAAGAACTTGGTCTCAGCTAAGTGAACCAATTTTGGACTTCTGGCTCCAGAACTGTGAATTGTTTTAAGCCACTAAATTTGTGGTAATTTGAAGCCACAGCCTCAGGAAAGTAACACAATGGTCATATTTTGGGAAATGAAAGATGACTCCAAATGAGCTGATAACATAAGAAAAAAGACATTACAAAGGCTGATATGTGGGGTGGAGAGGCCCTCCGAGTATTCAGTGTGTGGTTGGAGGTACGGCAGTGTGTGTGTCTGAGAGGGGCCAGAAAGAAAAGGGCATAGGGTGAAGCCATGTGCGGGGATTTAGATGTGAGCAGAAGCGAGGTCATGCAGAGAAGGGAGTGCCGGCTGGTGGCTGGGGGTGGGATGTGCTGGTGGAGGGCGGCTGGGCGGATGGTAGAATGCCCTGTTCAGGCAGGAGCAATCAGTTATGAAGGAAGGCTGGTGTGGGGACTCTCCCTGGGCCACCAGGCATGGTGAGGGAAGGAGGAAAGGCGGATTTAGAAAAGAGAACCTGTGTCCCGGAAACAAAACAAAAGGAGCCATTTTCTCTTGTTCTTGGCACCATATTCCCGATCGAAAACCACAATCCCAGGAAAGGAATTCTGAAAAAGATTTGTTATGCTTAAAGCCAAGTCAAGACTATTAGCAGGCAGTGACTGAAGGCCTTCTACCTCATCTACTTCTAGCCATACCCAGGGAGGTGTAGGCCAAAGCGGAGTGCATTTGCACTCTCCACATGTTGTACATAATCTGGTATTTCCTACAGAACACACTGTGCCTTTTCACACAGCCATGCCTCCCTGTGCGCCATCTCTCCTCTCCTGTAAGACCTCCATCTGCCTGGGCCCCACTGGCAACATCTTGCCCATCATTCAAGTCTTGAGTGAAGTCTGACCTCCTTGAACCAGCTTCCATTTTAATTGCACTATCTAGGGTGTATTTGCTAGCAATTTCTGCACTTCATTGTAACCACACTTAAATGATTGCTCCCTCCCCTGTACTGATTCCACCTTTCCCTCAGTAGACAGGGGGCAAATGCCAGTCTGTTGATACCACAGGGCTTGGCATGTAGGAAGCATTCCATAAATGTGAATGGTTGCTAAGAAGGTAGATCTTAAATGTCCTCCCCACAAAAAAGGGGGGGAGGGGATATTTAATTGCTGGGATGAGGTGTTATATAAAGCTAGGTGGTAATCGTGTTGCAATATGGAAGCATATCAAACCAATACGTTGTATACCTTAAACTTACACAATGTCATATATCAATTATATCTCACTAAAAGTGGGAACAGGGAAAAAAGAAGATTTGAGGGGGCTTCAAGAACAAAAAAATAAATGTCAATGAATGGATGGATGAATTGATTCACTAATTTGTACCCTACAGGCAGAATTATCATGGGATAAGGAAAATAATAAAATTTATGAATCCCAGGGTCAGTGTCTAAAGGAAGAAAGACCTTCCACCCAGTTCTCTTGAAAGTAAGAAATTATAAAAGTAAGTAACACCAGAACTGTTCCATGCATGATGTAGGTATTAATTCCTTTATCATCTATTGTATAGTTCAAATCACAACTTAATATTTGATCTAGAATTTAAGAACAGATTTTCTTCACCTTCCAGATTGAATTTGCCATTTCCTTTATGACATGATTTTTTTTTTTAAATCAGGGCAGGCTACAAAAGGAAAATAAAATATCATGTTAAATGCACACTAATTTATTTTCAAGTATAATAAAGCCACAGGTTGATTTTTACCTATTGTCTTTCACATTTGAGGGCAAATTGTCTAAAATTCACAATTGTTTTTTGTTTTTTTTAATTTTATTTATTTGTCAGAGAGAGAGAGCACAAGCAGGGGGAGTGGCATGCAGAAGGAGAAGCAGGCTTCCTGCTGAGCAGTGGGCGGGATGCAGGGCTTGATCCCAGGACCCTGGGATCATGATCTGAGTGGAAGGCAGCCACTTAACCGACTGAGCCACCCAGGCATCACCACAATTGTTTTCTTAAAAAAGGATAACTTTATCATGTGCAATGGATGCTACTATTACTTATGGTTGCTACTATTATCTTTTTATTACAAACATAAATAACAAGAGCAGTAGTAAAACATGTCACAGTCACATTTGGAATAAAATGACCTTATGTGAATTAAATACATCACTAAGAAATTATCAAGTGACTGAACGTGTACAGCATCTACCTACAGCAAGCAAGCAACTCAAAAGGCACAATTAGTGTGCCCAAGTCTCAGGGACAAATTATAAACTACTTTATCCTCATTGTACATCCATCTGAAATATTTAGTAAATTTAGAATGACATAGTTAATACCCGGCTCTAAGAGTTCACTCATTCTCTGAGCAGAGAAAGTGGCGGCTCATTACCAAATAGAGTAACTTTGGTTGGTGGGGGGAGTGAAATCCTCTACTTCTCATCTACGGGAAGCACGTATAATGTGAACACTTCCTATGTGTGGAAGGTACAGTGCCAGGCATTGTAGACAATACAAATATGCGTACCAAGCATGCCCAGTCACTGTGCTTGACAACTGTTGAGCATTTCTAGTTACACTTGTTTATAAGCCACCCAATGGGGTATTTCATAGCAACTGAAAGACCCTGAGCAGCATGACTGAAACTGATGAATGGCTAAAAGAAAAGTTGCCTTGAAAAAAGAGCAACTAGCATGTTAGGATTTCCTTAGGTCAAGTAGCCTAGTTATATTTTTGCTCGCTTTCATTACACCAGAATCAAGTCCTGTGCTTGTGGAAGGAGAATGATTTTGTTGGGCTAAAACACCAGGAAAACTGTTCTTTTACCCATTCACTGAAGATTTCTTACCACAGATGGGTGACTATTATTTCCGCCCTCTGCCTCTTTCCCTCCCCAGTTTTAATTCCATGGCTCCATCCTAATCTACATTGTTTTTAAATTGCTAAGAAACAAGAGGTCATCAACAAGTGACATGCTGGGTAAAAAAAAAAAAAAAAGAAGAAGAATGTCTCTTTTCCAAACTATCATAGAATCTAGAAAGAGAAAAAAGTGGTTAGTACTTGCTGCATTCCTCCCTGCACATGACTTTAATAATCTGGGATATTTTGCTTTCTTAAAATGAAGTGATAGGTGTGGCTGGGTGGCTCAGTTGGTTAAGCGTCTGCCCTCCGCTCAGGTCATGATCCCAGGGTCCTGGGATCGAGTTGCCCATTGGGCTCCCTGCTCAGCAAGGAGCCTGCTTCTCCCTCTCCCGCTCCCTCTGCTTGTGCTCTCCTCTCTCTCTGCCAAATAAATAAATACAATTTTTTTAAAAAGAAATTATAATGTTTTTAAAAGTTTGGTATTTTTGGAAGTTTTATTTACAAAGAGTATATGTTTATATAAAGTATAAGATTAATAATGTCCCTTGCTTGCCAGAATCAATATCTTCATGCCAGAGTCAAAAATCACATACAAATAGAGCTGAAAAGAGTCATAAAAGGGGATATACTTAAATTTCACATATGTCTAAGTGCTTCATTTTTTTTAAGGTTTTATTTATTTATTTGAGAGAGAGAGAGAGAATGAGAGATAGAGAGCACGAGAGGGAAGAGGGTCAGAGGGAGAAGCAGACTCTGCTGAGCAGGGAGCCTGATGCGGGACTCCATCCTGGGACTCCAGGATCATGACCTGAGCCGAAGGCAGCCGCTTAACCAACTGAGCCACCCAGGCGCCCTAAGGGCTTCATTTTTATAGAAAAGAAATAAATACTCGAAGTTATTGAGGAGGGAGAGCTAATTCATTATAGTGGAGGTTTAAACATAAAAGGAAGAAAACAACACATGCTTGGATTCCAAAATCCTGTTACCTCATAACACCCCAAAATGGAAAGAAGATGGAAAACATATCTTGAAAGCCTAGTCCACATGCTTGGCACCCCCTCACAAAACTCCTGTGCCATTTTATTAACACACTTTTTCACATGTAGCTGCTGGATCTAATGAGAGGCTAAATCTTGCTTTGTGGTAGAAATTGATTTAATTTTCCCCCTCATTCTGAGTTCTCCTGTAGCCAGCCCCAGGGCTTCGAGAGCCTGCTTCATTGTTCATCATTAGTATTTATCACTTTTACAGAATGCCACGGGGTACTCAGAACTATACTTGCCTATTCAAAAGAAAACACAAAATCCCCGGCTCTCAGGAGGAGTGGTGGGCGGGGGACCATTAAAAGCATTCGCAGAGTCTAAGAAAAGGAAAATACAATAGTGATGAAACAATATGCCCAGTAGGAGGGCCACTTGGGCTACCTCTGAGAGGTAGATTCCAAGGGGAGAGGAAAGAATGTGCGGTTGAGGACTCTTTTCTTTCTTACCCTGACCCCCTCCACGCTGACTTCAGGTCAGTGCGCTATCTCGGAGCACGAGCAGGGGGCAAGCTGGAAATGGAGCAAGCCAGGTATTCCGAGTCACGTAACAGGAGGGGAGAAAAAATGCAGTGCCTCCTAGGTGGGCCGATACCATTCACCTGCCATCTGTGTGACCGCATTCAGAGTTGGGAGGATGCTTGAGAAGGGAAGAAAGAGAACCTAATCCCATTACCTTTTATGAGTACTCAGAGAAAACATCTATAAAAACAGAGGATAAAAATGTTGCATAGTAATAACGTGCATCCGTGGTCTCACACGGACCTGATTTCCTCTTTCATATTACCCAATAAATGCAATTTCCTCCTGAGGTGTATTTTTTTAAATAAAGAAAATCAGTAGGATTCTACGATAGGTGTATTTTTCTGGGTGGGAAAGTAATGCATTTGGTTTCATTTCCTCCTGGTGTCCTAATCCTTTGCCATCAGCAAAGCTACCAAGATTGGAACACTGATTTTAATATTTCATACTTTAATTGACTATAGTTCTCCCGTATATCTATTCAGTTTGAAATTTTGGATGACAGTATATTTTCAGCTCAAACTATTTTAATTCTTATTCCAGACTCTGTGGAATCATATGACAGCCTGTTTAAGGCTGATATTAACCACTTCCTATTTTTGGCAGGTTGGTATAAACATTACTAAATAGGTCTATAAAGTCAGGTAAAATATACTCAAAATCACGTTTACGTGCATTTTCATAACCACACTGGCTGCCTCAGAGCTGACACCCAATAGATAGCCGCTGAAGGAATGATGGGGGAAAGTACATAATTAGAAGGGTGAACCAAGAGACAAGCCTCCATCTGCAATTATAAGAAACTCCTTCCCTCCATGTTTAGGCTTCCGTTAAATTAATTACAATCGCCGAAAAGTAAAACTCAGATGAGATGCCCTTCTACGCCCAGTGACAGTGATGGGTTCCAAAAGTGCTAGAGTTTATATGTTAGAAAGGAGAATAATTCATGTGAGGTCCTCCTAACATAAAACTTGTCTCTTATATAACATCAACGGTAAATGTGGCATTAGAGTTCTGCTTCTTTCTCCAAAGGATATTTTTTTTAAAAAAACACCCACAAATGTCATCCCATCTATTTTTAAGCAGAGTGCTGCTGGGTAACCAGCTGAGTCGTCTAAACCCAATGGGAAAATTCTACGTTTAAATAAGCTGTTTTATCTCATTGAAAATAAGTGGTGCAGACTGACACAGAACATATGGATTTTTGCATACAGTAACATGTAAATTTTCTTAACTTTGAATATAAAACTCTAGCCCAAGCTGAAAAGAAAGGAAAGCAAAATATATTCTTTAGTAATGGCTCTTTAACGATTCCAATTTCTGCTTCTCCCACCCAACTTTCATCGATTTCCAGTGAAAAACCTGTTCCTTGGGTTTTCTTTGCAGGTGACGAAGTAATATTTGTAGACTGAGATACTGTAAAGACAACACAAATTCTAAAACACAGACCTAGATGAGTTATAAATTTTTGATTTTTTCATAGATTTCATTTTTGTAATGGATTTGGGGTTTGTCCACAGAATTTATTTTTCAATACAAGTTATATTTGTTAATTCTGAAAAAAATACTGACAGTACAGAGTGGTATAGAGTTAAAAGTAAAAGCCCTCTGCTTCCCAGCTCCCCATTTCTACTTTCGAAAGAGAACCACCACCGTTATCATGTTAACATTTTCCTTCTGATGTTTTATGCATGTATTCAAACACAATATGTGCACACATTTCCTTTCTTTCTTTTCAACGAACCGGTTTCATACTGTAAGTTACTGTTCGGCGCTTGGCCCTTTTACACTTTATATTTGGTCTTCTTTTCATGGCAGTACATTCAGATCGCCTCATTCTTTTTAATAACTGTGAAATGCTTCATTATAGGGGAGTGCTCATCCCTTTTGCAAATGTTTAATGCTCATCCACCATGTGCCAGGCACACTTCCAGACACTAAGAATACAGAACTGAATAAAACAAAATCCCTGCTTCATGAAGACCACATTCTACTGTATTTTAACATTTGAGGAACTGGCATATTAACAATACATAGTGAGCAGCATTATTCATTCTCACGGTTTTAACTGTTACTAAGAAATCACCCAGTAAATAAATCTTTATACTCATTTGTCAGGTGAATAAATTGCAGATATTATTTTTATTCACTCAGCCTTTCAGTCAATTCTTTCTTCCTATCATCAACTTCTCTAGGACTGGATTGTGAATGTTTTAGTCTTAATTAAATTAATGCAATAATAGAATTTTTACACTTAGGTACTTGACCTTTGTAAATCTACCTCCTTAAGTACCTTAATAAAGATACTAACATTCATCTGAATTGAATCCTCTGAACCAGCCTATGATAATTCTCCAAAGGGGAATTAAGCCAGATGAACCACTTTCCCTCTACTTTTATTGATCACATGTGCTGAAAACTTCTAATTTAAATATTTCATGATAACCAAATGCTTCCCAGACACAATTTTTATGTCTCCTTTTAGCTTCTGTGTGGCATAAGAACAAATGAAAGATGTTTTGTAAATCAAAACAAAACGAGTAAATGTATTTCTCCATTCATAGAAAATTCAAGAAAATTATGCCTTCTACAAAATTGGGCAAAAAAAAAAAAAAAATCAATTGTTACTTAGGTGATTCTTAGTCAAAAACCCATCCCTCAGAAACCCCAGAGAGGAAAACTCATGGTTTCTACTGTCTTTATGCCGCATATATTTCTTGCAACTGAAATCAGGTCAAAATTTACATCTAGGAGCACCTTGAACGAAACCAGAGAAGGAATCCACGTTGCCAGATGGGGGCTGTACCAGGGAGAAAGTAGTCTCACCCCCTCTACCTCAGTGGTTGGAGGGGAGGGTCTCCCATTCCTGCCTCCTACTCCCATCCCCAGAAAGTATTCCCTATGTTTCAGACTTCCAGTGATATCAGGAACATTTAACTGGTTTGGGTAGAAACGAGGAAGCTATCTAATTTTTTTTTTTTTTTTTCTGATTTAAGAACTACGTCCTCGTAGGAAAAAAGTTCCCTGTGGACATTCTGACACAAAACCATTTTGTTTTGTTTCATCCAAATCTGTCTCAGGGAAAACAAAAATAATTTCGTTTTGTCAAATGGGATATCATAACTGGAGCTTAATTTAATGTTTTGCTATTAATTCAAAATTTTTTACTCTGTACAAACAACTGCCAACTTGAGTGGGAGGTTAAGGGCCCACTCGACCAGCTACAGTGAGGGGTGTGTGAATTTCAGAAAGCTGCATGGTTACTAGGGGAGGCATGAATATCTGAAGAATCTGAATCAGGTCAGTTTGACTTATTACCAGAAAGGTAAAGAAAGAAAAAAGGCCCAAAAAAAAAAAAAGAAAGAAAGAAAGAAAAAAAGGCCCCCCAAAAAAGCACTTCTCAAAAGAAACATATCTGCATTGTTACTGTCTGTAGGTAATTCGCAACTTCTGTAATAGGATAAACATCACCCTCGAATATGAAATCTGCCTGTGTGTTCATGGATGTGTGAGAGATGAAACACAGAAGACTGAATTGCAGTCAGTATTGGCAATAGAAGGGATAATGGCTGTGCATGCCATCCACAGAGATTCTTTTATAACCAAGATAATCATTTACCATCTTGAGTAAGACACTTTTACCTCGTTACAGTTTTTACTATAAAAGGTTGGCATGACCTAGGTTCATGATAGAAAATGCAAGCCATGTGACACATACCTAACCTTATAGATTAATGCCACTTTCATTTCTCTGTTTACTGTTTTTCATTTGCACAGATTTCTGGAGTGAAACAAATAATGACATAGACTTGACACAAAGTCTAAGCTCCCAGAGCCTGCATCTTGTTATGGTTCTTCCCTTCTACACATGGAGACCACCCTCCATTTGTCCTCTCCATACCCAGATAAAACCATTTTACAAACTATGATAAGCACTCATTTAGATTAGCCATTTTTTTTCATCTTGTTGAGTCCAGTGGATAGATAAGTAATTGCAATTATAATGGAGCCGAAACACAGGTCCAAGAGAGAAGAGACCTGAATTCTAGCCCAATTCCGCCACTTAATTAGCCATATAAACTGTAATTTAGATTCTGGGTGTCAGTTTCTTCATGTGTAAATGATGATATGTATCAAAACATGATGTGAATAGATCTTCAGCTGAAGAAAAGTTATAGAATTTGATAAACTAGTGACATACTCAGCTTTCTTAATTGGCAGACATCCCGTGATCTTTACAATGCTGATATGGATGGCAACTCTCCAAGAGAACAATGCCGTATAGAGCATCTCCCAAACCTCTTCCATCTTGGAACCCTCTTCCATGAAGCATTTCTATGGATGAGTGATCCATGAAGTATGCTGTAGAATACACTGGGTGAGATGACAATTTTAGGATTCTGCTTGACTCGTCCTGCCACAATCTGGTGATGGGGCTGTGTGGGCTTAGTGGAGTTCCATCAACCCTGCTGTGGAATGTGGTTGTGGTTCCCTGGAGACCTTCACAGAAACATCCAACTTCAGCTCCCTGGAGGCCACTACAGCCTCTCCTGTACATCCAATCTCCAATTGGATGCCAATTATACGTCCACTCCCTACCAAACCCACCACAGATACTACACCCATCCCCATCAGCGTCTTCATGGACAGGGCCCCTCCCGACCTGTTCTGCTGTGGTCCCTCCTGCTTGCCCACATTGGATGCCACGTTTCTTCCCTGCATTGGTGGAGAAAAATCCGGGACTAAAGATTCCCACAATTACTTCTCAACCATTTAGTAAGTCAGGTATATCTCAGGTGATAGAATAAAAGATTTCATGAGCACTTTTATTTTGTCTTATTTTCTTATTTCTTATTTGATACTCTGCTTGGAACTGGGTATATAGACATGAATAAGACATAGTTTCTGCCAGACAAATGATATCACCCCCCTCTCAAGTTGCTTACAGATTGGTGGGTAAGAAAGATTTGTAAACAAGTGGTCTTAAAATATTGTGATAGTGTCACATTAGTAGTATGTGCAGGTTGTTACAGTAGATCTTAATCTTTTTAGGTTAGTTCTATATTTGTTTTATTAAGGCAGGTCCTGTGTGGACCTTCTGAACAGCTGATTAGGGACTTGGTGTTTACACTTAGGTTTTTGGCCCAAATTAACTCCCTAGAAGAATAAATGGAGCATATACAGCCCACAACTGAAGAGAATCTATATAACAGTAAGCACTGAGGAGGCCTCCGGAGTCCCATGCCCACTACCCTGGAGGCTGCCACTTGGTACTTCTGTGTGGCCACCTGGCTAGAGTACCCAATTATTTAATCAAGCATGAATCCCGGTGTCACTATGAAGTAAGTTTCTAGATATGGCTAATATCGACAATCAGTTGCCTCTAAGGAAAAATTACCCCCTGATAATGTGGGTGGGCCTCATCCAATCAGGTGAAAGGCCTGAGTACAAAGCTGAGGCTTCCTAGAGCAGAAGAAATTCTGCCTCAAGACTCAGCTCCAACCTAAGTTTGCAGACCACCAGCCGTCCCTACAGATTTCACACTTGCTGCCCCCACAACCATGTGAGCAAGTTCTGTAAAACAAACCTCTTTTTTTTCTGCCCTCCTCTGAGAACATCTTTTGACCCACTTTCCCTTACACACCAGCCTCTGAAGATTTTCCCGAGTGCACTGATCTTCCCCATCCCAAGCCCCTTCCCACCCCCAGGCTGAAAGAGCCTTGAAACTATTGCATATTCCTCTATCACAGTTCAGCTCCGTTATGAATTAAATAGGCGGTAGGGGTTGGCCCCATGAGGGAATTTAACCATCATGGATGACATGATTTCTACATGAAAATACCTTTTGAATTCCAAAAAAAAACGAGCTTTTATCTAATAGGAATTTTATATGCATTTTTTACATCACTTATGTCCTTGTAGTTAGTTCCTGATACATGTGTTACAATCCTCATTTTGTTTGAGAACACTGAGGTTAAAAGATGTGAAGGTCATTGGACCAAAATCACACATCTGGGAAGTAGCAGAGTCAAATTTGAATCTGTGTTTACCTGATTCCAAACTCTATACTATATTCCTTGCACCATGCTCCTTCCCTGTAAGTGAAAAACTACCTGGGTAAGAATTACCTTGTAGGAAAATATTCCATTTTTTTCTGTGACACTTTTGTAGGAGTATTGTATGCAGAAGGATTGAAACATTACCTAAGTGACAGATGTTTCATATGGACATCAAATACCATATCAATTATAATAAAAAGACAGGATTGTTCTAAGGTGAATGAAAACTTTTAAAAATCATTTTAGCTTTTAAAAATGTTTTGAACCCCACTGCTCCTGGCCCTCAGAGGCTGATATATCAAAAACATGCAAAGGCATTTCAACCCTCAGGCTGCCTTGACCTGGCCTTGCAGAGTTGGTCCTAACCCAACTGATGGATTCCCTCCATCTGCTTAGGCATGCCCGCCCTGGGCCAGTGCGTTCTCCGACTCTTGGCTACACAGGGGCCCATTCAAAAAGGACACTCCTGTTGTCCTCATTCTGAAGTTGGAGAGCTGTTAAGAATATTCTTCTACAGATAGGAGGGGAAGAATGAAGGGGAGTAAGTCGGAGGGGGAGATGAACCATGAGAGACGATGGACTCTGAAAAACAAACTGAGGGTTCTAGAGGGGAGGGGGGTGGGGGGAATGGGTTAGCCTGGTGATGGGTATTAAAGAGGGCACATTCTGCATGGAGCACTGGGTGTTATGCACAAACAATGAATCATGGAACACTACATCAAAAACTAATGATGTAATGTATGGTGATTAACATAACAAAAAACTTTTTTAAAAAAGAATATTCTTCTACAAAATTCCAACTGCTGAAAGTAAAGGTAACTAAGAGAGAGCTCAATTCTAGAAGTATTACTTTAGGGTCTCAAAGCTATTCGTTCAACAAGCACATATTAAACATTTACTGTACAGGAGGTACTTTGGGAAAAACAAAGATGAATCACATTGTCCTATGATTAATAATGAATGGCGGTGCTCTGTGCTAGATGCTCTAAAAACAGTGCTTTTCAAGCCATTTATAGCAACCAATTAGTGGTTCACAAAATCAATTCAGTGGGTCACAAACAACATCATTTTTAATTAAGTAGAATACAATAGAAGAGAATAGAAAAGAAGATAGAGTACATAGCCACAGAGAGGTTAAGTCTTTCTTTCTTTCTTTCAGTTGTATATGTGCATATACTGGTTTCCAAAGGAAGATGTATCCCTTACTGTGAAACGTAGTCAAAACGTATTTAAAAGCTACTGCTCTAGAGAGAGCAAAAGAAGAAAACAAAAGCTCTGCTCTCAAGAAGCTTGCATCTTGCTGGGAAGATAAAGCTAATTAATGAATAGTAGAATCCTTTGTATAAAGCAGCTAATGACTAAAGGGTACAATGAATGTTGCTGATTTAGTGTCCCCGTGAGATTATGACCAGGGAAAAATCACTGTGACAGTTCATTAACTCCTTCCTCCTTGAAAAATTCCTTACTTGGCTTCCAGGACAACACACCTCACTGATCTTTCTCAGAATCCCTCGCTTATTCCTCCTTAGCTCCCCATCTCCTGTGGTTGGGTCAATGCCAAATGGGCACAGCTCTTGGGCCAATTTTCTCTCCTACTGATACCCATTTCTTAAGTCACCTCCGTCATTATCTGAGGTTTAAATACCATGTGAGGGCCCACATTTGTGTTTGCAGCCCCGACAGCCTGAACTCCCAGCCTTGCATAGCCAAGGCCCTATTAACCTCTCTACTTAGATGTCTCGTGGGCATCTCAAAGTTAGTATATCCCAAATTGAACTCCTCATCTTGGTCACCCCAGTCCACACCTCCCTTAGGGTTTCTCATCTCAGCTAATGGGAATTCAATCCCTCCAGCTGATCAGGCCAAAATCATGGTTTTGTTCTTGACTTCCCTCTATTCTCAATTCCCATGCCCAAGTCATTGTTGAGAAGCCCACTGGCTCTATCTTCTCCTCACCTCCTCCACTACCACCATTCCTCACCTTCAACCCCAGTCTGGATTAATGCGTGAGCCTCCAAACGCTTCCCCAGATTCTACCTTATCCCCTCTAGCAACCTCAACTCAGCAAGCCAAATGATCTTTTAAACCACAACTGGTCATATCTCTCATCAGAGCCTCTGAGCTAGTCCTATGTTACCAAGGAAAAGCCACAATCCTTCCAATGGCCTGTGAGGCCCAGTGATCTGGACCCCATGCCCACCCATCACCACCCTGTGCTCACCTTATTCTGTCTCTTCTCACTCCCCTGCCCCGTGGGGCGTCCGCAAGGCAGGCAGCATGGTAAGCAGGTCTCCCCAGTGGGACTTTCTTATTCTTCTTTCTGCTCCAAGCACTTGCCCTACAGATATCCCGGCTGATCCCCTCCCCATTTGATCTTTACTCAAGGTCACCTTCTCAGTGAGGCCTCCAGGGACCATGCTCTGCAGCACTGCAAACTCCACTGCCCTCCCTCCTCCACGGCACACTCTGCCCCCTCTCCTGCTTTCTTTTTCTCTGCGGTACAGCTCACCATCTAACTAATGTACATTTTACTTAGTTTATTCATGCCTGTCTTCCTCCTTCTGCATTATACCTTCTGTATCCCCAGTACCTAAGGAGCACCTGTTTCACAATAATAAGCTCAATAAATAAGCATCGAATGAATAAATCTTTTTAAAATATTTTGAAAGAGGGGCGCCTGGGTGGCTCAGTTGGTTAAGCGACTGCCTTCGGCTCAGGTCATGATCCTGGAGTCCCCGGATCGAGTCCCACATTGGGCTCCCTGCTCATCAGGGAGTCTGCTTCTCCCTCTGACCCTCTTCCCTCTTGTGCTCTCTATCTCTCATTCTCTCTCTCTCAAATAAATAAATAAAATCTTTTAAAAAATAAAATAAAATAAAATATTTTGAAAGAGTCACTAAAAGAAATGGTACTTTTAACTCCACCTTAACCACAAAGTAAAGAAAGAGAAGACCATAATAAAGTTTGGTCTAAGAAACCTCACCTCAAACTCTACAATGAAAATTCCAGTTGGGACATTTCCTTTTGATGGAGCCTGAGCTAGTTTGGAAGTACTGGTTCAGACAGCTACTGAATGTGTCATACTCATCTGTGCACATGTGTGTGTGACAACTCCTGTTGGTTCTGTATCATGCTGCCTAGCGGAAGTGGGTTGAAATAAGGCCTTAAAGTGCAAATCCTCAAAAGGCCGTTTCCCCATATGGTAACTATTAAAGTGGAATTTTGTATTACATGTGTGCATTAAGACACCCAAAATAGTATTCTATTCTTTCTGGATGTCAAGAACTACATTCACATCATTTGAAAGATGATGGTTTCATTGAATTAGAATGGACAGTGTTCATGAAGGAAAGATTCTATTTTGGCCCACTTAAATACAGTATACTTTTAGGTGTCATGAATGTAACTTGGAGTAAAAAATCCAAACAGCACCAAGGTGCACTAGTAATTAGATAAGAGTGATAAAAAAAAAAAAAGAAAAAGCAGGCAATTTTGAGCTGTATCTCTTCTTAAATCTTTTGTTTTATTCTAATAGACACCAAATGGCTAAGTTAATGGTCACAAGTGCAATAATTTATGGCCCATTTGAGAAACTTAGTATCTCAAACTTAGTGGTAAACTAAGGGAAAATATTTGCTGAAATCTATTTCAAAATTTGTAATTTCGGGGGCACCTGGGTGGCTCAGTCAGTTAAGCATCGGCCTTCTGGCTCAGGTCATGATCCCAGGGTCCTGGGATCGAGCCCCAAATTGGGCTCCCTGCTCAGCAGGGAGTCTGCTTCCCTGCCCTTCCCCCTGCTCATGCTCTCTCTCTAATAAATAATTTTTTAAAAAATTCTTGTAATTTTGAAATTATTAATAATAGAGATGATTGATTTGATGCAAACTAGCTGTTCCAAGATCATCAGACTTTAAGTTCTAAGGGAAAAGATCCATACTCATAAACATTGACAAGTAGTGGGGTCTCAGAACTGCTGAGGGATTTAGAAGATTTTAGCCAACACCAAAATTTAGTATCGATGAATGGTATTTCTACATCTGGGTTTCTGTTGACTTCAGGAAGACCACTAACCTTTCCACCCGCATCTCTGCTTTTGAACACCAGACACAGAATTCAAATTTGCCTCAAGGAATTCAATTTTTGGAATTATAGCTCCAAATAACGGGGGCTACAGTGGACAGATGCCACCACACGTGACTAAATCAACGCTGGCTCGCCTAGCCTTTGCTAGCCAAGGGATATGCCTCCAGTGTGCCAGAAAGACATGTGAGAAATGAACAGTTGCATTAAAAAATAAGAAAGGGCTCTAAATTAGCATATCTCCTAACTGGTCAATGGAAATAAATGTAAGATGCTTACTATGGACCTAAACCTCTGTTTTTTTAATCTTGCTGTCTTGTAAGGATGTTTGTGTTCTTGCTTATATTTCACTAAAACTTGCAGCCAACTACAACTGCTGGATGATGGGTACTCTGTGGTTCTTTCAAGCATCTAACCCTCCCTACTTGTTACAGTTGTCAAAATGTTAACAGCATTGTAGCTCCCAGTAACTTAATACTTGAGTTTTATGTTTAATGGAAAATTGCTAAGTTTTGAAACTTACAGCGAATGATATGTTGAAAAGAAAGTAGAAATTTGAATCAAACCTGCCCTTCAATTCTGAATATGATTTACTAGCTGTACAATTTAGTGTAAGTTATTTAATAGCACTAAGTCTCAATTTTCTCGTCTTTGCAATGGAGTTAATAACAACATAGGGTTTTGTATCACATGAGATAATGTTTGTGTGTTGGGATTGTAAAATGGCTACCAGCAAGTCCTAAAGCTAATTACTTTACTATGGATGTACCAAATGAAAGAGGAAGTATCTTTGACTCAGCATTCCAAGCAAAGGTTGAGATGCTTGCTTACAGATCAGGCTTAAATCACATGGTGAGCCCTGAGCCAAGCAAGGCAACTGGGGAATGTGATGTGTTGATTGGCTAAGCCAACTGCTGTGCTACTCCTGAGATACATGGACCTCAGGTGGGTTTCCTTCTGGGGAGGAAGGGTTCTCCAGAGCAAAATCATGGAGATGTGACTACAAGAACCAGAATTAGAACCAGGGTGGCAAAACCCACAGACGTCCCCTACAATCAAAATGCAGGGCAGACAAGAAAGAAAATTAATTTTCCTCCCCTGTCCTCACATTATACCAGCATGTGGTATCTTAGTTAGTACTTCTTGATGTGGAATCACAAAGCATCTTCACGACAGACAGCAGCCCCTTTGTTGTCAGCTGTCACCTCACTAACATTTTCTACCAGCCCCCAAAGGCTCATGGACCACTCCCCTCCTTTGAGGCGTCACAGACCTTGTCCCTTACATTTCTCCCACAATGCCTTTTCTCAATGGCATCCATGCACTTCACACATAGACGTTCAACTCCCAAGGAATGGTTTTATGACCAGGGAAGATTTTTAAGAACAAAGTACAAACCCAGTAGGTGAATCAAAGGTACTGAAATACTTCACTCAGCTTGACTTGCTTTAAAGCTATTTTTCCATTTTCCTTCATCTCTCCCCCAGATTTGTCCAATCACTTAAAACTTGTAAACCCCTTTGAGACCAGAGACTGTGCTTTATAAAATGCTTTTGGTGTATTTACCCAGCACCTACTATCGTGCTAAGTACCCTGTAGATACCTATAAATGTTGGTGGGTGAGAATAATTCCATAGGTTCACAGTGACCGAATCACTATTGCATTGTACTGTCAATAAAGTTTTGTTTAAGAGTGTTGAAACATTTTTATTTGGAGGGAGATATAGCAAAGGGACTAAGCCCTATTTAAAAAGAGGTAGGTATTTACTCTTGTCCTAAAAAGGTCATGTTTAAGCAACCTGAAGCAAATTAAGTTTTGCACCCCCCCCCCCCACCTCGGGCTTCATGGGGAGTTAGAAAGGGCGGTTGCCAGGGAAATATGATTGGAAAACACCAATCAGACCTTGGAATCTGCACATCGCGTAATTGTAATTTTCCTATTCTTGCTCTTTTTTTCTGCTTTTGCTATGAGAAGAGCAAGCTTAAAAGGCTACAGGGACATTTATGCCAAGTCGCATTTGTCAAGTTGAAAGCTGTGTGGAGCAGAAAAGCAGTTCTCCCAGCTGTAAAGAAGATGCAAAGGACCCGAGTGAGTAGGGAATCTGAGAGCTCACTAAAAGTGCTTAGAAGGCGGAGACATTCACGCCATTTCTGTAACGTTGTAGGCAGGCACTTGAAATCCAGGGGGAAGCCTCCTTACCACTGGGGTGTGTGCAGGCCCCCACAGCCATCCTTGAAAGATGTGGCTGTCCTGCAAGTTTTCTAGTCCCCCCAACTGTCCCACAACAGTAGTTGCTAAGGGCACCAGGAAGACAGCAAATGCTGTTTTACTTCTTAATTATTTTAAGTATTTATTATTGTAAGCCCTCTTCAACAGTGCTGGCAAATTAGTGACAAGATAATACTTATGCTGATTTCAATAGCTACATTTTATGTTTATTTTAAAAATAAAGTACAGTTGAGTGGGAGCATGCCCTCCCTTCCCCAACCCCATTTATTTGTTCAGTGACTTACTCAATGTACTTTCATCAGAGGCAGGGTGACATTAAAGCTTTGATGTCAGGCAAAGCCAGACTCCTACTCATGATTACGACCTTGAGATAGTCATTTCTGCTTTTTGAGTCTAAGTTTTGTAGCAGTAAAATGAACAGAGTAATACCTATCTCATAGGACCGCTGGAAGTATTCACGTAACAAAGGTATCTCCTCCAGCCCTCTGAGATTATTCCAGAAATGTCAGATTATTCCATAAATATCAGCCTCCTAGCTCTCCTTTCATAAATACAGTTTTTCCTCCTCATATTTACCCTTCTTCATCAAGCTCAGGTAAGACCCAGTAGGTTGACCCCCTCAGCCATAGCCAAGCACCCTCATTTACCTGGTTGCTTTAGTAGAAACACTAAATTGTTGAAGAGATCCACGGCTGCTGAGGAGAGCCTTGCGACGATCAACCTATTATTGATGGCCACCACTTTAATCACTGCTCTAACTTGCTAGATTGCTTTTATTCCTATCTCGTCAATTAAATGCCTAAATTATTTCTCCCCATTTCTCTGGTTCCTGACGAATTAGAGCTTTAAGTCCCACCTCAGCCTTAGATTCGCTGGTTTTCCACCCCAAACCTCTGCCATCCAGAGCTGCTCACACAATTGCACTGGCCTCCCCTGGTGTATTTCAGGACATACACTCCATTTCAGCTGTCCCAGCTTTCTAAGGGTCTGCATTCCTTTTGTGGCTCTCAGATTTCCCAAAATCTCACACATTTTCATCCCTCCAAACCTCACCATCCAACCTCCCATCTCGAGATAATCCGCTCTGCAGGAGTCACTCCCACATGGCTTCATCTCTCAGACCATCATTGACACAAAACGTCTGACTCTCTCTACATGTAGTTACACTATACTGAGTGCAGCCCAGCAAAAGTGGGGGGCTCAAACCCCAAATCTTGTGGAAGAGCCTTTTAAAAGTAAGCCTTCCCATGCCTGAAATTGTATTTCTTATAACTTCTACTTCAAGGCTTGTAATCCTACCTTTGTTTTATTAACATTTTTTTTCCTCCAGACAGGTCTTAAAACCATAGGGAAGTTTTCTTTTTTTCTTATGTGAAATATGTATTCTTTAGGTTACCATAAAATAACAATTGTGACTCAACAGACAGCCAAGATCTGAACACAGGAGGGGGGGAAGGGGGAATCGCTGTCTGTGAAGAGTAGACCCTATTTTGGGTATAGTGTCAACCTGTACCAACCACTAAGTTCTCTGGACCTCGATTTCTTTATTTGACAGGCTAAGATTAAAATAATTCTTCTTAGCCTTCAAGGTAGTTGTAAGGATGATGAGACATTATGTGAGCTTATGCATTTGCAAAAGCATGACACAGATGAATGCTAATTATTATTATTAATTTGGTCACCATTAAATAGGAACATTAAGTTCTGTGGTTACTACCCCAGAATATATCCATTTCTTGTTTTTATTTTTGCACATGTTCTTTAAAAGGCATCTGATTCTAAGACATATGTTTTGCATTTTAGCATCTCTGATATTGGAATGAATCATATAATCTAGGAAGAGTCAGAGTTTAGTTGGTGGCATTGATTTCTTTCTCAGTGGCACAAAAAAATATTGAGGGTTTTGCACTAGTATCTTCGATTCAGGAAAATGTGGCATTTGGATACTAGAGGAAAGCTGCAGATTAGTCAAAGTAAGAGTACTTCATCTAGTCAAAATGGAAACTTTGTTAACCAAGTGGGGATATGACCCCCCAAAATCAGCAAACTGAGACCCTCAGAACATAAGGCGTTATCTTGAATCATATAACTTTTAAGGGTTTCCCATGGGAAAGATTTTTTCAAGGACCTCTAGTTTATCATAGCTTTTGCTCACAGATCTCCCAGAATGAGTGTGATCCTCTTTCAACTGAGTTTGGGGAAACCTAAAGGGGAAAAAAAAATTGGCAGCACCAGAAGACAGTCTACTTTCAAAGATCCTAAAAGAGACAAAAACACATTTTTGTGTATGAAATTTTTATATTTTTATATAGGATAACATGTATATTCCATCTGCTTATATTCTTACACTAGAACATCTACTTTAATAAGTAGAAGATGGTCAGCTAAAATGCCACTGCTTTTTTAATCCCCAAGTTATTTATGGCTGGCCATACTTTAAAAGTAGCCATGAAGAGACAGATTTCTAACCTTTTTCTCAGATTTTTATGGTGCTTTGAAGTTCACAAACTATATTCACACACACAATTCTACTATCATGCCCATTTTAGAGATGGAAAAACTGAATCAAGGAGGTGAAGTGACTTATCCAAGGTCACACACATTGAGTGAAAGCAAAGCTGGATTTGTAGTAGGTCCTAGAAATAGCCAGGTAAACCTTAAGAAGCTTGCCCTCCTTTTCCTTTACCTTTTCAACCTCTCCCCCACCTCTGTGACTCTGAGCTGCACAGAGCAGAAACTTCATGCAGCCCAGAGGCCCCCAAACTCCCACTCTTGGTCTGGACAGTTCTCATACATCTGGAATACACAGCTCACGGGTCAAGGTTTTAAAACAAAAACAAAAACCTTCAAATACAAATATAGTTCCCAGGGAGGCTTTTTCCCCCCTCTAAGTTTTCTGCTTTGTGAACCAAAAAGAGGCATTTGGGATTCAATCACTTGGAAGCCAGGCAAGATTCTGGTGGCTCCTCTCTTGGTCCTGCAGAACAGCGATGAGACCCCAGGACAGAGAGCTGAGAGTACTTCCTGATGGGAACTCTCACTTAAAAATTATAGGAGTAGACAGTATATTAGGACTTTATGTTTTTGCTTAATCTATTTCAGTTATGTCCTCTCCTCCTTTGAGGAAGAAGATTGGAAGCAGGCATCAGAGTCTTCTTGGAAAACCAATGTCATCCATCATGAGGGAGCACCTGAGTGCTAACAATAGGGCAGAGCTCCCCTAAAAGAGCTTTACTGAGCATTCCCTATGCACTTGTGGGCATACCTTATTTAATCCATGCCTAACTCTCTATGGGGTAGGAAACAGACAAGAAAATTGAGGCATATGCCTAGTTACTGACACAGCAGGAACTCATATCTGGAGAGTCTAGATGCAGAGCTCACACCCCTGACCCCCAGCAACACTGCTTCCACCATTTCAGTGAGCTTACCCAGTAATTAGAGAGATGACACAAAGACACATAAAACAAGTAGTGCATATAAATGCCATTGTGTGATTATGCACATTTAAGTACACAAAAGGACGATGTGGATTAGTTTTGGGGCCATAGAGTCTCCAATACGACCATATAACTCAGCCCTTGTAACGTGACATCAGTCACAGCCAGTGCATAATGAACGGGCAGGGCTGTGTGCCAATAAAACCTTATTTACAAATACAGATGGCAAGCTGGATTTAGTCTGTGAGCTATAGTTTACTGACCCCTTATGTAGAGATACATGCTAGAGATTTCATTAAAAAGATCAATTTAATCTGGAGCAGTTGGAGGGAGCTTTAGAATTGTTGAGTTCAGCCCAGAAGGAAGATTTGAGACAGATTTACAAGACCCTACATGACCTGGCTCCGCACCCCTGGCCTCTCCTTGTAACCCTTTCCTCTTGCTGGGTACTCTCCGGTCACACAGGCATTTTCATTCCCAGGCTTTAATTACACACCAATCTCATTCTTATTCTAGAGACTCCGCACTGGCTGATCCTTTTGCCTGGGAGCTCTTCCTAGCTCTCCTCCAGGCTGGCTCCTTTGGGCAGCAGATCTCCTCTGGAATATTACCGCTTTCCTAGGAGCTTCTCTAAGGAACAGGCTAAAGTAGTCCCCCTCCGGCCACATTATTACATTAACCCATCTTATTTTCCTAATGGCATTTATGATTCCTGAAATTATCTTGTTCACTTATGTGTGTGCTTGACTGTTATCTATCTCTTCCTGCACTGCTTCCAGAATGTATGCTCCACAGCATGAGATCAATGTTTGTAACTGTTCACTGCTGTATATTCCCAGCACCCAGACCATGACTGGAAAAGAAACAAGCAAAAAATACTTACTGATGTGACGGAAGAGGGAGAGAGGCAAAGAGAGAGAAGGGCAAGGAGATTGAGAAAAATGCAAGCATGCCCCACTAGGTCATGTTTCATTTTCTCCTGTTCTGTAATTGAATAGACTATGGCTATGATTAGAATGACCCATCATTCAGTGCCCATACACTATTTCAATTAAGAAAACATCCTCGTCCTAGAATTAGAGGATGATAGCACTTGGTTATGGTCATTCTTTGGTCAGAAGCAAGTCTTCTGTATTTCTGAACTGTGACAAGTGGTCTAAGTTATAGACTGGCTCTTCCTGAAATAGAAAAATGCACACAAGTCCTCATTTTGTTTGATCAAAAATAAAGCTCTCTATTGGAGTTTAATGCTTAAACATATGCATTAAAAAGGAATAATCCTTTTTCTCTAGCTCATAACTATTGTTACATCTAAACCTTTATTATATTGATTTTATTATTGTTTCTTTAACATTTGTTGGGTCCAACCACCTCCAAGGTTGGTACAGACATGCAGGACATCTGGCTGGTCTGTCATGAACAAGTGTCTATTTGCTCCAGCTTCCCTTCCTTACTAAGACTTCTATTCCCTTAAACTGCCAGGACCAGTAATACTGAAGCCTTTCTCAGACAGCTGTAAGGTCGTTTCTTTGGATTTCCCTAAATTTTTTCTTTCTGTGCAACTGAGGCAGAAAGACACATCAACTTTTGGCTAGATCCCAGTGGTAGCTGTGGCCCATGATTCTCCTCTCTTCCCATTCAAAAGGGAGTAACATTTCACACTCGGGCCCCTTACAAATTGGTATGCCTTCTTTGAAAATTATACACCCGGTCACTGTCTCCCCTTTTGCTTTAGAGTTTAAAAGAGTCAGAATTAAAATTCTGGCTCAGTTGTAGCAACTTCAGCAACATTATTTTTCTTCTCCAAGATCTTGATTTTCTGTTTCTTTACATTTTTTCCTAGAACTGATTTCTGTATTATTTTATAGGTAATCTTGTTGTAGGCTACCTTTAGGTGTATGAATAATGCATTAATTTTTAAATCCCATTCCATACAGCTTCTTAGCTGCTATCATTTGAAAACTGTTTCATTGAGAGGTATACAGATTAAATACTTTCCAGTTGGTTCCCTTAGCAACAGTTGCAACCCGTTTCTAGTGCCAGCTCAAGTTTCTACCATAAACTAACTTTGGGAAAAACATCTAAACAGAAATTTGCCATGTTTTGTTTCATGATTGACATGACCTGATATAAGTTTGTCCTTAGTCCCTGACATATTCCAGAGACTAATGCTTATTTATGAACTGTGCATCAGTACCGAGAAATGGCCAAGTGCTGTATGCATCATCTATGACCCTCAGGTGTACCAACGTAATTTATAAAATATAATTGCTAAGCCAATAACGAGGTTCTGAACATGATCATATCTTTGCAGTGAGTCACCTTCCAGCTGAAGGAAAACAAGACTGTTCTAAACATCTATAATTTCACTAAGAAATCTTCCTTGTTGCTATAGTGATTTTGATGCTTTTCAGCTAAAAAAATGAAAACTCTACATTGCTATTACTATGATCAACAAATAGCAAATGGATCAGATGCAATGGATTACAAAGGTGACAGGGGACTACAGTTGTTTGGTTCTGTAGGTGTCAAAGATCATAGCTCAGAAAGAGAGACAGCATCACATAGGGGTCAAGAGTAAGGCCCCAGGAGCTGCCAGGTTGGAACTCTGCCCCTTCGTAGCTGAGACTTATGTATCCCCACACGGGGCTTGATCTCACAACCCTGAGATCACGACCTGAGCCAAAATCAAGAATTGGATGCTTAACCGATGCTGAGCCACCCAGGCACCCCTCTCTTGTGTTTTAGTGGGACATCTATTCTTACTTCCTAGAACCTATAACATTTAGAAACCTGTGTCTAATATGTGTAGGTGTCATTGTGGACAACTTTATGAACCCTTCAGAGTTAAAATTCATATATTATTAACCATAAAATTTAGGTTAAGTAAATTCTAATCTTTGGAGTCAAACCAAAATGCTTTGAATGCCAGTGCCGTTATGTGTTCTTTTATTACTTGTGTGTTCTTTGGCACATTCCTTAAGTTCTCTGAGTTCTTGTTTCTCATCTGAGAAATACAAAGAAAAATTATGCAGAGTTGTTACGTTGATAAAAAAAGATACTGTAAGCAAAACCCTTAGCATAGTTAAATGTTAATAAGAAAGAATGTATTATTTGATGGATAATCAATAAGTGGTTAGCATCAAAATATTAAATACCTGTTTACCTTCTCAATGAAACTTGGCCAGTTCCCAGGAGCCCCTCATGGCTACTCCTTCCCCAACACCATTACTGATAGCTCCTACTTCTAGTCTCTCTTCGGTGCATGTTCCATTTATGGCACCCTATCTTAAACTTGCTGATGGGTTGATCTGGAACTGTTCCCAAATGTGTTTATGCTCTGTCTTCTCATTGCTGTTAAAGCATGTTAAGGGCAAAAACCAGCCTCCTTTGTTTTCTGGTTTCTTTTCATTAAGCCCTATGCAGTGCTCTATGCACCATGGACTGTTTGTTGCTTCTTAATCGATAAAAAGAGTGGTCATTATGCATTTCTTTTACTAAATGGAGGAGTAATGAGATCCTAGGTTGAGTCCATGTTGAAGTGGAAAATCTAAGTGGAACTGAAGAGAAAGTCATAAAGAAGCCCTCTAGAGCATAGTGTAGTGCTCTGCTGGATTCAAAGGAAATGACTGTAGAAAAAAAAGGAGCAGTGTACTAAGAACATTATCTTATGTGGTACCTCCAAGTGGGGACTTAGAATAGGATCCAGCAAAGCAAGAGGAAAAGAACAATTCAGATAAGTAGCTCTACCAGGTAAGTAAAGAAACTCTTCAGGGGTTGGGTGTGTGTGTGTGTGTGTGTGTGTGTGTGTGTGTGTGTGTGTGTGTGTGTGTGTGTATTCAGAGGCCAAGGAAAATGTAAATTAAGAAAAGGCCACTAGTTTTCATGAGATCATTGGAAACCTTTAAAGACTGCTTTAAGCAGATCTATGGAGGCTGAATTCAAATTAAGAGGGCTTCAGAAAGAATAGGTTATTGGGAAGTCAATGTAGCTGGTTTAGGAAGAAGAGAGATTCAATACAAGACAGTAGAGTTGGGAGGTGTGAGGAAGGTGGAGATAAAACTGAAAGATTCTTAAGTTTTAAATGACAGTTGAAAACAAATAATTGAAAAGTTCAAATAAAACTGTTCTCCTTTCCAATGGCACTCTTATTGGAATTATTTCTTGGAATTCTTATTCTTGTTAGCATGAGAAAAATGAGAAGTAAATCAAAGCCAATGGTTTTAATTTTTCCTAAGACACAGGATGTTTTAAAGATTAGGATGTGGATTTGCATGGATTAAAATGTTTTCAAACCAGTTATTACAGTAAAACACCATTATTGAGAAATGAACGTCTGAAGTTTTAGATAATTTATCTCTATTACCCACATTCAGGGTCATACCAAAAAAAGGGGAAAAAAAGGGAAAGCAAAGTGTAGGATTTTATTAAAAATGAATTATCTGTTTTCTCTGTGAATAGGTTCCTCAGGATGACTGGACAGGGTACACCCCTCGAGGTAAAGACGACGAAATTCCATGCCGGAGAATGCGGAGTGGCAGCTACATCAAGGCCATGGGAGATGAAGACAGTGGTGACTCCGACACGAGTCCCAAGCCTTCTCCCAAAGTGGCTGCACGAAGAGAAAGCTATCTCAAGGCTACTCAGCCATCCCTTACAGAACTCACCACACTCAAGTAAGTGTTTCCAACGCTCTACGTCTGGTAGTCCAGCTCCTTGTTTTAGCACCTAGAAGCAGGTGGTGTGACTCCTAGAGTAACCAAGGCAGAGTCCACCCTACAGATGGAGCAGTGCAATGCACTGAATGGCCTACTGATTTTGACCTGGTGTCTGACTTGTGTATCCAGTGCCTTCAAAGACACGGGCATCCAGGTGTGTTCTGCAGAAATCATAAACTGAACCCCAAAACCCAAGAAGAAGAGTTTGAAACAATCCAGAATGGCTTCTGAAATGAATTAAGGCCCCTGGTCAATGAGAAGGTCTATGTCTCTCAACTCTTGGATGTTTTCTTAACCACTAAATCTGCAGGTCAACTCTTCCTTTTAAGACCCTTGAATTTTTCAGATAATTGAGTAATATAATAGAGCAGATGATCTTGGAGAGGCTTATAGAAAGTGGCTAGGCTTAAAAATTGGGTCATATGTGAAGGTTCTTGATAAAGGTTTTTAATTTGGACACTAAATACATATAATTTATAAGACCTTAAAAATGGTTTTGGGGTGTTCCTGACTGGCTCAGTCAGTGGAGCATGTGACTCTTAATCTTAAGGTTATAAATTTGAGCCTCACATTGAGTGTGGAGATTACTTAAAAATAAAATCTTAAAAAAAAAAGATTTGGGGTTTTGAAAAATATGATTATACGTAGTCCTTACCTCCATTTGTGCTATTTGTAAATAGAGAACAGCACTACAAAAGAAACTACTGAAATTGATTATTTTAAACAAGACCTGATTAAATTTTTAATATTATTTATGGAGAGTAAATCAGAACCTTGGAATATATCAGGGCTTGAATCATCATTTGAAAAATATGGGTAATTCGTATTTTTAAGTGCCTTTTCCCATATTTTGAGGAAATACATACTACTATTCATGTATTCATATTATGCCACAAAATAAAATATTAAAAGACAAAATAAAATAGAAAAAGGCCAAAGCTGTCAGGCTAAGGAAAACAAACTAGATTATTAACAGAGAACACTGAAAAACAGTGGATTATTTTACGATGGAAACATTTAAATAGCAAAATGCACTATATCTTAAATAAGTGGACAGAGGGAGTCCCCTCACAAATTTTTCTTCAGGGAATCATGTGGGCCCTCTCCAGATCGTTTCAATAAAAAATTAATACCAATGGCATTAGTGAACCAACCCAAGAAACGCGCTCTTCTTTCTTTCCTTTGGCTTCCAGTTGCCCTTCCTCTTTGCCTTCATTACTGCAGGTATTTGTTTTCTAGGGCTGCATACCAAAGTCCCACAAACTGAGTAGCTTGAAACAACACACTCCTGTAATGTCACAATTCTGGAAGCTATAAGTCTGACATCCAGGTATGAGCTGGGCCACGCTCCTTGAGAAACTTGTTGAGGACAATCCTTCCAGCCTCTTCCCAGCTTCCGGTTGTGGCTGGCAATCCATGGCGTTGTTTGGCTTCCAGCAGCCGCACTTCAGTCTCTGCCTTTGTCATCACATGGCGTTCCCCCATCTGGGTCTTCCCACAGCTGTCTTATGACACCACTCATATTGGATTAGAACCCCCCCCTTAATGACCTCATCTTAATTTGATGAAATCAGCAAACCCCCTTTTTCCAAGTAAGGTCATGTTCACAGGTACTGGGAGTTAGGACTTTGATCTATCTATGTGGGGAATGTAAGTCAACCCATAACAGTGCTACACAAGGTCAAAGTGGATCAAGGATATGAAAAATAGAAATAGGTTTTTGTTGTACTTTGACACACTTCACAGAGGCTCAGAAAATTAAATATATATCCATTCTGAAAAAAAATAAAATAAAAAAAAACTGGATTTGTAATAAAGGCAGTCTGCCAAGGTGGTTTAAAATGAGGGTGGCCAGGGGCGCCTGGGTGGCTCAGTTGGTTAAGCAACTGCTTTCGGCTCAGGTCATGATCCTGGAGTCTCAGGATCGAGTCCCGCATCAGGCTCCCTGCTCAGCAGGGAGTCTACTTCTCCCTCTGACCCTTCCCCCTCTCATGTGCTCTCTCTCTCTCTCTCTCATTCTCTCTCTCTCAAATAAATAAGTAAAATCTTTAAAAAAATAAAATAAAATAAAGTGAGGGTGGCCAGGGATAACTTCTGGCAAATATCTTCTATGGACTTTAAAATATCTCTCCACTAGAGACAATAATAAGCAGACACAGCCATGGTGTTAATTAACATCCTCCAGAGGACACAAAAGAGGAAATGCTTTGGGCAAGAAAGTCACTTAGACCTTCAAGAACTCAGTTTCCTCAACAAGCAGTGGGATTCCGTAACCTCCAGAGTCCCTTCTTCCACTTTCATATCCTGTTAGTTGATCTATCAGCATGCATTTGTCACACTGGCTGAATGACACGTTAGGTCTCGGGTAATGAGACACAGTGATTGCCACTACTCACAGTGATACCCAGGTATGAGGAGAACAGAAAGGAGCGGAGCACAAGAAAGCTGAGGGGAGTGCTCTAAGGAGGCTGAGGACAGGGGTAGGTACAGAAATCACCTCTCACAATTATGCCTTGGGCTAGTCTCCTCACAGCTTCAGGGCTGCGGGGGATCTGCTCTGAAGTCATTAGAACCCTTTCTTTTTCATTTTGCTTCCTACAAAGTATCATCTTCCTTCAAGCCCCGGGCCCTATTTTTACAAACATCATATATTCCTTTGACTGCTTCGAGGCTTTAAGAGCAGCAGTTTTTAAGAGTTTTAAGAAAAAGACAAACATGGATAGTGGCTAAGCTATTGGTAGAGAAGGTCAGCTACTTCAGCCACTGAAAACAGTCACTGAGCTGAGTTGAGTTAGTGACTATTTTCTTCCTCCAAACCTACAGAAATTCAAAATGGCAACCACTTTATTGGGGGATCCCTAATAGATTGAGAAACTTCTTTATTTACTCAAGAAGGAATTTCACCAACCCGTCTCTATTCTTTAGCAAGCAAGACAGCATCTGACCATCATTCAAATATGCCCTTATTCTCTTTCCCACCATCCCATTCCCCAGGCTTATTTCCCATAGATCTGTTTGTCTCCATTCATTCCTCCTTGACCTGGTTTAGGGATTCCATTCCTCACTACAGTCTACGTATTACGCTTCCATCATACTCAACTACAGATGAGTCCTAGTGAGTTCTAGTTTAATGGTATTTAAAGAGGCACACAAGAAGACAAGGGAAATATACTATGGAGGCAAAAAATTCAAACATGACATGACTTATAATCACTGCTGTCTTTTATTCCTTAATGATGTTTTGACTCAAGACCATTATTTCTCTAGAAGTTTGAAGCATTCAGTCCCTCATGAGAAAAAAATAAAGATCCCCATATCCTGGAATTCTAGTTCCCCAAAAAAGAAAACTATATTTTTGTTCTTACTTCTTTGACATTTAAGTCAATTTTTTTTCCTCCTTCCTCCTCAGCAATTCACAGCTTTAGGGATGAATCATAGCCATGAACTAAGATAACTAAAATTAGCCAAGTGAGATTGGGGCAACATTTTGTTTGAGGTTTTCAACTCCTATCTTCTGTCAGAAATGTTGGAGAGAAAGCACTCCTGTACTTTCTTACATTGTTTTTCTCTTTTCTATTTTTAAAAGGCATCTTGAGGGTTTATTTATGTCACCTACTCAAGGTTAGTTATTATGTCCTAAGGTCAGTTGAATATTCCAGAGTCCTGAGGAGGCTTCAGACAGTGAACTCCATCTTTGGGCCACAAAATTCCTGTAGCTACTCACTGAGAACGATTATATCTTTCATTGCCTTGTTTCCCTCCACAGCAGGTAACATATCCCTTCACCTCACCACTAGCTTTGCTTTCTTCCTTTGGTATTAGCTAACAATGAACTTGAAATGAATTATCACCCAAGAATATTAGTATTTTCAAATAATAACTTCTGGATGCTTAATAGTGAATTCTCAGGCAAGTTGAGGAGAGGTTTAGGGGCCAGAATTCCCTTGTCACCACACCTTGGCTCTGCTGAATTTAAGTCTTAGTTGGATTTGTTATGATTTGCTATTTATTCTAGCATTGAGACTACTACCCACAACCCTAATTAGCTAAAACTATGCCCAAAGCCCATCTTGGACTTTTCCCTCCCAATATTCTGTAGAAATAACTTTTTAAAAAGTGAGCTGGCATTTAAATTCAACTATCCATTAATCCCAGGCAAATAACACTTTAAAATTTCTTCATACTTCTTTATCCCTTCATCCAAACACTAAGAAAAATTTTCTCCTGGAGGAAATAGGCTCTAACATTATAGACCTCTGAAATTGGCAAGGAGGGCTCCAGGCTTCTGTGCATGTTTGGCTTTGGGGGTGACAAGTTAGATAGAGGTCCTAGCAATTTTGATAAACTATCTAACAAAAGGTTTCAAGAAGGTTCATATTCAGTCCTAAATGTCTTGAAGGTAGATAGTTTTCCATTTTCAGGATGGCTAATCCTCTTAATCTTCATTCTTTTCCTGATCCTGAACGCTTTTTTTTTTTAACATATATTGTGAAATACTAAATAGCTGTGTGACTTCGGCAACTGGTTTAATGTCTCTCAGCCCTACCCCCCAACACACACCCAAATGAAATGAGAGGCTTAGGCTCTTAGCATGGATGGTACCATTAAGATAACTCCCATCACAACTCCCCCACCCCACCCCAACTTCCAGGCCTGTGGCAGACCAGCATCAACCAATCCCAGCATTAACAGGTCCCAGCACGCTTCCCACTGAACACAGACCCGGTTTCAGAACTCTTCTCAACACAATTCTCCAGCCCCCACTTCCCATTGACTGGTGATGCCACGGGGTCCTGCCTCTCACCCACATGGTCTCTGAGAGACCTTTCAGCCCTATGGAATATAGTTGTAAGGATGAGCCCAGAAGATCTGGGAGCTCACAGTTTAAAGACAGAAGGAGCAGTATTGGTAAATAAAATAGTTTGAGAAGAGATAGATGGGGTGCTCTCCTACAACTTTAATTCTGGAAATTTAAATGAAAATCAATTTTATATCAGGAACCCAAAACAAGCTTCTTGCTAGAGTCTCTGTTTTTGGTTATCTTTGTATAAATTTCTTGCTCCCTTTTTCCTCTGTAGACATACTGTGTCCTCTGCCAGTTCCTCACATTCCACAAGCTCCTCCTGCCCACCTACAGTTCCTCAGTTCCTTCTCTCCCCAGAAAAAGGGGAGCTGGGGTATATGAACATGAGAGCATTGAAAATCTTTTTCCTAAGGATATAAACCATGTTTAAGAACATAGCCACATATAACATCCCCTCTTTGTCCTAAGTGGTATGAAATGTCTTGTTTTCCTTTGTTGTCTGTTTTCCCCAAATGCTTTGACATTTCTCTCCTACCTGACCCTCAGTATAATTTTACACATAACAGTAGATGCTCTTTACAGTGGAAGAGAGAACAGAATAATGCAACCCGACACTACAATATTGTAACTATAATTCAGGGATATAAACTCAAAATAGGTTCCCATCCTTTCCCGACCACAGTACTTTCTTCTATTACATTCTATCTTCCCAACTCCCCCACCCCCAGCTTCCAAAATGATAACAAATGGAAAACATTTAAAACTAAAACTCAGGCGCCTGGGTGGCTCAGTTGGTTAAGCGACTGCCTTCGGCTCCGGTCATGATCGCGGAGTCCCAGGATCGAGTCCCACATCGGGCTCCCTGCTCAGTAAGGGAGCCTGCTTCTCCCTCTGACCCTCCCCCCTCTCATGTACTCTCTCTCATTCTCTCTCTCTCAAATAAATAAATAAATCTTTAAAAAAGATAAAAAATAAAATAAAACTCA
This sequence comes from Eumetopias jubatus, assembly GCF_037043125.1. Lineage (NCBI taxonomy): Eukaryota > Metazoa > Chordata > Mammalia > Carnivora > Otariidae > Eumetopias > Eumetopias jubatus. The sequence goes on along the minus strand of NW_028274822.1, from coordinate 53,789,724 downwards.
TTCACTTGCTCATAGAGAAATTATCTAAACATGTTTCAACCCCTTGCTAGAAATAAACCTCGTTGAAAAACAAAAACAGTAACTGGTACAAGAAATTGCCTGTTATATTCAGCTCAGATCACCATTCCCAGCTCAAGAAAAATCAATTCCTCTTTCGGGTATGAGTGCTCTCCTCCAAATGAGATGGATGTGTGTGAGCACTGTAGTCTGTACCATATCTTGGTCTCTTGCGATATAATTGTTTCTAGAAAAGCCTGTTTGGTAAGGAAACTTGCATAGATTGGCCTGTCCCTACAATGATCATGACCCCAAAGGAAAGAACTACTTCTGTATCTGTGAAGGAGGTGAAAGAATGAGAGGAAATTCAGACACATTTTAGAGAAAGGAAGATTTTAAAACATTGAAGAGAGATTTAAGTTTTAATGTTCTAAATGCCTGACTGAGTGCTAAGGGCTCTACATTCCTTTTTTTTTTTTAATCATCATAACTCTAAAAATGAGATTTTCTCCACTTTACAAATGAGGAACCTACATCTCAGGGAGATTAAATAACTTGTCCAAGGTTATATGTCAACTAACGGTCAAAGGGAAGATTGGAGGCCAGGTGTCGAAAGCAGAAAGGATAAGAAGCTGGGTGGCATGATGGGCTTCCCCAGACCACAGAGAGGAGCTACATAAGAGGGGTCAGCACGGAGGAGAAAAGGAAGGTCGCCCAGGTGTGGACACCTGAGAAGCAGCATCCAGGAAAAGAGCTGAGCAAGCAGAGTAGATTTGGGGGCTGGGGGCGGGGGGAGTGGTGTCAGAGGCTGCAGTGAGGTACATCCTGGCCCAGAAGTGCAAGCAGGCTCACAGGCAGCTCAAACACGAAGGGCTTTGAGAAGGTTTTGACTCAGGCTTGCCCTGGGGTGAATGAAGAAAGGACCAAAAGACCGATGGATCAGAGATAAAGGAGGTGTTGGCTGATGGGGGTTACAGGGAGAAGTGATAAGCTCTTAGGAGCCTGGGTTCGGAGGCACTGGGACTATGTAATAACAAACCCTGTCCCTGTATCCGTTCCGTGGCTGTATGGTATTTAACCTGAGCTGTTTTCTCAGGACCTGGCGAGGCTCCCAAAACTGGAGAGTGTGAGCAGGGGAAAACCCCTGAAGAGGGTTCTGGAAATGAAGATTCCCCAGTCCCCTCAGGTGGTACTGATTGGAAATGCTACCCACTAGCCTGCCAGGAAGACTTGTGTTTGCAGAGAGCTTTAAAATTCTTTTACATTGCCTGTCTACTGGCCACCATGCCTTCAATTTAATATCTACATTCATTATTAAAGCGCAGATAACCAGGTAACAGAGAACACCCTGATTATAATCAGAAATGGTATTCATGTAATCACTCACTCATTTATTCAATACCATTAATATTGAAGTACTGTGGGAGACATTTGTACTTGGTTTCAATAAATTTATTAAATGCTTTACTAAAATCTGGTTTTCCATGGTCAATTAGAAAACACATATATATGTTTTTATTTAGACATATTTTTATATAGACATATTTTGTTTTTAAATCTATATTGTATATAGATAGCTATGTTTTATATAGGCATACATATTTTATATAGACATTCTATTTCTACATATTTATATAGAAATACATATATTTTTAGAGATATACCCTAAAAGATACTCTATATAGAGTATAGACTCGAGTCTATATATAGTGCTCTAAAATCTAAGAATGGTGGAAGAAGGCACTACAGAGAAGTAAACTTAAAATTCAGAGGCTGAAGGTATTAAAGTTTACTATTTTGTTCAGAATTTTTTCTGGTCAGAACAAATCCACTTTACTTGAGAGTGTTTTCTTTTTCTTTTTTTCATTGCACATTACTGTTGTCAGCATAGTCCATGTTATTAGTTTTGCTTTCATTTTATATCATTAAAGCAATCCTCCTCATGCCCCTCAGATGGTAGCACACTCTGAAGGAAATAGAAAAGCTACTTTAAAGGAAGCCTAGGCAGACATATTAGGAACTGCCTCTAATCCTTTTTGGAGGCCGGATGTGTATGAGTCCTAAATAAATGTGCCTTTACAGAGAATGCATATGGAATAGCAAAACCATTGACATTCTTGTATATAAATAAGAGGAAATGAGATCAAAACTACAACCCAAGGATTTAGGTTAGTTGCAAGGAGAAACTTCTAATTGCAAAGTTATTAATTATGGAATAAATTCATTTGGGAAGTTGGAGAGAAATTTTTCCAGGCACTTTTTTTTAAAGATTTTTATTTATTTACTGAGAAAGAGAGAATGATAGAGAGAGAGCATGAGAGGGAGGAGGGTCAGAGGGAGAAGCAGACTCCCTGCTGAGCAGGGAGCCCGATGCGGGACTTGATCCCGGGACTCCAGGATCATGACCTGAGCTGAAGGCAGTCGCTTAACCAACTGAGCCACCCAGGTGCCCTCCAGGCACTTTTGAAAACAACCTGAACTGTCTCTCTGAGAGCTTGATAATTCTGCTGGGTGCCTTGGGTGGAGTTGAACAGAATCTCTGTGTGAGATTTTCCCGACCTGTGGAGCCTAAGATTTCAGCTGAAGACCAATACCATGTTCTTATTGTGTATATTCATCCTGTATTTTTAAGTGAAGCATGCAGGAAGATGAGATTTCTAGGCACCCACGACTCGCTGAGAACATCACTGTTCTTCCTGACTCTTCCCCTTCTGTCACCTGAGTTACCATTTTCCTAAATTCAGTCTTGAAACATTGCAGCTCAAACTCTCACCTCTTCAAGCTTTAGGGCTTCACGCCTCATTTGTATGATCACAAGGACCAATCTCTCCTGCTGCCACAAGCTTGTCTCTACAATAACTCCTTCTATAGACTCTACCAGGTTACTGAGACATCAGCTCTGAATCCCATTGTGTCTCTGAACATAGTCTTCAACAGCATTCAGTGTCCCAGTAAGACTCCATTCTTGTTGGAGATCTTCTTTCTGCTGTTCCCTTACACATGTTCTATGCTTTGATCAAACTGAGCTACTAATTGATCTTAGGATCTACTTTGCTGGCTTCAGACCCATGCTGGTCAGGATAGGTTAGATTATGCTAGGAGTAAAAGAACAACTCCTAAATAACAGAGGCTTCCAATGACAAAAATGTATTTCTTGCTCATGCTACATGTCCATCTTGGGGACATCAATGGGGAGATCTGGTCACTGTGATCAGTCAGGGACCAAGTTGTGAATACTCTATATCAACAAAGATTTCCAAAGTCACCAAGGCAGGACAAGAGCACAGCATCTTAATGCTTCCATCCTCAAGTGAGACAAATCACCTCCATTCCCATTTCATAGGCAAAAGCTAGTGGCATGGCAATGTCTATCTTCAAAGAGGGCAGAGAAGGCAATCTTACCATGTGCCCAGGACATGAACACACAAAACAGTATTTGACAAGCAGCACTAATGACTACTGAAGTCTATCCTTCTGAGACCAAATATCTGGCTCTCTCCCTCTCCTGCAGGCAAAATATATTCATGCCCCATCACCGCCATCAAAGGGAGAAAACCCAAATCCTAGTCCTATCCTAAACCTCGAAGTTTATGATGTGTGGGTGATGAATGATAGTCTGTAGAGCAGAGAATAATACACTATCATATCTACATCTGATTCAGATGCGGCTCCTCTACACACCTGGAGACCTGCAAACTCTCACAGAAAATGACCTGCCCCCTACACACCCCATTTATCATGGTGGAACAAGGACAAAACATCCACAATAAGGACTTCCATTCAAAGAGAAGATGGAAGACAACAGTAGTCTTTGGTCCATAGCAATTCTTCAGTCCTACTGGGGAAGATGTTCAGGCTCCCTACCGTAGGGGAGGCAATGTGTTTTGATTAGGCTACAATTCTGCTCCCTAGGAGCAACTTCCTTGTACACTGTTCTGTCTCCTAGCTCCCTGCTCTGGAAGAGTCTTCCATTTCTATTATCCTCCTTGACCATATCCAAAGTACACATCTGGAAATGTGTGCTCCTTGGACCCCAAGAGACATTTTAGGACTCCTCTTGTTACTACATCTTTTAATTTAGGCTTTTGGTTCTTTTAGCAGTATAACTCTCTCACAACTGTAGCTTCTTATCTATGGACTCTGATGAGTTCCCTGTAAAAGTCATCACACTCATAGAACCCTCCTAGATAAAACGATCGTCTTTGTTCTATTTGTTTGCCCTCCCACCCCCATACCTCTAAGATACTTATCAACTTATTAGCTGCTTCCCTTTGAATCATTTTGTCTAATCAAAGTTTTTGTCTAATCAAAGTATTTATCTAATTGCATCTTCATTCTAAATCATTTTGACTCCATTCAAAGGTTTGAACAGTAGGGTGAGGTAGTCATATCCTTGACTTGAACCTTGCCACCAGTGCTAGTTTTCACCATACCTTCTCAGGTTTACCTTTTACAAATTGGGTTGAAATCAGTTGCTTCTTCCAAACCCTTCAAGTCTTCAAATGTCTAGCCTCTCCTTATATAACCTAACCAATTCTTTCTGAATTTATTTCAAACTGCATAATACCTTGTTGAAGGCTGCCAACAGCAACCAACACATGCTATTAACATCGTGTTTTGCAACTACCTCCACTAGAGTTATGAGTTCAGTTATTACATCATCTACCTTCCAAGTTGTTGCAGACAACAGTTTACCAAATGATTCACCACTGCATAACCTAGATCAGTATGTTTCCAGCCTTTAATAATTACTTGTTGTTTGCTACCAATTCCTGAAGCTATACCCATATATTTTAGGGTATTTTGTTGTTGCTATTCCATGAGTACCCCACTTCTGGTACTAATTTATGTGCTAGTTAGGCCAGACTAGGTTATGCTCTGTTGATAAACAACCCCCAGATCTAAAAGTTTATTTCTTGCTCACAGTATGTGTCCATTGTGAATTGTCAGGAGACTCTGATCATTGCAGTCACTCAGATACCCAGAAAGACAGATGGTATATGTCAATAGGTGCTTCCATGGTCACCAAATCAGAAAAAGGGAATGTGGTGAATTGAGCACTGTTTCCTGGAAATGATGCATGTCATGTTTGCTCACGTTTCATTGCTAAAACCATCCACATGACCACACTAATTTCAGAGAGACAGAGAAGTGCAATTCTGCTATGTGGCCAGAAAATGGAGAGCTCGGTGTATTTGGTGAATAGCAATAATGGTACCTCATGGTCTTTGTTTACGTGGTTCCCCACCCTATCCCCCAGGAAAGCCATCTCCTCTTCATCTATTCATTCAATTAAGACTTACTACAGCATATTGCTAAAGAGCACAGGCTCTGAGAGAAGATTACCTGGGCTCCAAATCATAGCTCTGTCACTTCTTGGTGTGTCATGGTGGGAAAATCATTTAACCATTCTGTGCCTCAATGTTCTCATCAGTTATAAGGGATGATAATATTTCCTATCTCAAGAGTAATTGTGAAGATTCGATAATGTAACATATGTGAAACACTTTGAACACTGCCTAGCACATGGTAAGCACACCATACATGTTAGCTATTACCATCATTATTATTATTTTTGGCCACCTACTGTGTGCTAAGCATTGGGATACATTAGTAATCAGGATTGCTAGTATAATGGAACTTACAATGTAATGGGGGAGAAGAGTAGGAAAAAAAACTTCATTCTTTTCAATCTTCCTCTCAAATGTAACCGCTCCCTGTTGGCTGTTATTTCTTCCTCCTAAGAATTCCTGAGGCACTGTCTTCAAACCTTTCTCAAGGTAGCTGTAGCCTTCTTACATATGTTTCTATTTTCCCTGTCCCCACACCAAATGCTATCTGAAGTCGTGTTTGCAGAGTACTGGGCACAGGGTCAGCCCCAAGGAGGTGCTGAATGAATGCTAACTTACTACTAAACAATCCCTATATGCCTCAGGTGGCTTGAACAGTAGCTTTGTAGAGTGGCTTTAACCCATAGCTGTTGAGTTGAACTTCCATCTGATATCTGCCCGTCACCCTTTGCCTGTGTCTGTGCTCAGACTCTTTACCCTCCCTGTGCTTCTGAATCTGTGGTTCTCTGCAAAGTTCCCTGTTCCTTCTCAACCCTACTTGGCATCACCAGCCCACCTGGAGGCTAGGAGCTCAGTCTGGCGGGTACACATTAGCATGTTAAAAATACCTATGCAGCCCTCCCGAATATTGTCGTCCACTCTGCACTTTAGCATATTTCTGTTAGTTCATCTGGGGAATCCCTGTTCATTCTATTTCTCTTAGGAGGAGGGGAGAGGCTATAAGACCAACATTAACTAGTCCTTTAAAATTGGAGAAGGATTCTCTGCAATAATCACATTAATGCTTCGCATTCTTTCAAATTGATTTGCTACCCAAATAAACCAACAAGGAAGAAATATATTTGATCATCTATCCTGATAAGTAATATTTTATTTTTCTTTGAAGTCTACTTTTCAAGCTAAAAATTACAAGTAATAATTTATGAAGTATTTTCAATGTATCTCATTTGATCCTCCCAATGGTCTCAGAAGGAATTCAGAATTGATCTTTACCAACACTTAACCAATAAGCCAAGGGTTCCATATGGTTATGAGCCTCAGGAGGTAGAGCCCAGCTTGGTCTTGGGTCTTAGGCTCCAGCCATCTGCTTTCCACTCTAACTTTCATCCTTCTGCTGCCTCATGGAGCTCTGGGAACTTTTCCCCAAGTAAGACTATCTTCACCATCTGGACATTGTTCCAGGCTTCCAGCTCAGAAACTTCTTTTAGTTCTTTGGACCACTTCTCTTTCTCAGAAGAGGCAGAGCTGAGAGCTCTAGGCATAGATCCAGGTTACCACCTGCATATGAAATTGCCACCACCTCGGTAGCATCATCCCTGGGCCAGATTTTAAGAGAGATGGATGCTGTGCTATGGGTTTGGGCTCCTGAGGAGACTGGGCTGATCCTAGAGCTCATGTCTGGAGAGCCTGAAATTAAAAAGCCAAGACAGAACCGCTTTCTTGTATTGTTTCCCTTGCTTCCTTTGAAGTGAGGAAAGGTAATGTCAGGGTTTCAGAGTAAGAGAAGCTAAGAATTAAAATAGCCACATTAAAAGACCACAAATTAATTAATTAATTAATTAACATAAAATAAAATAGCCACGTTCTGTGCCCTCATCACTGAAAGAAACCGCTCGGCATTATTGGCTGGTCCAGTATGCCAGTGAGAGCCAATGGTGTGCACCTCTCCTCAAATCCAATGCCATTGGCCAAGATGGGACTGTTTACACCACAGAAATCAATAGACCCTACAAATCAGAGATTTTTTTTTTCCTTCTCAGAGAGCCAGTTTTTAAGCATTTACCTGTATACCACTGCACAGTATCTTCATGTAGCCATCCTTCAGGAAAAGGACAAAAGGAAAATCTTAGAAGCAAAACCAAGAGGAACCTCAGAGATCATTCCAACCCAGTTATATTACAAATGAGGAGGTGGAGGCCCAGAGAAGAGCAGGGACTTGCTTAAACTATTTGACAAATTTTAGGATCCAAGTCTTCTCACTTACAACTAAGAATTCTTTCCAGAGAAATCAAAGTTTTCAAGCTGCTACATTCCCTGAGGGAGACAAGAGAAAGATAAAGCTCTGTCTCTACTACACATATATGATTAAGTGCCACCAAAATGAAGAAAACAATTGTGTATAATTATTTGTAAGTTTCAAAATAACATTATGCATGTTGCCTCAGACTAAAAGTGCTGTAATTGTTCAGAAAATACAAAGTTATTACGATAGAAACAGCAAGGGATAGCTTCATGAAAGAGAAAGGATTCAGCCTGGAATTTGAATGATTACCCAGAGATAAGAGACTGGGGAGGGGGAATGTAGGGGGAATGTGTCTGAATATAAAGGAACCAAGCTGACTGACGCAGGAGAAGGGGTATTTAAAAATGGGAAACTATCTAGGGAAAGAGAGTGAAGACTTTTACAAGCAAGATCCTTAAATTAGAGTATTCGTTTTGTTTGAATCCAGTTAGTGATAGGGAATCATTGATGACAGAGGAAGAAAATAATGTCAGTGTTGTTTTAGAACAATGGCCTACATAGCGTGGAATTTTAAAAAAGCCAATTACAGGAGAACTTTTCTCCCATCTAGATGAGAGAATGTTCTACATTATTTACATGGGGATCTACATCTGGAACGATGTTTTCTAACAAGTCATTCTCTTTGTGAGGAGAGTTTATGGGTAATTTTTTTTCCCTGTCTTCTGCTTCTCTCTATTTTTTTTTTCTTTTTGTTTCTTTGGGGGTTTTTTTCCCCTAATTCCTATGTTGCTAATTTTAACAACAAAAATCACCTCAAGGGATAATGACTAACAACTAGAAGCACTTCGAATACACCAGTACATATAGTAATTCTAATGGTACCTCAAGACAGGAATTATTATTATCCTGAATTATACAGTGAGGAAACTGAGACACAGGAGGTTAATGGACTTACCAAAGGTCACAGAACTAGATGTCCATAGCCAGGATTTAAATCCAGAGCCCATACCATTAACCACTATTCTACACTGCCTCTGGATGTGAGAGACACAGGCACACAGTGTGCAATCAAGTAAATGAGCCTAAGGAGAGTCATACTGATCCAGGCACGAAGCACAGAAGTATAGCCTGGGATGATGCCAGAAAGGCCTGCTAAGAAGATAAAGATACTAAAAATCAAAAGTCAACCAAGAATGGGTCATGTCCCTTGTTGTTTTCTCTTGTATGTTGTGGTAATACTCTACACCACAACAGATTTTATGCCTACACACATCTCTTTTCTGTTTAGGAATAATGGGAAGATTTCCATTTTTACTATTATAAAAATATTTGTAAGAATTTCAACAGCACTGAGTATTTTAATAATATGTAAAAGTCTTCCTCCCTCTCCATCCCTTTTTACCCCTTAGAGGTAAGAATTTTAACCAATTTTTGTGTATCCTTTCAGAAATGATCTATGCAGACATTATATAAACATATGTCTATACTATACTTTCTTTATATGCATGGTTCTGCAATTTGCCCTTTTTGCTTAAAATTATTTCTTAAACATTGTTTTATATACGTGCATGTAGATTAGTTTTTTAAGAAATTCTTCTTGACAACTGCAAAGTATTCCATTGTATGGGTATACAATAACTCAGGTAACCGCTTCCCTTTTTGCATGGAGAATATTCTTTATGCAAAGCCAAAGAAGGCAAAAAGGCTTAGTTTTAAGAAAAAGAGATATTTACAACATATCAAAATGATCATTAGATTCTAACTCTTTGGTAAGAGGGCAGGAATGAGTAAGAATTTTAAAGTAATTTCCATAAACTTGAAGGCTTAGGATCTCAAAGCACTTGATCATTAGAAGAGAATGAAGACAAACAAAAAGCATGATGTAAAATGAAATGTTCCCAGCCATCAAAATCAAAGAATATAATCACAAAGGCTGCCTTTTCAATTCCTTGCAGGCAGGACTGGGTTCTAAGACTATGCCACTCAGAAGGTGAATATAAACAATCTACCGTTGCAAAAACAATCCAAGGGGCCATTGTAAAAATAAGTGAATTTTTGTTTGTTTGTTTTTGTGACTTACAGTCATAGTGGTATTTGATTAATAGCCAGAAACTTCCAGGTTATTTTCCTTTTTGAATATTTTGAGATCAGCTAAGCTGTTTAGAAAACAGATTAAAATCTTCCTATTTTTCTTTCCCTGGCTGTCATGGGGAAAAAAAGAAAAGAACGAGCAAAAAAGCAATCATCTTAGGTAAAGGAAAGTCTTAGTATTAGCAGGAAGGAAAAGTGACCCTTGGGGGGGGGAGAAAATCTTAGGTTTTCTCATTTTGTTTTCCCAAAATAAGGTAAATCCATTAGAAGCCTATGCTGCTTGACCCCCCTGGACTGTCCCTGAGTTTATTTAAGAAGTTACTATGGCAACCACCCACGCTTTAAGTAGCTGAGCTAAGCATTGTGGAAAACAGGTTGGTGAGCCTCTGTCTGGTTCTTATGATCATTTCCTGTACGCTGATGGTAACTACATTATAGCTAAATGACAATTTAAATATATTAATAATGGTTTTTGTTCTCCTTTAGTTTTCTTTAAAGATTTATATATTTATTTGAGAGAGAGAGAATGAGAGCAGGGGGAGAGGCAGAGGGAAAGGGAGAGGGAGATAAGCAGACTCCCTGCTGAGCACAGAGCCCAACTTTGAAGGGGGGGGGGCCTCGATCTCACCACCCTGAGATCATGACCTGAACCAAAATCAAGAGGTGGACGTTTAACCAACTGAGCCAACCAGGCACCCCTGTTCTCCTTTATTTAAAGAAAAAAAAAAAAACTTGGGTGCCTGGGTGGCTCAGATGGTTAAGCGTCTGCCTTCAGCTCAGGTCATGATCCCAGAGTCCTGGGATCGGGTCCCGCATCAGGCTCCCTGCTCCTTGGGAGCCTGCTTCTCCCTCTGCCTCTCTCTCTCTCTCTCTGTCTCTCATGAATAAATTAAAAAAGAAAAGAAAAGAAAAAAAACACTACTTTTTAAATGACATGATAAAATAATGAAAATATAACATTGCCGTTTGAGTCTGCTGGCCGCCCTCAACACTGTGAGAGATGGAACAATCTCAGGAACCAGAGAAATGCAGTGAAGACACCCCAGCAGGGACAGCACACTTGGCCACCGCCCCCACCCCCCACCTCCTTCCCTTTCCCGTCATCACAGTGCCCACTCCTCAAGCGCCTACCATGATAGTCAGATCACAGAGTTGCTGATGTTGAGGCAGCCCAAAGTAATAAGAAAAGGCAGCTCTTGGGGTGCCTGAGTGGCTCAGTTGGTTAAGCGGCTGCCTTGGGCTCAGGTCATGATCTCAGGGTCCTGGGATTGAGTCCTGTGTGGGGCTCCCTGCTTAGCGGGAGCCTGCTTTTCCCTCTCCTTCTGCAGCTCCCTCACCTGTGCTCTCTCACTCTCTCTCTCAAATAAATAAATAAAATCTTTAAAAAAAATGAAAGGAAAAGGAAAGAAAAGAGAAAAGAAAAGGCAGCTCTGAGGACAGATCTGGACTTTACCACTTTGCAACCTTAGACAAGTTACTTAACTTCTCAAGGCATGGCCTTTGTTGTTGCTTTGTGGGGTTTTGTGCAGAGGGGGTTCTCATTTTTAAAATAGTTCTGATTATTCATAATTAAATAAATATTGTGAGAATTCAATGAGCTAACAAATATTAAGCACCTTATCTGAGATGTTTTATTCAGTAAGCATGTCTTTAGTGTTTCTTAGGCACAAGATACAAATTTTACTTAAAAATAAAAAAACAAACCAACCTAGAAGGAAAAAAAAAACTGGAAAACCATAAAAACAGATACATTTACAGAGAATAGATTACTCATACAGGTGCAAAGTGCCAAGCCAATTATGTAGACCCTGGCCGTCTCTGTGAGATTCTTCCTCCTTCCAAGTCGGTCCTGGACTATATTTTTCTTCTATTTTGTATCTGCCCTTGGTCTTTGATCCCTGTAGGCTCATCCCTGGTCTCAGGCTCCAAATGGAAGGTACTTCCCCGACTGACCTGAAGGCTCCTTGGCTGAAGGAGCAATCTGCCTCTACCAAGCCCTCCCCATGTAGACCTATATGGCTGAGAACATATATGCCTTCCCTGGAAATCCTGTCTCTGTCCTTTACCCACTTCTCACTGATGCATCTCCTCTGTTGGAAGATTTCACTGGCAGGTAGCTGAGACTGATCCGTGGTTTGGTGAAGTTAAGTGTTTTACTTATTGTTCTAAATGAATATCTTTGCCTGGGTTTCCAAAAAATCAGTGTTTGAGGAGTAGGGATTACAGTGGATCAGATCCTTTGGCTTAGTACCTCATGATGCACAGATTCCTTGACTCACTTGACCAACCTGGGTGAAACCCACCCCTCTGATAGTTTACGGGACAACCTACCTGATCTACCACTAAAAATGTTAAGAATGTCCTGTTTCCAAGCTCACTAGCCTTTAATAGTAAAAAAACCAACTTTCTTTCTTCTCTTATTATTCATATTTTCATCCTCTGATCTATATTGTCAGGTAGATTCATTGTCTGCCTCTGAGTACAATAGTTAAAGAAACTGTGCTGTTGCACCACTGGAAGAAGAAACTACTGGGAAATGCATTTTTTAATTATTAAAAATGAATTCTGGTGATTATTTTTACCAACAAAGCACCTGTGGCTAGAATTTGCTTGAACAGCATGATGAGAACCCACCCACTCCCATTTCCAAGGTGACTTCAGTTCTTAGCTTAGTGGCTGAGAGCTTGTGACTGATAGGTCCATACCATATCCATACCAAGCTCAGGTGACCTATTTTGGTCTCTTCCCAGGATCTCCTGGATGGATTGTCACTCAGTCACCTTTTCTCTCTTCTAGGCTCCTCAAGAGAACACACTACCCAAATCCTTTCAGTGGAGTGTCATAACTATTAGAAACATTTTTCTTATGCAGTAACTATAAGAGTATTTCATTTTTATATAGTTTCTATAGTTTAAAAGTTTGTTATTTATGATCTAATTTGATCATTAAACAGCCTCCCTTCTGCAAGGAGAATCTACTCCACCACTTACAGGTCATGAGCAGAACTGGGGCTTAGCTCAGGTCTTCTTACTCTTCAGCCAGGAAATTTTCTAAAATATTAAATGTCAATGAGAAACAAGTAAGGGACAGAATTTTTAAGAAGAGAAAAGCATTGTTTCCTCCAAATCTTCACTATGAATAAGTTCCCAAGACAACTTTGAGTCTAGAGTTCTAAGTGCTGCGCCTATCTTAATCACAGATTAACTTACCTCTCTCTATCTCTACCCTAGAACCCAGGACAGATGCAAAGGGAGGACATCAGTAGTCAACCTCAGTGATGATATTTGCCTGAGGTTGCTGGGGAAACCCAGCTGCCAACTGGCAATAGCCCAATAGCCCATGAGTCTTACCTCCTTAATCATGTTAACCCTTTTATCATCAGATGAGGTCTCTCTATCCTTGACCAAGTCCTGTAGCCCTGCTCATTCCACTTGTTCAGCCTTTTAGCATTGCTACAGGCCTAAAGAGATCATATAATGAAAGAATAATGAGTTTTGTTGTGGGTTTTGTTTGGTATGTACAAAGAGAATGTGTGTGTTATTTTGGGTAATTTGCATTCAACAGGCCATGCAACTCTAAGGGGTAAAAATAAGGGTGAAAATATTTTTTAAAGATATCTAACTTTGCCCCCAATAAGAAAATCCCCATCTGTTTCAAGGGATTGGGGACTTCTTCCGAGTTTCTCATGACATCCAGCTTCCCTGTCCCTTAGGACACTCCATAAGTAGCTCCATGATCCTCCTGATCCAGGAAAGTTATATCATGTCCAAAGAGTGTTAAGGGTGACAATTCAGAAATAAGTGGGTAACTCATGAGGAATGAAGTTGGCTGAAGTTACTTCCTCCTTACCAACAAAGAAGATTTCATTGGATCATTCTACAGTCTCTAAGATATTCTGTCTTCTCCAAAACGCATTATTCCATCCCAAGGAACAAACGTACAAGCCTCCCAGTGGGACCCAAGGCGACAGCAACTTTGAAGAAGACAGCCGTGGTGGGAGAAGAAACTAGTGACGCACTTTCTCTCCACCATATGTTATCAAATTAGCCAGATCCTGTGTGCTCAGAATTGGCAGAGCTTCCTCTGTTGCTGGATATGTTGGATGGTAGCTCACAGCTACGCAGTTACCTTGATAATTATGTGGCATCCCTGCCAACTTTTGCAATCTGCCCTCCAGGAGGCAGCCAGCCAAAGCATGCCACGCGGGAGCCCATGCGCATGATTCCACCCCATTGTTCTAGGTGAGCCTTTCCTGCCCCACACAAAATCCCCAAGTGTGAGAAGCTCTCTTCACACATAGCAGAACCTTCTACATTCAACCTAGTGGAAGTGCCAAATGGGGAACATCCTGGGTTGATTACTCGTGGGCTCCTCTTTAGGCATCACTTCCCATTGCAATAGTCATGTTCAGTAAGGTGTTAGGAGCACAGTTTTTGGTTTTGTTTTGTTTTTTTATTTTTTTAATTTATTTATTTGACAGAGAGAGAGAGTTAGGAAGAGCAGGAACACAAGAAGGGATGGTGGGAGAGGGAGAAGCAGGCTTCCCACTGAGCAGGGAGCCCGATGCGGGGCTTGATCCCAGGACCCTGGGATCATGACCTGAGCCGAAGGCAGATGCTTAATGACTGAGCCACCCAGGCGCCCCAGGAGCACAGTTTTTAACATGGAGGGTTGTGAAGTCAGAGAAAACATACCAGTGCCTATAATTGAAATGGGCTTCAAACATATATCGCAATAATGCATGTTGTCAACTACTCGGAGTCTCTTATTTATATGTTATGTCCTGTCTTATTGCTGGTCCCTGAGCTGCCTCCTGTGCTGTCATGGTTAGAAAAGGATTAAAGGAGGAGCCAGAGAGGGGCGGGTATGAGGGCAGGCAGTAATAATAGGCCACCTGGGACCCAGCCACCCATACCCCACCATTCAAGGGAGAAAGGAAGAGATGTGTACGGTTAGGAGTGAAACATTCCAATGTGTGGGATATCTTTGTTTGTTCATTTATTCATTTATTCAACAAGTACTTAATACTTGCTGGATATCAGACACTCTTCTAGGTGCTGTGGATACTGCAGGAAGCAACATAGATAATAACCCCATGGAGCTTGTATTCTAGCAGGGTAGACAAAAATAAGTAACATAGATAAGTACAGGGCAGGTCAGATGGGGATAAGTGTTGGGAAGGAAAAAATTAAGCAGGGGAGGTGCCTTTCAGACAGAGTGACCCTGGAAGGCCACCCTGGGAAGAGATATTTGGGAGTAAGGTCTGCAGCTGTCCAAGGGAGAAGGATTGAGGCAGGGAGCAGTAGGTGCAAAGTCCCTGGGGTGCACCTGGTGTGTTTGAGGCATAGCACGAGGGCCTCTGTGGCCAGAGCAGGGTGACAGGTCCCAAAGGGAATGGAGCCAGACTGATGACAGGCCTGAACGTCACTTTGGACTTTATTGAGGGAGATGGGGAGGGAGATGGGGAGATATTTGAAGAGAAATATTTAAGAAGAGAAAAGCAGGAGGGAGGGAGATGGGGGAGATGGGGAGATATTAGAAGGCTTTCAGAAGAATGGCCTTTTCCGAGACTTTCCCTGGCTGTTTTTTTTTTTTTTTTTTTTCAGAAGAAACTAAAGGGGAGCAAGGTATGGAAGCAGAGGAAAGTGATGGCAGTATTCCAGAGCGTGGGTCACAAGGGCTTGGATAGGTGGCAGCATCAGGAGGCAGTGGATAGACGCTGTATCTCTTCTGAAGGCAGAGCCAGTGGGGATCAGATAGGGATCGGATGGGGATCAGATAGGGATCTGAAGAAAGAGCCGAGGCAAGAGTTCTGGCCTTGGGGTGGAGGGGCAAGGTGAGAAGAGCAGATGTGGGAGGAAAGGATGGAAGGAGCTTTTTTCTGCATATTAAGTGTATAAAACCAATC
Source organism: Eumetopias jubatus (assembly GCF_037043125.1). Taxonomy (NCBI): domain Eukaryota; kingdom Metazoa; phylum Chordata; class Mammalia; order Carnivora; family Otariidae; genus Eumetopias; species Eumetopias jubatus. Next base: position 53,774,195 of record NW_028274822.1, on the reverse strand, counting down.
AGAAATCCAAAAAGACATTTACTGGGCATCCTTGTGAAAGGCCCTGCACCATGCTGTGACTTAGGCCAGGGGAGATGATGAATGAGAAGTGCCTCCCATTGGGTATCCTACCTGCAGTACCAGGGACTCCTCGAAGCCCACAGGAGGCATGTGGAGCCAAAGATCCCCACTGCTAGCAAAGAGTGGGGACAGTCCCCAAAGAGCGTTTTTTTTTTTTAAGATTTATTTATTTATTTATTTATTTATTTATTTATTTGAGAGAGAGAGTATGGCAGGGAGGGGCAGAAGGAAGAAGAGAGAATCCTCAAGGAGACTCCTCGCTGAGCGCAGAGTCTGACATGGGGCTCGATCCGACAACCATGAGATCATGACCTGAGCCAAAACCAAGAATCTGATGCTTAAACGACTGTGCCACCCAGATGCCCTCCCCAAATAGGGTTTTAATGGGGTTTCCTTAATGCCTTTCTTTCACAAAACTGCCCACAGAGTATATAGGAAAAACACAGCAACTTTTAAAAACATGAACCAATAGTTATTTAAGAAAATTGTAAATGCTGTAATAATTTCTTACAAAAAAGGTCCTCATGCAAAATCAAGGCTGTGCATCACTTTTTCTTACTCTCTTCCCAAGCTCAGTCACTAACCCAAGGTTAATCTCCTCTACAAGGGTGCCACCAACTTACCACTCCTAAGAGGACCTATTCTGTTTGGGGATGCTAAAAATTAGAAATATCAAGCCAAAACCTATTCTTCTTAGTCCAGGCCCCACAGAACGTGACCTCGCAGAACAATTATCAATATATCTAAGAATCTGCCCATTTTTAGCATAACCCACCTGGCCACAGGTGTGAGACAGGCTGGAACCTCCACCATAGAGCAGCAGGGATCAGAGAAGTTCCAAATGAGTAGAGTCAAGCCTAAGTCAGCTGGTCCTTCTGCAAGGCCATCTTGCTGACTAAATCACATTGTCTGTCTTAACCCAGTCCCCCAGAAATGGAACCTGAGGTAATGCTTCCATGAGCTCCATGGAGGGAAGGAGGTGTGAAGCTGGCAACAAGGCAAAGCAAACACAACGTGAGACAGTACCAGGCTGGCCAGAGCTGTGTGGGAAAACCTAACTGCTTATGTGGTTACCTCTCTGGGGAGGCAATATGGAACCCCCTCATGCTGGAACAGTCCATCAGAGAGAGAAAGGCAAGCAGTTTGTCTGCTACTTCCTTCCAGTTCTGGTCTCTCATTGGTCAAAACATGCTCCACAGAGTATTAACTGGGCCACACTTTTTTTTTAAGATTTTATTTTTATTTGTTTGAGAGAGTAAGAGAGCACAAACGGGTGGCAGAGAGGGAGAAACAGACTCCGCACTGAACATGGATCCCTGCGCAGAGCTCGATTCCAGGACCCTGAGATCATGATCTGAGCCCAAGGCAAACACTTAACTGACTGAGCCACCCAGGCTCCACATGGGCCACACCTCTGAGTTGCAATATTTGGCCCCTCCAATCACCCAGTAAGGAAGCCTGAGTGTCCACAGGCCCAGTGGTTGGTTTCCTGGGAGCTGAGGCCAAAGGGTCACCTGGGAAGTGCATCAGCTGCATCCAGTACATCGTCCTAGCAGTTCAGCTAACTCAGGCCCAATCTGGGCTGCCACCAGAGCCACGGAATCCAGTCTGCATGCTGAGGTGTGGCAGGAGCAATTGCAGGCAGGGGTGACACACGCTGTCAGGTCAGTGGCATCACCCTGACCCTTCGGGTCTGCAGTGGATGCTGGGCCAGCAAATGAGTTACAGAGCTCAGCATCCCACTTCCAAGGTGGAAGGGGGTGAGAGGAGGGAGGTGAGAGGTCAGAATCTTCATCAAAGAGATCAGTATGACACCAAGGCAGAGTGTCCCATTGTAGGGATGCTTCGGTGGCTCATTCAGTTAGTTAAGCGTCTGCCTTCAGCTCAGGTCATGATCTCAGGGTCCTGGGATCGAGCCCCACATCAGCCTCCCTGCTCAGGGGGGAGCCTGTTTCTCCCTCTCCCTCTGCCCCTCTCCCCTACTTTCGCTCTCTCAAATAAATAAATAAAATCTTTAAAAAAAACAAAAAGGAACGTCCCATCTTAATGTCCTAGGTACATACAGCTCAGCTAAGGGAAGAAGATTGCTGCTCGGCAGACCTGTCCGTACCCGGGGCCAGCCCGTCGTGTAGCTGGGGCATGGGCTCCTGGGATAAGATACCACCATGTTGGATATGGGTTGAGTTGGAGCTCTAGCTGGCTAACGGTGGAGGGTCCTCTGTGCGGAGGTAAGAGGGAGCAGTTAGGAACTGACACATTGCTTTGCCATTAAAAATGATAAATTGCCTGTTTCCATTTTAATTGTGCTTCATTTTAATTGCTCACCCTGAGCAATAGGCTTTAAAATGCTGAGATTGTTATACTTTCTAGGAAAATAGATTTTAATCCATGTAAGATACATGGCCATTTATGTATAATACCGGATATTACATAATGAGTATCATTGACACCTATGTCAATAGTCTATGTGTTTGTGCATGAATAAGTTTTAAGGTTTCTATTAATATCCACCACCACCTCCCACTTCACACACAAGTATGCACACACATATATCACCTTGTTTCAATAAATGGAATCGTGAAACACAGACTAAATTTGACAGCTCTGGATTCAAGCCAAAATTAGGGAGTCCATAGCCCACTGCTCTTATGAGCCACTTTGTGTTTTTCTGAGCCTGTTGTAGTAACAAATGTGTATGAAATTATAAGGAAAAATGCTATTTTTCACAGTTTTCCCATCTATGCTGATTTCTAGTGAGTACCACGGTGCTATACCGAGCCAGTTTTGATTAGTAATTATCATCATGCCTTGCAAAGTTGCTAGAAGATAAGGTGCTTGTCAAGTATATTATTACAATGCCTGTCCCTCCTTTTCCAAGGGATATCATTTTTCATATCCAGATGAGCTGCCACTGATTCCCCACCTATTCTCCAGAAACATCATCATCATTGACAGGTCTTTATTGCCTCAGCCCAAAAGCCATGCCCACGGCAGAACATGGAGGTGGACCTGCACTAATTGATTCTGTCATTTCTAAGAGGCAGAAACCACATCTGCAGGAGCCTGGTTGGTTCTTTTGTTTTAATGAGGCAAATGTAGCTTCCATGTTTGTCTATGCCTGTCTGCAAAGTGACAGTGATTTATCTCATGATGAAAGCAAGTTCAGGGGCCTCCTTGAGAAGTACATATATCTACCAGCCCCCAGTGACAGATGTTGAAGCCCCGCCAAATACCCTCACAATGAGTCCTCCGGAGGAAAAGTTGCTCACCTCCCAAATGCCAGAAATTCATGCCCGATTCGCGATCCCTCTTTTTTCCCCAGACGCCCTTTCCAAATTCGGTCGTGGACACATCGCATTTAAAAGAAATGCAAGCAAATGCACTTCCTTCAGTTAAATCTAGTGTCTGCCTCCTGCGTTCTCTAAAGCAGCTAGATAATAATCACAATCTATTCCAATGTCCTCATTTTAGAGACTAGAGAAACAAAGACTCGGGGAGATTTTGAAACTGTCCATACAGAGAAGTGGCATCCTTCATCCATGCACCTGTTTGCTCTACCACTAAACAAAGAGAAGGAAGTTCATTCTAAAATCTCTTTGGAGAGTTAGAATTTTAAATTTTTCTGCTGATTCTAACATATCATTTGAGGCATTTTTCCCAAACTAAAAACAAACCATACTTAGTAAGCATTTAAAAGCCATGAGAGACTTATCAACATTTGCCTTATATTTGGGCTACAAGAATCTTCTTTGACTCTGAAATAACTTATGTACTATACTTACTGCTTATAATAGTTTCCAAAGTACAGCTTCTGACAAGTAAAAATATTATTGCCTATTACCTTAGTATGGTACCTAAATTCTGATATTTCCTTCTTATTGTTTTTTATTCATTCAAACCTATTTGTTTCTCAGTGTGACACTGTATGTCACCTCTTTTGTATTTGTCATTAACTCTTTAATCCTCATCACTCTTGAGATCACTCGTGTCTTCCCAAATGCTACAGGCAAGGGACATTTCTGAGTTCTCATCTTTTTTGACCTAATATTTTACACTGTTGACCATGATCTTGAAACTCTTCTGTTGGCTTAAGTGATACTCTTCTCTCTTCTCTCTCCTAAACATCATGCCATTCCTTCTTGGTGTCTTCTAGAGGCTCCCTTACCCTGCCATCCCTTCCGTTCCTGCCATGCCCTATGCTTCTCCCTTAATCATTGTCTCTTCTCAGGCAATGCCCTCTTTATTTTTTTTTAAGATTTATTTATTTATTTTAGAGGGAAAGAGAGCACACGTGAGCTGGGGAAGGGCAGAGGGAGAGAGAGAGAATCTCAAGCAGGCTTCTGCACCGAGCACAGAGCTTGACAGAAGGATCACCACAGGGTTCAGTCCTGAGATCATGACTTGAGCAGAAACCAAGAGTCAGCCACTTCACCAGCTGAGCCACCAGGCACCCCAATGCACTCTTTAGACAATCTCAGTTAGATTTGCAGATTCGCCCATTGTCTTTGGTTTTCATTCTCAAGACCCAACTCTTCAGCCCAGTCTTTCCTGAGTGGTACAACTTTTAGAGGTTTCCAGTTACCTCTGACTGACTCGCTGGCAATTCGGTATTGAAAGTTTTCACAACTGGGTTCTTCACTCTCACAGATCGCACCTCTCCCCTCCTCACTGCTTCCTACCTCCATGAATGACATGTGCATCCCAAGCCTGCCTGAGGTACACACCCAGGCTCCTCTTCGCCATCTCCCTTTCTTCTAGTTTCTATTTCAGTAGGTTGTAAAGGTCTGTTAATTATGTCTCCTAAATATTTATCTAATAAATTCTCTTCTTCATAAGATTCTTCTTCAAAGCTTTTGCTACAGGATTTATCTCACTGTGTTGTGACTATGTGTCTACATGTCACTCTCCCCTACCAGACTAGAAGCTAGGATAAATTGGTAGCTAAGACTCTCCTTCCCATCTGTTTCTTCGAGGACTAGCACGTAGGTGTTGGCCCACAGTAGATACTAAATTAATTCTTGTGTGAATGAATGAAACAATAAATGTATCATCAATAACATTAAAAGATTTTTGAAAATGGGGGCGCTTGGGTGGCTCAGTCATTAAGTGTCTGCCTTCGGCTCAGGTCACGATCCCAGGGTTCTGGGATCGAGCCCCGCATTGGGCTCCCTGTGCAGCGGGAAGCCTGCTTCTCCCTCTCCCACTCCCCCTGCTTGTGTTCCCTCTTTGGCTGTCTCTCTCTGTCAAATAAATAAATAAAATCTTAAAAAAAAAAGATTTTTGAAAATGGAAAATATTAACTATAATATCACCACATAACAGGGGTGACTTTGTTGTTCTTTGTTATCAAGTCTTTTCAATGTTTTGTCTGTAGGCACACATTTTTTTGGTAGTTATAATAATAACAGACATAATTTTGTGTTCTGTTTTTCACTGAAACATTGGTTCATAACCATTTCTCCATGTGCTTATATGGGCTTTATAGTTATCTTTTGTAATGGCTACATTATATGGCAAAAGTAATTCTAGAATGATAGTGACAGGATTGCCAAACCAACCCATAAGGATTATATCTGATAAACAAAGCTGAGTGCCAGAGGAGCCTGCCAAAGTATAATGACCTTGAAAAACTACTTATCTCAAAGCCCAAATTTTCCCATTTGCCAAATAAACCTAATCATAGTTGTTTGCAACCCTCAAAAGGTGCCATACAAGTAGAAATTATTTTTAGTATCTTATAGGCTTGAAATATGTTTACAGAAAAGAAATAAGTCACTTTTCCTTTGTCTCTGCCTTCGAAGGCAGAGCAGGGTAGTGATAACCTACCTTTCCAGAGCAGCAAGGGTTGAGAGGATTAAGTGGGGAAGGCAAGGCAGAAACATTTAATTTCCTTTGCTGTTTTGGTATCATTATTTTCATCTTTTAAAAGTTTTCTCCCTGCCTTCCCCCACAACATTATCATCTTTGCCTGGAATGATCCAGTTTTAGGGTGCCTGGGTGGCCCAGTTGGTTAAGCGACTGCCTTCAGCTCAGGTCATGATCCCGGAGTCCTGGGATCGAGTGCTGCATGGAGCTCCTGGCTCAGTGAGGAGCCTGCTTCTCCCTCTGACCTGCTCCCCTTTCATGCTGTTTCTCACTCTCTCAAATAAATAAACAAAATCTTTAAAGAAAAAAAAGATCCAGTTTTAGCTAGGAGTTATCCCAGTCCAATTCTCATGTTTCAGATGAAGACAGAGAGTTTGGGAAACCTTAAGCAACAGAAAAGTCCACACATCCTTCCTCTCCATGCCCCTTCCAGAGTGGCTTATTTCTGGCAAAATTTTGGAGTCAAAAAAGTGATCTTCCATGAACTCTTCAGGAGAAATGAAGACCAGTAAGAATGGAAAAACCTCTCAGAGGAGAGTGAAGTCCCCACTGTCCTCATAACAATACTATATTCTTATGACTCATCTGTTAAATAATATTAAGCACAGTGAAATTACAAGGAAATCTACCATGTTACTATAAGTTCATAAAACTTACAGTTACTATAAGTTCATAAAACTTACAGTTACTATAAGTTCAGTAAACATATAAGTTCTTGTTTATTTAATGTGACAATACATGTCTGCCAAAAAAGGACAAAGCCATTTTGTGATGTTCCTGCTTTGATTATCATTAGCATTTTTCCTAAACTTTGTTTCAGAAACATAAATTGCCTCGCAATGCTCATTACCTCTGCTTGTTGCATAAACAACCAGGCTTAATTCTCTGATTTTTGTCTCAAAATCTACTCTATTATAATAGCCATTTTCATTTATGACAATGTGAAAGTGCAAATGATACACTCCATGAAATCTCTCTTAAGTTGCTTTCCCCGTTGAAATACACGTGTTTGCCACTCTTTTTTTAAATGACAATTGTATATATTTAAGGCAGACAGCATGAAGATTTGATATACATATGCATAGGGAAATGACTTCAACAGTCAAGCTAATTAACATATCACCTCCTCACCAAGTTACCATTATTATGTGGTGAGAACACTGGAAATCTACTCTTAGCATATTTCTGGTATTCAAGACACGGTTATTAACCATAATCATCATACTGTGCATTAGCTCTCTAGACTTATTCATTCCACATCACTGCAAATTTGTACCCTCTGACCAACATCTCCCCATTTCCCTCACCCCCAGCTACTCCACTTCTAGGAGTTGACTTTAGATTTCCACATGTAAGAGAGACCATGCAGTATTTGGCTTTCTGTGCCTATTTTGCCACTATACTTTAACCTTAAGCTACAAGCCAGAGTTCATCATTAATATCAAGCTTTTGGTAACTATACAAGACATCACCTAAAAACGTCTTGAGCTCAAATGCCTTGTGTTACGCAAATCACGCAGTGCCCGAAAGTAATTTACAAATGAAAATTGTGTTAATTTACTCACGTTGTCTATTATCTTAGCTTATTTTTGAGGGACATCTAAAAGGCTTTGTCTCAGGATGCCTGGGAGTCTCAGTCGGTTAAGCGTCTGCCTTCGGCTCAGGTCGTGATCCCAGGTCTTGGGATGGAGTCCTACATCAGGCTCCCTGCTCACCGGGGAGCCTTCTTCTCCCTCTGCCTCTCCTCCCTGCTCCTGCACGCTCTCTCTCTCTCTGACAAATAAATAAAATCTTTTAAAAATAAAATAAAATAAATAAAAGGCTTGGTCTCTGTTGAAGTAGGGCCTCAAGTTCTCACCTGTGACAGATGATTACTCAAATGCTGATACTTTCTTGTTAGACTCAGGCACTGTTAAAGTCTGTGGATTTCCTGTTGGCGCACAGCTCAGTTAGTCCAAACCTTTCCTTAAAGAATTTCTCCAGTTGGACAGCACCCAAACCACTGATAGCCTTCTGCACTGAGGACACCTCTCTTTATCAGAGATTTACTCACTGAACACACATCTATCTCTTTGTAATTTTTACTCATTTGTTCTCATTAGATATTTTAGCATATTTTAACACACAGACACAAAAAAAATTCTAAGATCTTCTAGCAAATGAGTAACCTTTATGCTCTACTTTTCTATAAGATCAAGTTTTATGTAACATATCAGACTTCAGAGATTCGAGGTTTCATTTGTCCCATAAAAACCTATCAGACAGATATTAAGTAAATTTTCCTATAGCTGGGAATCAGTACTGAGGTACATTGTTAATATTTCTTCTGGGTTTGTTTCTATTAGCTGTAGCTACTTTTTGTTTTCTAGTATTAAATATGTGACTACCTAGTCATCATCATAAAAGTCAAATGGCAGCCTTCAGCTCAAAATAATGCCCTGAAACCATGTCAGCTGTTAACCTCTGTGGAAGGTAGTATAATGACCTCCAAAGATGTCCATGTCTTAATCCTCAGATCCTGTGACTGTGACCTTACATGGCAAAAGGGACTTTGCGAATGGGATTAATTTATAGATCTTGGACAGAAATGTAATCACAAGGGGTCTTACAAAAAGGGAGGCAGGAGGACCAGAGTCAAAGAAGAAGAGGTCAAGAGAATCAGAGGTTAGAGAGAAAAAGAGGGATTGGATGCTACCTTGCTGGCTTTGAAGATGAAAAAAGGGGTCACAGGTCAAGGAATAGAGGCTGCCCCTAGGCAGCGAAAAGACAAGGGACCAGATTTCCCTCCAGAGCATCCAGAGGCGACAGGCAACTCAGCCCTGCTGATACCTTGACTGTGGCCCATAAGACCCACTTTGGACTTTCCACCTCTAGAACTGTAAGATAATAAATTCATGGGATATTTTTAAGGTCACTTATATCTAATGCAATTATTGATATGACTGGATGTAGGTCTATAATGTTATTATGATTTTGTTTTTCTCTGATTTTTGTTCTTCTGTGTCCTCTTTCCTGCCTTCCTTTGACTTATTTGAATACCACCAGGATTCAATTTGTCTATTGGCTCTTTACTCCATATGTACGGAGAAAGTAATGTCCTATATTAAAGGATTACAGGATTACAAAATACATACCAAATTTTCTATATTCTACTTAATTAATATTAATTAATATTTCCCCCAATAATATGACACTTGACTCTCCCCTTTTTGTTAGAATCATCATGTATATTACATTGTCATACACTAAAAATCCCAATTTCATACACTAAAAACCATAAATCATTCTACATTTGCTTTCAATATACATATTTTAAAGATCTTAAGAGATAAAAACAATAGTCTCTTTAGCCAGATTTTAGTTGTTCTTCCTGAATTCTTCATGTTCCAATTTTCCCTCTGGTATCAGTATTGTTCACTCTGAAAACCTTCCTTTAGCTTTTTTTTTTTTTCTTAAAGCCGATCTACTAGGCATGCATTCTAAATTTGTGGCTTTTGAAGCCACTAAGTCTGTGGTGATTTGTTACAGCAGCCACAGAAAACTAATATAAGCTCTCATTCAGAACAATTTACCTCAACAGACACAAATAAAACGAATACACAATTGCCGCACAGATTATGAAGAACATGAGAAGGGGAGTGGCCATTATTTTCTCAGTTCGTCAAGTGAGGTGGATATTTAAAAAGGGAGGCGGGGGATTGGGATTCACTTTATAAATATGGAAAAGGCCTTGAGGCAGGAGGGCAGTCATCCCATTTGAGGAACTGCAAGAAGGCAGATGGGTGGCAGGAAGCCAGGAGGGCCAGTGGTTGGCCATGAGACCAAGGAGACTGGCAGAGCCCCCGTCATGGGCAGTTTACAGGCTTTACTGAGAACCTGGAATTTTAGAACGATTCTAGGGCTCATTGTCTTCTGGATTTAGTTTTTCACAAGATAAGATTTCCAGAATGCCCCTCCCCTAGCTCTGGCACAGGGCTCTGGCTCCAGGTCTGGCCCCAGCTCTGCACATTTTCCTTGTCAGCTGCAGCCTTGTGTGGGCGCCCTGAAGCACAACGTGGGGGTGGTAGAGTTGGGCAGGAATGGGGCCCGTCATTAGAGTCCTAATCACGGAACACACTGACACTGTGGGTGGCTTGCCATTGATTGGAAGAAAATATCTTCATCGTTTGGACACCTGAACAGATGAGTAAAAATAGAATCTCCAGGATTTTTAAAAAATAACACACACACACACACACACACACACACACACAGCAGATCCAAATCTCTCCTGAGACTATAACCACTTGAGAAAAAAAAGAGGAAGAAAATGGAGAACAAACACTGATAGAAAACTAGGGAAGAGGATCGTAATTCCACGTACCCTAGGTTGCTGCTGGGGGTGGAGGGAGGGAGTGGGGGTACTGGAGGAGGAAGCAGCCTAGGTAGACATCTTGTTCTGCTGCCTTAAATGTGGAACAAGCCATTTCCAGGAATGCCAGGGTGTGGTGCCCAGAGACACACTATGGTTTGGAGACCTGGTACTTCTGCCTTAATCTACCTCCTTACACACGTGTGTGCAAACATCCACACACAGTTTCTTTCTTTCCACTCTGGTCTTTGGCGAGGATTCCCATTGTGGATAAGAGACCATTTATGTTGGACACTCAAGATCTAATTACAGAAAGAAATGAGCCCACCAGGAAGGGGGCCAAGGCAGGAATAACCTTACCTCAGCGCTCAAATCATCCATTTTACATAAGAGAACACATAGTATTCCCACCTCCGCCACCATCACCACACCTTCCAGAAACTGCTTTGGGATCCACAGGAAGGGAAGAGCCATCTTCACATACAAGCATGTATGTGAATACAAATAAGCAACTTTAAAAAGATATTACTTTTTTAAAAAGATTTATTTATTGGGAGAGAGAGAGAGAGTGAGTGGAGGGAGGAGCAGAGGGAAAGAGAATCTCAAGCAGACTCTCTGCTGAGCCAGGAGCTTGATGCAGGGCTCGATCTCATGACCCTGAAATCATGACCTGAACCAAAATCAAGAGATGGATGCTTGAACAACTGAGCTACCCAGGCACCCCAAAAAGATATGACTTTTTTTATAACAGTTATATTGAGATGAAATGTACATATACAACTTGCCCATTTTAAATGTACAATACAGTGGTTTTTAGTACATTCACAGTTGTGCAACCACCACCGCAATCAATTTTAGAACATTTTTATTATCCCAAAACCCCATGCCTTTTAGCAGCCGTGCCTCACTTCCCAATTCTTTCTCCACCCCTATACAACCCCCAATCTACCTTCTGTCTCTATGGATTTGTCTTTTCTGCACATTTTTGTTTTTGTGGTCCTTGGTGACTGACTTCTTTCATTTAGCATGTTCTCAAGTTTAATCCAGGTTGTAGAATATATTAGTATGTCATTTCTTTTTATGGCTCAATATTACCCCATTGTTTGAACATACCACATTTTATTTATGTATTCATCAGTTTATAAACATTTGGACTGTTTTCACGTTTTGCTTGGCTATATAATGCTACTATGAACATTTGTGTATAGACTTATATATAGGCATATGTTTTCATTTCTCCTGACTATATGCCTAGGAGTAGAATTGCTGGGTCATATGGTAACTTCATGCTTAACTTTTTGAGGAATCACCAAACTGTTTTCTAAAATGGTTGCACCACTTGACATTCCCCCAGGTGTGGATGAAGGTTCTCATTTCTACACATCCTGGCCAACACTTGATATTATCTATATTATTGATTATAGCCATCCTAGTAGGTGTGAAGTGGTATTTCATTGTGGTTTTGATTTGCATTGCCCTGATAACTAACCATATTGAGCATCTTTTCGTGTGCTTATTGGTCACTTGTATATCTTCTCTGGACCTTTATCCATTTTTAATTGGGTTATTTGTCTTTTTATTATTGAGTTACAAAAGTTCTTTATGTATTCTAGATACAAGTCTCTTAGCAGAGATATGATATACAAAAGTTTTTATCCCATTCTATGAGTTGTCTTTTCATTTTCTTGATGGCATCCTTAGAACTGCAAAACTTTTTAATTTTTATGAAGTCCAATTTATCTATGTTTCCTTTGATTACTATCTTTATTACTGTAGCTCTGTAATAAGTTCTGAAACGAGAAAGTGAGTCCTCCAACTTTGTTCTTTTTCAAGATTGTTTTGTCTGTTCCAGATCCCTTGAATTTCCATAGGAATTTTAGGATCAGCTTGTCAATTTCTGCAAAGAAGCCATCTTGGATTTTGATAGATCAATTTGTGGAGTTTTGCCATCTTAACAATATTAAGTTTTCCAATCCATGGACATGGGATGTCTTTCCATTTATTTAGGTCTTCTTTAGTTTAACAATTTTGTAGTTTTGTGATTTCAGAGTATAAGTTTTGCACTTCTTTTGTTAAATATAGTTCTGAGCATTTTATTCTTCTTAATGCTATTGTAAATAGATTTTTCTTAATTTAATTGTTGGTTTGCTCATTGCTACTATATAGAAAGCTAACCAATTTGTGTATATTGATCTTCTATCCTGCAACCTCCCTGAATAAAAGGATACCACTTTTGAACTGGGATTAAAATATACAATTTTTTTAAAACAAGAAAAGTCACAATAAATGAGGTCAAATACATTTTAAAATAAATTTATATCTAAATTTGAAAAAGAAGTGAAGTCATGTTCTTGTTCATAAAAACAAAGGGGAATAGTACACTGAAGGTCTGTAAAGAGGTGATAGTTTAGGGGAGCCTGGGTGGCTCAGTCATTAGGCACCTGCCTTCGGCTCAGGTCATGATCCCAGGATCCTGGGATCGAGCCCTGTGTCGGGCTCCCTGCTCCGCGGGAAGCCTGCTTCTCCCTCTCCTGCTCCCCCTGCTTGTGTGCACTCTCTGGCTGTCTTTCTCTCTGTCAAATAAATAAAATCTTTAAAAAAAAAAAAGAGGTATGATAGTTTATCACTGGAATAAAAACATTGCCATTGTTTTTGTTGAGATTTTCACTTTTAGATTATTTAACATAAAGTTCCCTTGGTTCTGAAGGGATCCATTTCCTTGCCACCTCAACACTTGTACAACATAAGCCAAATTTCCAGACTTGTTTAGCATCCTAGGTTAGAGGCCACTTCACAATGGCATAGTTGGCACACAACTAACTTAACCAAAACAAGAGGGGCAAGATTTGGTGAACCTTCATGAATCACTGACCTTGCTTTCTTCTTTCTTGAAAACAAGCTATGCCATTCAGAAGGCATTCTGAATCTTTGCCCATATTCTCCCCAAGCTAACCTGATGCATATGCCATAAGCATCAGCAAAGTCCCTCTTTGATGACTAGTCTAGAGCAACTGGATTGACCTAATGTTTCATACTTAAAATCTTGTAGCAAAAGTGAACTTTAACGACCACTGAGGCATCCTTTGCACCTTCAGACCAAGATGGTTATCAGGGAAGCTTGGGATACATAGATTCCATCCAGGAATCTCTTACACAGTGTTTAAACAAATAAGCAAACAACAGGAGCAACAAGGATAGGTGTGTTATAATTAAATGAAGGTACACAGATGTGCATCTCCCACATAGATGAGTAGTTGAATCAATTAGTCCAAAAAAAGAAAAGATGTGCATTTATTGAATTTATAAGAATTTGAACAGCAAACAATCTGTTTTAAAATTTTGACTTTATTTAATGATATGTAATGGGCAAATATATTTTAAAACTTTAAAATGTCCTTTGAAAATACACATATATCCTTTGCTCCACTCATGGACATCTATGCTGTAGATAGTCTTATCTAAGGGCACAAATATTCAAGGGTAAAAAACTGAAAGCTGCTTATATGTCCATTAATAGGATAATGTTTCAATAAACTATGAAACACTTATTTCATGGGATACTATGCAACCATTAAAAATAGTGATAGCCTCTAAATGAACAGACATAAAAAGTATACAAGATAATTTCTAAAAAACATATAAATATATATATCACATATGCATGGCATCTGACACTTCTTAAAATCATATATTAAAAAATTAATATCTCTCCATAAAGATATTGATATATAAAAAATACATGAAAGGATCTCGTGGTAAGATATCCCCCAGAGATGTCCATATTGTAATCCCAGAACCTGTGACTATGTTGCTATATGGCAAGGGAGAATTTAGGTTATCAATCAGCTGACCTTAAAATAGGGTGATAATCCTGGATTACCTGGATAGGCTCAGTGTCTGTATGCGTAACTGTCCTTAATAAATGAAAGAGGAGGGTCAGAATTAGAATCAGAGTGATGGAACCTGCAAAAGACTCAACTTGCCATTGCTGGCTTGGAAGATGGAGGAGGGGGTAAATCAAAGAATGAAGCTGCCTGTAGAAGCTAGAAAAGGAACCAGATTCTCCAGTAGAGCCTCCAAAAAGAAACCACCCTACTGACAACTTGATCTTAGTCCAGTGAGATGTGTTTCATACCTCTGGCCTCTACAACTATAAGATCACAAATTTGTATTGTTTTAATCCACTTAAACTTGGACTAATTTGTTACAGCAGCAATAGAAAATGAATATAGATGCATCAGAAAGAATAAGTTATCTTTCAAGGAGTAGAATTAAAGTGTGAAAGAGAAGATACTTTTGGGTTTTTACACTTCACAGTTATTTATCTTGTTTTTATATGAACATATATACCCTTTGTAATTTAAAAGATTTGCTTAAGCCCGTGGGGTTGCTCATGAGAGAAGAGTGACATACAACTCTAAAAAAGAAAGTGTGCACTCTCTCCTCTAAGTAATGTCCTATTAAGGATGTTGGAGAGAGAAGGGATAACTTCATTCCATTTGCATCAAAGCAGGCTTCCTGGTAGAAGTGGGATTTAAACTGGATCTTAAAGAATAGATATAATATTGGGGCGCCTGGGTGGCTCAGATGGTTAAGCCTCTGCCTTCAGCTCAGGTCGTGATCCCAGGGTCCTGGGATCAAGTCCCACATGAGCTCCCATGCAGAGAGCCTGTTTCTCCCTCTCCCTCTGCACCTCCCACTGCTCATGCTCTCTCTCTCTCTCTCTCTGTATCTGTCTCAAGTGAATAAAAAAAAAATCTTAAAAAAAAGAATAGAATATTGACAAGCAAAGACAGAGACATCAAAATGAAGGGACAGTGCGAACGAAGGATACACCAGGCACTTTGGAAGTCCATCAGGTTTCATTCTCATGGTATATAGCAGAACAGTAGGACTTAAAGCCTGCAAGAGGGTTTCAGCCTGATCCCAGAGGCTTGGATGAGCTCCAGTGCACATAGGCTTCATTTGCAAGGTGATATAAACCAGTGACAGTGTTGGCATGGGGGGAAAGATTGATTGCATTACTTTTTAAGATGAATCCTTCAGTGTGGAGGGATAAAGGGAGACTGGACAGGAGAACCCCACCAGGGTCTAGGCCTTGAGATAAGGACAAAATGAGAGGGGGCAATGGCTAGATATTTGGGAGACACTGCGGAAGCCAGGTCTGGAAGGCTTAGTTACTCACCAGCTGTGGACTGGCAAAAGAAGGAAGCAAATAGGAAATGTGCGCATGACAGCAGGTTGGACTATACTGAGTTTTTGATGCCAGGAGAGTCTCCTGCGTAGATGCCACGTGGGCGGTGGGAGAAGGGTGACTTATACAGCTCCAGGACTGGGCGGGCCATGGCCGAAAACTGGACAGCAACCAGGTGCATCTCCACAGCAGGATTCACCTCTCTGCCACATCCTCGCCCCTTCTCTTGGCCGAAATGCTTCCCCTGCCTGCTATCCCAATGAAATTTTATCCCTAGGATAGTGGTCATTTGTTCTTCCCATACCTGTCCTTAGCGTTTCTACTTCATGGATGGAGTGGCTCTGAAGTCTCGCACGCTGGAACATTCTGAAGGGTGCGTGTCTCTCTCCATGTGCGGCAGCTGTGCGCAGGTCTCTCCCTGAGCCTTCCAGCTAGAAATTCCCCAGCATCCCTGAGCAGCCTGCGCTCACGGCCCACACTATTTGGAAATCTGTTTTTATTCCTCACTTGATCCTTCCATTAGAAAGATCTTTTCTTCCCTACATCTGCTAAAAAGAGAGGCATGACCTGCTTTTTATATGCCTCAAAAAGGTAATTAGTTCAAGACTCCAATATGCACAATTAAATATTTCTTTTATGGACATTATGTCTTTAATCTGAAAGCCTTCTCAAGTCTCACTGAAAATAGTGCTAAGTGAGCGACTGGTAAAAAGGAGAAATCAAAGAATGGACAGGACAGACTGCTTCCTTTGGGAGGATTCACTCCATTTGAGTTCTGCAGACATGTGCACACCAACAGGGTCCCCCTGATCCCAGAAGAGGATCTCCCACCCCAAGACTCTTACATTAGATCTGAAGAACCTGTTTCTCGTAAGCCTTTTCCTCTTAGTACTCAGGGGGAACAAGGGACCAATTATTATTAGCTTAATTGTGCTATTGTACCAAAAGAAGTATTTGATATCAAAATGCAAGACATTTTTCTGACCACATCCTGCTGACCCATTCAAACTTATCCCTGATTTGGGGTTTTTGAATTAAACATGCTTGGGGTCTACCCCCAGCCATCCTTGGAATGACATTCTCATCTCTTTACTTTTACAAAAGGAGAGGACCATACCAATATTGCTTTAAAAATTCCAAGTAAGAAGGCTGAGAATTGCCTTCTTTCCCTTACTTTCAATATGAAATAATAACCAATAGGACTCTAGGGAATGTAAAGTTTTATAACCCCCACTAGCCTCTCTACTCAGCCTTGAATGCATATTCTCCATCATCTCCACTTCTATGAAATTATCCCTACTTTTTTTGTCTTCAATATTTTTCCTTCAGTTTATTCTCTGGATGATCACTTTGGATCACATGGGTTGATACTGAAATGGCCCCTCCTTGGTAAGGATACATTTCATCATGGAGTTCCTGGTCACTGTGGAGTATTTCTGAATTTCCCTCTGAACATCCATGTATGTTCCCTTCCGCATTCTCTGCCAAAATACCCAGCCACATTTATGAATGTGTATTTAAAGGGAAACTGAACTATCACTGTATTTAAAATACTAAAATACTAAAACCTGTATTTCAACAGGTTTTTAAAATGTATAGGACCTTACTAACTGTATTAAAGTTAATGTGTTTACCTTTTCAAAAAAACAAAACAAAAAGAAAAGTGAAGTATAATGTATAGGGCCTTGAAGATGATTCCATGAGCACACATACAAAATAGTTTTTCCAAGGATCTCTTTGAATCAGTTTCTTGAAATGGCAACTGAGCAAATGCTACATAATTTCCCCTTCATCACCTTCAGGGTTAGAGAAATAACGTGATGTCCCCAAACAAACATGCTGGCACTGGGGCAGAGGGGGTAAATAGGAAAAGCATTTTCACTTTTAGGTTATGATGGAGAGTCAGCATAGCCCCAAGAGTTGCCAAGGTCCCTAAGCAAAGAAGCCAAGAACCGGGTCGGTTCTCCTATCAGTGACCATTACATATTCTTCCTAATTACCTTGTCACTAGAAGGAAAGGGATAATGACAGACTCGAGCCATTGACCAGACCTTTATTAAGGCTTAAGCAGGAGATCTGAGCTTCTTGTATCCTAGCACTCACCAAGAGGAAAATTCTGGCAAATTTGAAGAGTGTACAGATGCTACCAAAACCCAGAATTTGGCAATTGCTGCAAAACGTTCTTCAGACAGCTGCTGAAAATTATTTCTAATAAGTAGGAGGATGGAGGTAGGATACCAGCTGCTGGGAGAGTGGGGGAGGGAAGCAACCTAATTTCGGGATTGGAGACTAAGCAAAGAAATCTTACTTCCCAGCTTGGAGTCCCAATAACAAATACACACACACACACACACACACACACACACACACACACACACACACACACATGATTTCTGTTACTTTTTGGCAATTTATAACTTGGCAGTTTATAACATCTAACATCTGACTGTCAGGCTACACAGAAATATTAGCAGAGTCTGAATCTATTTCCCTCTCTCATCTGCTTAAGTTAATGTAGCATCAGTCTTTGGGGCTTCCAAAACACAGCATATTTACTATTACGGAGCATATAGAGTCAGTTTAAAATAAATAACATTTAGCAATTCATCAAAATTATTTAACTAGATTTTTATCAGTAGGGCAAGAAGTTATTCCAGAGACCTGTGTAGTTAGTTACATCAGAATTTGGGCTACCAGTTCTCACCTTCATCTCCAGAAGATCAATAATCATCTTATCGAAAAGCAAACAGGAAAGCTGGAATCATCAATTCACACTGATGTTATAGAACTGTAGACACTATTATTTCTATAATAGTATCTACATTATAATAGTATAATAATTTATACTATATAATTTATACTATACTTATAATAGTACAATTTATACTAATAATTTATACTATACTTATAATAGTATAATAATTTCTCATAGAAATTATTATATTTCTCACAGAAATCTTTATCCAAGTATTTATCATCCAGTATTTTTATTGTCCATTTACTTGTCTGTTCCCTCTGAGGACTACAGGCTTCCTAACACCAAAGATTTCTTAATATAAGCTTCCCAGCAGAGTATCCAGCATACAGCTGGTAGTCAACACATTCTGCTGAATGAACAAATACGCGTGTGTGGCTAGTAGCGTGGAGAGAGAACGGAAGTGCTGATTGATTCAGCTCAGCCCACGTGACCAAGGTTTGCTCACCAGCTAGTTTTGATCATCACTGCTGTCCACCGAGCCTTGGAACACAATGATCCCAATTTTTCCCCGACTTTCTCATCCTTTCTACATTTTTAAAAATAGACTTCACTTTCTTAGAGCAGTTTTGGACTCACAGCAAAATCGGGCAGAAAGTACAGAGTCTCCATCAACCCCTACCCCCTCCACACACAGGCACAGCCTCTCCCACTATTATTTTTTGTTTTGTTTTGTTTTACATCCTGTTCCACAGTAGTACATTTGTTATAATCAGTGAACCTACACCAATACATCATTATCACCCAAAGGCCATGGTTCACGTCAGGGGTCACCCTTTGTGTTGCACATTCTATGGGCTTTGAAAAATGTATAATAATCCACCATTGTAGTACCCCTACCTTAAACATTTTCTGTGCTCTGCCTTACTCATCCTTCCCTGCAACCCAACCCCTGGAAACTGTTGATATTTTTTATTGTCTCCATAGTTTTGCCTTCTGCAAATGTCATATGGCTGGAATCAAATAGTATGTAGCCTTTTCAGATTGGCTTCTTTCACTTTTCATGGCTTAATAAGTACTTATTTCTACTAGTTCTCATTCTTTCTGGGGAGGAACCTACAAATTCATTGTCTCAATCCTGACTGCACCTACAATCGTCTGGGCAGATTTTAAAGACACAGATGCCCAGGTACATGCCAAAGACTTATTTAATCAGTCTGGGGTGGGTCCAGGCCATCAGTATAATGTAATATCTCCCTAAGAGATGCTCCCCAAGTGATATGACCAGAGTTGAGGACCACGACTATAGTTGGTGCATTTGTTCTAAACACCTCAGAGTTGATGAGTGTCTCTAACAAAGGAGGCTGTGACTCTGTCCACCACATGTCCCACATATAATACCTTATTTTAAAATAATTACCAGGGACGCCTGGGTGGCTCAGTAGGTTAAGCGGCTGCCTTCGGCCCAGGTCATGATCCCAGGGTCCTGGGATCGAGTCCCACATCGGGCTCCTTGCTCAGCAGGGAACCTGCTTCTCCCTCTCTCTCCCTCTGCTTGTGCTCTGTCAAATAAATAAAATCTTTAAAATAAAATAAAATAAAATAATCACCAAAGTTATTATCTCACATCATCTCTAGCACTGCCCAATTTTTTTTCACCTCTGCCAGCTTGTAGTGTCATTAAGAGTGTAGATGACTTGGGGCACTCAGTCAGTTGAGCGTCCAACTCTTGATTTCAGCTCAGGCCATGACCTCAGGGTCATGAGATTGAGCCCCATGTCAGGCTCTGCGCTTAGTGGAGAGATTCTCTCCCCTCTGCCTCTTCCCCTGCTCTCTCTCTCAAATAAATAAATCTTAAAAAAAAAAAGAGTATAGCGGCTCTTGGGTGGCTCAGTCAGTTAAGCATCTGCCTTCAGCTCAGGTCATGGTCCCAGGGTCCTGGGATCGAGCCCCGCATCGGGCTCCCTGCTCACTCTCCCACTCCCACCTCCCCCTCACCACCACCACTTAGAAACAAGAGAACAAGGCAAAGGGGAAGAACTGTCACCTGGCATCTGAGGTGGGACCCTAGAAATCTACAGGGAGGTACCAAAGATTAGAGGCTTGATACAGCAGCTTCCTCCAGAGCCTGGGCCCTGACAGGCAGGAAGTTGTCCTCTATTGCCTTTTCAAAAGCTAGAGCAGTTCAAGCCAGCCTGCATAACGCCATTCTCTACTTGGAATAGATTCTTTGCATTTCAAGGTGATTTCATGGACTTGATAAGGTTTTCTCATTGTATGTATCATTTGACAGGAAAATACCCATTCTTGATAGAAAAATTTAGAGAAATTGAATGCTTTGAGAATTTTAAGCCTGTGTTAAAAAACAACTAATGTCTTCTGCAGTTCTAACTCAAAATTTGAGGACAAATGGACAAACTAAATGGACAGGTAATTTTTATCCTAAGCGATGAATCATAAAATGCCTCCACAAGAGGTCTCTCTCTCTCCACCTCTCTATGTCCCTCCCTTCCTTCCTCCCCCTTCTTTCCAGCATTTGTAATTACTATATATACATTTATGAAGAAACTTAGAGTTGCATTAATCTTGACAAATTCATAGAGCAAGGACAGCAGCTTCTTTTTATAAAACTCTTCTAGATAAATCTATTTTTATAGATATTTTATACGCAATCCAAAGATGTTGCACTTTTTTGCTTGTTGAGATAGTCCATATTTTTCAGCTTTTTGATTTAGCATTTTGAGATAGCAATCCACGGTCCTCCTTTATGTCATATGGCATATGCCCAGTCCTTCATACGGCCATGTTCACAACTTCATGGAGAAACTTTAGTCCTGATCCACATCAATCTGCGGTTGACCTGAGTGGAAAGTTTCACTATTTTATCAGATGGCTTGGGTCCACAATACCTAATCAGATAATGCCATGTTATATTAGGAGATCTACAAAGCCACTCATTGCAAGAGTTTACATAGAGAAATATCTGTGAATAAGCTTCTCTGACAAAAACTCACCTTTGACTGAACCTCATTCTTCACACACACTTTTTTTTAAGATTTTTTTTTTTATTTATTCATTTGAGACGGAGAGATACAGAGAGAGAGAGAGAGAGCATGAGCAGGGGGAGGTGCAGAGGCAGAGGGAGAAGCAGGCTCTCCGCTGAGCAGGGAGCCCGATGTGCGATCACGACCTGAGCCGAAAGCAGAGGCTTAACCATCTGAGCCACCCAGGCGCCCCCCACACACACTTCTAATTCACATTCATTTCATTGATCTTCTTCATAAAAATATTTCTAACTCAACATTAAAACAGTCATCACAAAAGATCTTAATTAATAGCTAAATGCCATCATCATTACAGATATTTTTTTCATGGTACCATAACATTCCTGTGTTGAATATGAGCATTAAAAATGTTACTTATGGGCGCACCTGCGTGGCTCAGTCGTAAGCGTCTGCCTTCAGCTCAGGTCATGATCCCAGGGTCCTGGGATTGAACCCTGCATTGGGCTCCCTGCTCAGCAGGAAGCCTGCTTCTCCCTCTCCCACTCCCCCTACTTATGTTCCCTCTCTCGCTGTGTCTCTCTCTGTCAAATAAATAAATAAAATCTTTAAAAAAAAAAATCTTACTTATGCATAACTGTACCACCAGTTTCTCTAAGCTTCAGAACAGGACACAGGGGACCTTCTTTTCATCATTACCTGCAAGGACACTGAAAATGTGGGCACTGGTGCTCCACACCACAGACTGCTGAGGGGTATGGGCTGATGGTAAGCGGCTGTGTGGGCCCCCCTACCCCACCGGAACCAGGCCTCCGAAGTGAGGGGCCTAGCAGAGGCAGCCTGCCAGGAAAACTGGCAAGTGAGGATTTGAATAGTTCTGGAAGATCCCAATCTACTATTTGGAAACTTCTGGACAGATAATCTCTCAAGTCTCCAGGTCTAACATGCTATGATTTGAATAAAGTATGTGTCAAAACACTGCTAAAGTTTACTCTTTTAAGCATGCCAGCATTTACATCATCAATTTTCTTAGCATAGAATAAACCAACAAACCTGAGTTCCAGTCCACAAATTCTGAAATCCTTAAGCTTAAAAGCACTTTGATTTAGGAAGTCATTAGTCCCCAGAACTGATAATTCTCTGGGAATATGTGAAATAAAGGGATATATGATTTTACGTATGGAATAGGGTCATCAGAACAGCGTAATCAAATATGTTCTACCTACACCCTTGCCCTGATGGCAATATAGTATTAACTACTTTAGCGAATTAGGAAAACATTTTGACCTAAGACAATAGTTTGTGCATAATGGGTACTCAGTAAATATTTATCTACTATTACTATTGTCAAGGATAGTTAGGCACCTCATATGCAAACACAGTTTTATCCTTGGTGAAGGAAGGAAACAAAACAATGAGAAGATAAGGTCTCTGAGAATACTAGTTCATTAACAAGCGTTCTTATATTCTGGGAACTGACAGAGTTCATGTGCCTGTTAGGGTGCTCTCTTGGATTCCTAGCCCCAGTTCCGATGCGTGACGAGGAGGTTTCACCAGACCAACAAGCGATTCTCTGAATATCCGCAGGGTGTCCTGTCATTCCACTCAATTCTGACACTATCTACTCAGTCATAGCATCAGATCCCACAGGGTAAGGGATCAGTCCTGCAAGACTCCCCCCACCTACCCTTGCACCCACTTCAGACCCCGGGCACAAGTCCAGGTTTTCACCTGTGCTTCTGATGAACTGACTATAGATTAGAGGTTCCAATGACCTCTTCCTTCTTTGGGTTTGATTAATTTGCTGGAGAGGCTTATAGGACTCAGAGAAACATTTCACAGTACTTACGAGATTACTGGTTTGTGATAAAAGAGTATAACTCAGGAAGAACCAGATGGAGGAGATGCATAGGGCAAAGTATGTAGAAATGGGCACAGCTTCCATTCCTTTTCCAGGTACACCACTGTCTCCACACCTCATTGACCCAGAGGTTCTCCAAACCCAGTCCTTTGGGGTTTTCACGGAGGCTTCAATATATAGGCATGGTTGATTAAATCACTGGCCATTAGGAATGATTCAACCTCCAGCCCCTCTCTCCTCCCAGGATGTCAGGAGGTGGGACTGAAAGTTCCAACCCTCTGATCACAAGGTTGGTTGCCCTGGCAACCAGCCCCCAACCACAGGTAGGATCCAAGAGTCATCTCATTAAAATAGTAAATGAACTAGCAACCTTTGTTGCTTTTGTCACTTAGGAAATTCCAAGGGTTTTAAAAGCTCTGCCAGAAATGGTGATGATGACCAAATATATATCTATTATAAATCACAGTTTCACAAGCTCCTCATTACCAGTGAGTAAGTCAAGCACTGGGAATGAAGCCCCCTGAGATACTGTTTTGCGTTTTTTTTTCCAGCTCCCATGAGTTTTATATTCAAACTTTCAAACCTCCCTTGTATAATATGTAACATCATTGTGCTCTTTCACATAAAAAAGTCCTATGGAATTCTGCTTTCAGCTTAATTTTAAAGCAGAAGTAATAATGTTGTCTTTCTTTAAATGGGAGAGGCGTAAGTTCATTTTTGGGAGGAACACCCAAGTAAGGACTAGGAGCCTAATTCAACATAAGGAATGAATAGGGGAAGCCCTCTGCCACTTGATACTGGAGTTAGAGAGGGCTCCCAGTTATTCTTTTCAAACCCTAATGCACATAAGAATCACCCGGAAATTCTGTTAAAATGCAAATGCTCATTCAGTAGGCCCAAGTGAGACCAGTGAGTCCACATTTCTAACAAGCTCCCAGGTGATGCCCTTGCTGCTGGTTCTAGGACCAAATTTTTTAGTAGCTTGCTTTTAGAAATACCCTGAGAGCCTAAATTAATTGTTCTGGGATGGGGCTCAGAGATAGAGGAGGGGTGAAATTTAAAATAAAATTCCCAAAATGATCACATGAATGTGTAGTTCGGGGTGGGGGGGTAGTTTCTGTTTCTAAATATACTTAAAGACAATAGGAAGATAGGCCAAAAAAAAAGTTTATTAACTGTTTTTACCATTAGCGCCTATGGCTGTTCTAAAATAATCAGATCTTGCAATATATTCACAATTCTATCTGATTTCAAATTTGTTCTTGTTTTTTCCCTAACGAGCTTTACCACTTTCAGCTTAAATCCTAAAAATGCTAATCAGAAGGGAGGAATGTTCTTTTAGCATTAGATATTTATCTTGTACATAAAAGCAGACAGGGGCCACCTGCAGTCTCACAAAGAGCCCAGGGGGAGGCTATTAATAGAGGTCAATTCTGGTTAGCTCCGCCTAACTAGCTAGCCCACTGAGCTCTTCTGAACCTCCATTCCTCATGTGTACAATGAGAGCCTTAGAAAGGATGACCACATCCATGCAGATCTGACACCCTTTGATTCTTTGATTAAGTCACCAATGGCAAACAACACCTCGATCTGTGAGAATTATCTTGTCCTTTAAGGTACCTTTCCTGCAGACTTGCATCATGCCCGTGCTACAAGAGATGCGCGAAATCCTGGCCAGAGCGAGCCTCTGTTCATTCCTCAGTGTCGACCGCCCCCTGCAGGCGCTCCCCGGGACTGACTCTTCCCGCGGTCAGGGCTCGTATCCCTAGAAACACAGACTCACTCTTTCCTTCATTTAGACCATTGGGCACAGGGAAGACGAGGACAGAGCATAAGTGCCTTTTTCATTAGAGAAAAGACAAAGACCAATTAATAAAGACCCAAGAAGAGGAAGGGCACTCAGGGGTTAGAAGAGGGAAGGAAATGAGCCGAGTCTGAGCTGTCTGGGCAGCGGCCTCTGAAAGGGGAGCTTTGTTTTTGTCTAATCCCCTAGCTCCCTCCTTCCTGTTTCATACACATTACTTGCCAGAATCTTGGGATTTTTCACAGCAGAATATGTATATTCTATTATATTGCTACCATAATACATTTTGACCAGAAAGCTTTTATCCCTTTTTATGTGTTAGTAAATGAACGTTCAGTGCTTCTCTATGGCAAAGTTAAACCATCCCGGATAGGGAGAGTATTACCTTTCCATTCCCTTTCATTCAAAGCATAAGAAATTCCTATGATTTACCACAGTGCAAGGGTAATAAAAGTGGGTAGAAGTCATCTTTTCAACATCTAAGCATGTATCTAGAAAAGCTTCTGACTGCCAACAGTCCTAATTATTACTTTGTACCTAATCAATTTAATCAGAGTACATGTAGTCATCTGAATACCATTTGATTCTGGTGATAATGGAGGTAGGGCACATTTCCATTTTGCTCACGAATGCCTTAAAATATGTGTCTGCCTTATATCGCGGATGATTGTACTTTCTGCTCAGAATTCTGTGAAGTTAATGATTCTTCCCATTTCCCGGAAAACCTTTTTTCCTTTTTGTTTGGATGAACGAGTAGTTATTTTCCCTAGATCTAAGTTTCAGAAGTGGTGCATTTCTACATCTAAGGCCGAGTAACACATAGTCAATGAATGTACATTCATGTGTGTTTCATGGGACATCAACGTTGTATCTTAAATGCCTTTTCCTATGGTCATCTCCAGGCTTCTTACGCCTTAATTAAGGCATCAGGATGGCTATATGGAACTGTAGTAGCCAGTGATGTGTTGGAAAGGCAGGGGACAATATTCAGAAGAGGAGTCTAGTTATTATAAACTACCTGCGTTTCCCAGAGAAGCAGAAAACAACAAGAATGCTGCATTCCGGGGCGCCTGGGTGGCTCAATTGGTTAAGTAACTGCCTTTGGCTCAGGTCATGATCTCAGGGTCCTGGGATCGAGCCCCACGGCGGGCTCCCTGTTCAGCTGGGAACCTGCTTCTCCCTCTCCCTCTGCTGCTCCCCCTGCTTGTGCTCTCTCTCTCTCTCTCTGTCAAATAAATGAATAAAATCTTTTTAAAAAATGCTGCATTCAGAGAATAACATGAGTCCCACCACCTCCCTTGGCTCCTGCCTGCCTTCCTTCCTCTCTAATGACAATAGCGCTGACCTGGAGGGCAGGGAAATGGAATATCCCGGGGCTCCAAACACAGTGACACCTACCCAGGTCCTTGAGCCATGGGTACGTTCTGAATGTGTACATTTTTTTTTTTTCCTCAGTGCCACAAACAGACCCTGGTTCATTGCGACAGAAGTTTTAAAATTTGGAGGTTAAATTAACTCTGCTTGCCCTTAGGTATGAACTCAGTTCCAAACATCTAGCTTTGGACCAGGTGAGGAGTACATTGTTTCGTTTCTTTTTACCCAGTTTCTTTCTAACCCATTCATCGTCTGAGGATGGAATTATTTTTCATTAAATTTTTATTTTGATATAATTGTAGATTCACATGTACTTGTAAAAAGAATGCAGAGAGATTGCATATACCTTTTACCCAGTCTCCTCCCAATAGTAACATCTTACAAAACTATAGTATCACAAGCAAGATACTGACAGAGCCAAGATACAAAAGCTTTCCATCACCACAAATAGCCCTCAATGTTGCCTTTTTATAGCTACGCTCACTTCCCTTCCACCCCCACTTCTTTCTTTACCCCTGGCAACCACTAATCTCTTCTTCATCTCTATGAATTTGTCATTTCAAGAACATTCTATAAGTAGAATCTTGTAGTATGTAACCTTTTGGAAAGTACTTTTTTCACTTAGCATAATTCTCCAGAGATCTTTCCAGACTGTTGCTGAGTAGTGTTCCATGGCATGGATGTACCACAGTTTATTTCACCTTTTACCCATTGACAGACAACTGGATTGTTTCCAGTTGGAGACTATGAAGAATAAAGCTGCTATAATGTTCCTATATAGGCTTTTGGGGTGAACACAGCCTTAATTTCTCAAAGATAAATTCCCAGGAATACTGTTGCTGGGTCATAGAGTAGTTGCGCATTTCATTTTTTAAGAGACACTTTTTAGAGTGACTGCACCATTTTACATTCTCACCAGCAATGTATGAGGGATTCTGTTGTTCTAAATCCTATCAATGTTTGCTGTCACTGGGGTGTCTGGGTGGCTCAGTCGTTAAGCATCTGCCTTCAGCTCGGGTCATGATCTCAGGGTCCTGGAATCGAGCCCCGCATTGGGCTCCCTGCTCCGTGGGAAGCCTGCTTCTCCCTCTCCCACTCCCCCTGCTTGTGTTCCCTCTCTCACTGTGTCTCTCTCTGTCAAATAAATAAATAAAATCTTTTAAAAAAAAATTTGCTGTCATTATGTTTTTAGTTTAGCCATTCTGAGAGGTATGTAGTGCTACCTCATTGTGGATTTTATCTGCATTTCCCTAATGGTTAATGATGTTCATCATCTTTTTGTGTGCTTATTTGTCATATGTCTGTCTCTTCAGGCCTTTTGCCCATTTTCTAATTAGATTTTTTTTCTGTTGGATTTTGAGAGTATTTTGTTTATAGCAGCTACTAGTCCTTCATCAGATATGTGATTTTTAAGATCTTCTCATCTCTAGTTTGTCTTTTCATCTTCTTCATAGAGTCAAAGAGCCAACGCTTTTAATTTTGATTACATCCAATTTATCAAGTTTTCCTTTTATGCAACATTCTTTTAGTGTCAAATCTAAGAACACTTTGCCAGGCTTAGGATCCCAAAGATTTTCTCTGTTTTTTCCATGTCTTATATTTAAGACTATGATCCATTTTGACTTAGTTTTTTTTTTAATTTTATTATGTTATATTAATCACCATACATTACATCATTAGTTTTTGATGTAGTGTTCCATGATTCATTGTTTGACTTAGTTTTTTATAAGGGATGAGACTTAGTTTTAAATTTTGTTTGTTTTTGTTTGGAGTTTTGCCTATAAAAGTCCAATTACTCCAGTACTATTTGTTGAAAGGACTATCTTTCCTCCATTAAATTGCTATTGCAATTGGCAATAATCACTTGGGCATATTTGTGTGGGTTTATTTCTAGATTCCTCACTCTGTGCCATTGATCTACATGTCTATCCCCGACCAGTACCACACAGTCTTGATTACTGAAGCTATACAGAAAGTCTTCAAATTGAGTAGAGTGAAAAATAAATAAGTAAATATTGAATAAAGTGAATCCTACTTTATTCCTCAAAATTATTTTAGGGGCACCTGGGTGGTTCAGTCAGTTAAACGCCCGACTCTTGACTTCAGCTCAGGTCATGATCTTGGGGTTGGGGGACTGAGTCCCATGTCTGGCTCGGTGCTCAACACAGAGTCTGCTTGTCCCTCTCCCTGCCCCTCCCCCACCCTCAACCCACCCCGAGTATGCACACACATTCTCTCTATAAATAAAATCTTTAAAAACATTTTAGCTAGGGTGCCTGGGTGGCTCAGTCATTAGCGTCTGCCTGTGGCTCAGGTCATGATCCCACGGTCCTGGGATCGAGTCCCACATCGGGGGAAGCCTGCTTCTCCCTCTTCCCTGCTTGTGTTCCTGCTCTTGCTATCTCTCTGTCAAATAAATAAATAAAATCTTTAAAATATATATATATTTTAGCTATTCTAGTTCCTCTGACTTTCCATGTAGATTTCAAAAATAATCTTGTCTATATCTAAAAACATGGAAATTTGATAAGAAATGCATTAAACCTTTCTATCAATTTGGGGAGAATTTACATTTTTACTACATTGAACATCTCCATTGATCTAATCTTCTTTGATTTTTTTTAATCTTCTTTGATTTCTTTCATCGGCATTGCATAGTTTTTAGCACACAAGTCTTGAGGATGCTTTGTTAGACTTACACCTAAGCACTGCATTTTTTTAAACAGTTGTAAATGGTATTGTATTTCTAATTTTGGTATCCATGTGTTCATTCTAGTATACAGAAATACAATTGATTTTTATGTGTTGATCTTGTATTCTGGTACTTGGCTGAATTTACTTCTTAGTTCAGGAATTTTTTTTTTTGTACATTCTTTGGTATTTTCTATGTTGGCAATCATATCAACTGCAAATAGGACAGTTTTATTTTTTCCTTTCCAATTTGTATGCTTATTTCTTTATTACACTGACTAGGACTTCCAGCACTATGCTAAATAAGAGTGAGATTGAACATCCTTCCCTTGTTCTAATCTTGGAAAAATTCAGTCTTTTGCTATTAAGTATAATGTTAGCTGTACACATTGTGTATTATTTCAATTCTTTTAAATCGGTTGAGGTTTCACTTTATGGCCCAGAATATGGTCTTTCTTTATATAGTTTCCATGGGTATTTGGGAAGAATGTGTATTCTGCTGTTCTTGGGCAGAATGTTCTTTAAGTGTCTATTTGATTCTATTGGTTGATATAGTTTTGAGATCTTCTAGATCCTCTTTGATTTTCTGTCTAGTTGCTCTAACAATTGTGGAGAAGTGATTGTTGAAGTCTCCAGCTGTAATTGTGGATTTTCTGTCTCTTTCAGTTCTATCAGTTTTTGCTTCATTTGTTTTGAGATATTTAAGATTCCTTTGTGTTCTTAATGAATCAGTTCTTTAGTTATTTTGTAATGTCCCCTTTGGGCATTTTTCTCTACCAATAACCTTTACTAATAAAATTTCTTTATCTGATATTAATAGAGCCACTCCTGTTTTCCGTTGTCTGTTTACATGATACAATTTTTTCTATCCTTTTATTTTCAACTTGTTTACATCATTATATTTGAAGTGAGTTTCTTGGAGACAGTAAATAGTTGGGTCATGTTTTTTAATCCAGTCTGCAAATCTCTGTCTTTTATTTAATGCATTGAGACTATATATTTAATGTAATTATTATCTTAGGGTTTAAGTCTCCCGTTAGATTTTTTGTTTTCTGTTTGTTCTGTTTTTTGTTTCTCTGGTTTTGTTTCCTGCTTTCTTATGGGAAACGAATATTTTTCAGAATTCTATTTGGATTTATCTGTAGTGTTTTTGAGTATGTCTTTTTGGTATAGCTTTTTTAATGGTAGATTTAGGAATTATAATTTATCACAATTTAATGTTATCATTTTACCTGTTTGAATAAAATATAGAAATAAAGAAAGACAAATACCATATGATTTCACTCATATGTGGAATTTAAGAAACAAAAAGATGAACATATTGGGGTGGGGGAGAAAGAAAAAAGAGGAAAACAAACCATAAGAGACTCAAACATAGAGAACAAACTGAGGGTTGGTAGAGGAAGGTGGGTGGGGGATAGGCTAGAGGTATGAAGGGATTAAGGAGGGCACTTGTGATGATGAGTACTGGATGTTGTATGTAAATGAT
This sequence comes from Eumetopias jubatus, assembly GCF_037043125.1. Lineage (NCBI taxonomy): Eukaryota > Metazoa > Chordata > Mammalia > Carnivora > Otariidae > Eumetopias > Eumetopias jubatus. The sequence goes on along the minus strand of NW_028274822.1, from coordinate 53,743,809 downwards.
AAAGCACTAAATTCTATTCCTGAAACGAGTATTGCACCATACGTTAACTAACTAGAATTTAAATAAAAATTTGAAAAGAAAAAATAAAATAAAAGTGTTCTGTCTTAGACTCATAAATACAGAGAACTGGTAGTTGCAGAGGGGTGGAGGTGGGGGTTGAGGAGATGGGCAAAATAGAAGTGAAGCAGATTGAGAGGAACAAATCTCCAGTTATAAAATAAATCAGCCGTGGGATGAGAAGTAAAGCATAGGAAATAGTCATTAATATTGTAATAACATTGTATGGTAGCAGATGGTAACTAACTGTGGTGAGCATTGTATAATGTATAGAACTGTTGAATCACTACGTTGAACACCTGAGACCAATACAACATTGTCAACTTTTTGGTTCTGGGTTGGGCTTATGTAGTTGGCCATATTTTTTATGTATACCAAAACCAGGTAACTGCCACAAATAAGAAAACTTGGAAAGCCATGAAAATTTAGTTTCCATCTAAAGGAACTCAGATATAATTATAGAACCACTACTGGTAATATTTTAGAAACCATGGAAAAAGTACCAGGAGAAAAGTAAATATTATCTCAGTTTTCAAAAGAGAAGACTCCAAAAGTTGCAAATAGTTAATCTAATGTGAATTCTTGGAAAAATTCCAGAAGGAATTTCTAAACAGATGGTTTGTGATGATTTAGAAAATAAGAACTACCAAGATTTACTAACAAGGCATATATAGAACTACCTCTATCTCCCTCTTTGAAATGGTTGAGACAGACACATCAGAGGAGTGTAATTGCATTTAGGATAGTATTTAAAACAGTGGATCACTATAGGCTTGCATTAAAGAATAAAGATCAGAAAAAAATTAAAAATAAAAATAAACATTATAGAAATATGGGCTGGGTGATAGGGGAATGTCTGAAACAGCCTTAGAGCAAAAACTATATATATTATTGATGGACTGAGTCAGCTTGGAAGATCACTGATTCACCCAATCCCAGTCAATAATTTGACAAGTAACTGGGTAAGAAAACAGATGGCATCATTACAGGGAAGGTACGAGATGATTAAGACTATAGAAGTCATACAGATCTAGCCTTTGTTTCTGAGTTTACAAACTTGTCAGCCTCAGCTTCCTCGTTTGTAAAATAGAAGTAATAATGCTTCATAATTACTATAATAATACAGAATATTAGTGTGATAGGTAAGACATTGTAAGTAAAGTATTTAAATGCATAGGACCTTGTAATACTCACTGATTTGGGGTATTGCTATGTTTGCTTCTGTTATCACATATGCTGGTGACACATAACTGGCAAGAACAGTTGATCGATTGCATGTATTTCATGGGATTAATCTTTGACTTCAATTTATTTATTAAAGGGTTTTATTTATTTATTTGAGTGAGAGAGAGAACATGAGCAGGGGCAGGGGGAGAGGGAGAAACAGACTGCCCTGCTGAGCAGGGAGCCCAATGCAGGGCTCAATCCCAGGACCCTGGGACCATGACCTGAGCCGAAGGCAGATGCTTAACTGACTGAGCCACCCAGGCATCCCCCTTTGATTTCATTTTAATAAGAACTAAAGTGTCAAAAATTGGAATGACTTAACATCATTTGATATGAAGATCTAAACATTGTCCAAAGGGAGCTTACCAGAAGTTCAGAGTGTGCTTATAGGCCGAACAATCCAGAGCTTTGTCAGGCCATATCCCAGAAGGATTTTCTCTGTAAAATAGATGATAACAGCCATTCTGTATTCTGCACTTGTCAGCCCACATTTGAAGTTTAAGTTTGGTTCTGGGTGCTTTGTTGTCAAAGAGAAAGTTACAAACTGGCCCAACTTTAGAGATGAATTGTCAAGGTAGTGGACAGCCTGAAGTCTTGACACAAGAGGACGAGATAAAGGGGGCATGTTACCTGGAGAAGAAAAGGCTTAGCTGGAATAGACAGCTGTGTTCAAAACAACTGAGGACTATTGCATGGAAGAGATGTCTTTTTTGTGACCTTTTGGCAAGCCAGTAGTGAGGGTAGACATGGAGCATTTGACAAAGGGGATTAGAAGAAAACCAACATTATAAGAATTATTGAAGAGTCTGTCTTTAGCTGCTTTTTGTTCTTCCCAAAGTGAAGTCAGAATATGAAGCACTTTGTGAAAAATCGATCAGAACTCTTTTACATGGGTTTTAACCACTCCAATTTGTCAATGTCAACTTACATCTATGAAGGACATCTGCTCTGCCCTGACACTTTTTAAATTGAAGGAAACACTGTACTCAGCTCAAAGCAGCATTTAGGTCACTATTCCCCCTGCCCCCTCCACAGCATCACGGTCATGGGCTTTCTACTAAGGAGTACACTTAAATTGTCATCACAGCTTTCTTCGTGATGACATTTTTTCTTTCCTTACTGGTTCATAAACTGACACTATTGGCAACCGTATTTCTGCAATCTCTAACTGCTTATGGAATTACTTTTTTGGATGTCTTAATTATTTCGATGCAATTTGTTCTCAATGCTATATCGAGTTTTAATTATATTACTGTTTTTGCAATTACTAGAGCAGTAAAATTAAACTCACATTTTTACTGTACTTTCCACCAAATAATAGAAGTATCATTTTACTCTTTTCAACCATAGCAATAATAGTCCCTGAAATACTACTATATTATTTAGTGTGCTTAAAACTTACCCTAAATGATAAATAGTATGTCTTTCCAAGAGGGAAAAAAGTGACAGTTTGTTTTTATTATGTTGGTACCCAAATTTGTTGGGAGTTTAATTGCCAAGAAATGAAATAGGGAAGATTAAGTACTTCTCTTAAAGAGAGATTTTTATTTCTGGGCATATCCTCCCAAGAATTGGAAGCAGAGACTCAAACAGATATTTGTACACCCATGTTCACAGCCACTTTATTCTCAATAGCAAAAAGTGGAAGCAACCCAAGTGTCTGTCAGTAGATGAGAGGATCAACAAAATGTAGTCTATACACACAATGGAATCTTATTCAGCCTTAGAGGAAGTTAGTTCTGCCATGCGCTGCACCATGGATAAACCTTGAAGACATTCTATTAAGTGAAATAAGCCAGGCAAGTACTATATAATTTCACTTGTATGAGATACATCTACAGTGGTCAAACTCAGAGAGACATAGAGTAGAAGGGTGGTTGCCAGGGGCTTGGGGTGAGACCGCTTAAGATCTACTCTCAGACAAATACCATATGATCGCACTTACATGTAGACTCTAAACAAACAAAAACTGAGCTTATAAATACAGAGAACAGGTTGGTGGTTGTCAAAGGTGAGTGTTGGGCGTAGGAGAAATGGATGAAGGGGGTCCAAGGGTACAAACTTCCAGTTAGAAAATGAAGAAGTCCTGTGGCTGTAATGTATAGCATGGAGACCATGGGTAACAATACTGTAGTACATGTTTGAAAGTGTTAGGGGTGCCTGGGTGGCTCAGTCAGTTAAGAGTCTGCCTTTGGCTCAGGTCATGATCCCAGGATCCTGGGATCAAGCCCTGAGTCGAGTCCGGCTCCCTGCTCAGTGGGGAGTCTGCTGCTCCCTCTGCCCCTCCCCCTGCTTATGCTGTCTCTCTGTCAAATAAATAAATAAAATATTTAGAAAAAAAAGTCTTGAGACTAAGTCTTAGAAGTTCTCATCACAAGAAAAAACTCTGTGTGGTGCTGGATGTTAACTAGATTTATTAGGGTGATCATTTAGCAATACTCACAGTGAATCATTATGTCCTACATTTGACACTGTCAATCTTATATCTCAATTAAAAAAAAAAGATCTACTTTCTTTGCAAATTTCAAGCACACAGCACACTATTATTAGCTATGATCACTATGCCGCACATCACATCCCTAGAGTTTATTCATCTGATGAAGTTATACTTTTAGTATTCTATTACAAAGTTAATCATTTTCACTTCAAGGACACTGGTTTCAAATTTTGCAGTCTGAGTATTATTGCATTTTTCTCTTCTTTGGCAACCTTACTGATACACTGGGCCAAGCTTGTGTACGTGGTTGCTCCATGACTAACATAAGGGTGTCCTATCTTTGAGTGCGTTAAAGGACATGATAATGAATGGGACTCGGCCAGGCCAAAATCTCGGTTCTGCTAAGCCACAAAACATTAACTGAGCCTAAGCAATTTAGGGAGAAAAGTGGAAAGAGATAGATGTCATGTGAATAGGCCAACACAGAAAAATAATTAATCTAACATGAGAACTAATATTTCTGAATATGCACATGCCCTTTCTTCTTGGCAAATCACCTTTCTTTTGAGGTGAAATGAAGTAATCATTACACTATTTCCTGGCATTTCTTTAGTGTTTCTACACCAGCAACACATATCCATACTGTACATTTTATGTTGAGAGCTGTGGGCTCCACTAAGCGGACAAGGTAAGAGTTCATTTCCTTATATTTAGTGTATGATTAAAGTATGTATTGTTTTATCAGAAATGACTCACCAAAATAGACTATTCAATCCTTTCTGAATGATTGTTCACTTAGAAATCTGGGAATTATGCTTTATTTCATAACAAGTGACCAGGGTAAATGATTGTTGCAATGATGCCTCATTTCCCCATCTCAGCCAGCAGACACTCATTTTTCAAAACACTGGACTTTTGCTTCTTCTTTTGAATATACACCATTTATGAAATAGTCACCACACCATTGCTGCCCCCTAACCATTGGGCACAGCAGCATCATTTATGTTGGCAATATCGTTGCCCTAGGTCAGGTTGCAAAAGAGCCAAAGAAACACATTTGTCATCTAATTCTCAAGTTCTAAGGGGACATGAACTTTAGGTTATAAATGCTTCTAGCTAAGTCTCTCTTTTTCTAGAAGAGATCTTAAAGGGGAAATGAATTCTTTGGTTCGTTGGTTGGTTGGGATTGGGGCCGTGAGCATTTATAAAGTAACCCCACGTGAATCATCATAATAGCACGTAACACATGGCAAATATTTACTTGAGCTGGCAGAACAAATAATTCATGTTTGATAGCTACTTGTAGGATCCATAAAGAACATTCATTTTTAGAACCATTTCCCTTTTGTAATAATGATGTGGGAGGTTTACTTTTGCTGTTAAATTCCAGATCTATTTTAATTTGGCCTCTTTCTCAGTGCAATTGCAAAAAGTAGCTGCTCGTCAAATTCCCAGGTTTTGGTATTATTGAGTCTATCTTTTTTGACTATTGTGTTTAAGTAATTCCATACAAACTTCAAGAATGAGTGCAATCCTATACACTGCAAAGAGGATATTGGGATTGTAGAGATTATCTTTACCATCTATGGATGTGGACCTGGGTGTGCCCGGATCTGATGTGCAAATGGTGTTCATATTTATCAACATTTCTCTAATTTACTGAGCCTCTGTCCATTTTTTATTGAGTTATTTGCATTATTCTTTAATTTGCTAAGTCCACTTTAAATGTTATAGGCGTGAACCCTCTTCATTACATAGGGTGGTACTGCAAATATGTTTCCTACCCAGTGACTATTATTCGTTTTTTTTAAAGATTTTATTTACTTATTTGAGAGAGAGAATGAGAAAGAGAGAGAGAGAGAGAGAGAGCATGAGGGGGGGGAAGGTCAGAGGGAGAGGCAGACTCCCTGCCAAGCAGGGAGCCCGATGCAGGACTCGATCCCGGGACTCCGGGATCATGACCTGAGCCAAAGGTGGTCGCTTAACCAGCTAAGCCACCCAGGCGCCCCCAGTGACTATTATTCTTAACTTTGCTTACAGTGTCTTCTGTTGAACAAAAGTTTTAAATTTTTATGTAGTCCTACTTGTCAATTTTTTTTTATGGCTTTTAATTTCAACATCCTGTTTCTAAAAACCTTTCTCCACCACTTTCTTTTCATTTCTTAGGCTTTCTTTTTTGTCCTCCATAAGGTTTTATAGTTTTTTCCATAAAATTCTGATAGTTTAAAAAAAAGTTTTGGGACACTCAGTCGGTAAGCGTCTGCCTTCGGCTCAGGTCATGATTCCACAGTCCTGGGATCGAGCCCCGCATCAGGCTCCCTGCTCAGGGGGAAGCCTGCTTCTCCCTCTCCCACTCGCCCTGCTTGTGTTCCCTCTCTCGCTGTGTCTCTCTGTCAAATAAATAAAATCTTTAAAAAATAAATAAATAAAAATTAAAAAAGTTTTTAAGTATAGACATTAAGATTAAGTAGGATGCCTGGCTGGCTCAGTCAGAGTATGTGACTCCTGATTTTGGGGTTGTATGTTTGAGCCCCACGTTGCACGTAAGGATTACTTAAAAATGAAATCTTAAAAAAAAAATTATAGGGGTGCCTGAGTGGCTCTGTAGGTTAAGCAGCTGCCCTTGGCTCAGGTCATGATCCCAAGGTCCTGGGATCGAGCCCCACCTCATGCTACCCGCTCAGGGAGGAGTCTGCTTCTCCCTCTCCCTCTGTTCTTCCTTCCTCCCCGCCCACTTGTGCTCACTCACGTGCTCTCTCTCTCAAATAAATAAAAGGATTATAAAACACATTCTTCTATAACATACTAGACAACTTTAAATTTGTAAATATTTGATTTTTAGTCTTTTAATCTATATGGATAGTAGGAATCCATTTTTTTCCATGTGGACACACAGCTCATCTAACACCATTACTAAGTAATTGATCTCTTCCCTGCTTATTTGAATTACCACCTTTGCAATATACTAAATTCAGATAGACACTCAGTTCTGTTTCTGGAGTCCTTATTTTATTCCACTGATTTGTCTATTCCTTCGCTATACCACACTGTTTTCCTCTTTGTAGTTATAAAGTATATTTGAGATCTGATAGGATATTTATCTCCTTTTTTATTTATTTTTTTTATTTTCTGGCTGTTTTTAGACCCCCTCCTCTTAATCATCTTCCATATTTAATCTTCACATGGGCTCTTAAATCCATCTGCTCAAGTTCCGCTGCTACTTAACTCAGTCCTATCACTGGTTATTTAAATTATTGCTATATTGCAACCCCTTCACAGGCTCTCCTCTCATTGTGCCAACCACAGTGTGCTCTCTGAACTCCCTCCGTTAGGAAATTTGATTATTTTGAGGCCTCGTATAATTTTTAAAACAGCTTTATTAAGCTATAATGTACATACCAAACAATTTACTCATTTAAAATGTGCAATTCAATGGTCTAGCATATTCAGATTTGTGCAACCATCACAATTTTAGAGCATTTTCACCACCCCAAAGAAAAAAGTCATACTTTTTAGATATCAACCCCCAACCTTGCCATCTTCCTCCTCCTCCTAGACATTCCAGTCTAGGCAACCACTAATCTACTGGCTGTCTTTAGAGATTTTTTTATTCTGGACACTTTATATAAGTGGAATTGTATAATCTGTAACTGGCCTTTTCCACTGACCATGATGTTTACAAAATTCATCCCTGTTGTAGCATATGTCAGTACTAAACTCTTCCTCACGGCCAGCTAATATTCCACTGTATGGATGAACCACATTTTACCCATTCATCAGCTGACAGACATTTAGTTTGCCCTACCTTTTGGCTCTTATGAATAATGCTGCTATGAACCTCATATAAACTTTAAAATGAGTTTGTTACACTCAAAAAAAAAAAATCTGTGAAAATTTTTATTGCAATTGCGTTAGGTTTGTAGAATAATTTAGGAAAATTTTAATTTTTTTCTTACAATATTACTTCCATCAAGGAAAATTATCTTCCTTTGCATTTATTTAGGCCTTGTTTATTGCCTTCCATAAAGTTTTATAGCTTTCTTCATAAAATTCTATTGCATTTTTTTATAATTTGTACTGATTTTATAACGTTTTGCCATTTTGAATGGATTTTTTTTAAATTTCTATTTGGTGGTGGCAGTAATAGAAAAGCTATTAATTTTTGTGTTTTTTAACCCTGTATCTAGCTATCCTATCGATCTCTCTTATGCATTCCAATAGTTTTTCAGATTTTTATCTTCCAGATAATTATATAATCTGTGAATACACAAAGCTTATGTCTTACTTCACAATATTTATATTCCCTGTATCTTTTTATTTTCTAATTTCATTGGCTTTGATCTCCAGAATGATAAATAATAGCAAAGATATTGGGTATACATCTTTCTCATCAACTTTAACTTTTACTGCAAGCAAGGTTTCAGCAAAAATAAAAGAAATTTAACAATGAAAGAAAAATCACCCTGAATCCCATGTGAAAGTAAGCTTGAAAAATACTGAAAATAAATTGTTTGTATATGTATATAAAGGCAGGAAGTTGGGCACCGCAGTGGCTCAGTCACTTAAGTGACTGCCTTCGGCTCGGGTCATGATCCCAGGGTCCTGGGATCGAGCCCCACATCGGGCTTCCTGCTCAGTGGGGGAGTCTGCTTCTCCCCTCCCCCTGCTCATGCTCTCTCACACTCTATCTCTCTCTCTTTCAAATAAATAAATAAAATCTTTAAAAAAAAATAAAAAGAAGAGGAAAGAAAAGACAGGAAGGATATACACCAGACTGCTACAGGTAGTTCTTTCAAGGGTGTGGGATTCTGGAGAAACAGGGGTGGAGAGGGAGACCCACTTTCTGTTTTATGCACTCCTGTATAGCTTGGCAATGAGCCTTTCCTACTTTGATAATTTTAAAATACATCTTGAAAAAATCCACAGAGTACAAAGTGTGTAAAGACTTTCTTTACATATCAAGATTTAAAGATGTGTGCATTGTTAACGGCTAAAATTTAAGGTTTGTACACTAAGTTCAGTCTCAACTAAATGACACAAAGATTAGACAGACAAGTAAATGATAAGATTGGTAGAGATACTGATATAGTTGCAGATGTATACCAACTGTCTGTTACTAGAAAGTCCAAAAACAAAAAGACGGCCAGAGAAAGGAAGTGGGTAAAAGACAAAGCTTACAGACCAAACAGGACATTTTCTGGGATGGGGCAATCAGAGCTATTATCTCCCTCCTCCAGATGCCTGGGAAAATGTGAATGGGGAAATTATTTCGTGGGCTGAAGAGAATTTTATTGCTCTCTGCATCATCAGACCTTAATGATTTCCTGTCAAAAGTTTTTCCTTCTGAGACACCATGGGGGAGTCTAGTAATCATAGGAAGCCATCTATATTATTCATCCCAGTGTTTAGGGTGCCACATCAATGATAGTGCTCCCACATCTTAGTACTGCTTACATCTTAGAATATGACTAAATGTGCCCCTTCTCTTATTCCCTTTCAGGATTTCCAATGAACACTCCCCCAAACTCCAGATCCGGAGTCACAGTTACCTGAGGGCAGTAAGTGAAGTCTCCATCAACCGAAGCCTGGACAGTCTTGACCCTGCCGGCTTGCTCACATCACCAAAGTTCCGCTCTAGGAATGAGAGCTACATGCGAGCCATGAGCACCATCAGCCAGGTGAGCACCATGGCTGTGGGCCATTACCTGCATAAGGGTTAGTGGACACGGGGCATGAAGTGAGGGGGTGGCCACTTGCAGAGTAACCCACTGATGGATCAGCCTGATCTACATGCTATGCACGTTCAGCTACAGCAAGCACCTGGTATCAGCAGTCTACCAGGGAGGGGGTTCTCTGCAGATGGATAAAGGACACTGCAGAGAGTCCTTGGAAATTCATCAGCAGTCAGTCAGTACCAGCACACTTGCCATTAGGAAGTTGATGGATGAGGTTATAAAGAAGCTTGAAGGATAGGTCAGGGTAGACATCACTGGCAAAAACCACAGCAGTGTCTAATCATAAAAGTTCAAGTATTGAGCAGGTCATTAAGACAGGGGCCCAGGGACAGGAAGTGACAATCTACTTATCTCACCGGGGTCCCAGGTGAATATTGTATCGTGGTAATGAGACAAAAGCCACCTCTAAGAACCAGGGATTAAGACTCAATAAAGGCAACTTAATGCTATATCCAAAATATTCAGCTGAAGGTCCTCCAGGCTCTCCCATTAAAGGTCAGAGAGTGTGGGAGAGGGCGAGGCTACCTAGGATCAAGGGCAGAGAGGACCTGGACTCTTGGAGGACCTGACCCTGCAGCGTTTTGGGGGCTACCAAATGAACCGAAGATACCCCAGGGGCTGGCTTCCTCTGGGAACACAACAAGAAGAGTGTTTTTTAAATAATGTGTAGGAACTCTGAATAAATTGCTATCACAAAAATAACTATTGTACAATTAATTCAGCTAGTATTTATTGAGCAGAACACTGGACCAGATTATACAAGTTATTCATCGATGAACAAAACAAAATCCATTCCCACTAAGAGCTTACAAGAGTACAAATAAGGGCACCTGGGTGGCTCAGTCATTAAGCGTCTGCCTTCAGCCCGGGTCATGATCCCAGGGTCCTGGGATCGAGCCCCGCATCGGGCTCCCTGCTCCGCAGGAAGCCTGCTTCTCCCTCTCCCACTCCCCCTGCTTGTGTTCCCTCTCTCGCTGTGTCTCACTCTGTCAAATAATTAAATAAAATCTTTAAAAAAAAAAAAGAGTACAAATAAGATAAAAGTGCTATCATTATTATTTACTTGAACATCACAAGACACTCTGAGGTAGGCAGGGCAAGTATTAATAATAAGAGGCAACTTTACCGGGTCAGACACTTTGCGAATTGCTTTATATTTTCATAATATTATTTTACAAAACACCCTGTAAGGTATGTAAGGAACCAGATGTTAAATGGGACTTTGTGGTCACAGAATAATCAACAAGATCCTGAAACTAAGGAGAAAACAGTGCTAAGAACCCAGGATTCTAAAGAGAGAGTTTCTAGGCATGCAGTCTAGAAATATACATTTTAACAAATATTCCAAGAGATTCTAATAAAGTAGTATTTGATCTGAATTTTGAAAAATGCTTCCCTAAAGCATATTCAAGGAATAGTGAATGTTTTAGTTTTGGTGGAGCTCAGAATACTTGTAGAGGCAGCAATGGGAAATCTGTCCTGAATTTTGCCCTGGATATATTTTTTTTTTAAGATTTATTTATTTATTTATTTATTTATTTATTTATTTGAGAGAGAGCACAGAGCAAGAGAAAGAGAGAGAGCACGAGCAGGGGGAAGGGGCAGAGGGAAAAGGAAAAGCAGGCTCCCTGCTGTGGGACTCGATCCCAGGACCCTGGGATCATGACCTGAGCCAAAGGCAGATGCTTAACCTACTGAGCCACCCAGGCGCCCCTCCCTGGATATATTTCTTAATGCATGGCTTTGCATGCAGGCCCAGGGGACTGGACTTCATTTATTAGGAATGGGATTGATTAAAGATTAATTAAAACTTCAGCTTTTAAGCAGGCAAGAGATATGATCAGAATTTTGATATGAGATAATTTATATGGAAAAAATAGAGGAAAGATGAGAAAGGATGAATGGCTAGAAGCAGCGAAGCTAGTTTGGAAGACACTGTGAGCACCAAGGAGAGAATTAATGCTACTAGCAGTGCTGCTGCAAAGTGTGGTAGTGGTGGTGAGGAAGTGTTGGTGATGGGGATGGTGGTGATCGTGGTGATGAGGAGGAGGATGGTGGTGAGGGTGGTGGTGGTGGTGGTAAGCCGAGCACTGAAGTTGAACGGTAGGCTGAGAACCGATGCATCTCTGATCTATCAGAGTGAGACCCTGAAATAGGACCACGCTCTTGCTTTGTCCCTATCATCAAAATAGAGCTCTTTACTCTAAATGCAGTCTTTTTTTTTTAAGATTTTATTTATTTATTTGACAGAGAGAGAGAGAGAGAGCACAAGCAGGGGGAGCAGCAGGCAGAGGGAGAGGGAGAAGCAGGCTCCCCGCTGAGCAGGGAGCCCGATGCGGGGCTCGACCTAGGACCCTGAGATCAAGGGCAGACGCTTAACCGACTGAGCCACCCAGGTGTCCCTAAATGTTTAGATTTTAAGTGTTTAAGACAGGATAAACATGTCACTTCCCTCATCAGGACATTGCGTCTACACAGCTGCCTGGCTTGAGTCCCTGTGCCACAGATCTGACCTTCCTGAGACGCTATCATGTCCCAGCGACAGCTTAATGAGATGGCAACAAATCACTGAAGAGGCACATGTGGGCCCTGATGCTAGGACAGGTCAAGCTCTGCAATTCGGTGGTATAATCATTTAGCCTTAAGTAAAATACAGAAAGAATAGCTATCCTAAATGGATTCCTAATGATACATCATTTTTCTAGTCCCCATATTCAATTTTCAAGTAACACAATATCTTTAAGGATAATTTCCAACTATTGCAGTCCCAACACTGTCATTATTCAAAGGAGACTAGTTTCTTCTTCAAAGCAATACTACCATATATATTCTAGACTTTTCAAAAAGTGGTCAGCTTTTCTGATGTTGGGGATATTCTCTTACAGATCTTTAGTAGCAGCCCTAATAGTATAGAATTTAAATGCATTATATCCTATTCCCCTTTAAAACCTGATATATTATTCATCAAAGGCTTTGAAAGATCAAAGTAAAATGTTATAAGCCAAGATATTGGTCTAGAATAAATAAATTGTTTATTTCTGCCATTCATACCTCATAGAAGTAAAATACCCCTAAAAACAGATTGTGCTTGCATGGTAGAGAAAAATTGAACTTTTTAATATTTATTCCCTTTCTATATTTTGTACTATATATACATCTAATAAAAATAGGGGCTTTTATAAAATGAAGCTTCAGAAGAAAAAATTTTTAAAAGTCACATTTAAAAATATATATATTTGGTACAATAAAGTCATTTCCAAATTAGCCTAATTTATGTCTTCATTTATTTCAAGTCCAATTCTCAAATATCTTCATCTGGCGTGGTAAACGAGAAGCCCACAGACATTTTTGGCTGGCAATGTGTTGGATTTCTACATCATTTTTTTTTAAAAGTGAATAGGCAGTTATTATGCTCAGTGGTAATAACAGCAGTTTAGCTGTGACTTGTGACCTAGACCATCCCTTCATTGTATATATACAAAGAAATAAAAACTCAGATGAATTAAGTGTCTATGAAGACGGCCAGTAAGAGAACCTAGAAACCCAAGTATCCTGACTCCTCACTGGTAAGTTTCTTCAGTACCTACTGGTATGAGGGTATTGACGGCAACAATATTGCTAATAATAGTAGTAATAATGGAAGTGATAACAGTGGAGTAGTCATCACGCATTGCTTACCTGATACATACAAGAAGATTTTCATATTATCTCATTAATTTCATATCAACTATAAAAAAGATCATTCCTTAATTTTTGAAATTCAGTCTTAGACAATTGGGGTAAATTGTTTCATTCATCCCACTACACTATCTCACAGAATAACATCCACTATTTGTGGAATATCTACCATGTGCCTAGAAATATAATATGCATTTTGAATATTTTATTTTTATCCTTAAAGCATCCATAGGAAATAAGCATCATTATACCCATTTTACAGATGAGGAAAGTAAAGCTCAGAGAATTCAAACAAATTGCCCATGGTAGAGTAGAAAGAGCATTAAACTATAACTGGGGCACCTGGGTGGCTCAGTCAGTTGAGCCTCCAACTCTTGATTTCAGCTCAGGTCGTGATCTCAGGGTCATGGGATTGAGCCCCAGATCCAGCTCTGCACTCAGTGTGGAGTCTGCTTGTCCCTCTCCCTCTGCTCCTCCCCCCAACTCATGCTCTCTCTCTCAAATAAAGAAAATCTTATTAAAAATAAATAAACTACTCCTTCCCATATAACAAATGCAAATAGATCTCAAATCTAAACAATAACACAAAATGACAAAAATTAAGATTAGGAGAATATGTGTATGATACTGTGGTAAGAATTATATAACTTTTAATAAAATAAGAACTCCAGGAAACATAAAGTAAAAGATTGACATCTGTTCTAACTAAAAACTATTTCTGTGTGGCAAAAGATATCATAAAGTTAAGATGCCATTGATGGGGGGGAGGATATTAAACATACAAAGGAAAGCTTCCAGTTGCCTAACGTATTTCTACCAATAACTATGAAAAGATAAACAACCTAAAAGAAGGTGGGGGCAAAACTTATAAAATAGCAAATCAGAGGGGAAAATATAAAGGCCAATAAATATGAGGGAAAAAATGTTTATACACAGTAGTGGGCTGATAAAGACAAATTGAAAGAGCACAGTATCATTTCTGACCTATAAAAGTTGCAAAAACAGCTAATATCCAGTTCTGCTGACCATACTGAGAAATGAGCTCCAGCTTCTTGCTCTTTAGAGTGAACTCCTGCAGTTGTTTTAGAAAGTAAGTTGATAAAATCTACAAAAATGTAAAACATATCTTTTGACACAAGAATCCCACTTTTGGAACTCTGTAATACAGAAATAAAAGCACCAGTATATAAAGATAAATGCACAAAAATGTTGGTCATAGCACAGTCACCAAGGACACATCTGAACCATCATTCACAAAGGAGTAATTGAATAAATTATGGTACCATCATACTATACGATTTTACGGTGGTAGTGACTTAGCATCTCAATTTCCCTGAGTCTCCATATAAAAGACAGAGCAACTAGGTAGAAAAACCCAAAAGTCTTGGAGAACATTTACAACAAAATGAGGTATATCAAGGTATTCCATGAACCCAAAATATAAGTGGATGAGAAAAAACCACAAGTAGCCATAAGCCTGCACTGTATCCACATCTGCGTAGGAAGACATAGAGGGAATCAATGACTTTTGTGACGAACTTGAGCGCAGCAAAACAAAACAAGCAACACGTATTCACTGGAAAGTTCAGGGCACCTATTTGAGAATAGCAGCTGACCCTGGAAGGGATCTGCCTTCTCTAATAGCAGATCAATTCCGGGAGCCTGCAGGAAGGTCAAAGAAAACTGGAGCAGTCTGAACCCATCTGTACACTGGAAACCAACCAACCAGTGTCTCCATCCAGGACAGGGCCCAGGGGGTGAGAAGAAACAGATGGGAGGAGAATGAAGCGTGAGCAAGATAGAGACAATAGCAAAGAAGAAAGGAAAAGGCCCCGGTGAAAGTTAGGGACAGGAGCAAAAGAATCAGGGACTCTCAGAAAGCCAAAAAAAGGGGCGCCTGGGTGGCTCAGTCGGTTAAGCGACTGCCTTCAGCTCAGGTCATGATCCTGGAGTCCCGGGATCGAGTCCCGCATCGGGCTCCCTGCTCGGCGGCGAGTCTGCTTCTCCCTCTGACCCTCTTCCCTCTCGTGCTCTCTCTCATTCTCTCTCTCTCTCAAATAAATAAAATCTTTTAAAAAAAAAAGAAAGCAAAAAAATAAAATAAAAAACGAAGTCCTGGGAATTTGGGGGGATATATATTGAACGCACCACCCTCTCAAGGTCAGAAGAACTAATTTTACATTCAAAGTCACTATAAGAAGAAAAGACAGTAAGGAATAGAGTAACATTCCTACAGAAAATGAAAGCATGCAGAAAGACATACCCACAAAATAGATCAAAACTGTTAACTCACTACAGTTGACCTTGAACAACAATGTTTGAACTGTGTGGGTCCACTTATATACATGGATTTTTTTTTATAAATACAGTATAATACTGTAACTGTATTTTCTCTTCCTTATGGTTTTCTTAATAACATTCTTTTCTTTAACTTACTTTATTGTAAAAATATAGTGCATTATACATAAAAGATGAAATATGTGTTAATCAACTGTTTATGTTGTAAGGATTCTGGTTATTAATAGTTACACTTTTGTGGAGTCAAAAGTTGTATGTGGATTTTTTTTTTTTTTAAGATTTTAGGGGCACCTGGGTGGCTCAGTTGGTTAAGCCTCTGCCTTCGGCTCAGGTCATGATCCCACAGTTCTGGGATCAAGCCCCGCATCGGGCTCCTTGCTCAGCAGGAAGCCTGCTTCTCCCTCTCCCTCTGCCTGCCGCTCTGCCTACTTGTGATTCTTCTGTGTGTGTCTGTCAAATAAATAAATAAAATCTTTAAAAAAATAAAATAAAATATTTTCTTTGAGAGAGAGAGAGTGCATGACCAGGGTGGGTGGGTAGAGGAGGAGGGAAAAGCAGACTCCCGGGTAAGTGCAGAGCCTTACACAGGGTTCAGTCCCAGGCCCCAAGATCATGACCTGAACCAAAACCAAGAGTCAGATGCCTAACTGTCTGAGCCACCCAGGCACCTCTATGTGTGGATTTTTAACTGTGCAGGGGTGGGAGTCGATGTCTCAAAACCCCATGTTCCTTGTTCAAGGGCCAACTATATTTTAAAATGCACTAAATGACATTAAGAACATGATATAAGACATGAAAGGAAAAGATATATCTGAATTTCAAAACCTTAAATATGATGTCACAAAACTCAGGAAAGAATTAGAAGTAAAAGAAAAATAATTTCAGAAATGAAGATTAGACTAGAAAGAATATAGGAGCAAGTGAATAAGACATGTCATACACTAAGAAAAATAGAATCTAAAAAGGAAGGACGTTTTTAAAATCAAAAAGAAGGGGCACCTGGGTGGCTCAGTCAGTTAAGCATCTGCCTTCGGCTCAGGTCATGATCCCAGGGTCCTGGGTCTGAGCCCCACATCAGTCTCTCTGCTCAGTGGGGAGTCTGCTTCTCCCTCTTCTTCTGTGCTCTCTCCTCTGTTCTCTCTCTCTTGCTCTCTCTCTCTCTCAAATCAATAAAATCTTTTTAAAAATAAAATAAAAAAGAAATGAGGTAAAAAGGATTCAAGAGACATGGATAAATATTTTGGACAGAGATTGAACATATATATAATAGAAGTCTCTGAAGAAGAAAAAGCAAAGAACCAGAATGAATAATAAAAATAATAAAGAAAACTTTAATGAAACAAAAAGATGTTTCAAAATTATATACCACATACCTGAGACTGACCCAAAACAATAACTAAGACATAGTCTAGTAAAATTACAGGACTCTGATTTCGAACAAAACAAAATAAAACGAAGTTCTTTGGACTTCTAGACAGAAGAGCAAGTCACTTAAAAAAGAACAAAAATTGATGAATCACTAAATTCTACTCCTGAAACCAATATTATACTATATGTTAACTAACTAGAATTTAAATAAACATTTGGAAAAAAAATTCTCGTCAGACTCTTTAACAATAATAGTTTACGACAAAAGACAATTGAGTGATGTTATTATATTCAAGGGGGCAAAATGTGAACAAAGATTTTATAGCCCCCAAAAACTGACTTTCATATAAAAGGCATAGACAAACTATTATAAACATGAATGAATATAGGAAACGTCACTTCCATGAGCCCATCCTGAGGAATCAACTAGACAATGAGCTTTAGACAACCCCAATGACAGACATACGAACTAGTGGTGAATAGGTGTATGGACTTATTTCTGGACTCCCAATTCTTGTTCCATTGGTTTATATGTCTGTCCTTATGTCAGTCCCAAACTGTTTCGATTATTGTGGCTTTGCAGTAAGTCTTGAGATCAGGAAGCGTGAGTCCTCCAGCTTTGTTCTTTACCAGGATTACTTTGGAAATGATGATGTATCAATGTATTTTTCTTTGTTTTTTTTTTCCCTTGGAATTCTTCGAGCTTCTTGAATTCTAACATCTGAGTAGTGGGATTTCCAGAAAAAGTAAATAAAAGGAAGGCAATTACTAATGAAATAATTCAAGAAATGGTCCCAAAACTGAAAGACATGATTTTGTGGATGGAGAGGGCCCACCCAGTACCTACCACAATTGATGGAGAAATATCCACATAGGGAACATCATAGTAAATTGTTAGCTCATTTGGGACGAGATCCTAAAGGGCTTTCAAAAGGGGGTGAGAAAAAACAGTTTATATGGAAAGGCATCCACTTTCCCAAACTCTAGCATACATGGAGACTAAGAGACACAGAGCAAAGCCTGAAAACATGGGAAAGAAGAAGGGATGCAGGTTAGAATCCTGAATGCAAGCACACTCTCCCTTAACAGTGGGGGTGGAATGCAGACATTTCCATCAATGCCAGGTGGCCACCTTGTCCGGGAAAGCACTGGAAGATGTGCTCCACCAAAAAGAGGAAATAAAACAAGGAAGAGGAAACAGGGACTCCACCACAATCAAGATAATGAAGGGCACCCCCACAGTGATAGGGAAGAAAGATCCCAGGACAGCAGTGGGCTTGGCACTCATAGATTGCAATAGGAGAACAGAGGCTTCAAGGGCAATGCTTTAAGGGCAGGGAGGAAACCAAGAGGTTACCAGAGGTCTACGAATGTATCAACAGATTCAATTCACATAAGCAAGTTTTTGGAAATACAGATGCAAATACCGTAAGATCCAGCTGGAAGAATTGAAAGTGCTTGCCTCTGGGGAGGGAGAATTTTGGCAGGGGGAGAGAGGGAGTAAGGTGGGTTAGGGGTTTGCTCTTTTTCTTTATAAGCCATCTAGAACTATTTGACCTATATCTGTAGAATTTTGATAAAGAATAATTTTTTACGGGGCACCTGGGTGGCTCAGTCGTTAAGTGTCTGCCTTCGGCTCAGGTCATGGTCCCAGGGTCCTGGGATCGAGCCCCACATCAGGCTCCCTGCTCAGCAGGAAGCCTGCTTCTCCCTCTCCCACTCCCCCTGCTTGTATTCCTGCTCTCGCTGTCTCTCTCTCTGTCGAATAAATAAATAAAATCTTAAAAAAAAAAGAATAATTTTTTACATGAAAAAAGTAGTGGCAAGCATTAAATATGCAGTTATGTATAAGAGACTAAAGGAGGGCTAAAGCAGGGAAAAACATATAGGTTATGTGCTCGGCAGTGTAAATATAGCACAACTATTTTAAATGAGGAAAGAATAGAGAGTGTATATGCAAAAAATAAGGAATTGTTAACTGTTTTCAATAATGACATGGGTATGCTATTATTAGTATGCTATTCTGAGATGGTTGTGCATGTGTTATAGAAGAAACAAATGAATAATTGCAGAATACCCCAATTCTATCATCTCCTATGCCCCCTGAGAACGCCTGAGGATTTTTAGTATGGAATCAAGATATAAGTATAAATATAACATAGAAGAGGTTCCATTAAAACTCTGCAGTCTGAGGGGTGCTTGGGTGGCTCAGTGGGTTAATCGTCTGCCTTTGGCTCAGGTCATGATCCCACGGTCCTGGGATCGAGTCCCATATTGGAGCCTACTTCTCCCTCTGCCTCTCTCTCTCTCTCTCTCATGAATAAATAAAATCTTAAAAAAAATTCTGCAGTCTGAATTTTAATTGGACATACTCACTAGATCTGCCCACCAAAAAGCCTAGTTTTGCCCACTGAACAATGACCAAACGTAGCAATGACAACAAAGCTTCCTGGGGCCCAGACTGCATTCTTGTGATACCGTTTACCACTAAAAGAAGGACTTTTTGAAAAAAATACTGACTCGGGCGCCTGGGTGGCTCAGTTGGTTAAGCGACTGCCTTCGGCTCAGGTCATGATCCTGGAGTCCCAGGATCGAGTCCCGCATCGGGCTCCCTGCTCAGCAGGGAGTCTGCTTCTCCCTCTGACCATCTTCCCTCCCGTGCTCTCTATCTCTCATTCTCTCTCTATCAAATAAATAAATAAAATCTTAAAAGAAAAAAAAGAAAAAAATACTGACTCCAGGACTGAGCAGAAAAGGTAGATGAGTTTGGAATACCTTGACATAGCTTCGAGGAAGCTATCAAAGACTACTCATTACATGTCAAAAGGATTCAGGGAAAAAAAAAAAGGATTCAGGAGCCAACCTAAGAGGCTCCTACTAGTTAAAGACCAGACAAATGTGAGTTCAAATTTGAAGTGAATTTAAAACCATCATATATTTTTAAATCTATGAGTTCATTTTGATATTTTTAAAAATTAATTGATCACTTTTGGTAAATAAGAGGGAACAAATTTATTATCTTGAAAATAAGAAGGGGGGAGAAAAACAAACATTTATTCTGCCATTTCTACAGGACCTCAACCACTGAATAACCAAATAATGGGAGAGGAAGCATTTATTTATAAAAATGTTCCAACTAGTAATTGTAAAAGTAATGATGGAATTAGAATATCACCATTTTACAACTCCCAGTGAATTAATGGATCTAGACATTGAGCACCAATGACTCCTATCAACATCAAAAGAAAACAACCCAGACATAATATGTCTCCTGATAAAAGAACACATGACCTCTAGTCTTGCCAAAGGGATTGAACCTGAGTCTTATAAAGCCCGTGGGTCTAGCTTACAATTTTCAGGAAATACAAAAGACAGAGGAAGATGCTAAATCCTACCACTAGTATGAAATCAGCAAATCCAGACTGTGGGAAGCTTTACAGGTCAAACAACCCAGATGCTTCCATAAATAAATTTAAAAATGGGTGGAAAGAGGCCTATATGTTAAAAGTGAATTGAAAGATATATTGAAATTTTTAAGTGGGTGTAACTAAACTATAGGGTCCAAGGATGTACATGGGTGAAAAAACACTAACAATTCCTTATGAAAATAATTCTTTACATTTACATAATTTATAATTTATAAAAATTTGTAATTTATAATTCCTATAAATAATTATTCTTTATAAAGATAAAACTCAGAGTGGCAGTTACTTTTGGAGGGAAGATGGGATTATGGGCTACGGTGGGGCAAATAGAGGGGTTTCTGGGGTGTCTGGAAAAATCTGTCTTTCTTGATCTGGGTAGTGGTTACAAAGGTGTTTGCCTTATTATGATTCATTAAGTTATACACTCACTTTGTGTGGTTTTTCTGTATCTGTATATAATAGAAACAAAAGGTTAAAAGAGAATGAAGGAGAATCCCGTTAAGATAGAAGTCTAAACTATGGACTCTGAGAAACAAACTGAGGGTTCTAGAGGGGAGAGGGGTAGGGGGATGGGTTAGCCTGGTGATGGGTATTAAGGAGGGCATGTACTGAATGGAGCACTGGGTGTTATATGCAACAATGAATCATGGAACACTACATCAAAAACTAATGATGTAATGTATGGTAATTAACATAACATAATAAAAAAAAGAAAAGAAAAAAACCAATGATGTAATGTATGGTGATTAACATAACATAATAAAATAAATTTTTAAAAGATAGAATTCTAATATAGAAGGTTAAATGGGAAAAAAAAGTGCAGAATTATATTTACTCTATGGTTCAATTTTTTATGAAAAGTAGGGGAGGGGGCATATATATTCTCTGAACAGTCACCCAAGTTTAATAGTTATTACCTTAACAGGGATAGATATTTTACCATTTCTTTGCAATGTTTGACATATTGATTAATAGGGGAAAATCTAATAAATGATATATATATAGGAATATATATATGCACACATACACACATGCAAATATAGTTTTACTTTTTACTTTGAAATTATTTCAAGTTTACAAGAGTTCCTTGTAAAATATAAAGAACTTCTGTATATCCTTGACCCAGATTCATATTCATATTCCTTTTGGCTCATTTGTTCACTTTCTCTATTTGATAATTAGTTACAAATATCATGTCCCTTTACCTGTGAAAGCACTTCCAAGTATTTCCTAAAAATCAATGATATATATCCATATTTAATTTTTTAATATGGACATATATAATTATTAGCCTTGAAAACATACAGGGATTTTATGTCAAATTAGATAAGTATGTGAAAATGCTATTTTAAGCTGCAAAGAACCATTAAAAAAATGGATGTCTTTTCCACTTGATATGCCTTAAAGTAATTCATCACTTCTATCTGAAGTTTAAAGAAATTTGCCGTTATCGGAGTATATCCTCAGAATACACAAAATGAAGAAATAGTCAAAAGTTGCAATCATTTTCAGTATTTGCACTAAGCTTATTTGTAGTTTAATCTTAAGTTTTTTTAACTGCTAAATTCTTAATTATTCATTAATTTAATATTAGGGAAATTAGACATGAAGTTCTAGAGGGTGGCAGATATTTGAATAATGCTCCCATGTCTCTATCAAATCAGCTACAAAGTGAGAAATTAACGGGAGCACCTGGTTGTTGTTTTTTTTTTTTTCTTTTTTAGGTGGTGCTCAAACCCAATGTAAGTTATGTACAGAGGAATGTAAGTAAATAAAAATTGATTTCCTCAAAAAAAAACACGAAGACTTCATTTGGAAGATTTTAAAACACATAAACAATTTGTGGACTCTATCAGCTTTTTATAAAGAAGAATGAAACCTTCTTTAGAGTGTATAGATTGAAAATCTCCATAGTGCTTTTCAAAATTTTGACGTATCTGGGTTTGGTCTATTTTTGTGCAGAATGAGAGTATCTTGCCAGAAAATATAGGGCCTGTTTCCATACTTTGCACTAAATTAAGCTGCATTCAACACTGAAATTATTTGACAAGCTGGTCAATTCCAAAAAGCACAATAATAAAAATACTAGCTTCTAAAATGTTATACCAAAAACTGTTGCACTGAAACACCCAAACTCTGACCATGGACTAGAAGCTGTTCCCTAGGTTTGCATTTATAAATAAGGAGAATTAGCACCTGGGCAGACACTGGAAGAAGACTTCTCAGCCCCACCCTCCTTTCCTTGGGAAAATAAAGCTCTTTTTCTTTAGAATTGATTGTTTGGGATTACAAACAAGATGCAGTTCAATTATGGGTTGTAACACAGAGGAAATAAGATGCATTGGAGTTTAATGGAATCAGAGGGGGCTCTCTTGGGGAAGGATGGGGGTGAAGTTGGGAGATGCTTAAGGGAGAGGGTGCTTCTCCACCAGGTAGAAGGAGTTATGGTACCCCACCTCTGCCCGCAGGTGAGCGAGATGGAAGTGAACGGGCAGTTTGAGTCTGTGTGCGAATCGGTGTTCAGCGAGCTGGAGTCGCAGGCGGTGGAGGCGCTGGACCTGCCCATGCCCGGCTGCTTCCGCATGCGGAGCCACAGCTACGTGCGGGCCATTGAGAAGGGCTGCTCCCAGGACGACGAGTGTGTGTCCCTGAGGTCCTCCTCCCCACCGCGCACCACCACCACCGTGAGGACCATTCAGAGCAGCACCGGTGAGTGAGCAGAGCGGCTGTCCCCCCGGGCCCCCTGTGCCACCACAAGCCTGGCCTCCGAGCCCGAGGCTACAGAATGTCCCAAAAGACTGCCCCCGGTGTCCTCGCTGTTATTGCACAGTCGCCAGTAACATAATACCACCCATGCCCTACAAAGAATGGTTGTGCCTCCCTGCCTGCCTCTGTCCCCAGGCTCTGGCCACATGCACAGTCCTCCCTGCCTCCAAGTTCTGGCATCGACAGAGAAACTTCAACTACAGGTCCAGAAGGGACAGCACCGAAGAGGGGCGGGGTCTTTCCAGGATCCCCACACAGCAGCATCCTAGCAGCCAGCAAACTCATCCCACCAGCTCCTACCGGCCACGGTCAGGCTCTTTTAGGGGTGACCCTTAGGCAAATTGGTCACTGTGATTGCTGAGCGCCACACCGTGAGAATGCCTTTTATTTTTTTATTCCAAGATATCCACAAAATGACTATCCCAAAACACCTAAAATATCACTGTAAGAAAATAAGGAAGAAACAGATGATCCAGATATATTAATCGAACATCTTACGAGTTTTCTTTCATTATAACAAAGACAGATTTCACTATTTTAAAACCTTTTGTCATATGTATACAGCACCTCCTTTTCCCTCTAAAGTGCAGTTAGATTTATGCAGTTAAACTATGTTTTTATCAGATTTTAAGCAGAGAGGCACAGAAGAGCTTCGCTGGTTTCCATGACACTGAAACCTGCATGGGAATATAGCCAGGGATTAGATCTGACTATGTGTGTGTGTTGGGTTTTTTTTTTTATATATATTTATAACATTTGGGTCCAAGAAGAAAATCCCCTCCATCTTAACTAGGCTTAACTGTATGACTGATTTCAGTATAGTTCCAACAGAGAGTAGTTCTACAAAAAGATCATCAAACCTCGAGTCATGGTAAATAATAATGAATCAATTAGAAGGAAAAGCCTGTGCCAGAATATTGCGGTATTCAATGTTAGTTCTAGGTGCATCAAATGCCAGTAATTATCATTGAGTCTAGAACTTCTGCAGGCTTGAGAAGTAATAGGTCCTCAAACCGGAGTTAAACTCCTACTAATTAGAGATATGGAATTGAGGTAGCAACTTGGAAGAAACCATTAGAGGTTAAACATGAGGAGTTCATTCCTGACCAGTGCAAACTAAGGTATCAGAATCAGGGAAAGGGATGCTTCTAGAGGGCTCCGCGGCTCTGCAAGGAGCCCAGCCACTCTGGCCTCGGCTGGCTGGCTCCAGCCAGATAGCGGATGTGCATTCTGTCTCACCAGGAAATTCTACAAGAACAGCCACAGATGAGGTTAACAAATAAGGTTGACTTATCAAATGAAAAACAAATTTTCAATCATCCATGGGCATATTTCTGTGTGTGTTTGTGTTCATGCAGTCAGTGTAATTTGAAGATCTGCCCTGTGCCTATAGCATATTGCTGTGTCTTACTGTTCCCCATATTCACCACCCCCACCCCGCCCTTTCCCAGTGTCTAGTCTGCCACTTGCTCTGACAGTCTCGCCGCCTACCAGCTGGTTTCCTGTGCTGAAATCGCTCATTAGATACACAGTATGCGCGTCCTCACCCAGGTGTGCGAGGGGAAGGAAAAGGGCCACCAGCTGACTCCTTCCCCCTCAAGGAGCAGTTCTGTGGATAAAGTGGCAAAAGACTCCTGATTGGCTTTTTTCTGCTCACCTCTCAGAGGATTTGTGCTTTTGTCAGTGAAGAGACAATTTACTTACACCTCCCACATCCGTTCTCGTGCTGTGTTCTTCACCCCACACACCAGGATGTCTGAGACCTTTCCCAGATACTCAGGGAGTTTCCTGGAGTTCAAACAATAGGGTTGCTAGATAAAATCCAGGGTGCCAGTTAAATAGGGAATTTCAGAGAGTCAGTAATTTTGTAGTGGGAGGATATCTCAAAGTTGCACAGGGTATACTTATGCTAGAAAATGATTTGTCCTGTTTGGAGTATTTGCTAAATCTGACAAGCCTATCAGAGAAGAGGAGTAGAATCTGGGAGGGTGTCCTGTGGTTGTTCCTTTTAGAATATAAATTGACCAGAGGGTCTTTAGCTGGGGGCCCTATGCGGGAGAACACACCAAAATAGAGAGAGGTAAATGAAAATACCAGAGGTGATTACATCACTCCTCAGGCTCCATGTGTCTCATCGTAAGTACTGGGCTACATCCACCTTCTTGCAGCTCTCAGGGTAGGAAAGCTCCACTCTTGGCTGCAGCTGCAGGAGGTCAGGGGCAGGAAGATGTGAGGAAGCATAAAATACCAGATTTTTGCACAGGGCAGCTGGTGACGTCACCTTGCCTCACACTAAACATGATAGATGATCTTTACAGTCATGGAAAAATTAACAAGTTAAGGACTAAACCATGGCAGTATCTTCTAAGTAAGCCCATCAGACATTTTATGAATGTGACCTTAAGAATTCTAATACCACCTTGGGTGCCTGGGCGGCTCAGATGGTTAAGCGTCTGCCTTCGGCTCAGGTCATGATCCCAGGGTCCTGGGATTAAGTCCCAAATCGGGCTCTCTGCTCAGCGGGGAGTCTGCTTCTCCCTCTGCCTCTCTCTGTCTCTTATGAATAAATAAACAAAATCTTTAAAAAAAAAAAGAATTCTAATACCACCTTGCAGTTTCTCTATGCCATAGATCTGTCCTTTTAAAAAGTCCTTACTTTATGATATAATAAGGTTCTCCATTCATTCTACCCCTCCCATTACTCCTGTGTGCTTTTCTCTCTTTCACACACACACTTTTCCTCTTCTCTCACAGGATCTCAGTACTCTCATATTAATTTTCTTCTTCTACTGGTTTCCTTACATTGAATCAAATAGAATTTCCTGTAGAAAACACAGAAAATCTACTTTCTCACACAACTTACAAATTTTTGAAAGAATATGCTCATTTGTAGAAATCAGAAAATTACTTTGCTCTAATTTTAAACATTTCCCCCATGTGTACAGGTCAGATTTGCATCCGTGTTCAGTAGGATGTGACGTAGATTTTTCCTTTTGCTTCTCTTCCTTTGCTCATTACTCTTGGATACTCACAGCCAATTCTCTTTTTCCTAAACTTCCCTTTGCCTGAAAAAAGTTCTTCCATTTTGTCAACTGCAGTTATTAGCTGTAACTTTTCCCCCACAACAATGCACATGCTGAGTCTTTGATTTTTGTTCTAATTGTTCAAAATTTCCACAAAATATATTAAGCTTTTCTCTTCCAGCCTTGTCCATTCTCCATATTAGCAAGATGAAATCATAAACAAAAATCCACATGTGTCTGTTACCACGTGAGAGTGTCATGAGGATGGGCTCAGCCCTAGGTGGCCCTAAGTGTCCCCTAGTGACGTGAGCAAGAATGGTGACTCGTCCTGGCAAATCAGGGCAAATTAGGAACTGAGTTAGAGAGTGACTTATAGTTCTGCTTCTCTTGCTTTATTGACTTTTTGGCTTGTGTAACTATGATAGAATCTTATATTCTCCAGCCTGTAATCTGCTTCCAGCACTCAGATATCTCTCCATCTAATAAATTCGACAAAGCTTTATATAAAACCACTGTACCCAGACTATTAAGCTAGGATTAGAGCTACTGTAGGAAAGTACAATTTAACAGTGGAGCAATTAACCTCAGGACTGAGAAAACAAGCACCCTTACTTCAGTTGCCTGAATATTTTAGGTAAAAGTGGAACTAGGTGCTGAAACTATAGCCACACGTCTACTTCCGAGTAGTGGATTAAACTTGCCTCATGTGGAATATACCAACCCAATTGTATGTGTTTAAGAAGAATTTTTCTTTTTACTTCCTACACTGAGCATCTAAGACCTATCAAAAGCATTAGCATGTTGTAGCTAAGACAGACAGACTTGTATCTGGTGAACAAGCAAAAACATTGTAAAATAATCATCAGTGGAGACAGCCATACAGATATAGACACACACTTGGTCAGAAAGGACAGAAAATAAGCCGTTTGTAGTGGTTACCCAGCAAGTAGTAGGTGAAAGACTCAGTGGGGGCGGAGAGAAATATTTTTAAATGAGCATTGCTTTTTATGATTTTAAAAGCCAATATAATGCTTGATTAAAATAATACTCTGACAGAAATTGGCAAACTATCATGATATAGAATTCTTCTTTTTTTAAGAAAAGCATTAATTTTGAAATTACAAGCTTTTCAAAGAAGCTTTATGTAACAATAACACAAATTGATAAAGAATAAGTAAGTTCATTTGCCATATTGTGGCTCTTAAAGTTTGGTGTATGCGCTCTACTCTTTTTTTTTATTAGGGGAAGCATTAAAAGTTGATGAAGTTAAACTGATCTTTCCTTCAAGAAGCCCCCAGAGGGGCACCTGGGTGGCTCAGTTGGTTGAGCAGCTGCTTTCAGCTAGGGTCATGATCCCAGGGTCCTGGGATCGAGCCCCACGTCAGGCTCCTTGCTTGGCAGGGAACCTGCTTCTCCCTCTGCCTCTCCCCCTGCTTGTGCTCGCTCTCTCTCTCCCCTCTCTGTGTCAAATAAATAAAATCTGAAAGAAAGAAACAGAGAAAGAGAAGAAATTGTAAACAAAAAAGAAAAAAAAATTTTTTAAGCCCCCAGACAGGTCAATGAGGCCCCAGGATAAAGCATCCCCTAGGCCAGCAGCCATTGTCCCCCAGCCAGTGAATCAGCACAGTGTATCCTCCTGGGTGTGGCTTGGGGCCACAGTAACACCAATATTTATACTTTTTTTGAACGAGATATATTCCCTTAAATTGAGACATGCTCTTCCGTAATCCTACTTCACAGTCTATCATTGCTGTCAACTCTGACCTACCTACTCGAATTCTTGCTCAGTTTAGCAAAAGCAGGTACCCTTTGATCAGCTGAGGTCAGGGCTCATGTGCCGAGAGTTCGCCCACTGGCTTGAGAACCCCCAATCAGCCATCCCATCCGGGATACCCAATCCAGGTACCTTCATGCACCCTACCTGCATGCCCCTTCAGTCCCATATACCCAGCTCCCCACCCACCCCCAATAACAAAAATCCTTAACACACAAGATCGTGAGCAGAAAAACATTAAGGCAATAATTTATATTTGCAATACACATAGTAGGCATTCAATAATGGAGGAAGAAAGGGGAGAGAAGATGCAAAAAAAAAAACTTGTTTTTATTGCAATATAATTGACATATTACACTGTGTAAGTTTAAGATGTGCTACCTGTTGATTTGATATGTTTATATATTGGAATGTGATTACCACCATAGCATTAGGTAACACAGTCTTCAAGTCACTTAATTATCATTTGTCTTTTGTGGTGAAAACATTTAAGATCTAGGGGCACCTGGGTGGCTCAGTTGTTAAGCGTCTGCTTTCAGCTCAGGTCATGATCTCAGGGTCCTGGGATCGAGCCCCTGCTCAGCGGGAAACCTGCTTCTCCCTCTCCCACTCCCCCTGCTTGTGTTCCCTCTCTTGCTATCTCTCTCTCTGTCAAATAAATAAATAAAATCTTTAAAAAAAACATTTAAGATCTAGTCTTTTAGCAACTTTGAAGTATATAATATACTATTGTAGACTATAATCACAATGCTATGCATCAAATCTCCACAACGTATTCATCTGCTAACTGCAAGTTTGTGCTTTTGACCAACATCTCAATTCCCCCACCATCCCCAGCCCCTGTAACCACTATTCTACATTTACCACTAGTTCAGCCTTTTTAGATTCCACATATATGTGATATCATATATATTTGTCTTTATGTGACTTATTTGGCTTAGCATAATGCCCTCAGGGTCCCATCCATGTTGTCAAAATGGCAGGATTTCCTTCTTTCTCGTGGCTGAATAATATTCTACTATATATATAAACCCCATCTTCTTCATTCATCGATTGATGGACTTAGGTTGCTTCCATATCGTGGCTACTGTTAATAACAAACAGCAGAAAAATTCTTACATACCTCACAAACTGCACGTTTGATGATTGGATAATCAAGATAACTTTCCTAGGAAAATAGCGTTGCTACTAAAACAAGTTGAATCATAAAATATTAGCAGAAGAAACTTCTACATCATCTAGTCTGAGGGTCTACAAACTACCATCTATGGGCCAAATCCAACCCTCCACCTATTTTTGTAAAGTTTTATTGGCACAAAGCCACACTTATTTGCTTACATATTGTCTATAGTTGCTTTCACTCTTTAACAGTAGAATTGAGTAGTTGTTGCAGAAAACCAAAACTGTTTACTATCTGAGCCTTTATTGAAAAAGGTTACCACCCCTGATCTAATCCACTGACCCCCACTTTATTTTTTTTTAAAGATTTTATTCATTTATTTGACAGAGAGAGACACAGCGAGAGAGGGAACACAAGCAGGGGGAGTGGGAGAGGGAGAAGCAGGCTTCCTGCAGAGCAGGGAGCCCCATGTGGGGCTTGATCCCAGGACCCTGGGATCATGACCTGAGCTGAAGGCAGACGCTTAATGACTGAGCCACCCAGGCGCCCCAACTGACCCCCATTTTAAGATAAGAAAACTAAGGTGGGCTTCTGTCGGGAGGCAAAGTCAGAATAAAACCCCCTGATCTCCCAGCCCTTTTGCTTGTTTGGGTCCCAGCTCTTGAAGTTATTTATTGCATGATTGTAAAGTTAATCTGAACTCATTTTCTTCATGTGTAAAATGAAATTAGAGTGTTGCTTCTCTTGCCAGCGTTAATGACCATTTTTGGAGCATCCTTAGAGTTCAGAGAAAGCACACTTCTTTCTACGAGACACTAATTCAATTAATAGGTTGTTTTTATAAAGCAGTGAAGAAAAGGTTCAGAAGTCCAAGGGGACAGACAGCAGCCAGAAGTGTTTTGAACAAAGAGCCTTTCTTTTCTATTCAAGATAAGATCAAGTAATAAATAATCAGATATTGCCTGGACTGGTTCCTTGTTCCGCTGCTAATGAGGTTCCCTTCCTTGAAATTCTCCAACCATCCAAGTAAAACTTGAGACCAGCCACTTACCCCCATCTGAGGAGGCAAAAAAAAAAAAAGCAAGATTGTGGCACAACCTTATGCCTCTTATGAGGTCACTTGTCTGGGTTTTTATATCTGAGAAAACTGACAGTGGTAACTTTTGGAAGAATTTTGGCTATAACCTTTCCTTTCTTCTGTGGGACACTTGAGTTGGAATTCCTCTGTATTCTAGTAGAAATAGTATGAAATCATAAGATGCAAAAGTCTTACTAGATAGAGAAAGAAACAAAGTCTGAGGAACTTCTTAGGCTTTCATCTCCTCCAGTTGTTTTGCTGTATATAAATCACCTCTAAGGGGTGCCTGGGTGGCTCAGTTGGTTAAGCAGCTGCCTTCAGCTCAGGTCATGATCTCAGGGTCTGGGATCAAGCTCTGCACTCAGAGGGGAGTCTTCTCCTTCTTCCTCTGACCCTCCCCCTGCTTGTGCATTCTCTTGTGCTCTCTCTCAAATAAATAAAATCTTAAAAAAAAAAAAAATCACCTCTCAGGAATAGAGTGGCAAACTTCGAGATGTTGTGCTATATAGACAGTCCTAAAGTCCACCTTTGCCCATATAAGGTGTTGTCACATGGCCAATTGTGAAGGGGCTCCAAGGTTTTCTGGCCATTAGGGTTAATGTGAGGTTCAAATCAATAAGGAAGTAATAAATCAATAAGGATGATTATTAAATCATCAGTAAGTATTATGTAAATTACACATTAAAATGCCTCTATCTGGCTTTGATTTTAGATCTCTCAATCTGGCTTACTTCATTAACAATGATAATGGCTAACCTTTTAGCACATGCTATTTGATAAGCACTTTGAACCAGCTGCATAGACTCTCTTGTGTAATCGTAATGAATATTCTAGGACATGTAATATATTATCATTCTCATCATACAAAAAAAATTAAGGCTGGAGCGCCTAGGTGGCTCAGTCGTTGAGCATCTGCCTTCGGCTCAGGTCATGATCCCAGGGTCCTGGGATCGAGCCCCGCATCGGGCTCCCTGCTCAGTGGGGAGACTGCTTCTCCCTCTCCCACTCCCCCTGCTTGTGTTCCCTCTCTCGCTGTGTCTCTCTCTGTCAAATAAATAAATAAAATCTTAAAAAAAAAAATTAAGGCTTATGAAGTTTACACAACTTGAGCAAGGCCTTACCCCTAGTGAATTACAGAGTGGACTCTTAAATTCTCTTTACTGATCAATGAATGTTTAGTATAGTATACCTTGAAATAATTTAATACAAATCTGTCTGTGATCTAGAAGCTCTTCTTTCATTCTTTCTTCCCACAAATTTTTATTTAGCTCCTGCCATGTTTGAAACTTGTGTCTTCCTTAAATTTTTCTTTAAAAAGAAAAAAAAAAACTCTCTTTTTTTTAAAAAAAACTTTTGTCCATGTATTATTGACATGGTTTTTCATGTTGGTTTGTCTAAATGTGAAACATCTGTTTAAAGTTAAAGATGTGGGGAAAAAAATAAATAAAGTTAAAGGTGTAGGGACACCTGGGCAGCTCAGTGGGTTAAGCATCTGCCTTCAGCTCAGGTCATGATCCCAGGATCCTGGGATCAAATCCCGCATCAGGCTCCCTGCTGAGTGGGGAGCCTGCTTCTCCCTCCACCTGCTGCTCCCCCTGCTTATGCACTCTCATTCTCTTTCCCTCTGACAAATAAATAAATAAAATCTTTTTAAAATAAATAAAGTTAAAGATGTAAAAAAATAGGAGAGGTGGCTCAAGATGGCAGCATAGGAAGATCCTGACCTCATCTCCTCACACGGACACAACAAATGTACAAGTACATATGGTGAAGTACCCTCTGGAAAACACCTGAAAACTACCTGAACAAGCTCCTCCACAACAAAGTATAAAAGAGCTATGTCAAGACCAGCTGGAGAGGCAGAGATGCAATCCTGCAAAAAACCCACCTCTGGTGCAGCAGTTTAGTGGGAAAAGATATTACAAATATTGAACTTCTCCCTGAGGAGCAAGGGATTTGTGCTCTACATCAGGCGTCCCAACCTTGAGACCTGCACTGGAGAGATGAGCCCCAAAAAGTCTGGTTTTGAAAACGAATGGGTGCACTTCCAGGAAAGCCATTAGGCTGTAGGGAATGGAGACTCCACTCTTAAAGGGTTCGCTTGCAGACTCCTTCACCCCAGGATCCAGTATAGAAGTAGCAGTTCATAAAGTAACTGTACAATATAGGAAGGAAATTTATTTGCTACTCTTAAAGCACCTGCTAGAAAAACAGGAGCCTGTTGGGACTCTCTCCAGGGACAGAGATGCTGGCAGTCAGTATTTTTGGTATTCTCCCTCTATCTTGCAAGCGTGGGCACTGGCAGGGGCCATTTTTTTCACTCTCCTCTAGCCTGCTAGCCCTGACATATGTGTCCCATCCTTGCACACCACTCCAGCATGACCACATCTAAGCCAGACAGCTGAGAGCCCTGGCCCTGAGCACTACACCACCACAGCACTGCCATAGTTGGTCAGTGCATGCATCCCAGACAGGGGACATCCCTTCAGCACCTGGCTCCAGTGGCCAAGGGGGATTGCATTTTGGACCCTATGGGTCTGAAACAACTGGAGAAACAGTTCTAGGCAGGCTTCCACCCCCAGGGCACTGCACCAACAATAACTGAAACACACCCCCAGTCCTTCTGTGAAAAAGGCCTATCTACTTGACCTGCAGCTTCAGCCTGACAGGCATGCTTCCACACATCTAGAAACTATGGAAGTGCTCTCAGGGAATGTAGACTGAGGAATACCATCTTTGAGCTCTCACTTGGCCTTGCTATAGCTTACTAGTACTGCCGAGAAAAAAACTCATACACTCAGAGTCCAGAGTTTTCTACTGTCACTAAGGGGACACCTCCAGATCACTGGGTCTGGAGGCCAGCAGGGTCTATGATTGCTGTCCCACGGGACCGTGTATATTTGTCTACCTTAAAATCTGCTGCCTGAGGGTCCACCTCCAATCAGCCTGAGACTAGGTGCTGACTGAAATCCCTCCCTCTGGAGCACTCACAGATCTTGGCACACCCTCAACAACTGGGGCCTATCAAGAAAAAAGGCTGCTTAGACAATCACAGAGTTTCTAGAGACAGCCAGGAGCTAGAGCACGGTTATAGGATAGGATTTATCTCCTACACAAGGCCACTCCTGTAAGACTGAGAGAGAGAGAGCTGTTTCGCCTAATACACAATAACAAACAGAGCTTCAAGCAAAATGAGGAGACAGGGGAATATGTTCCAAATCAAATAAGATGAAGTCTCAGAAAAAAATTAAGGAAATGGAGGTAATTAATATTGCCTAATAAACAGTTCAGAGTAATGTTCATAAAGATGCTCATGAAACTGAGGCAAAGAATTGGTGAACACAACAGAGATAGAAATATAAGAAAGTACTAAACAAGTCACAAGA
Source organism: Eumetopias jubatus (assembly GCF_037043125.1). Classification (NCBI taxonomy): domain Eukaryota; kingdom Metazoa; phylum Chordata; class Mammalia; order Carnivora; family Otariidae; genus Eumetopias; species Eumetopias jubatus. Next base: position 53,710,437 of record NW_028274822.1, on the reverse strand, counting down.
CTAAAGAACACAATAACCAGGGCACCTGGGGGGCTCAGTTGGTTAAGCAACTGCCTTCAGCTCAGGTCATGATCCTGGAGTCCCGGGATCGAGTCCCACATCGGGCTCTCTGCTCGGCAGGGAGTCTGCTTCTCCCTCTGACCTTCTTCCTTCTCGTGCTCTCTATCTCTCTTATTCTCTCTCTCTCAAATAAATAAATAAATCTTAAAAAAAAAAAGAACACAATAACCAAACTGAAAAACACACTAGAGAGGTTCAACAGCAGACTAGATTAAGCACAAGATAGAATCCATGAGCTAAAAGACAGGGCAGTGGAACTCACCCAAACAGAATAGCAAAAAGAAGAAACGCACCAAAAGGTCAAGACAGTTTAAGAGACCTACAGGAAAACATCAAGTGGAATATTTGCATTATAGGGTTTCCAGAAGGAGAAGAGAGAAAGGGAAAGAAAATTTATTTGAAGAAATAATGGTTGAAAATTTCCCTAACCTAGGAAAGGAAGCAGACATCCAGATCTAGGAAGCCCAAAGAGTTCTAACAAGATGAACCCAAAGAGACCCACACCAAGGCAAATTATAATTGTCAAAAGTTAAGGATAATGAGATAAGGGGCACCTGGGTGGCTCAGTCGTTAAGCGTCTGCCTTCGGCTCAGGTCATGGTCCCAGGGTCCTGGGATCGAGCCCCGCATCAGGCTCCCTGCTCAGCGGGAAGCCTGCTTCTCCCTCTCCCACTCCCCCTGCTTGTGTTCCCTCTCTCTCTGTGTCTCTCTCTGTCAAATAAATAAATAAAATCTTTAAAAAAAAAAAAGGATAATGAGATGATCTTAAAAGCAGCAAGAGAAAATCAGCTTGTTATGTACAAGGAAACCCCCATAAGACCATCAGATTTCTCAGCAGAAACTGCAGGCCAGAAGAAGGTGGCATAATATATTCAAAGTACTGAAAGGAAAAAACTTTCAACCAAGAATACTCTACCAAACGAGGTTATCATTCAGAAGTGAAGGAAGGAGAAACAGCTTTTCAGACAAACAAAAAGGAGTTAATGATAAATTTTTAAAGGAGCTCTTTAAGCTGAAAAGGGAGGCACTAATTAGTAACAAGAAAAAAATATCACAGTGAAAACCTCACTAGTAAAATTAAATATATAGTAAAGGCAGTGGGTAAAATGTGGGAGAGGTAAACCTGCTGTCAACTTTAAATACTTTGTTTTTTATATGGGCTGTTATATATGAGCCTCATGGTAACCACAAGCAAAAATTCATAATAAATACACAGAAGATAATGAGAATGGAATCTAAGCATAACATTATAGAAAGTCATCAAACCACAAGAGAATAAACCAAGAGAAGAAGAAAGGAACAGAGAACTACAAAACAGGGGGAAAAAAACAATTAAAATAGCAACAAGTATATACCTATCAATTATTACTTTAAATGTAAATGGACTAAATTCTCCCATTAAAAGAGTGACTGAATGGATTAAAAAAAAATGAGACCCATCTATATGCCACCTACAAGCAATTCAAGTCAGACATAAGGACACACACAGACTGAAACTGAAGGGACAGAAAAAGATAATTCAAGCAAATTGAAAACAAGAAAACAGAAGTAGCTGTACTGATACCAGACAAAAAAGGACTTTAAAGCAAAGACTGTAATAAAAGACAAAAATTGGCATTACATAATGATAAAGGGGTCAATTCAACAAGAAGACATAACACTCATAAATATTTAAGAACCCACCATGGGATCACTTAACTACATAAAGCAAATACTAACAGATGTAAATGGAGAAATAGACAACAATATAATGATAGTAGGTACTTAATACCCCACTTACATCAATGGATAGATCATCCAGACAGAAAATTAATAAGGAGGGGCCCCTGGGTGGCTCAATGGGTTAAGCGTCTGCCTTCGGCTCAGGTCACGATCTCAGGGTCCTGGGATCGAGCCCCATATGAGGCTCCCTGCTTAGTGGAGAGGCTGCTTTTCCCTCTTTCCCCCTGCTTGTGCTCACTTGCTCCCACTCTCTCTCTCTCTCAAGTAAATAAATAAAATTTTTTAAAAATTTTTTTAAAAAGAAAATTAATAAGGAAATACCGAACTCAAAAAACACATTAGTGCAAAGGGACTTAACAGATACATGCAGAACATTCCATCCAAAAGCAGAATACACATTCTTCACAAAAACACATGGAGCATTTTTCAGGACAGAGCATATGTTAGGCCACAAAACAAGTCTCAAGAAATATGAGAAGACTGAAATCATATCAAGCATCTTTTCCAACTACAATAGTATGAAACTAAAAATCAATTGCAAGAAAAAAATGGAAAAATCAAAAATATGTGGAGATTTTTTTCAAAACTATGTGGAGATTAAACAACATACTACTGAACTAAAAATGGGTCAAAGAAATAAAAGAAGAAATTTAAAAATTCCTTGAAACAAATGGAAATGGAAATACAACATTCCAGAATCTATGGGATACAGCAAAATTAGTTTTAAGAGGCAAGTTCATAGTGATGTAGACCTACCTCAAGAAACAAGAAAAATCTCAAATAAACAATCTAACTTTATACTGAAACAGAACTAGAAAAACAAATAAATGCTAAAATTAGTAGAAGGAAGGAAATAATAAAAAAAAATCAGAGTCTTTTCTAAAAAGAAAAAAACAATAAAATTAAGAGCTGGTTCTTTGAAAAGATTTTTTTTTTTTAATCAAGAAGCCTTTAGCTAGACTCACTAAGAATAGAAGCGAGAAGGCTCAAATAAAATCAGAAATGAAAGAAAGTTACAACTCATACCAAAGAAATACAAAGGATCATAAGAGACTACTGTGAACAATTATACACCAAACTGGACAATCTAAAAGAAGTGGATAATTCCTAGAAACTTACAGTCTTCCAAGACTGACTCATGAAAAAATAGAAAATCTGATAAAGCAATTACGGATTATGGATATTAAATCCATAATCAAAAAACTCTCAACAAATGAAAGTCCAGGACCCAACAGCTTCACTGGTGAATTCTACCAAACTTTCAAAGAAGATTTAATACCTATCCTTCTCAAACTCCTCTAAAAAATTGAAGAGGAGGCACCCCTTCCAAATTCATTCTATAAGGCCAGCATTACCTTGATACCAAAACCAGATAAAGACACCACAAAATAAGAATGTTATAAGCCAATATCCCTGATGAACATAAATGCAAAAATCCTCAAATATTAGCAAACCAAATTCAATATGATCAAATCGGATTTATTCTAGGGAGGCAAAGATGGTTCAACATCCACAAGTCAATCATCATGTACACCATATTAACAAAATGAAGGATAAAAAACCATATCTCAAATACAGAAAAAGCATTTGACAAAATTCAACATTCATTTATGATTAAAGAAAAAAAACTTCAACAAAGGGGTCTAGAAGGAACATACCTAAACATAATAAAGGCCATATATGACAAGCCTATAGCTAACATCATACTCAATGGGGAAGAGCTGAAACTTTTCCCTTAAGATCAGGAACAAGACAAGGATGCCCACTCTTGCCACTTTTTTTCAACATAGTATTGGAAGTCCTAGCCCAAGCAATTAAGGAAGGTGGGGGGGGAATGCATCCATTTTGGAAAGAAAGAAGTAAAACTATCACTACTTGCAGACAATATGATTTTACATACAGAAAAGTAATCCTAAAGACTCCACCAAAAAATGAAAAATGAATTCAATAAAGTTGCAGGATACAAAAATCAATATACAAAAATAGGTTGTATTTGTATACACTAACAAACTATTGCTAACAATTGTAATCTTTATAATTACATCAAAAAGAATAAAATACCTAGGAATAAAGTTAACCAAGGAGGTGAAAGACCTGGACTCTGAAAACTATAAGACACTGATGAGAGCAACTGAAGAAGATACAGATAACAGGAGATATTCCATGCTCATGGATTGGAAGAACTAATACTGTTAAAGAGTCCATATTACCCAAAGCAATCCCTATGAAATTTTCAATGGCATTTTTCACAGAAATAGAACAATCCTAAAATTTGTATGGAACAACAAGAGATCCCAAAGAGCCAAAGTAATCTTAAAAAAGAAGAACAAAGCTGGAGGCATCATGCTACCTGATTTCAAACTATACCTCAAAGTTATAGTGATCAAAACAGTATGGTATCAGCATAAAAACAGACACACAGATCACTAGAACAGAATAGAGAGCCCAGAAATAAATCCAGGCACATACAGTCAATTAATTTATTATATTCATATAATTTAACAAAGGAGGCAAGAACATACAGCAGGGAAAGGACAGACTCCAATAAATGGTGCTGGGAAAACTGAACAGCCACATGAAAAAGAATGAGACTGTACCACTATCTTACACCATATGCAAATATTAACTCAAAATGGATTAAAGACTCAAATGCAAGATGAGAAATCATGAAACTCCTAGAAGATAAGCTCCCTGACCTTGGTCTTAGTAATATCTTTTGGGATCTGACTCCAGAAGCAATAACAAAAGCAAAAATAAACAAATGGGACTATCAAACTAAAAAGTTTCTGCACAACTAAGGAAACCATCAACAAAATAAAAAGGCAACCTACTGAATGGGAGGTTGCAAATCACATATCTAAATAAATGGTTACTTTCCAAAATATATTTTAAAAACTCATATAGCTCAATAACCAAAAAAGGAAAAAAATCCAGTTTAAAAATGAGCAAATGATCTGAATAGACCATTTCCTAAAGAAGACACACAGATGGCCAACAGGTATATGAAAAGATGTTCACCATCACTAATCAGGGAAATGCAAATCAAAGCCACAATGAGCGATCACCTCACACCTGTCAGAATGGCTATTATTAATAAGACAAGAGGTGTTGGCAGGATGTGGAGGAAAGGAACCATTGTGCACTGTTGGTAGGAAAATAAGCTGATGCAACTACCTTGCAAAACAGTAGAGAGGTCTCCCCCAAAGTTAAAAATAGAACTACTATATGATCCAGCAATTCTACTTCTAAGTATTTAAAAAAAAAACAAAAATAGTAATTTGAAAAGATATATGTACCTCTGTGTTCATTGCAGCATTATTTATAATGAACCACATATGACACACACAATGGAACACTATCAGCTATAAAAAAATGAATTAAAGTTTGCCATTTGCAACAACATGAACGGATCTTGAGAGTATTACACTAAGTGAAGTCAGAAAGAGAAAGACAAATATGATTTCACCTATATCTGGAATCTAAAAAACAAAACAAATGAACAAAACAAAACTCATGGATACAGAGAACAGATTGGTGGTTGCCAGAGGGCAGGAAGTCTGGTGCGTCACAAAGAATGGGTGAAAGAGGAACACGTACAAGCTCCCGGTTATGTCAGGAGGTAATGTATGTTCAGCATGGGGACTATAGTCAATAATACTGTATTGCAAATTTGAAAGTTGCTGAGAAAGTAAATCTTGAAAGTTCTCATTACAAGACAAAAAAAGATGTAGAAGAAGTAGCAATTAAAATGGATAGTGTCCAACTCTTGATTTCAGCTCAGGTCATGATTTCAGGGTTGGGAGATGGAGCCCCATGTCGGGCTGGGTGTGGAGCCTGCTTAAGATTCTCCTTCCTCCTATACCTCTGTCCCTCCCCTCTCCCCTCTCTAAAAATGAATGAATGCATGAAAGAAATGGATAGAGAAAAAGCCTATGAAAAGTATTCTGGGTTGAAAATTCTGTATTATGTTTTCTCATTTTAACATTATGACAGATTTAGAAGATCAGATATTCAATCCCTTGATCTAGTTCTAGTGTTGTCAGACAGCACTGAATAGAAAAAAGAACTTTTGCCAACTCATGTAAACTGCTCTGCAAACTGAGTAGGTGGTAAATTCTGTGTTAAGGCTGATAAAATGAGCAGAGGTAGTATTTTTTTGCTTAGCCTAACAATAGTTATATGTCAATTTTATCTCAATAAAGCTGGACCAAAGTACTACAATAATGTAATGCTAATCTGACTGGTCTTTTGAATGAATTGTGATCATTCACAACTCACTTACAAAGGTCAATCAGAAAACAATTTAGAAAATCAGATTCCTCTAAAATGTGTATTTATTAAATGGGAAATTTCTCAAAAAAATTAATGACATGACAATATAGAACCTAACAATGCACTTCTTTATCTTTAGTTATAAAACAGTGTCCATGGAGGTATCATAAAGAAATTGCCATTTTTAAAAGCCTTTATAATAGTTCAGAGTTTTCTGATCCAATTCATATTAAACTTTAACAAATAGAGCAATGTAGTAGCTATTGAAAACCATATTGTAACTAATGCTGACAGTCGGATGACCCTACACAGTCACTTTCACGGCATTATTTAGCTCTAGGTGGTAAATCCAAGAGCAGAGGTTTTATGTTTGTCTATTACTCTTGCTACTGACATTCAGTTAAGCTTTCTGTACAACCTATAAATGCTGCCAAGTGTCTTTATTTAGAAACAGATCAAAATGAATAGTACCATAATTTTACTATATTGGCAAATAAGAAACAATCTTATATACATTGTAATGATGAGTCAATGATCATATAACTATTAGCATTCTGAAAGCTCTCTTTGCCATCTGCTGGTGTCTTACTGACAGACAAATTCTACCAACATATAAGTAGCTGGTAGAAAAAATTCAAAAAAGAAAAATTATCAGTATTTGAGAATTCTAATAACCTTTCATTTAACTTACAGAAGAAAAGAACTAGTCTAAATTATCTCTAAGAGTGTGAAAAACTCAAAATTTAGTTTTTACCCCTACAATATGTTATAGTTTTATGGTTTCAGGGGATACATAATATTACTAAAATTAACTTTGCTTAGCCAATTTCGTACTTTAGAGATATATCCCTGACAAGAGCTGTGATCAAGACAGAAATTCATGAATTTCTGGATAGGATTGTCATCTAGTCTCTCTTAAAGGCCAACCTTGCATTTCTTTTCCAGCTGATAGTCTTATTCTGTCACATATTCTCTCCCACAATTTTAAAATTTAAGGAAAATTGATGGGTCCATATCATCTACTGCTTTGCTTCGGAAAAATTTCTCTCTTCCAAAATGTTGATTATGGCCAAACAATCATAATGAGACAGTTTGTATCATTTTCAAAGAACTTCTTTCCATCAGCATTTTTAACTTTTTATTTCAAGATATAAATTTACAGGGGCTCCTGGGTGGCTCAGTGGGTTAGAGTCTGCCTTCGGCTCAGGTCATGATCCCAGGGTCCTGGGATCGAGCCCTGCATCAGGCTCTCTTCTCAGTGGGGAAGCCTGCTTCTCTCTCTCCCACTCCCCCTGCTTGTGTTCCCTCTCTCGCTGTGTCTCTCTCTCTGTCAAATAAATAAATAAAATCTTTTTAAAAAAAAAGTAACACAAACCTCCAGTTCTCACACAGAATTGTGTCATGAATATTTGTTGATAGTTGATTGATAGATAAAAATGTCGGATTGCCTCAGGAAATTTTCTGCCTCAATGAATGCTTACGTTTCTGGGATGATTCTAACACCTCCACAGAAGCAGAAAGTTCTTTTCTTTTTTCTCATACATCTGAAAATAAACCACTTCATTTTACAGTGAGTGGGATAGTCACATGTCTCCCCCACACTATCTTGAGAAATGAAGTTTCAATAATTTCTTATTTGGGGAAAGAATTTCTAGAAATGGGTGATAGCAAGAATCAAGGATACTGGTAAACATTAACTTCTACAAATAAAGGCCTCCACTTTATTCTCTGGCTGTTAATTCCACTTCATATTCTTTCTCCCCCTCCTTCCAGCCAAAGCCCCACAGAGGTTACAACCCTACCTTTTCCCTCTCCGTGTCTGTAAATAAGGAAATCATGCTAATAGTCCTGATGTGGTCTCAGAGCTCCGTTTCATCTATGGCACCTTGAAGCCCTCTTCAAAATTGTATATGTGTGTATGTACACCCAAACACATTGTTTAGAACTATGTCAAGAAATTGTACCCGGGGGGGGGGGGGGGGAGACTGAAAGGAAATGCACCAGAATATTACATGGTGGTTCTCATTGGCATTGAAACCCAAGATCTGGTTTCGGGTTTTCTTTATACCCTTTTTTCCAAATACTCTATAGTGAACTTGTTTTATTTTAATAAAAGAAACTTTATTTAAAAAAAAACACAGCTAACATTTCATGGTGAGGGCCCTGTTTGGAAAAAATAATACATCTCACATCAGCAGATCTTGTGATTTCACCCTTTGCCTTTTTGTTTTTGTAATTAAATGAAGTCTCTTGGTTTCTGTGGTTAAATTGGATAACTAAAGATGATCTCTGGAAAGACGCTGCTTTGTGATTGTTATTTATCTAAGCATATGATATCTCCTAGAAAGGAATTCTAAAACAATAAAGTATTAAAAAAAAAAAAATCCTCTTGTTTTCCCTGACTCTCATTGTGGTAGCAGGTGAGGTTTCTGCAGATTTTGCAGGGTTTTCTTTTCTCCCTTCCGATGTCAGAGGCAGTTAATTTGCAAACGACAGTTGCAGGTGGTTTGCAAGGAGAAGGGAGCGGAGGACAAAGGAATAAAGCTACATAAAACCAGCTTATGGCATCTTTAAAACGAGAAATCCATGCCTTTGTAGCTCTTACTCTGACAAAGCTCACCTCTCAGAGGCATGCTTTCAGCTTTTCCTTGTGTTCCAGCCAGAAAAGCTCCCCAAGCAATTATGGAGAGAAAAGATTTGTGCCGCGGCCGCAATCTCCTATAATAGTGTGGGCAGCCCACCTGTGTTGTCAGAAAGGCGAGAACCCTGTGGAAGGTAGACAAAGCGAAGTGCTGAATGGGACTGTGGAGTCATGGAAAACATTCATCATCATTGTTCACAAAGAAAGTGATGTTGACAAACTTGGACTAAAAAAGTCTGAGGAGCTCTCACCTCACGAGAAGTGTCAAAGCAACGAAACAAACGATAGTGCCTTTTGGGATTCTTGCAAACTTCAGCACAGCACTCTGGTGGAAACAGAGGTTTACTGCCTTAACTGGTGACATTTGTCGTTGCATCTGCCTTGCCTGCCTTTTCTTTGCTTCCCCTTTCTCTTGTTTCCAGAGAGAACTCAAAGGCACCTGGTCATTTCTCACCTATTCTCACAAGAGCTCTAGGGGAAACATTAGGAAAGGTGGACAGAGCCATGCTAACCGATTCTTTCTTGGCTCACGTAAGTTCTTCTGAAGCCTGAGAGCACACAGCATGAATGAGAGTCCAGAAACAAGGGACTGAGTTCCTTCATTCACATGGTCACCCTGCACGGACAAGAATGCTATAGGCTGGCGTCTCCCAGCCAAGGTCTTGTAGGACACACACTTCAGGAGCATTGTGAAGCCTTCATCTAAGGAATGAAAGAAAACGTCCATCTGCTTTGTCTGCTGAATTTTAAAACCTACATACACCAGGGGCTCCTGGGTGGCTCCATCGGTTAAGCATCTGACTCTTGATTTCAGCTCAGGTCATGATCTCAGGGGTCCTACATCAGGCTCTGCGCTTAGCAGGGAATCTGCTTCCCTCTCTCTCTCTCCCTCTGCCCCTCCCCCTGCTCATGCACTCTCTCTAAAATAAATCTTTTAAAAATAAAATAAAACCCATATACATCAGCTAATACTTTTATACCTGTTTGTAGATCTGTGGCATTCAAACTGAATATGTGTAACAGGAGGATTTCAAGAGATGATGAGCAATCATCAAGAGATGATGAGCAAACCAAAGCTTATTTCCTGCCTTGTGCCTTAGGGTTTTGCCATTAAACTTAATGATAATTATATGTGTTAATTCAGAGCCCGCCTTCTGGGGTTGTATCTCCATCCACTCATACACAACCTCTGGTTCTGTTTGGAAAACAATGGACTGTTTGAACCTGCGTGTAGTCTGTAATGATCCTTCCAAATATAACTCTTTTTGCTTTTAATTCCATAACGGGGAGGGCTTTAACTGTCTTAGAAAATCATGCATGGCTTTGTTTTACTTCCAAAGAAAGACTTAACAGGATTATATTACTAAATAGGATACCCACACTTCTCTCCCCTCAAATTGGTTCTGAATCAAAATTTTTTTTTAAGGGGATTAAGAAACTTGTGGTTCTCAGATAAAGTTCTTCCTTAATTAAGGAGCTATTTCTGATCTTAACACCACACCTCCAGAGGCATTTGGGCATTTCAGAATAGGGCAGAATCTTGATAGTGTCCCTGCTTGCTTGCCTGTGTTTTCCTATATAACTCAAAATGGTATGTCCTCCTCAAAACCTTTTATTTTTGGATTTCCCCAAATGTTAGTTTTCTCTCTTTGCACACAGGCTGAAGAAGAGGCCCAGGCAAATAGGTGAAGCGTTAATGAAATGGGCATATGGATCAATGCTGCTTCCTGGCACTTCCTTTAAGGTGCCAAAAGCAAATGTGGATACTCTGCACTGCACGTCCATCCAACCTTGGGTGTCCGCTGAACGCCCAAGGCCGCCAGGTTTTCCTGCGTGCTGTTTCACAACCAACGTGTTTTTGTATTGCCCCCATGTCACACTGCGTATCAGGGGAAGGACCCCCAAATACTTATGATGTGCTAAAGGTTGTGATGAAAGCAAACTCTGAGTTTTGAGAATAGAACTATAAGTGAAAGCATAATTCATCAATTTGCTTACTTTCCCTCCACCAAGCATGCTTCTATCCCATACCACATGCCTTCGGCTCATCCCAAAAGGCAATTTGCACATACTAAAATTGCTAACAAGCTACCGGAAAATTTACTCATCTTCCCTTTTCAACCAAAGCCTCCTCCAACTTGACATATGTTTCCAATTACTGCATAAACCTCAATTATCTAAGTTATGTGTCCACAAGCTTCCAACCTCATCCATCTTGGATTTACCCTGTTCTCATCCTTATTCCTTGCCCCTAATCTTCTCACTTGCCTGGTTCATATCAGCTTTTGTAAGTTTGGGTACCTAGTAAATGATCTGGAAAAGGTGATGGGGAGTTCAATCAGCTGCAGCTGTGCAAACTCTAGCTCAGCTGACAAAGCCGTGAATGGCTGGGGGGAAAGGAAGGCAGCAGAGAAATGGTAGCATGGCCTTGATTCAAAATTAACCCTGGTTGTACTTGGTGGCAGCTCGGGTTCTGCCCTGTGTGTTGAGTTCTCCCAATGGCCAATGTCCGATTTTGCACTCAACCCTGTCGTATGAGTGTTAAAGATCAGAACAGTTTGAAACGCTAATAATGAATCTTTTGCAAGTATTCACTATATCCCCCCCCACCCCGCCGCTCTGTCGACCCACCCCACACCCATCCATCGGAGCACATCTAAAGGATAACTCCACAAGGAAAAGATTATCAATAGGACTACTTCACGATCTTACAAATTTGGCTTTTTAAACTAGCAGATGGATTGAGAGATAATTGTTCCATTTAGAAGAATTGCTTCTATCTTGGTGTGTCTGCTTAAGCTTATTGTTCTGCAAGCTGCAAACAGTAGTAATGTAATCATTTGAACTCAAGCTTGTTAGCACCTCTTTCGCCTTTCCATTTTCTCTCCTTGGAAACCCCTACGATTTCAACTACAGAGGATAAAGGAGTGATTAGAGGGGCAGTTTTATGACTTGACCGAGCCCTTGCCAATAACCAGCTGGTCACTCACCTGCCATTTGACACCCTGTTTGGTTCCCTTTAATAGACCTGCTTAAAACCAAAGCCTGTTACTTGGAGGAAGTAATCAGCTCTTAATAACGGAGCCAAATAAAGTAAGTGGTCAGATGTTAATTATGCTTGAATAAAAAAATAAATAAGGTGGTCAAATGTTTCTCTAAGGAGAGCCCCAGGGAGGTGAACAGGTACAGGGAGAAGCAGAAGCCCCAGGTAACACTTCCCAGTGGGAAGCCCGGGGTTGCCAGGAAGTGGAGGGCCTACCCCAGGCGAAGCAGACACCAGTGCACGAACCCCACAGCCCACACTGCTGGTGCCCACAAAGTCCAGTCTGCCGGAGACCACAGAGGCTGCCGGTCCGACCCCTGCTGCAGTCCACACTGTCACCCACCCCCTAGAATAGTCAAAAGATGAAGGTGGGGATGCATTTCTCAAAAAGGGCCAGGGGGGAGAGGGGGCCAATAATGGCAGTGAGATTCTCCATTTAGTAAAATTCCTTCTGGGTTTGCAAGCTCAGCCTTGAGGACTGCAGAATGAAAACCAAAACTTCTAGCCATTAGCCCACCATTCTGCCTGCCTCCCCCAGGCCCAGTGTGAACTTACCCAAAGGCCTCCAACCATCCTCACAGCCTATCCTCAAAGCACCGTGGTTACAGTGAGATGGGTTTACGTCTTATTCCCAACCACACTCAACACAGCGGATCATGTATGTGGGCTACCTGAACTGCTTCTCAGGTGGCTGGTCCATAGAAGTCTCTCTTTTCTGTTTTACTTTTCATTTTTGCTCCAATAGACAAATTGGGCATAAACATTTCATAAATAGGCCAATTTACCCGGCTATTTTTTAACTTGATTTTCATAATTCACAGAGATATGATCTGACTCACTTTTATAATAAAAAAATTGATCAATGGCGTCATTATGTGAAACATCAGGCTGTAGCATTTATCATCCCAGTTATCTGCCTTTTATCATATTTCAATGCCTGAAACAACAACTGATATGCTTTTTTACTTACTTTTGTGTTGCCTTCTTACACTCTGGGGACTGAGATCACTGGATTCACAGCGCAGGTCCTGCCTGGTGTGGCCCCTCCCACCTCTCGGATTTCTGCTGTTCTTCCGGAACTCTCCAGGCACAAGGCCTTCTTGTTACCACTTTCTCGGCCTTATTCCATCAAGGCTACCCTGGCCCTGCCCTCAGGACTCTGCTTTAGTTCATGTGCTGATTTGCAAAGGAAACCAGATCTGGGCCTAATCTGGGTAGGAAGGCGGCCCTGCTATTCCCACACCACCTGCTTCTGATGTCTGTTATTAACAAAGCACGGCAGGCAGTGGGAATAAGGAGAAAAAAGGAAATCAAGTATCGTCAAATTCTTCGGTTCAGCGAACACTGAACACCTCTATGCCAAACCCGAGTTCAGGGCTAGGAACACCAACAGCATAAGAAATTATCCCTGCCCCGAGAACCTTACAGTCTAGCATGGAAGCCAACACTTTTAATTTTAACATCATCTGCTCAGTTCTCAATTTTTGCACTGTTCTTAACAGTGGCAGAATTCTCCAGGACCCAGTGCAAATGCATATCCTCTGTAGACTGAAAACCCTGGTGTGATCTGTCTCCCTAAATTACTACAGGCTTTACACAGCTGATGTGTGCAATTACTTTCAGCTCCATTGGTGTTAGGAATTCTCAGTTGCGGCTCAAAAGTGGTAACAGTACAGCTTACATTCGAACAGAGCTTATCAGATCAACGGAGCTGGCTTAAGACTGCCATTGATTTATCCATGTAGAGCGAAGGATTCTCAAAATGCATCTTTCTCAGTCTTAGGAGGACTTCTAAAGGAGTGTCTTTGGGTGAGCAGCGGGATGCTGAATGAGACTAGCACGGGGTGAAGGAAGGTGTCCAGGAGGTGACATGGATGTTAGGTTGTACCGCAGTTTTCTAATTTTATTTGGTCTGAGACTTGGATTTGAGTCTATTTATATGTCATTTTCCTGCATAGCACTTAACGTCATTAGTAAATGCATATTTCAATGACCCCCTTTAAAGAAGATACTATGTATTCCCATTATTTTATAGCCAGTGGCTAGCATATAATAAGGTCTTAAAACATATCTGTTGATAAATTACCTAAACCAGATAGACTTTATAAAGTTCCTGTACACCATTCTCCTTGTTAAGTAGACTCAACCAGATACGGCATCTCAAAGACAAGGATCTCACTTTTGTACTAAAAGAAACCTGGTTCCTCTCTCCTCTCTTCCTTCCACCTGATGATAACCAGAAGGGGAAGTTTAAAAATGCTGCATCTGAGGGCGCCTGGGTGGCTCAGTTGGTTAAGCGACTGCCTTCGGCTCAGGTCATGATCCTGGAGTCCCTGGATCGAGTTCCGCATCGGGCTCCCTGCTCGGCAGGGAGTCTGCTTCTCCCTCTGACCCTCCCCCCATCTCATGTGCTTTCTCTCTCTCTCATTCTCTCTCTCTCAAATAAATAAAAAATCTCAAAAAAAAAATGCTGCATCTGAGGTACTGATGAGCAGCCTGGGTGAGCCCCCTCTCTGAGTACTTTCAGGTGCGCTCTTGAGATTTTTTCTTCTCCAAGGAAAGCTCATCCAAATCCTTTTGTATCCTTTTGTTTCATCACCATTTCCAAGCTTTGGATCACTTCGCTGTGTAAATTCTTATTGGACAGCAGGCAGCAAAACTAAAAGCCATGCTGGTCCAGATGCCCACCACAAAGAAGTCCCATTCCCCTCTGCCCTGCCTGAAGGTGCGCTGGGGGAGGGGGAAGCAGAGCAGGGAGGGGCCCTCCGCTTGAGCGCTGCAGGACCTTGGCAGTGAGGCAGAATCCTGGGTGCTGGATGACAAGCCATGGCTTGCCCATCCCCCCATACTTCTCACACAAAATGGGTGAAGACTACCCCGTATAATCCTCAAGTTGGGGAATTCACAACTCTGACCTAAAGACCTTGCTTCACAATGTCAGACCTGTATTCTCTCTCAGGAAGTACAAAGAAGGAGTTGTACAAGGTATCTCGGCCACTTTCTCGCAGAGGGAGCAATATCATTCAGAATTTCAAGAGAGATCGGCACCCTTGAGGTTCCTCTGCTCCATGAAGGCCCTCTGCCCTGAGCACCATGTCACGCAGTGGTCCCAGCATTGATTCTTTCGAAGGACTTGATTCCAGGGCCCCTTTCGCGTGACCAAAGGGCTCGAAGGGGACCCTTTCAGTGGGACAGATACAGCCCTTGCTATATACAATTCTCACCTTCCAGAAATGCACAACCAGTGCAGGAGAACAGACAAATATGTCAGTGATTACAGCGCCTTGTTATAAGCACAAAAGGGAACCTGGGGTCCATCTTCTTCACCTCCATCAAAAGCGAATGAGAACATACTCTTCCAAAGACTTAAACCTGCACACCAGTCTCCTCTTCTTCTGTCAGACTGACACGCGGTTATGGCAAGAGAACTTGCAAAGTCATGAAATATTGAGACATAAACCATATTCAGATAGGAAGACTCACACGGGTAAATAAGTGATAAGCAGACAGATGCTAGATCTTGGCTTACTAATTAATCAGGCTTTTAGTAACCTGTTTCTCCCTTTTATTCCCACACAGCCAACCCACAGTGTCTCCTGCAATCCCTGGTGACACTCAGCTCTCCCTTCCTGAGCTCAAGTCTTCTCTTAAATTTCATCTCAGAATGCCTTTTTCCCCTCCATTCCCAAACTCAGTGGTCCCAACATCCCCTGGATTCTTCTGAATACCTCTCCACCAACTTCTCACTGAGGGGACTTTTCTTCTGCAGGGACACATGACTTTAGTGTCGCCTCCTTCCCTTGCCGTTTCTTGCTTCCTTGTCCCTGGCCAAGGAAGTTAGCATTGTCCTCTGACAGGAGAACCAGCTCTGGGATCTGTATCAAATCACTGCGTCATCTCTTGTGTTTCTCTCTGCATCCATGTCATGACATCACCTGACAAATCCCCTAATGTCATTCATACGTGCTTTCATTGGGCCTTATGTTCAACACTGGGCACCGACATACATATTTTCAGAACCCAGCGAGGTCCTCATACCTGCAAGCACTTTGGGTAAGAGAATTGTTATCATGTTTTCCATCATCTTCGGTCTTTGCCCGGGGGGTTGTTGATGTGTGAACTTCCCAAGGAGGATGAAGGGAGGGGATGCCGCCTGTGCCCACTGGGTGCATCGGTGCTGTTCCTGCGCATGGAGAAGGAATGTCCCAACATGCTCATCATCCTGTGCGCTCAGGGACTGGTATTAAATGAAGGGGGTCCATTTAATTTATCGTCCAAACTGGGGCACTTTGGAGAACAGAAAAGGCACCATTAATAATTACACTGGGATATATGGTCACCCTGCTGAAATGGCATTTGGAGTCTGGGATTAGGCTGTGTCCTAATGTTCCTTTGCTGATGGATCAGGCAGAGCAGGCTCTCACAGAGAAAGACACAATGGCTAAGGTGTGATACGTCCAAGAGACAAACACAAATAACTCATTCCAGCTGCAGTATCATATGAGGAAAATACTGATGTACAGGCAGTGTACAGAGCAAAACAAACTGCATTTAACCCACCCCTTGAAGTTTCCAGAGAACTAGTCTGAAAAGTTTCCATGTTTCTTTCCAAAAAATAAACTGAAATAACCCCTTCATTTATTTTAGATTCCTTTCAGATAGCCTTGCAGATGGTTTGCTGAAATCACCACGCCAACAAAATCTGTTTGGTTCAAAAAATTAAAATAACCCTACCAAATTATCTGCATTTCTCTGTAATAAAAAACAGAATTTCTTACTTCTGTCTATGAAACTTATTCCCACTCTGCATTTTGTGAAATGAACTACATAAATAATTTCTTAAAGGCCCACACATTTGTCCTTTATTACCCAGTTCTGGAACCCTGAAGTAGAGTATCATCAACACTCACTTTTCCTGTTTGCTTTTCCACGTATTCACGTGTCTTCTCTTTACACAAGGCTCCTGTCAAAAATACCCCAAAGACATTAAAGACCAATATTTATAAATCCTAGAAGTGTTCTTTCTTCCTCTAATTGCATGCATCCCAGCTAGTCTCCATGACATCAGCTCAGTAACAAACAGATAAAGCTCAAATTAAAAATATGTCCCTCCAGGCAAGACACCAATGACAAAAGGGCCACTGGGTTGAAGAACAAGGGCATGAGTCACTGTGTTCTCTCAGAGGTTTTAATTCAAAGTTGTTCTGAGATTTTTTTTTTAAGATTTTAAAGTAATCACACCCAACGTGGGGCTCGAACTCATGACCCCAAGATGGAGAGTGGCATGTTCCACCGACTGAGCCAGCCAGGTGCCCCTGTCTTGACAAGAAGTGAAAGAACACTAGCAGTGGACTCTCAAAATGACCATTTCTCATTTAGTCATGAAATAGAATTTTTTGTTTAGTGTGAGAAACAGAACTGCCTCCCCCTACCCAAGGGAGCATGGTGTCTGTGCAAAGCCAATCCTGCCAAACTTTTGGGTCCGTCGAGCCCAGCACACAGCCCTCTCCGGGTCCTCTGCAGAAGCACCGCCTCGCAAATATGCGACCTGGAGAAATGCAGTGAGGTTGACTCAGCTTCCGTAATCCTAACTGCTGTCACCGCCGTCTTGTTTTTACAGTTTTTAAAGCATCTGTTCCTGGGTGCTTATGGTTTTACAAAGCAGTCTTAATGTTCCCAGTGGTATGGCTGCCCAGATAGAGCCATGCCTGCTGTTCTGGGGGCTGTCAAGGTTAGAGGCTCAGCATATGAAGGCGAACTTGGGAGGAATTTGTCTCATGTAGGGCACGTTGATCCCCAGGGGAATGCTCTCTACTAAAAGCTGGTGGGTAAAGTCTCCCCCTGGTGGCTGCCGAGGTGTGTTCCTGGGGGACAGACGGAATACAGGCTGTAATGCATTCCGCGTACCACACTGTTGCCACTAAGACATTTCAAGAAAACAGGGGTTTCATCCACGTGAAAAACAGCCCCTCACTCTCCTCTGAACATGTGTCCTCCCCACACGTCCACTTCTTCAGCGGAGATTAGGGCCACCATCTTCTCACACTTAAAGCAGTTCTGGCAATTTCTATCTTGTTTTTTCTCTCTCTAACTCGCTACCAGTCCCGTTTATTTGTCCTTTATAATATTCTCACGTTTTCTGCTCTTCTCATCAGTATCCCCAACCTATAACCATACAAACGTCCAAAGCATTTGAAGAGAATGTGATAAAACTCCAAGCACGTGAATCAAAGGCTCTCACTGACATAGAATTCCGATTCCTTGTCAGGATAGCTCCAAACATCCATCCCGGGGACCAGCTATTTCTGGGGATCCTGAGCCACAGCCTCCACACCATTTCGAAGACCCTGGAACCTGGAATAAGAGATTTCTCGCACCGTAATGTGCCTGAATTCCTATCCTCCTTCCTAATCTGTCTTTTCCCGCAAATGGTCTTGTGAACAGCCCGCATCATCAGACTGCACGTTCAGGAGCTGGGGTTGATTCTGCCTTTGCAGAATTTAGGACACCAAAATGACCCTTTGCTTCCCTTTGTCCTTGCAAGTTAGTTGCCTGTCCATTTCTAACACCAAACTCCCATCTAGTCCTCTTTTCTAAGACTTGCATCCCTGTCCTCTGTCTTCTTACCCCGTTGCTGATTACTGCCTGGGTGAGCTGCCTGCTACCTGAGTAGCTGCAGGAGGGAGAGGCTACCTTTCTCTTACCTGTCCTTCCCCTCAACCCCAGTGGCAAGGGCCCGGCAGACAGGCTTCTCTGACTTTTCGGTTAGTTCCTGTTCCTAATCCAGCAGGTATGTCCTTCCGGGTCTAGGACCTCTGGCCGCCCATGAAGTTTTACTTAAGTTCTTCCAGCTATGTGAATTGCTCAGATGCCAGCTACCTTGTTGAGACCAGTTGGTTCTAGGATGGTGTATATAAGACCCCACAGCCTGCCTCCCTCCACTGGTTATCAGATCCGGCAAGAGAGTTTCAGGAAGAGACTCAGCATCTCCAGAGCACCTCTGCACAGAAGGTCCATTCCCCTGCCAGGCTCCACTCTAAGCGGTCCACCGTGCATCTCTCGGGAAGTTTTGTCCTGCCATCCCATAGGAAACATGACGAGGGTGGCAACTTGTGCGCCCCCAGTTTTGACTTCTGGGACGACCTTTTCCAGCCTCGTCTATGCCAATGAAGTATTCACAACTGAGTGCCATAAAGCACTCCTGCTTGGTTTAAAATTCAAGACGATCTCAGTATACTCCTCTATCAAGAATGAGATAAATGCACACATCTCAGCATTGCCCTGGTACCTTGCCACGCATTTAAAATCTTCAACAGTCACTTGTGGGAACTCTCAGTGTCTCTCAGCCTCTCTCACACACGACAGCCCACCCAGCGACTCCTCCGTGGTTCTTGAGATCATATTGCAATTTCTCCTTCTCGGTCTACCTGTCAGCTCCTGGCCACGTTATTTCCATTTATCCTGGTGAAACAGATTCCTGTTTGCTCCGGGCCCAACACATACCAACACAGCTTCAGATGGAACCTTCCCCCTTCTTTATCACCCTCAGTCCAAACTGCCCCCTGGACTCAGCCCCCCAGAGCTTCTCTGCATCAGCTTCTTCCCTTCCCGGGCCCCGGTGGCCAACCACAGCACGTCAGCCACTTCAGCCCCTCGGCATCCCCAGCTCCACGGACTGGCATGGAATTCATCCTGTCGGTGTGCCTAGAATCCTCCTTCTAGCTTGCCCTGCTATCTTGTTTGATGTTATGGCACTATCATTTTCCTAATTGCATATTATGACTTAACGTTCTTTAGAAAGCAGAGTCTTCACCTGTTTGTGGGGAGGGTGTGATTGCGTCACGAGGCCCCCACACAGGGCACCCCGCCCTGCCTTTTCACCACTGACATTACAGAATGGAGACTGCCTGAAGAATCCTTGAGCCTGGGGATCCACGAGGCCAGTTTGGTTATTTCTCCTTGCTTCGTGTGGCAGCTTGCCCCTCTGATAAGATCAGACAATTTGTACGCCACCAGCAACTGACATGGACGCTACCAACCCTGAGCAATAGGGTAACACTAGCACTAGTCAGTCGACATGCAAAAAGGAAATGCTCCTCCTAGCAGCCTCCTCGCCCAACATGTATTCCCTTTGGTACTTTTCAAATAAATTTTCAGTGAAGGAAATATTTCTGTCTTAAATGTATTGGGACACTCTGACTTCGGCTGTGAAATCACAGAGGTTTCGTGGCCCTGAGTATAATCATGTACCAAGTTGCCCAGAGTCCGTTCCCCTGGACATCTGACCTGCCCTTTGTCTTTCTCTAATCATATTCAGCAAGCAGCTCTACCACTCCTCTAACACACACCTATTGCCTTCATGCTAAAAGAGGTTTGCTGACAAGTTTCTGCCCATGCACAGTATAATGAAATATTTTGTATTTCTTCAACATGCAAATTACTGTACGTAGGAAAGAGAAAAATCAGGTGTTAAAAAACTACAGTTTGCCTCACGTTTGCTCCTTGGGATTGGCAGTGCACATAAATATAATGGCTTTTACACTGAGAAACCCAGATGCCTGAAGCAAGGAGTAGAAGAGCTCTGAAAATGATCTGGGGTCCTGGCTTCATGAAGGTGTGCGTGCCGTGCCGCCTGCCCGTCATTACCACGAGCCGGTCCACAGTTATTAACCTAGATCCTAGCTCCGCATTGCCAGCGCGCCAGTCCCTTCCACTAGTTCTCGAACACTAGAAAAGCTGGTTGGATTTCTAGGGACACAGTTTCTTGATTTCCTAATGGAGGAGAAAAGTTAATAAAGAAGGTTGGTTGATGATAGTAATTCAGCACTAATGTCCATCTCCCCCTGACTCCAAGAGGGGAACTCAATAACAGACAGAGTTTTGAAGCTTTAAAGTGCTGAATAGTTAGTAAACAACTGCCATATGCAAATCTCAGCCAGCTTGATCATCTGGCCCTAGCTCGAGAAACAGGGTTGCCTTCCTGGGCCTGAACCACTGCCAATGTGAATAAATGCTGTTAGGTACTGAGTGACCTTGGAGAGCTAATGTCTCCCTATTCCACTGTAAATTGGGAGTGGTGGGGAGGGCATAGTGATGCCTGGTAAAAGAATAAACTGCTAATTAAAATGATAAAATTGTATTTGAACTCTGGAGACCATGAGAACTTTATAATTGACTCTTATAATGTGCTTTGGATGCCCATACGCAACTATTAATGGTTTGTAGGGAGGGGTGGGGAGTCCATTTCATTTTGTATTAACAATAAAAACACTCCAAAAAAATACACATAATGGAAGTGATTACTTCTCTCCTCTTGGGAGAGACACTTAACCTTTGATCTCAAGCTAAATTACATTACCAGAGGCAGCTTATAAACAGCCAGGAATTTGTTTCTTTTGGTATTGTTTTGATGACATGTAAAATGATCAGTAAATTTTTCAGAGTTCTCCTAAGGATAATTCCTCATACATAAAGATGAACTAAAAAACAAAAAAAAACAAAAAAACCTTGACTTGAGCAAATATATAGAAAAGTAGGGGCTACCATTATGTCCCATTATCAGGATTTTCTTCCTATCATTCTTTACTTGAAATTCCTCAACGCTTTTTTAAAATACTATGGTATGGTGGAATTATGGAATTATTTAGGCCAGCATTTATTGTTAAATTGTTACAAACAATAAATGTAAATACAGGCCAATAAATTAAAAGATTTAAAAAAATGTTTACTTGCTTAAAACCAAACTCGTGTTAATTTAACCTTTCTGAGTAATTTTTGTTCATCTGACTCCTGTTTTCAAATTAGCATAGTAGCTATGGGAATCATCTAGCCCAAATATTATAGGGAGTTTCCTTTATCAGGAATGGTCTTTATGTGGGTGCTTTTGAGGGTCCCTACTAAACCAGACCCTCATGCATGCCTTTGATCTATACCAAGTGGTGTTTTGTGTGGCGTGCCAATATCGCTCCATGTTCCCAATTTATATTTTTTCCTTACATCATTAAAAGCCAGCCACTCCACAACTGATGAATTTACTGAACGCTACATCTGAAACCAAGGATGTACTAGATGTTGGCTAACTGAATTTAAATAAATAAATAAATAAATAAATACCACTCTGCCTACACCTGAACCACAAGTCTTGGTCTCAGTGAATAATGGCATGAGATGTAGAGCTTAATTCTGTTGGTGGTGGTAGAAAAACTAATAAATTAGGGAACTTGAAGGGGGAAAAAATGAAAACTAAAACAGAATAGACGTTATAAGGAAATTCCCTTAAAAAGAAATACTGGAGGATAAAAATGGGCAAACCAAAAGATCAATCACTTCCTTTTCTCGCTGCTTCTTGAATCGCCCTTCTTCTCTAATGTGCTCCTACCAGCCTGCGCTTCCTCTGGACACCCGCTTACTTCATCTCCTACCGCAGCAGCAGAGATCCTGCACCAAGCTGGCCATTCCAGGCCACTCACAGACCTTGGTGCTGCAGACTCAAAGGTCCCAAGGCCATCTGGAATCCCCAAATATTTTTCCAAGAGCTAAAATCAAGGCCAAGTAAATCTCTCCTTATTTGGTATTGCCCATTCAAATCCTGACCCAGCCCTGGAGATACCACCAAGAATCCTGGAGTTAAGAAATTCTCAACAATGCTTAGGAAATTCACAAAAAAGCAGGCAGGGGTGAGGCTTGTCTGCATTTCTCAAACTGTGTTGCAGAATTTTATGAGGTGTTGTAGAAAAAAAAATTAAAAACAAAAAAATAAGTAGCTCACCTATTGAGATATATTTGGGTATACCTCACATGTTATCAGTGCTTATTACCATATTGAAGACTCCAAGAAACCCTACAGTAAAGGAACCTCTTTGATTCTAACTGATTCAGATTTTTCCAAATTGCTTTAATCATAAAATCTCATTTTTTTCTCAGAAAATATTTTTAGCTCTCTTAGAACTGGTCTTCCAATGCTTACAATCTGGAAGACATTTGAACAACTATGCCACACTGACCTGGATGTATTTCTGTGGGTCCAAACTCCAGACATAGAAAGATGTTACCTTTAAATCCATCACCTGTGTTTTGGTTTGCTGAGGTGGGTAGCAACTCTCAACATGTATCCGCTTCCCACTGAAATGGTTGATTACCCCCTCTTCTTAGTGATGATGTTTAGAGGAAGAAAATGATAGGCCCACTAAAAGGGACACATGATACATGTTTTCTGGAACACACAAGGACAGAGCTTGTTTTTCAGACATTCAGAGTACCTTCAAAATGAGGGCAACCTGACCCTGGCTGATAGAAAATCCTAAAATTACATTTCTGAAACCTATTAAAGGTCAAATGGAGAATAGAACTTATTTGGCCACTAGGTTTTTAACTTTGTTGATCCAGCTGATGAAAGGGTTTGTTGTTTCAGGATATCAATTATAGTCTGTGATTTGAGAGCATTTGGAGCATTTAACATGAGCAGGGATAAATTAATTTCTGCCTGACCACTGATCCTGCTTTGCAAATAATACAATAATACAAAGAATTTTCTTCAAAGATTCATTTTTAATTTAGTAAACATTTGTTCAGTCTGCAAAAACACTTGTGCCGGGAGGAAACAGAATACAGGGGTAGGACCTTAAGTCTTTCTCAGGAGACATATACAGTTGACCCTTGGGCAAGGTAGGGGCTAGGGGCACTGAGACCCACATAGTCAAAAATCCACTAACTTTTGGCTCTCCGAAAATTTAACTACTAGTAGCTTACTGTTGATTGGAAGTCTTACCAATAACATAAACAATAGATTAATACATATTTTTATGTTATATTTATTATATACTGTATTCTTATAATCAAGCAAGCTAAACAAAAGAAAATGTTATTAAGAGAATTGTAAGAGGAGGTGCCTGGGTGACTCAGTCGTTAAGCGTCTGCCTTCAGCTCAGGTTATGGTCCCAGGGTCATGGAATTGAGCCCCACATCAGGCTCCCTGCTCAGCGGGAAGCCTGCTTCTCCCTCTCCCTCTCCCCCCACTTGTGTTCCCTCTCTCGCTGTGTCTCTCTCTGTCAAATAAATAAATAAATAAATAATCTTTAAAGAAAATCATAAGAGGAGGCACCTGGGTGGCTCAGTCGGTTAAGCATCTGCCTTCGGCTCAGGTCATGATCTCAGGGTCCTAGGATCAAGTCCCCGCATCTGGCTCCCTGCTCAGCAGGGAGTCTGTTTTTCCCTCTCCCTCTGATTCTCCTCTCCCCTTGTGCTCTCTCTCTGTCTCAAATAAAATACTTAAAAGAAAAAGAAAATCATAAGAGAAAACACATTTACAATGCTGTAGTGTAAAAACTCTGTATATAGGTGGACCCATACAGTTCATGCCCATGTTGTTCAAAGGTCAACTGTGTGCATATATACACAACCAAGGGCAAAGTGGGGGCCTGCTGAAGGTATGCTGGTCATGAATGAGTTCAACTCAGGCTTCTAAATTGCTGCTTGACTTTATCAGATAAACTAGCAGATTATGCTGCCTTCTCTTAATATTTTGGTTGCAATGTTGCCAGCTAATAATGACCTTGTATGTATGGGTGTAGTTTAAATGAGTGATTGTATCAGAAATCATGGTTTTCTACACAATTGCCTCTGATTTTCTCATCCTGCTCCATCAGAATCTCAGCAACTTTTCTGCTAAAGAGAAAAACCCCCTTCCCCAGGTTCTGCCTACTATCTCTCAGAGAAGGCCTCCAATTGTTCCCAGCCCCACCCCCACCATTGTCTTTCCTTCTTCAGCTTCTCATAGACAATTAGATGCTCTATCAGATCATAGAATCTTGGGTGGATTACTTTTCCTGTATGAATGAGAATGAGAAAAGGATTCACGCAAAGTGGAGGATTCCAACTTTCAAGAAAATAATGGCTTAAATAAAAATGCCTTACTCATGGTATTTTAACGAGCTGTCACGGGTCCTAGAGAACATCTTTCATGTCAATGATAGAATACCATTGTTTGACCAGCTGGATCAAACATCACCTTAACTAATAATAGGCACCAATTATTGACCCCTTTTATGTTTCAGAAACATCCCTATGTGCCTTACATTTGTTACCTTATTTAATCTTTGTGTCCCTTCAGTGATGGAGATATAACTTGCTCCATTTTACAGAGAAAAAATTAAGAATCTTGGAGAGCAAATAATTTGCCAAAGAACATATACCTAGTAAGAAACCACAATACCATACTCCTTCCCAAATACTGAGTTTATTTCATTCACTTTTTCTCATCATCATTTCTCAACAATATGGCTAACAATGTTTGCCTTTTATAGTCTCACAAGTGTTCTCTGAGATGATTTAATACTCCTTAATTATTTACTTCATGCCTCCCTTTGTCTGATCCTCATTACTGCTATACACCCCTCATATGGGCAAAGCTGTGACTATTATTATTACTAGCCACTTAAGCACTTTTTATTTCATCCTTCGCTTTCACTTGGGCCTCCAGAAGTGAAATGTATCATTTATCATCTTGAATAGAGAGGGGGAACAAAATGCTCCTCTCTTAACAAATTTGGAGGTTTTCTGGTGTAACCTTTCCTCCATAAAACCTTAGGCTAGGTTTCAATAAAGCTATTTCTTTTTATAGGGTTGCATCAGAGCAGTTCTTGTTTATAGATTGTTGATATTTTTAGCTTGAGTTGTTTATTATGGAGAGAAATTAAATTGATCTCTCGAGGTTTTCTATATCTTTGGCCTTTTCTCACTTGACTTCAGCTAACATCAGCATCTTCTCTGTATTTTATCAGTTACAACACTCAGTAAGAAATATACTTTCAATGTATTTTTTGTCAGGAGTTTGGACACTACTCTTCAATCAAATAATGCTGAGTGGAGAATGCACCTAGGGAGTTCCATGTTAGGAGAGCTTTTACAAGAACCCAGTAAGAAGTCCTGTGTTTCAACATCACACCAGTCCTCAGAGAATGAGAATCCAAATTCCACAGTTGAAAGGGACTTTGAGTTCCTCTGGAGAAGCTGCCTCATTACAGATGAGGCAACAAAGATGACATAACTTAACAGTAGTCAAATACCTTGTTAGAGAAGAATCAGGATTCAAATCCAGGCCTTCTGACTCATAAATTAATAACATCTTTTTAAAAATTAGAAACCTGGAGACAATTGGACCCAACTTCTGCTCATGTATTTCCTTTACTACATATCTAAAAATTGGTGAGCCAGCCTTGGGCTTTAAATCTAGAGCTTTTTCCAGAAAATCATGGTCTCCTAGTCAGAACATATTGGCTTTTTGAGGGGTAAGGATATAAATATGAACTCAAGCAAAGGAATCTGCAATTTATCCAGCAGTATCAATTGATGTAAATACTGTATATGCCATTCTCAGGGGAGGAAAATAAGCATTTCATTTAGTCATTATCTTCTACCATGTAAAATAACTAGAGATCAGAGTTCTTTGAAAAAGATGGTTATAAAAAAATAACCTTGAACTTTAAAATGCCTCCCCTTTTTATCAGCATCATACAGTGAATATGTGTCCGTCTATGGAACCGGAAACAGTTTTCTCCCTGAAGATCCTGGCAAGAGAAATTCTTTCCTATAGAAGCTCCTGGTCACAAATCAATTTGAGAAATGCCCTTTGATTAATCCCTCTATGACATCATCTCTGATCCTAAGAAACCAACTGAAGAATATGAGAAGAGAGTGTTGTTTTCAAGTCCACTTAAACCCCTTGAAACTTCTCTAGCAAAATGTCAACTTCTAGCTCCCATGCTGCTGCTGGAAATGGTGGTTACATTGAACCCTGATGAGCCTCCATTTTATGTTAAGAATGTTTGCACTCGTAAGCAGAGTTGAAATCGTCCTCTCTTCTTTCACCAAGACAGCTAATGCCACACTTTCTTAGGTTCTTAGGTCTCACCAGATCCCCTATGATTCCAGTCTTGTCTCATCCCATTGGGACTAGATCATCTTAGTTTGCTCTGAAACCAGAACTGGTAGCATAGGTTCAACAAGACCTTCTCCATTCTTCCCAGGCCCGAGTGTGTGAATGGTAGCATTTCTTTGTGGAGAAAATGACCATGGGTAAACAATATTTTTTTTCTCCTGGATTTTCAATGACTAAGCTTTGAGGACAAAAGAACAGAACACACTTGACAACTGAATAGAATATTTAAAATCAGGACTTTTCTCATAAAAATCAGACTCTGTGATCACTGTACCAACCTGTACAGCTTTCTTCTGCCCTCAAGCCTGTGACATCACTGCCATCCTTTCTGAATCATAGATAGCTATGCCTTGAAGGCAAGGTTACAGCTGGTCATCTTGTGGTTTCCTTCATTTAACCCTAAGCAATTTGAAGTGATGTTTTGATTTTATTTTGCTCCCAGTTCTGCTGTCACAATCATAGAGAGATAACAAATGGGGATCTCCAGCTCATCTGCCCTGTCATGTAATGGCATACCTCTACCAGAGAACATGAATATTGCACTGTCAACTAGAGATAGGAAATCTACAAGTATTACACAACCTCAACCAAGATGTTTCGTGAGGAAATGCTGTGCCCTTCTCTTGGAGAATAGTTCACTATATACTACTCTCTTGGGAAACAGCTCCCTGTTAGATCCCTAATAGATGTCAGAAAACTGTAATGATGCCTCATGTCCTGAAGTTGGCTTTCTTAGCCAAAGCAGTGTTGAGCTCATAGGCTGCATCAAGTCTCCCATATTCTCTATAATGCCCACTGCACATGTGTCTTAGGTGATCAGTAAGGGACTGAGCACAGGGGTGACTGAGCTGTGGCGAATGATTAAAAACTGTAGATGGTCATCACATGCTCTTTCCTGGTGGTTTATAGTCAGTCCTTCCCGGTGAGACTCCATGTGTCAAGTGTCTCAGTCCAGAGCTGTGTTTTTCTGGAAGTAAAAGTTGATACTAATTCTCATAACAAAAAGAATGATAAGGTTGTCACACAGGCACTTTTATGATTACAGAGATCTCACTCTTTTTTAAGTTGGGAAGGCCAACTGGTACAGAATTAAGGAATAAATATAGGAGAATGGGGGTTAACAGAGCTTCTGTGAAAAGGTAAAAATCCACTGGAGAGGAAAATGACATTTGCTGCAAAGACATGGGGGTCTTGTTGATCAAGAACACAATAGTCACAATTTAAGCACAGACCACCAGTGATGGTGATAGCTTTCTTGTTCACTGACCATCCTCTGTAAGCTAGGGATTGCCCCCCAACATACGGAAACACAGGACACATCCCACACATGCATGTGTCGTGCAAATATCCTACACACTGTAATGTATGGCAGAAATAAGTGCTTACATTTTCCTTTACTGGACTCTTGTTGTATATTTAGGTAGAAAAAGAACAATTTCAAAGACAACTGGAGGAGGGAAAAATCCTATTCTGTTTTCTATAAATTTGGGAATAAAGTTGAGTAGTATAATAACCTGTCAGAACATTGTAATATTGATCCTGCCCTGTTTTGATTCTAGATCCTTGGTAGTTCTTATAAGGAAAAAATTAAAATATATTCTATCCAAATGTATAAAGCAATTATTTAATGTTGTAGGGATTACAAGGATAAAAGCAAGAGTCCTCAAGTTCAGTCTATTAGGAAGATAAGACACAGAAATATGGGCGCCTGGGTGGCTCAGTTGGTTAAGCGACTGCCTTTGGCTCAGGTCATGATCCTGGAGTCCCAGGATCAAGTCCCACATCGGGCTCCCTGCTCAGCGGGGAGTCTACTTCTCCCTCTGACCCTCACCCCTCTCATTCTCTCTCTCTCTCTGTCATTCTCTCTCTCTCAAAAATAAATAAAATTTAAAAAAAAAAAGATTGTGGCCAAAGGAGTACTTTTACTCCTCAATCACTTAGGGGTGAAGTTGTTTTGAGAAACGCTGATATCTGAGGTACAGCTGGGCTGATGGTTGAAGAGCCAGAGCGGAGATAAAGATCACTAAAGTTGGGGAAGTTTTATGAGGCCATATACATGAGTGTTGACAGCTCAGAGGATGGGATGGAAAGGTCAATTGAACAGGGGCTAAAGTCACTGCAGAAGATGAGAAATATCCTGGAAGTTAGTAGATACAGACAGAGAAGATGGTATAAGTTATTTACCCTCAAAAGAGTCTATAGGGTGGTAGTAACAGAAAAATTATCGATAAATGACAGTGGGAAGTATGATGATACACAAAAAAAAACTGAGAACATTGATCACATCCAGGGAGAGAAACCTGACAACCGGGAACACAGAGAGGAAAGAGACTTCTCTGGCTACCTGCTGAATCTTGAAGTTTAAACCATAAAAAGGTGCTACCTTTTCTAATTAATTAATGTATTTTTCTGTGTATGCTGACCTTAGCATCTCTTCTCGTGAAAGGGTAAGGAGAAGTGGCTTCAAGTTGGCAAGGGCTTGAAGGCAATGGGATTAACAAGGAAAAGTCAGTTTCCTTGAGACAGAGATATGGAAGGAGGGAGTGGCTCATGGTGGAAAGGGGTCCCACCATGGTGCATACTGGTACATATTGGAGCTCATACTGGTTCAGGACAGCGAACTGTGAAATTTTCAAGCAAGTTGATGTCAAGTTGGTAGCTTCCAAATAGCCATGTGGTAGAGTTTACACCTTGGAAATCGTCAAGTAAGATAAATTAGAAGCCCCTTTCCCTTCATTCAAAGAGCCTACTGTTCAACTTTACCAGCACGCCTCTGCATAGGCATCATGGAAATTGCTGTTAGCTGGTAAACGGTGTGAGTCCAGAGGAGCTGGGAATGGGTAGGTAACTGCAGTATCTTATTAGAAGCAGGGAAGATACAATTTATTCACCCGAGTTCCCACTGAAATGCTGGTATTCTGACCCAGCCCCTGCAAACTGGCCTTCCAAATGTAAAACTGTGTCTGTCCATGGCCTGCAGCTTGGCGATATGCAGGAGTTGTTCTCAAGATATGGAAATGAAAACAAAAGCACGTAAGACTCTTTTTGCAATTTCTTGAGCATTAGGTGACATGTATAGGACTCATTTTTTCCTGTCAGCTCCTTCCTTCCTTCCTATCTTCCCCTCATAGTCTTCTTTTGTAACCACATTTTCAGACATAGACATAGGCGTCTCCAGTGGGAACTGAGATTACCTTTTCCCTTGCCTTGCTAGCTTAAACCAAAAATTCCATGTCTTGAATTCACTATGAGGAGCAACATGGACTAAAATCAAGTTCCTGGTTTTGAAATGGAGACTTTATGAGAAATATCCACACCAATTATTCATGGTATGATAGGTCTTTTCCATTAAAACCACACACACTCAGTAAGCAAGCTAGATGTTACGTAGGCTACCAACTTTTGCAACCAGTACTGAATTTCAACATTTATTATATTTTCACCATGTGAAAAGCACTGAAAGTAGTTAAAAAGTAAAGAAGAAAAAAGAAAGGAAGTTAAAAAAGAAGTGCAAAAGGAAGTCAAATGCACAGCCTTTGGTCCCCAAGGAATTTGGAAGGTAAGAGACATTTTGCCTAGAGATGAAAGACTCAGACTCAAGTCAGAGAACCCCAAACTCTTCTGCCTGGAACTGTGTCATCACAGAATGTTCCTAATCTCTCTGGGCTTCAGTATTCTCATTGTCTCACTCTTCAGGCTGCTATAACAAAATACCACAGACTGAGTAGGCTGTGAACAAGAGAAATTTGTTTCTTAGAGTTCTAGAGGCTGGAGGTCCAAGATCAGAGTGCCTGTATGGTCAGGTTCTCTATCTGGTGGGGCCCCGCTTCCTGGTTCATAAACAGCCTCCCACATAACCTCACCTGGCAGGGGGGCCAAGGGAGCTCCTTCTGGCCACTTTCAGAAGGCACTAATCCCATTCATGAGGGCTTCACCCTCACTACCTAATCACCTCCTAAGGGCCTCATCTCCTAAGACTATCATACTGCATATTAGGATTCCAACATGTAAATTTTAGGGGGCCACAAACATTCAGAACACAGCACCCATCTTTGTTCAGATTGTGGAGGTGAAATGAGATCACATATATAAAAGTCAACCCAGTGCATGGTATTTGGCAGTTGCTCAATAAATCCACTGGGGGCAGTGGTGATAGTGGTGGAGCTGGTAGAAATGATGAAAGTGATGGAAGTTAGTGGAGGTGGGAGAGGTGGAGGTCTTGGGGGTGATAGTGAAGAAATGGTGGTGGAGACAGGGACAGTGGTAGTGGTTGATGATGGTAGGAGTGAGAGAAGAAGCAGTGCTAGTGGATAGAGGTGGACATGGTAGAGGTGGTGATGGTGAAAGAGAAGATGGCAGCCGTGGGAATGGTGATGGCAGCAGCTTTCATTCTAACAGTCATCCTCCTCTTCATCATAATTCAAGTACTAACCACAGTAGTATTTTACTAGAACGGCTATTTATGAGTATCCTATCAACAGGGATGTTTTATCCATTAGCACTTCTAAAGAGCAAGAGTATAAGATGACCAATGGGAATTGTGCTCTAATGGAATGCAGAGGTCACTGAGTGTGGCCGAAATGCAAATAATTAAAATACCGTGGACGTGGACTAAGGGCCATCAGACAGACATACAGAGTGCTAAAGGAAGACCAGAGAGGAATAGATTTGTGCCTAAAGAGGATTGGGAAGGCTCCACTGTGAAAGGCAGTGAGTTGTTTCCAGAAAATGGCAAGAAATTGTTCACATGGAAAATGATTTCCAGGCAAGAAGGCAGCACATGCAGAGGAGTGGAAGCACAGAAGTCTGTGGTGTGTGAAGGAAAGAGTAAAGCCAAAGACTGGGGAACATGGAGAAAGTGAGGGAAGAAGAGGTTGGATCTACACTGAGAGGGGGCCTTGAACTTGATCCTCTGGACAAGAGAGCCTTGTTGACTGTTTTTAGGTAAGGAAGTCACATTTATGGAGAATGAATAAAAGAGGGAAAAGACTGAAGACAGAAAGACCAGTTGGAATACAACAGAAAGGGTCCAGATGAGAGGACAGAAGGGCTGGCTGGGCGTGGCACTTGGGGGTAGGGAGAGGAGAACGGATGTGAGGACAGGAACTACGGGAAAAGGAGTGGGCTTGGAGGAAGGTCTTCCCAGCTTCTCTGCATTTAACCTGCCCTGACGTAGGCGATATGCTTGCCACACTGTCCATAAGCAGCTGAAATTAAGCCAAGAATGAGAGAGAACCCAATGACGTTAAAAGAAGACAGAGTAAGAACTAGAACTTAGTAGCAAGTGGTCTCTAAAAGTCTTAAACACTCCCTAGTTCTCATTAACCTTTAAGGAAGAGAAATGAAGGGCGCCTGGGTGGCTCAGTTGGTTAAGCGACTGCCTTTGGCTCAGGTCATGATCCCGGAGTCCCGGGATCGAGTCCCACACCGGGCTCCCTGCTCGGCAGGGAGTCTGCTTCTCCCTCTGACCCTCTTCCCTCTCGTGCTTTCTATCTCTCATTCTCTCTCTCTCTCAAATAAATAAATAAAATCTTTAAAAAAAAAAAAAGGGAGAGAAATGAAGAAGAAATGTCAAATTCTTTCTAGTGTGTGTGTGTTTCTCCAATCAGCAATTGAGTAACTAAAGAGTAGTGACCATGTTTCCCATTAAAAAAGAAAATCTTCTGAAAAAATCTGGAATCTTCATAACTGATTTTTTTTAATGATTTATTTATCTGACAGAGAGACACACAGCGAGAGAGGGAACACAAGCGGGGGGAGTGGGAGAGGGAGAAGCAGGCTTCCTGCCGAGCAGGGAACCCGCTGTGGGGCTCGATCCCAGGACCCCGGGACAGGACCGTGACCTGAGCCAAAGCAGACGCTTAACGACTGAGCCACCCAGGCGCCCCTGCTCTTGCACTCTTGTATGCTCCTTCAATCTCTCTCTTCCTCTCAAATAAATAAAATCTTTTAAAACTAAAAAAAAAAAAAAAAAATAGAAGTGGCAGGGCGCCTGGCTGGCTCAGCTGGTGGAGCACGCAACTCTTGATCTCGGGGTTGTGAGTTCAAACCCCACAATGGGTGTAGAGATAACACAGAAATAAAATCTGTAAAAAAATATATATAGATATAAGTAAATCAATAAAACTAAAATGGAAAGTAGAACTACTTCATCGACTGTATTTGCTTAAAATTTCCTACAGATAATACTCCCATCAGTCATGCATGAGTATGAGTGGGAGAAAATAATTGTTTAGAAAGTTAGCTCCTTGGGAAGGTCAAGTTCAAAATCTGTTTTCTACCTTTATAAAAATAACTGGCTCTATCTCAGACTTAAATAATCAACTTCCAAAACATGGTTATCATTTCTGCTCAAGTACAGCCATGAAGCAGGAAATCATGAACTGCCAATTTAAGAGTGAAGAGAATTTTTTTTTAAGATTTTATTTATTTATTTTGACAAAGAGAGAGACAACGAGAGAGGGAACACAAGCAGGGGGAGTGGGAGAGGGAGAAGCAGGCTTCCCTCGGAGCAGGGAGCACGACACAGGGGGCTCAATCCCAGGACCCTGGGATCATGACCTAAGCCAAAGACAGTCGCTTAACAACTGAGCCACCCAGGCACCCCAAGAATGAAAAGAATTAAGAATCCTTTTCCTTATTTAGCAAGCTGTTTATTGAGTATCTACTGTATGCCAAGCATGAGCACTGCCCCTAAGGACATAGCAGGAACCCTGACCCAAGCTCTGCCCCAACTTCAAGGAGCAGAGAACTGAGACTTTTTTTTCTTTTTTAACACTTATGCATATAATCGTTTCTGATGGTTACAAGTGCTATAAAGAGAGAAATAGTGTGTGAGGATCCTAGGGAAACCGTGAAATACGTGAACAGGGAAAATTCACTGCCCTTTGATGGAATTTGATTTCAATGTGCTTAGTAATGGAAAAGTTAACATTAGATGACTTATCAACCAAATAGCGACCATTTCACTTACCTGATAGGGGTCAAATATTAATTTCAGGATATGGTTAATACAAGCATGGATAATCAGAACGGTTATTTACATTTAGAGACATTGAAATAGAAATTATTTAGAAATTTCTCAGAAACGTAACCCGATGTTAGGCTTGATTGCATTTGTAGAAAATAAGCCCTTGCATTTTTGCTTTAGGCTTAAAGAATGACAATCAACATTTTTGAAAATCATTTGCCAGGGGCACCCGGGTGGCTCAGTTGTTAAGCATCCGCCTTCGGCTCAGGTCATGGTCCCAGGGTCCTGGGATTGAGCCCCACATGGGGCTCCCTGCTCAGCAGGAAGCCTGCTTCTCCCTCTCCCACTCCCCCTGCTTGTGTTCCCTCTCTCTCTGTGTCTCTCTCTGTCAAATAAATAAATAAAATCTTAAAAAAAGAAAAGAAAATCATTTGCCAAATGAAAAGGAAGACCTATGAGATCAATTTGTTTCTGCAGGGTGGAGATTGCACTCACGTAAAGACTTAGCTGACAACCAGCAAAAAAAGAATATGGGGGGCGCCTGGGTGGCTCAGTCGGTTAAGTGGCTGCGTTTGGCTCAGGTCCTGGGATCGAGCCCCACGTCCGGCTCCCTGCTCAGCAGAGAGCCTGCTTCTCCCTCTCCCTCTGCCTGCCACTCTGCCTACTTGTGCTCTCTATCTCTCTGTCAAATAAATAAATAAAATCCTTAAAAAAAAAAGAATTTGGGAAATAAATGGCAGCAACGCTGTCTAGGAAGGTATCAGTTGCCAGGTTTGCTTGGAATGCAGTGGAATTCCCAGGCCTGAGTGTGCTCTGCCGGCGTCATTTAGCTCATTGATGACTGTAGGCCCTTTGAAAATCACATTAGAGTGCCCAATTTTCTAAGTCTCATCTCCTCTTGAAAAGGAATATATATTTCTGGGCTCCCACAGGATGCCTGATTTTGTACCATTGTTAGTGGGTATTACCGCCATTTATCTTTCCAAGTCATCCACCCATTCCACTTCGTGTAAGTCTAAATATGCCTCACACACATTTAAAAATGCCATTCCTGGTTACACTTCAAAGGGCAGAAGTTGGTTAAAATGATCTCACTCCGATGATCTTATTCCAACAATAAAGAGTTTTAGCTTTCTTAATAGAATTTATTTCTTACATTATCACATATATAAGATTACAAAGATGCAGTGTGAAATAAAATATATATATATATCTATAATTTTGTTTTGTCTTAAAGATTGGGGTTGTGCAAGACAGTGAATATTTTTATTTAGCAAATACTTATCTGGCACCTGTATTTGAGCTATTGTTCAAAGATGCTGTACAAATAGGAAGACATCAAATATTACATGGGGCATTCTATTTCTGATTTATGGCAGACTTAAATTTACCTCAGTTCTTTAAAACTGAATATATCCTGTTGCAAGGCGTCAAGCTAGTTCTGAAGACCTGAATAGAGATTTAGCATAGTGGAGTCCAATATTTGGCCAAAGCCATATTGGAATGTGTTGGGGAGGAAGAACTTTTTCCCTAGCCTCTTGTGTTTCTCTATTGAGGCCTGCAAATTAAATTTACTCAAAAGACAGATTAGCAAGAGAAAAGACAGATTTTTATTCACATACATGTACAAGTTTACAGAAAAATATGACTCAAGGAGGCAGTTAGATGTACCATCTTAATAGGGGAAGGGGAGGGAAGGCTCTTACAAATGATTTTTTTTTTTTTTGAGAGAGAGAGAGAGAGACCACACACCCAAATGTGCACAGAGGGTGGGAAGGGGCAGAGGGAGAGGGAGAGAGAGAATATTAAGCAGGCTCCAGGATCAGCACGGAGCTGACGCAGGGCTCTAGCTCACAACCCTGAGATCATGACCTGAGCCAAATCAAGAGTTGGACGCTTAACTGACTGAGCCACCCACGCATCCCCACGAATGACTTAAGAAAGATAAATGGGCTCTTGGAAGACAGATGAGGCATGTGATAGTTTTGTGATAATGTCTGCTTAAATATGGTGACACTTCTCCTCCCTAGTGACAAGAGTCAATCTTCCCTGGTTGCAGAAACTCCTGGGAAATAGATTTATGACCAGTGAGGTCTTTTAGGAGTCTCTGCTTTTAGACAGATAAGGAAGTTTAGGGGGGAAAAACCTATTCTCAAATGCTATCAGCTCAAAATAGTTTTACGCCACTTTGTAGTATTCCAGACACCTTCAAAAGGAACCAAGGTCAAAGAAGACTGCCCTTGATCCCCCATTGCTGGTGGCCATTCGGGCTCTGGGCTAGCCCTGAGGATAGAGCTCTCCACTGGAATAGGGCAAGGATGGACACTTTCAGGTCCCAACATACTCTCAGGGGTCCAAAGTGTCAGAGATATGCTTAATTCCAGATTTGCACTGAGGCCAGTCTCAGAGACAAGACCAGAACTGGAGAAGTCCCATTACCTAGAATATTCCTTTGTATATGGGGATTTTTAATAATGTCTCAGAATAGACTTGACCAAAAGCCAGGCTTAATCTCCCCCACTCTACCATAGTGGGAAACTCATATGGTTCCCCTCATCAACAAACACACTTTACCAGGGACCAGACAGTACGTACTATTAATGGCATCCTCATTTTGACCATTGAGGAAACAAAGACACAGCAAAGTTTAGTAAGTTTTCCAAGGTCAAACATCTGGTCGGTGGCACAGTCGATATTTGTACCTATTCAATTTGACTCCAAAATTCAAGCTCTTAACAACCAAGCTCTACTGGGCTAGGCTTCTTCCTTGAAAAGTTTTATTTTAACTGAACAAAAGTATAACAAATGGCTTGAGGGAGCTTTTATTTATAGTATTAATGTGACAATATCATAACCTAAAAATTGCTAATAATATCAACCTCCTGACCCATCCTAGTGCAACAGATTCTTCAGATCTGGCCATTTCTCCTGCCATGAGATAGTATCTAAAGCAGAATAACACTGTGCACATTATACATAGGGGAGCCTGACACCTGACTCACAGCGTCAGTTCCTTTGCAGTCTGCCCCTCCCTTAATACCCATAACCTGCCCCGGACCCCAGTGTTTCCTGCTTATTGTCACTTGGCTCAGGATCGGTGGCCTCTGCCAATACGCCACAGTATCTTCAATCACATTACACAGAAGCTTTACACTTACTCCTAAAAATGCCTGCTCCAAAGAAATTTTAAGTACAGTGGTGATGATGGATATACTCATGATTTCTCTAGAGTAGAGGTTCACTTGGGGAAGAAACGGAAGCTAAAGTTTGAATACGTTTCTAGATTCCTAGAACTAGATAATCCTAGTTTTAGGTTATTCTTACGACTCTCCCCTGTTGTTGGACATGGTGCCTGCCCAGTTTCAGGGGCTTAGGACTCTCCAAGCCCATCTAGGGACCATGTTCTCCTGCCTTGGTTCTGTTACTACACTGACTTTCAGATGCTATTGATTTAGAGGTGTATTTGATCCCTTTGTGAACAGCATTGTTATAGGCAAGCAACACATTTTTACTGGACACATGCTGTCTGCCAGGCACCCCACCCCGTTAGTCACAGTGGATACAAAGATAAGTCAGGTATAATTCTCACTTTCAAGTTTCCATCAGAGAGATAAGCACGAAGGCAGAGAGGCATGACAATTCAGGTGTGTACGATATGCCAAGGAGAAGTCAGGAAAGGTTTTATAGCCCAGGAAATACTCGGGTTGGCTCTGGGTAGGTGTACAGCAGCCGCTCACAGGACCATTTGTATACTAAAAATTGGCAGATTCGTATGTGATCAATTTCTTTTAAGAGCTACTGAAAATCTCCGGAGATTCTACTGAGGTTGGAGAAGAAAGAGTCTTAATTTCAAATGTTCATTCCATGTCCCGTCAAACCATGTCTATACTTGAGGGTTAAAACTGTATTCTCCGATCCCGGATAAGACTGGAAGCCGCATCCGGCCACGGCTTGACCGGCATTCTCTGGGCTGTCTACGCGATGGCGCAACAATGGCGCGCAAACGCCAGGGGGCAGTGCAGTTTCAGCAAAACTCCTAGGATACGGTCCGGGTGTCGTTTTGACCAAGAAAGTTGACAGCATCCTGGGGCAAAGGTGAAACCCTTAATAAAAACAGTTCTACTAAGAAGAAAAAAAATTTTTTTACAAATCCTTTCTTTAAAAGCTTCCTGAATTGCCATCCAAACTGCCTTTCAGCATTTATCCACAGCTGAACGTTTTGCAATATTATTTGCAAAAGAATTACTGTTTTTCTCAGTACATTTTTTCTCAGCACAGCTGCCTGATCTTTCCAGTCCTCCGCCTAAGAAACGGTTACTCTAACCAACCCCTTGCTAGCCGGAGTCACATTGTTGGGACTCTGTTTTGCCCTCTGCCCAACCGTGGGCTCTCCTCCCTCGGGGCCCATTCAACGCATCCAGCTGCCTCTTTGGCTGGCGCTGCGGCTCCCTTTAAGGTAATTCCAGTCCGGGCCTGTGTTTTGTTTCCAGCTCCGGAGCCGCCAGGTGTCTGCCCTCCCTTAACCCACAAGGATGAGAGATCAAAGGTGTGCCTCCATCTGCCTCCTGACCAGCTCTTTAATCTGTTACATGTTCAAAAGGGACAAGTGCAGTATTATGCACTTAGGGAGGGAGGACGAATCAGGGAAATGGAAATGGGCAGAGTCCCAGAGTGTGTGAACTCACTAAGAGGATGTGGAACATGTCTGTCTACATTGTAGCCCTGCCATGTGGGAGTGTTTTCTTTTAAAAAAGAGCAAAAATATTTCGGGCAAATGGAGATCCTCGTTTTCCTGACTGGAGCCCTACTAAACCCATTTAATGATTGTACAGACCCATTTGGAGACCAGCGTTAAGAGAAATCTAACAAGGCAAAGGAAAATACTTTTTAAATTATGAAAAGGAAATGATAAGGACATTTATAGCAATTTGGGCTTATTTAACTTACAGCAAAAAATGGACTAAAGACTTAAAGAGAACCGAAAAATTCTAAGAAGTATTATTTCCAATGGATCTTCTACTTTCCACATCCACAGGACTAAACAAGAGGGGAATTGCATTTTTTAAAACAGGAGAAAGCAAATTCAGTATTAAGAAAACAATTCTGGGAGCAGTGGTTATGGAGGGGTAGGGACCCTAGACATGCGCGCTCACGCACACAGACCCTCCTCCGCCCACGGTTTTGGTTTCAGGGGTAGGGTAGAAAAGAGCGCACAGTCTAGTAAGGATTATTTCTGAACTTAAACTTGGGAATAATGTAGACAATTGGAGCACCCACAACTTTCTTTAGATTCCGAGGAAGGCTCGTTGATTTCCACCAAAAACAGAAAAGTGAGCAGGCACTGATTGGTTTTTTTTCTCTCCGTACTCCTGTGCTGCGCGTGCCGGGAAACAACCTTCCGCTTCCCCTTCTCCTTGCCCGGGGCTTCCAAAAGGAACTGCGGCCGCTTCAGTGATGCTGAGCTGCCTTCACAGACAGACTTCGCGAGGCAGCAGTGACCTAATATTAAGTCACACTGTCCTTCCGCAGTTACAATGGCTTTGAATCAAATTTATCCACAGTACGTGAGAGGAAAGAAAAGTGGCACAGTTATTAATGGCTACGGTAAGGAGGGAGTCCTTTATCAGCGGCATCAAATGTTTCATTCATCTACTTATCAAATGTTTACTCAGCATTACGTCCAGTCACACTGCTGGGACTCCGGGAAATCAGTGATGATCAAAGAGTCTTGCTTTCTGTTCTTAAGAGTTTATGGTCTAGAGGTGGAGACTAGCATTGATGAAATACTCTCAGAGATAATTGCTCTGAAAGAAAGAAAGACAGGTCTTGTGGGAGAGTCTTCTGTAACAATGGAACTAATCTAGAGGGTCAGGGAGAACTCTGAGAAAATCCTCATAAGCTAAGAGCTGAGAGATCAAGAAGGGTGAGGGAGGACACATGTTACTATTCAGAGAACTGAAAAGGTGGGGTGGCTGGGGAACATGCAATACAAAGTGAGGCCAGAGGACTGAGGCACACAATTGTTTCAATTGCTACATAACATATTATCTCAATACATAGCATAGCAGCTTCAAAACAACCACTTTATTATACCCAAGATCTTAGGGGTCAAGAATGTAGATAGGGTTCCACATTCAGCTGGAGGCTGGGCTGGTCTAGGGGGTCCAGGATAGCATTATTCACACGCCTGGCACCCTGGCTTCCGTGGCTGGACGTGTGGGCTCAGCTGAGACCGTTGAACAAAACACCTGTAGGGGGCACCTCCAGCATTGCAGCTTTAAGACTTCTTATGTCACAATTCACCGCCCCCGGGGATAGAGTCCAAGAGATAGGAAGTCTTAAGGCCTGGGCCCAAATACTAGCAGAGCATCCCTTTCACCATCTTCTATTGGTTGGAGCAGTCAAAGAGACAACCCCCCAGCCCCCAGATCAAAGAAAATGACAGAGATGTCACCTCTCGGTAGGAACTGGTTCAAATAATTTGTGGACATCTTTAGTCAGCCACAGTTCATCCTCTGGATAATAATTATTTAGACTCTTCTGTAAGGCAAAATATACTCCTAAAGCCCTCCAGAAATCTCATCTCCTTATGGCATGAAGTTCAAGTTTGAGGTCCAGGTTCTCACCACTGAAATAAGTTTCAGGTGTTGCTGAGGATCCTTTGATTCAGTTCTCTAGTATACTTTTTCTCAAAGGAAGACTTGTGAACTAAAATGAAAAGCTATCTGCTCCACACACACCAGCATATACTGATGATACAGAGATGAGACCAACGCAATGAGCACTCTCAGTCAGGAGTGGAGGAAGGAGGGGCACAGAGCAATCACTGGTCCATAGCAATTCTAAAGCCCACATGTTGCCAGTTCCTTGACTGGGGGCCCTGGTCCTGTTGCCCAGGGATGACTCTTTGGCAGCTCTTATCTCCTCCTCCTAAACTCTTGGTTGCACCTTCTGAGTCATCTGTCCTGTTTCCTTAATGTCTTAGTCAGCTCAGGGTGCCGTAACAAAATACCATAGACTGGGTGGCTCAAACAACAGGTATTTATTACTCACAGTTCTAGAGGCTGGAAAGTCTGAGATCAGGGTGCCAGCATGGTCAGGTTCTTTTTTTTTTTTTTTTTAAAGATTTTATTTATTTGAGAGAGAGAATGAGAGATAGAGAGCACGAGAGGGAAGAGGGTCAGAGGGAGAAGCAGACTCCCCGCTGAGCGGGGAGCCTGATGCGGGACTCGATCCCGGGACTCCAGGATCATGACCTGAGCCGAAGGCAGTCGCTTAACCAACTGAGCCACCCAGGTGCCCCTGGTCAGGTTCTGGTAAGAACTTTCTTCCTGTCCTGAAGATGGCCTCCCAAAGGCCCCATCTCCAAATACCATCACACTGGGGATTAGTTAGGGCTTCAACATATGAATCTGGGGAACAAGACTCAGCCTATAGCACATAAGATGTCATTTGCAGCTGATTAATTTTGTCAGTCTATTCCCTGCCCACAGAAGCTTGGAGGCTTTAAAGATTCTCCCTCTGAACTACCTCTGCCTATTTTTGTCCACGCCGATAATGTATCCACTAATACACTTCTCTTGAAATTTTCATGGGCTTCCTATGAATCCTATTAGACTTCACTCTGTTAGACAAAACACATCCACAGTTTTCCTACAGACAGGCCCTTCTCTGGCCTGGGCTCAGAGTCAGAGTGCTATGGGACCACCCTCTTAGGGTTTTTAGAAGCCCTTTCATCTCTTTATACGTTTTTGAGGCACACACTTAAATCTTTCTAAAGTCATAAAAAAGGGTCTTACAGCTACACCCCTGAGATGATCCTCAGCCTCAATTTCTTACTTTGGGAGGCTTTGGCCTTTGGAAAGGCTAGGATTGTGAAACCCTGTTACCTTTTTTAAAAAACCAACAAGTCTTAGCTCTATATCTCCTCTAGATTTTGCTTTAAAACTGAACAGTCCCTTTTTTTAACACACCTTTATCTGTACTTTATTATATGCAACTGTTTAAAAAAACTGGCACTCTACATGTTCTTCCTGGAAAGCTTATTAAAAATTTGTAAACTCATTAGGTATATGAGTTTATATATATCTAAATACATAATTTATATTAGGTATATTTTCTGTTTTTCCATGTTACTACAGGTCATAATGTTGCCAAATTTCCCACCACTACATTGGATGACTTGACTTTCCTTCCAGGCTCCAAGCATAGCCTTTTTCCTGTCCCCTCAGCCTCCACCAACAGTTTCCCCAGGGTCTCCTAGCTCCTTCCCTCAGCTTATATTGTTTGTCAGAATATCTACACATGGCCTCCATCAGAGTAGTCTCAGGACTTGTAACGTGGTGTCTCAGGGTTCTCAGAGGGAGTAATCCAAGAGACAGGAAGAGGCTGCCAGGTTCATGGGCCTGGGCATAGACACTGGGAGAGCATCATTTCCACTTTGTTTTGAAGATCATAGCAGTCACAGAGTTTGCCTGAATTCAAGAAGTGGGACACAACCTCCATCTCTTTGCGGGAGGTAAACGGAAGAATTTGTGGGCATTTTTATTCTGCCACAAGTGACATCATGAAGGGCTGTGCAAGTCCTATTAAGGCTTTTGATCTTGGTCTTAAGAATAATGAAAAGCCAT
Source organism: Eumetopias jubatus (assembly GCF_037043125.1). NCBI lineage: Eukaryota > Metazoa > Chordata > Mammalia > Carnivora > Otariidae > Eumetopias > Eumetopias jubatus. The sequence continues at coordinate 53,668,165 of NW_028274822.1, read as the reverse complement.
TTAAGAATTTTAAAAGTTAGAGGGATATGACATAATTGGGCTTGCCTTTTGGAAAGACCACTCCAGCTGTAGTATGAGAATGCATTGGAAGGAGGACATAAAAAATTGAATGGTCCTTTGTTAGTTCCTCTTTCTCAATCCATATCATATTATACAGATTCGTGTGAGCATTGCAGTAGAGATAAAAGAACTGCAGATTCTTGAGATATTTGGATATAAAATCAATTAGCTGATATTTCCTGAAGTCCATTTACAGCATAACCTTGTCTCCAGCTAGTTAATAAAATTACTTCTTGGGAATCTTTTTAACAGTATAATCCTGAAACCTAAATATTACTGTAACTTATGTATATTTACTCCACACGGCAATGTTCACTAACCTCCATAAAGACCAGCCTCCGAGTAAAATAGACAGTGGTCAATATAATGAAATCTGAGGATTCCGCCCAATAGTATCCACAATTAAGACAACATGTTTGAATTACATTTGCAGGGATTGATAAAATTCTCTTTTTAGGATGTCGGGAAACACTTGGGAATGATCACTTATTCATTAGATAAATATTTGAGTATTTTCTCTACACCAGGGACGGTTCTAGCCAAGGGAGCTATAGCAGCAAGCAAGACAAACCAGGTCTCTGCTCTCATTCTGCTTACATGTTAATGAGGCAGACAGATATAAACAAGGAACCGAGTGATAAATCAGTGACATAATCCCAAGTAGTGATAACTGCTATAAAAGAAATGAGTAAGAGAGAGGGTCTACAGAGTTCTTACTGGGTCTGCTCTAAATACAGCAATCAAGGAAGTGCTCTCTGAGGAAGTGACATTTGAAGTAAAATCTGAATGAAGAAAAAGGGCTAGGTGTAGGAAGATCTAGCAGGTCAGGGGAAAGCTCTCAAGCCAGAGGGAGCAGCAAAGGGCACCCCAGGGGCAGAAAGGAATTAGCATTGCAGGGCACCCAGAGAAGACCAAAGTGGCCAACGCATCTTGAAAAAGGGAGAAAGTAACATAACAAAATCAGCAGGAATATATGACATAGGGCCTTGACAGCTAGGGTTAAAAATTTTATTACTAATTCAACAACAGTGAGATGTCACTGGAAGATTTGAGTGAGCCCTGGTCATTCACACTTGAGCATGGATTATTTTAACTTGACTCTCTCAAAATTATTTTAGATCATCCGAAATTAATAATTAGGTGAGAAATTAGGCAGGAAAGAAGGTGGAATAACTTTGGAATTGGAGAACTGTTGCAGAACGCATACCCGTGTAGTGATTTGCTCTGGAAGACAACACACGGTCTGCATGAATCACCCACAAGATTAGGAATTTTGCTACACTAAAGATACCAAGTTGAGGGAAGAACAGTTAGCTTTCTTCTCCTTTTCTCTCTTTTTTTAAAGTTTTTTTTTCAAACATTTGCCGACGATGAAACTTGAAAGGGGGCTGCTGGGAGGAGTAGAATCCATTGTGTGTGTATATGCATATATGTATGTGTTACGGCTTACCCTGAGTACCCGGTCAGCCACTCACCAGATAACATCTACCGTGTGTCCCGGAAGTCAACAGTGCTACGTGTAGCTTTTCAGCATCGACATCAACCATTTCTTAAATATTCAAATTTTTAAAAATATTCATATTTTAAAATAAAATATTGTTTTCCCCTCATTCTACAATTTTTGTATAATATTAAAAGTAGCTATCTAGGGGCGCCTGGGTGGCTCAGTCATTAAGCGTCTGCCTTCGGCTCAGGTCATGATCCCAGGACCCTGGGATCAAGCTCCGCATCGGGCTCCCTGCTCCGCGGGAAGCCTGCTTCTCCCTCTCCCACTCCCCCTGCTTGTGTTCCCTCCCTCGCTGTGTCTCTCTCTGTCAAATAAATAAAATCTTAAAAAAAAAAAAGTAGCTATCTAATTAGATTTGGCTAATTCTATATTTTCACTACAACATAGTTACTTTGCAGTATCTTTATAAAGGCCTGTTTTACTCTAAGAAAAAGCCTGGTTTGGGGTTTAAAAAAAAAAAGTCTATATGGAGTTGATGAATCACTAATGTTTTTATTAATATAATGTTAATAATTAGAGCTCTAAAATCAGACTATTTGTTTTTTAACTTACCTTTTTGCCCTTATTCAATAAATGTATTACTGGGCTCTGGTCCACCACCGCCCACAAATCCCATAAAAATTTGTTTAGATTTTCTTGCTTTACCAGCATAAAGCCTGATCAGAGCACCTTGATTAGAGCACACTGTTGTCCTTTTATCTGAATGGCCATTGCTGACACCATGGTTATACACAAAAATAAATATGGCTGAAAAAAAATCAATATCATGACCTGATTTCCTGTATAAGAATTCTACAGTTTAAAAAAAAAGACAAGATCGTTGCTTAATAAGCCAGTGACTCATCCCTCTTGGCATAAGTGGACTTGGCAAGTCCATTTAGGTTATGTTCGTGGTTGATTGTCAGTGACTGTTATTTCCCAGGTGATCTGTGGATAGTATATTTTTACGTATGACAGTTTTAAAAGGTTTTGAAAGTACTGGGAAAATAATAGCAAATGCTAAGCTTACTTACGTGTGCCTCGTTCAGTTAAACTACAACCCCCTTTATGAATAGCTCAGAAAGTATTCTGAAGATCAAGATTTTCTTCTCTGGGCCTAAGTGGAAAGAAACATCACTGATGACAACATTATGCTAGCCCTGATTCATACCAACTTGCAAGAGCGAACTCTTATATTTTGAGGTGTTTTGTGAGCCCATTATCAAACACAGCCATTATTATAAAAGATATAAACTTCTAATTAAATAATTATATTAAAAACAAAGGTAATAAATACTTAAAACTCTATCCTTCCTCATCATTTGACTACAGTTTACTTTCCATACTCTTGAGGTTGTTTACAACAACTGTACTTGCATGGTCAAAATACTACCAAATGGTATTGCTCCTTGCCCATCTCTTTTCAACTCCACATTCGCAACATCAGCCTGGTAGCTTGAAATAGGCCATGGTGGAAGTATTTACCTAGTGTTAAAGTTGAAAGCATTTTAATTTAATGAAAATAATTTATATGACAGTGTGGAAAATGGTTCAACAGTAAACCACAGAAGAGATGTAATGATAATAAATTTATTGGGGAAAGAGCCGATTGGGATGAAACTCAATGCGTGATTTTGTCAAATCATGATTGACTAGCTAGCTATGAATACAAGAGTTGGACCAAACTCAACAAAAGCATTCTGTGTGAATCAATTGACTATATGGAACTTGAAATAAAGAGCATTGTGTATTTTATTATTTTTAGATTTTTTTATACCAGTAAAAATCATGATAAACACACCTACATTTTTATGCATACTTTTTGCCCTGAAGAGTCCCTTGTTAAACATTAGCCAGACATTACTGGTTCTACAGGAAAGATGAAATTTGATAGGTAACTTAAAAGCAGCTGTTTTATTTATTTATTTATTTATTTTTAAAGATTTTATTTATTTATTTGAGAGAGAGAGAATGAGAGATAGAGAGCATGAGAGGGAAGAGGGTCAGAGGGAGAAGCAGACTCCCTGCCGAGCAGGGAGCCCGATGCGGGACTCGATCCCGGGACTCCAGGATCATGACCCGAGCCGAAGGCAGTCGCCTAACCAACTGAGCCACCCAGGTGCCCAAAGCAGCTGTTTTAGAAAGTTGTAGTGGAGAGCAAGTTTGTCTCTTTGTTAACAGTCTGTTAAAAGCAGTGTTCACACTCATACCAATTTGGCTTATCAATTTTGTTTTTTTTTTTAAAGATTTTATTTATTTATTTGAGAGAGAGAATGAGATAGAGCATGAGAGAGGGGAGGGTCAGAGAGAGAAGCAGACTCACTGCTGAGCAGGGAGCCCGATGCGGGACTCGATCCCGGGACTCCAGGATCATGACCTGAGCCGAAGGCAGTCGCTTAACCAACTGAGCCACCCAGGCGCCCTGGCTTATCAATTTTGAAAAGGGTTTTGTTTCCATTTTTAATTTGAAACTCCTCTGATTGGAAAGAGAACCAGAATGTCAACCACATGAAACTGTAAATAGACACTTTTGCTCAGCCTAAAGTATCATGGCTCTCACATAGGGTTTGGGGAATATTATTTATTTATAACTATGACCTACCAAAAAAATGATTTTTTAACCAAATCACTGGACCCAGTCTAATTTATCTCAGCTGAGTATTTTCACCTTTTTTTTTTTTAAGATTTTATTTATTTGAGAGAGAGAGAGCACATGAGAAGGGGGGAGGGTCAGAGGGAGAAGCAGACTCCCTGCCGAGCAGGGAGCCCAATGCAGGACTTGATCCCAGAACTCCAGGATCATGACCTGAGCCGAAGGCAGTCGCTTAACCAACTGAGCCACCCAGGTGCCCAAGTATTTTCACCTTTTTTTTTTTTTATATTAACATTCTTAGTTTATTGATCCTCTCATGAAAAATCTGCACAACCACCACAGATAAAGCCACTGCAGCATCTTTACTCCTTCTGTTGTCCAATCTCCAGCTCACTTTTTGCCAGCACCAACGTTGGCTTTTACAGTCCCCCTGACTTTCTTCATTCTGTTCTTACGTTCCTTTCGCTGTTTTCCTGATGTCTTTTTCTTCTCATACAGGCCATGTCTTGCAAGTCTGTGTTTGGGTTCATTTTTCTTTGCATAATCCAAAGAATCATAAATCATGCCAAAGCCGGTTGTCTTGCCACCACCAAAATGGGTTCTGAATCCAAACACAAATATGACATCTGGTGTGGTCTTGTACATTTTGGCTAGTTTATCCCGAATTTCTGTCTTGGGTACCGTTGCCTTTCCAGGGTGAAGAACATCAATGACCATCTGTTTCTGCTGAAGTAGTCGGTTAGTCATGAACTTCCTGGTCCAGATAGTTACTGTGTCGTTCATGATGGTGGCGAGGCTTCCCAAGTATTTTCACCTTTAAATGCACCACAAGGGCACATGAATATCCAGTCAAGAATAATGTCTACTTGCTTCATGAACAATTTGACACACTCGGGGAGCCCTTTCACTGACCTGCAGGGAGCGGGATTGCTGAACACATCCAACCAGTAAATGGCCTGTGGCCCAACCACCTCAGAGAAGGAAGTTGCCAGATCCCACCATGGTTTTTAACCACCTGTTACATATTTCGACAGAAACCCTGCCCCGACATGTATCAAATGATCTCTGTACATAGCAGTAATAGAAAGTACTAGACACTGGTGTCCTGTTGTGTGAAGTTTCATCAATTCATTATCCAGTATGATTTATTTACAGAAATAGTCATTCAGACGGACTTGGCTGTTGTTTTATCCAAAAACATGTCGGATCCCTTAATCTGCAAAAAACTCCCCCAAATGGTTTGAGTAGGGGAAATGAAGACACCATTTAGTCTAATCATGGACTGAAAATTACTTTGTTCTCAAAGTTGTTTGTTTAGTTAAATCCCCAAAATGCCAGCAAAAACTCTAGATCGGAAGCATGTGTGTGTTTTGAGAAGACCAGAAGAGGTCATTTGGGTCCATTATATAACTGCCACTTTTTGTTTTTATTCAAGGTGTCATAAAACTGAGTTCTGCAGTTGAAGGTACGTTCTCACCACCACGAAACCAATACTGTTTTGCTTGAAGGTTGCCTCGCGTGGCTTTGTAGGCAGAAAGCATCTGTGGCAGCGGTGTGTGGTGCCTGTTCTAATCGCCTGCTGTCAGCCTTCTGTCTGTGTCTCTCCTTGTTCTGGTCATTTTATGCCATTAGTCTCTCAGGCCTCCACAAGTGGCATGAACACTGACCCAAGAGGGCGCCTTTAGGAGAGCGAACGTGTCTGGTTCTGTTCCCTGGTGTGATTGCCTCCGATCCAGGGCTCTTTACAGATCCCCTTGCTCTCCAGCAGCCTTATTTGAGGCTGAACATGGAGTCTTGCCAGGAAACTTGCCCCCCATTCTCTCAGCAGGGCCTTCTCTCTACAGTGTTCTGGTCCCTCATCCCAACATAGCCAACGTGCTTGCCCAAGGAGGTGGCGCGGTTGCTGTTCAAGCTCCCTGACGAGAACACTAAGTGGCGAAGGCATTGACAAAGCCTCAGATACAGCTTTTTCTCGGGCAGTGCGATCCACCAGCCCCAGGAGGCATTGGGAGGACCAGCTTCCTTCAGTGGAATCTTTGCATCTCCCATATCTAGCGAGCGGCAATCCCCTTAAGTCGTGCATCTGGGAAGCTAAGAACAGGGGGAAGGGGGTCCAAGGAAAGAGGACTGGTGTGGGAGAGGACAGCAGGGTTTTGCTAACCCCCAAGAATGTTAAAAATAGCCCGTCGTCTGAAATGATTGGTTATTGGTATAAAATTGATCTCCTTATCCACGTAGAAGCACACAATCCGCAAGTAGCAAATGTGTCATTTTCCCTTCTTGTGAGTTTCTGTGTTTGCTTTGGGTGTGTGTGTTCTCATTTATCGGGAGTCTGTCAGTCATGCTTCAGAGGTTCCTTCACCCCTACTTAATCAGGGGAGGCTCCTTGGAAGAGGTGGTGGGCTTTCAGGTGAGTCTTCACATTTAAGGGGAGCTGTGGCTTGATGAATGGGCAATGCATGGAGGTGGGAAGTGGAAAAATGCCAGGGGGTAGGAGTGGTGAGACCATCTGCTTAATTCAAGCAAAGGGATTGGATGGGCTGGGGTTTGAAGACTGGGAGATGAGGGAGGAGCACAGTCACATACCCACGGGACTGGCAGACCCAAAATGGGGAACTCTGTGCCTTAGGTAGATATAGTACCTTCACATTTTACAAAACAAAGTTGAAAAGGCTGTATTTCTGACAGTCACAGTGGAAAGGATGCCGCTCTTCTCAAGTAAGCAAAGGACCAGGAGAAGGTACAGGCAGTGGTGTTGCCAGGTTGAGAAAGGGGCAAAATGATGTCACACTAAGGGCAAGGGAGGGTACTGTGTGAGTTCCAGGCCTCCGTGAGGCCAAAGCAGGAGTCGAGTTTCCTCGGCATGGGAACATGCAGTCTTACTGAGAGACTATCCAAACCTCTCCCGGCCTAACAAAACAGAAACACAGCAACAAAATGAAGCAGGTCCCTAGAATGGCCTTGTCTGCAGAAACTCCCTGTGGCAAGGGAGCCGCTGAGTTTCAGTTAATTATCTGTAGAATTCCAGATAACAGTTGGTCCACCCTGGGCTGTTTTGATGTTTTATCAAGGAATGGCTTTGAAGTCCGAGCTTTACGTTGCCTGTTTGGCTTAAGCACCCTATTCCACTTGCAACAAAAGGATGGAAAGACAAAATAAATGTTTTAAAAAGCCAGGAAGCCATGAGAACTTTAGATAACTTAAAAACTCTTGTTCTGCTGGAACTATTATTCCATTCATCATTTTGCTAGTAACTCCTGTCACTACTGGGTAGCATAGCCTAGCTGAACCCCCCAAACAGGTTTGTGTTGTCCAGAGAATGATGAGAGGCAGGAAAAACAAGGCAAACAGCAGAATGACTACTTGGGGCTTTTTCAGCAACCTCCTTATCTCTTGGCTTCCTCTGAGCCCCTGGGGCTCACGGGAAGTGCGCTGGGGCAGCTGTGGGTATCAGAGGTCGGGCCCACTTCGACTGCTGCTTGAGCATCTTTGGGGCAGCTTCTTGGCTGAGGGCTGTGGAAGCTGGAAGGCTTGGGAGCATGCTCTGTTGTAACTGTGTTAGAACACGTGTGCTCAGGGGGCTGTCTGGAGTGCAGTGTTGGGTGGGGGATGTGTGTGCGTGTGTTCAACGCATGCATTCTTGGTGCATCTGGAATGTGAGATTTTTGACCAGCATGCTTAGTGGAATGCGTGTGAGACTATCTCTTGGTTCGAAATCAAACCTCAGACAGTAGTCCTTATGAATGCTTAGCTGATTACTCTACTTGCTATTTTCCATCTGTGGTATGAACTTAAGGCAGCTTCCTCCAGCTAATCATGTCAAGGAGTATATAAATCAGTGGAGGGGATCCATGCCCAAAATGAAACCTACCTTTTCTTTAGGAATGACTTTGTTTTGGGATTATTGTAGAACTCTAAAAATAGCAATTAATTATTTTAGGAAGCTTGTCTTTTCTTTTTAAGGAAAAACAATTCTCAAAGCTGTAAGAGAAAAATCAACAAAGATTCCCTGTGCTACTTCCCACCAAGTGTTTTTGTCATGCAACTTTCTTCTTTCTTTCTCTGACGCAGGGGTGCCCCCTTCAGCATTTTGCAGCTTCACGTAAGCTTTTTAAATCAGCAGAAAGAAAAAAGCTATTTATATCGCATTAATGGTAAGGTTAAAAGTCAAATGTCCTTTCACGTTTTAAAGACTGAAAGTTATGCTTAAACAGTAGCACACATCAATGCTGTCGTGATTTTGCAATGAAGAAAAATATTTGACCAGAAAAAAACTTAACTTTGAAAGAAATAGTTGCAGAGTTTTATCGATAACACCGATGAATTCCCGATTCTAATTTTTGATTGATAATCCCACTGGGAGAAAATCAGGGTAAGATAAAAAAAATCCAGAAGCAAACTAGGAGAAAGGGGAGGTGGGAGGTGTTTGGGGCATGGTAATGGGAGAACTTTTTCATCCAATGGGGGCAAAACCGTTCTGTACCACGAATTCCGGATAGAATCTTCTACATATTCCTCTTAGAAGGGATTTTCCCTCTTGAAATTGAAGCAGGGAAAAGGCAGGAAGCCGGGCACATATTTCCACAAATAGGACCAGCACACCACCTCATCAAGGAGAAACGAGAACGCAGGTCACAAAGAGCTGAGTCATGCCTGAGTGAGGCCTGCCCTGACATTCTATAGGCAGCTCCTTCTTTCCAGGGAGTAAGGGTCCAGCCCCAGCCAGCAGACGCGCGGTGTGTTCAGACATGCGGCAAGGGGAGCACTCAGGAGGAGGCATCCAGCCTGCAGGGACAAGATGAGACAGCAGAGGCTGATGACAGGCCCTGGTGACTGATAACCAGGGTGTGTTCTGCGAGGAGAACTTGCCTCAAAAGTGATTTGTTTAGACCACATAGGTAGGTGAGAATCCAAAATACCAAAATGGCATCAAATTCTTTTGAAAGCCTATACAAGGGAACGAAGTTTGGCTTTTTTGGAAAAGTTCCACATCTTCACAAATGGGAACAGATGAGCCACTATGAAAAAAATCTAACAGACAAGATGGTTCTCCAAGCCCTGGCCTGCGATCATCTCCTGTGTGGGCATGCTGTGGGGCTTCAGTTAGCGGTAGAAGTGAAAACTGTGTGAACAGTAAAATCTCCTATGTCTCCATGACCAGCTTCCACTTCATCAACAAAAGCTCCCCTGGCCATGTGGAGCTTTTGTTTTCCTTTTTTCTTCTTATCACTTCATTTTATTTAGATAGGTTTTAAGTATCTTACTTCTCCATGGTAATGGCTCATGAGTCACAATCCCCTTCAGGGCGGGGGGCCTTAGGACTTTTGTCACATTCGAGATGGTGCTTTCTACGGCCTCATAGCCTCTGACCCGGAAAATGAAATGACTCTTCAGGCATAGGAAGAAAATAAGTAAAAGCTTTAGTCAATCTTTGTTCCCATTTTCAAAATTCCTAATACCCACAGCTTAATGTCTGTATTGTAAATCTATAAAAATTGGAGCTGTGCTTCCGACACGAAGCTATGATCTGGCTTTACCTGCATGTTGAATAGTGAAATACTGTTTTCCATAGTATGACATGCAGTGTATCTCAAAATATCCCTGTCAGAGTTCATTTGGGCTGCTGCAATTTGGTGGCTTCCACAAGAGATTTCTTTCTCACCGTTGAGAGGGCTGGAAGTCCAAGATCAAGTCACCGGCAGATTTGGTGTCCGGTGCGGTCCCTCTGCTGCTGAGTTCTCACTGTGCCCTCACATGGTGGAAGTGGGGGAAGCTCTCTGGGATCCCTTTTATAAGCGCCCTAATCCCATTCATGAGGGCTCCACTTTGTCTTATTCACCTCCCAAAAGCCCCACTTCCTAATACCATCACCTTGGGGGTTAAGGTTTCAACATGTGAATTTGGGGGGACACAAATGTTCACACTATAACAACCCCAAATGAATTTAACATTTAAAATATATTCCAAATTTATTAATGTCACTTCCTCCCTAGCTGAATTTTGTTGTCATTGTGTCTATTTTTTGAGCAAAGCCCGTATGCTCAGTTGTCAAGTTAGACGGGGGTAAATCCATTAACAAATAGATAGCTGATGGACCTATTTCTAGTAATAAATTTAGAATGAGGTCTCAACATTTTTACCGTGGGAAATCAAAACCAAACATCTTTTCAGACCTTTAAGTCAGACAGCTACAGGGATAGGGAAGGGCTGCCTGGGGGAAGGGGTTCCTCCTGGTTCCACCAGAATGAAAGGCAAAAAGCAGTGTGTCAGGAAGCTAAAAATGGAATATTGTAGAAACTGAAATCAATACTCAAGAGAGTTGTTTCTTTTTTTTTTTTTAAGATTTTATTTATTTACTTGACAGAGACAGAACGAGAGAGGGAGAGCACAAGCAGGGGGAGTGGGAGAGGGAGAAGCAGGCTTCCCGCTGAGCAGAGAGCCCAATGCGGGGCTCAATCCCAGCACCCTGAGACCATGACCTGAGCTGAAGGCAGATGCGTAACAACTGAGCCACCCAGGCAGCCCCAAGAGAGTTGTTTCTGCAAAGAAACCCAGACCTGCTTACAAGGCTAACTTGGAACCTGGATCACCCCACTGAGCAAACAAATGTTCTCCTCTCAAATGTATTTTGCTGAGACTTATCATACTTTGGGTGAAATTTTCCTATTACATAGCAATGTCTCTGGGCAGGATGAGCATTAAGTCGAGAATTTACCAAATAGCTTCCAAAAACTAGGCTCCTCCTGAAATGGCAAGGATGACTCAGTTTGACCCAGAAACTGGCAGAGGAGTCAAGGTGTGCCTAGTTTCCAGTCTTTCTTGGGGTTACCCTCACTTCAGATAGCATTAACCTTGAATAACCCCTGGCAGAGGTTCAGAGCTCTCTCACATTCATCCTTTTTTTTTTTTTTTAAGTTTTTCTTTCTCCTCTCCTCCAGCTACATTTCTTTTTCTGCCCTGTGGTAGAAAGTGAACAGGGTGCCCCCTCAGGCAATAGAAAGCCAACCACTAACTTGGATGAGTTTGGCCACTAACCACCATTTGCCTTGTTGTCCAATAAAATGGAGATCTCTATTTCTCAGGGCAGCTGTAAAGACCGAACAAGTAGGTGCTCAATAGGCTCTTGTTCTCTTCTTTACTTTTGCTCATTCTCTGCAGTCGTCCCAAGCCTTCCTACAGCACCCCCTCTTCCCAGTGCCCAAAGATCTCACAAACAAATAATCACTTCCACTTGGATTATACCGTAGCCTGTGGCTGAAAGTCAGTTTGATTTGGGGCAAAGCCACAGACAACCAACCAGCCTAAACCTTTGCTTTCCCACTTTGGGAGAACTTAGAGAGAAGCAGCTAGGAATAGGGTTCCCTGATTACCTCACCAGGAGTCATGACATCTCTGTGGAGAGGGGAGCAGCTCCCCGAGTGAGCAGTGCCAGGAGCCAACCCCAAACTGGGGATGTTCTCATCAGATAGGCTTGTCCCCTTACCTGCTCTTCTAGTCATGGGGGCTGGGAAGAAAGGAAAGGGTTTTCAGGCTGGTTCAACAGAGTGTTAAAGACTAATTTCATCAATATTAATATTTTCTTGGGTGCCCGGGTGGCTCAGTTGGTTAAGCGACTGCCTTCGGCTCAGGTCACAATCCTGGAGTCTCGGGATCGAGTCCCGCATCAGGCTCCCTGCTCAGCGGGGAGTCTGCTTCTCCCTCTGACCCTCCCCCCTCTCATGCTCTCTCTCTCTCAAATAAATAAATAAATAAAATCTTTAAAAAAATTAATATTTTCTTATGAAGTAGTTTATAAAGTCACAGTGTTCCTGAGTGTGCCATTTGTCAACACTGGAAGTTTTTGAATAAGGAGGACTAAAGTGATTACAACCACAGCTATCCAGAGAGTAGCCTTCTGTAGCCAAAAACTATTCTCTGCTGAAGAAGAAGCCTTGAGCACCTGGCAAGAAATTAGCATAACCCAGAAAACCACTTGCATCCAAAGCGCCATAACCTAACCTTCACCACCCTCTCTGGGGTAGGAAATAGAAATTTATAAATCAAAATCAAGCTGTAAAGGAAAATCTACCAATTTTAGACAATGGCTTTTCTTTCTCTTCTGTTTTTTAAGTGTGTAAGTTTCAATGTCTCTATGTCTGTTTTTATTACTTTTAGCAATCTACCAGAAGTTGTCAATGTAAACAAAGCTCCTCCTTTAAAAGAATACCTAAGTCTATTAAGCTATGTAAGAAGGCAGCTTTTAAGGACAGTGGTCTAATCATCAGTCTTTGAAGCCAACTCAATAGGGGTATCAGAGCCACTTCTAGGTACTACGATCCCGAATTTAGAAAATGGCTTTTACATTTTAAATCTACAATTATAGTCTGAACTTACTGTTCATTTTGGAGCATACCGTAATTCAGACAACTGCCAAAATCACTTGATGCTGGGGTTTGGAGTTTGACCTTGGAAATTACACCCTCTTAAGTTATCCATCACACCCATTAAAATTAACTGTAAAATCAACTTGAAGATGATCCCATGTATATTTGGTATTTAACTAAGATGTTTACATACCTAAATATTGCGCAGGTGTATATACAACAGCTCTGCTGAAGGCATGAATGCTTTAAGTTGAAAGAGCACGCGTACAACTTTTGTTTGGTTTCACTGACAAAAAAGCCGAAGCATTTTTACAATAATATGTCAGTGGAATGCAAAATCGGATGCCAGTCCCAACGCCTTACAGATCAGAAATGTTTTGGACATATGTATGGATGTTCAGGTGTTTCCTAGTTTTAACCAACACGTATGCTTAGGTGAACACAAGAAAGCTACCAGATATGGCTCTGTGGAATGGAGTGTTGGCTGAATATATGCCCATCAGGAAACAGAGGCTAGTTTAATTTCAAGTATTGATTTTATAGCCTCCTCAAATATAAACTCCTAACACGAATTTGGAACACACTATTTTGGAAGAAAGTACAGGATAGTAAAAAAGACATTTCTAGTTTCAAACTCTGTAGCCATGACTTCTGGACTGTGCTATAATCAGAAGCAAAGTGACTGAGCCACACTGGCCTTATCTGTAAAATGGGGTAAGAGCTACTTAGCACTCCAGATGGTTAAAGGCTTAAATAAAATGAGATAATGTTGAAGTATAGTAAAGTGTTTGGCCTACAGACACGCAATATATTTTAGGTGTTTATTTACGTTGTTTGGTTTTTACTTTTATGACATTGGCTCAAAACTCCTAGAAGTTGAAGGGTGCCTGGCTGGCTCAGTTGGTGGAGCATGCGACTCGATCTCAGGGTTGTGAGTTCGAGCCCCACATTGGGTGTAGAGATTACTTAAAAATAAAAAATCCTTAAAAAAAAAAAAACCCTCCTAGAGGTTGAACTGCTGGGTCAAAGGGTAAATGCATACATATTTGTTCTAGACATTGCCATATACCCCTCCACAGGAGCTGTGCCTTCTCACTTGACCGGCAATATATAATAATATATAAAATGCCTATCACCTGGGTATGCTTTTTAAGTCCTGGACAAAGAGCTAGACTATTGATAAGAAATGAAGGCAAGTAATAATACAAAGAGCTCACATTTGTTGAGCACTTTATAAACTGTTCATAGTTATAGCAAGCAAAGAGAACACATACATTATCTCATTAAAACTTCACAGTAACTCAGTAGGTATTTTTATTATCATCTGGTTTTAGAAAGGAAGAAACCGAGGCATGGAGAAGTTACTAACTCAAGGTCATAGAATTTTTCAAACCCAGGACTGAGTAACAATTGAACCCTTGAAGTCATCTGCCACACTACCCTCCTTTTCTACACGCCTGCATCTCTGGATAGGTTAAAAGTCATTTTATTTCAGTTTGTTATAAACTGTCCAAGAGATACCGCACACAGTGAAATCTCCAAGTTTATATATAGTACCAACGGCTTCCAGGCACAATTTCACAAGAGTCAATGAAAGAGCAGCTGGTTAGTTTTTGTAAATAATTACAGTGGAGCATATATAAGTGAACATAATCCAGAATATGTGTCTATCAGTGACAGGCATTGGTTTGGCTAGTCCTATTTAAGAAGGGGATCTAGAGGTTGATGGAGACTGCTCCCTGGAGACCCTGAACAGAAAGGATACCATGGCCTGGAGACAAGGTTTGAGTTTCACCTCCATACTTACCTACCTGCTTGCCTTAAGCAAATCAGTTCTCATCCTGCAGGGGAGTAATGAGGTGATATAGGAGCTTCATAGGCCCAGGAATCAGCTTCTTTTAGAAAATCCACCCTGTAGGGGTGACTGGCTGACTCAGTTGGTAGAGCATGTGACTCTTGATCTCAGGGTTATGAGTTCAAGCCCCACTCTGGGTGTGGAGCCTACTTAAAAAAATAATAAATAAATAAATAAATAATAAAACAAGGAGATTAATGGGGCACCTGGGTGGCACGGTTGGTTAAGCAGCCAACTCTTGGTTTTGGCTCAGGTCCTGATCTCTGGCTCGTGAGATGGAGCCCCATGTCAGGCTCCGTGCTCAGTGCAACCTGCCTAAGACTCTCTGCCCCTCCCCTGCCCCTCTGCAATAAATAAGAAAGTCCACCTGGCACATTTCAAAAATTTTACAACTATCCCCATTCCCATTAATGAGCTTTCTGTAAACATTCTGAAAGAGTTTTTATCTACAATTAAAATTACACATATAAAACTCAATTCATTTACAATTAGCTCTGATTCCTTGGCAACTGTACATATTTCAGAATTTCTCATAAAATGAAAAATACCTAATCCACAAAGTATGTATTTTCAAATGTAATGGTATTTTGTTACAATTAGTGATGCTAACATAATGGTAGGTTAGAACAGCATTTCATTAAATTTTTATTAATTTTGATTTTGCAGTTTTTATTCATGGTTTAGTGCCAGTCACTCTTTTTTCAAGACTCAAATATTTTATATCCTCTTGAAATTCTTACAAGGACCTAATAGGAATACCTATTCTATGACGTTATGGGATTCCTGTGGGATTAAGTGCACTCTCTCTGTCAAATACATAAATAATCCAAATAATAATAATAAAGAAAATCATCAAGAAGAGAAAATACATTTCTAGTATTGTACTATATTTATCCAAAAAATTCAGGTGTGGGGCACCTCACATGTGAGGTTAAGAATCCAACTCTTAATCTCATTTCAGGTCTCGATCTCGGGGTTGTGAGTTCAAGACCCAGGTTGGGCTCCATGCTGGGCCTTGAGT
Organism: Eumetopias jubatus; assembly: GCF_037043125.1. Lineage (NCBI taxonomy): Eukaryota > Metazoa > Chordata > Mammalia > Carnivora > Otariidae > Eumetopias > Eumetopias jubatus. The sequence continues at coordinate 53,652,787 of NW_028274822.1, read as the reverse complement.
CTGCTTTAAAAAAAAAAAAAAATCCACCTATAAGTGGGCCTGCACGGTTCAAACTCTTGTTGTTCAAGGGTCAACTATATATAATATACTGGTATATATATGTATATGTGTGTATGTATATATATGTGTGTGTGTGTATATATATAATATACTATATATATATTTTATATATAATTTTTATATATCACATATAATTTTATATATAATATATAAGGTGTCTATATATTATATATAGTACATTATCTTATTAAAACTGCCCCTAGAATCTTTAGTAATATACATTAATAGCTATTTGTTAATATATGATATATAGTAATTATATATCTCTCTCTATATAATATCTATATATATGCACAGAGTAGTATTATATAGAAACATGTCTTACTTTTATAGAACACCTGTGTAATCGTCTTTGCTGTGCTTCATAAAGGGTATGTTTCAGTATAGGGTAGTTGTTAAGAGTTTAGTTCTAGAGTCTGACTGCCTGGGTTTAAGTCTTGACTCTCCTATTTACTAGCTGTGTGACTGTGGGCAAGTTAACTAACTTCTCTGGACTTCTCTTTCCTCACTCACAGTTGAAATGACAATAGGTAATATATAGCAAGTTGCATATACTCAATAACAGATGACCATACTAGTAATAGTAACAGTAGACCTATTAGGAAAAAGGCTGAGAATGATTCCGGACATAAGGGTTTGGGGCAACGCAAAGAAGCCGTCAGGTTGCTCTGCTTTGAGTGGTAGTCATGACTTGGCTCTCAGCTGGGAAAGGTCTTTTAAATTTACACATCAGTGTAGGAAGAAGGCAAGCACGGGCGCCAGTTTGTCTTCCCTCAACCCTGTGTCTTCGGTGGAGAATGTCACCCGGGGAACACGACTGAGTCTGACTAACCAACCTCTCAGCGCGCTGGGTTCTTTCAGTTTGGGAGCTTTGTCAGTTTCCATTACTTGTTCAACCAAGGATTCATTTCAGACCCCAGTCAAGGGACCCCCTGCTCTGTTTCTTGACATGGCAAGTCCTAACTTTCCTACTTACTTTGAAGTGCTTTTGAAGATCGTATCCCAATATTGCACATTAGAAAGAAATATGGTTTTGATCATGGGAGTGGGCCATTTTGCCTTGCTTGGCCCAGAAATCAAGGATTTCGGCAGAAGGCTTGGAGGAAGAGCCCCTTGGCTTTAAGAACAGGGCAGCATGGCTCTCAGCCCAGAGCAGGCCTTACACAGGACTTTTATGCCAAGTTACTCCATTTCTTTCTCGATGTCTATTTTTTTTCAACAAGTATTTATTAAGCATCTATTGCACCCAAGATACTACTATCCTAAGAGCTATAAGGGATACAAAAAAGAAATATCATCATGTAATCTATCTCATTAGGCTAATCAATTTAAAGGTCAACTCTATGAATAGCAGTAGTACAATTATGTCAAATGGTATATTTCTTATCTTCATCAAACTGATGCCTCATCATCACATGCATCCAAGATTTAAGAGTGACCCTTACCTGGGTCACTATGGTAGACATTATGCCAAGCTGACTCTTCAGCAACCTCACCTGTAAGCAGATTTTAGGCAAAGGGGCTGTGCTTCCTACACAAAATTCTAGTCCTGTGATAGTCCATGACCTTGGGCTGTCTCCACAAGATAGCACATTCAAGCTCTTCCTATGCTTTTGTACGGGTCCCTCTGGACACAGCTGAGAGCACCCAGGCCACAGACCACAGCTTGGGGACTTCTCTATTTGAAACCAATGAAAGTCTAAAGCTGTACTAGGAAACAAAGGTACAGTATAATATCAGTTTTTATGTTCTTGTGGGGTTATTACTGAATATGGAGATGAAATAGATCAAATGAATGAGACATTATACAACCACTGCTGCCTAGTGAATAGCCTCTTTGATACCATACACTGATGTGACAATTGTAGCATCTTGGCAAACTTTATGCTACCATGAGACTTGCTTAGAGCTGTTCTCTTGATAATATAGGAATCAAATACTGACAGTATCAAGTACTGATGGAATAGAATGTTGTGCTGATGTTAAAAAACAGCAAATACCCAATGCCTCAAGAGCTTGACATTACTCTTTAAATTTTCCCACTCCTGAAAATGTAAGATTAACGGAAGAGTCACTGGGATCTCTATAAAGTACATTAACACAATGACGTTCAGAGCAGTGAAATGCACATCAATATGACTGAGAGAAGAAAACAGGAGGATGAGATCACAAGACAGAAGAGGGGGGAAAAGGTGTCTAGCAGGAAAACAAACACAATGGATAGTGAAACACCAGGTGATTTGTGAGTTGAAAATGTTTAAAAGCGCTAGCACAATGTAAGGATCAGATGGGTCATTCTTTTTTTTTTCTTTTTAAGATTTTATTTTATTATTGAGAGAGCACAAGAGGGGTAGGGTCAGAGGGAGAAGCAGACTCCCCGCTGAGCAGGGAGCCTGATGCCGGACTCGATCCCAGGACCCTGAGATCATGACCTGAGTCGAAGGCAGTCGCTTAACCAACTGAGCCATCCAGGTACCCTGGGTCAGTCTTTCTAACCACTGCAATTGGTCTTTACCACAACTCTATTGTATTAACATATATATTTTTAAGATCTATTTATTTATTTGAGAGAGACAGAGAGATAGTGAGAGAGAGCACGACTGGGGAAGAGGGAGAAGCAGGCTCCCCACTGAGCAAGGAGCCCCATGCAGGGCTCAATCCCAGGACTCTGAGATCATGACCTGAGCTGAAGGCAGACACTGTTTAACTCAAGTCTTTCTTATTTAATAGACCCTCCTTACATTTAATTCTACCATTCAAAAATAAAGAAATTGGCAATATCCGATCTGTAACCCCACATTCCTCTTCCTCATATCCATGTTTAAATAGTCATCAATTTCATGAATCCAATCTCTTTCATCCCATAGATTTGCCTTGGTCTTGACAGGGTCTTCCAGGCGCCCCAGTCTAGTTTTCTTTTTAAGGAAAGATCAGTCACCTTAGAAAGACATTTGAACTGGTTTCAGATACACAACATATAACTGAAAAAAAATCGTATTGAGCCAGGCACTGTGGAGGTACTGGATTCAGAGATGGTTAAGACACAGGGTCTGTTCTCTTGGGAAGACATAAGTCTCCGATTACAGTACAGTGATGAAAGATTATGAGAGGCACCTTCTCAAAGTTAAGAGAGGGGCGCCTGGGTGGCTCAGTTGGTTAAGTGACTGCCTTCGGCTCAGGTCATGATCCTGGAGTCCCTGGATCAAGTCCCACATTGGGCTCCCTGCTCGGCAGGGGGTCTTCTTCTCCTCCTGACCCTCTCCCCTCTCATGCTCTCTCTCACTCTCTCTCTCTCAAATAAATAAAATCTTAAAAATAAATAAATAAATAAATAAATAAATAAATAAATAAAGTTAAGAGAGGACAGGGACAGGGTAAACAATTCAGGAAGGTTTTACAGGACGGATGATAAAAGATATGAAACTTAAAAGACAAGTAGGAGTTTGCCAGGTAAAGAAAGAGGACAAAAAATTACAGGCAGAGGAAACAGCATGTGTCAAGCTGCAAGCAGGAAAATAAGAGAAAGGAGCAAAAGGTATATAGGGAGACAATAGTAAGAAGCAGAAGAGAATGGGTCCAATTATAAAAATCCCAACACAGAGTTTGGACTTTATCCTTAGGAAGTGAGGAGCCATTGAAGATCTTAAAGCTAGTGAATGCAATGATCAAGTTTGTCTCTTTAAAAGACAATTCAGAGTCCACAGACTGAGGGTTCTGGAGGGGAGGGTGGTGGGGGGATGGGTTAGCCCAGTGATGGGTATTAAGGAGGGCGTGTTCTGCATGGAGCACTGGGTGTTGTACACAAACAATGAATCGTGGATCACTGCATTGAAAACTGGTGATGTACTGTATGGTGACTAACCTAATAAAATAAAATTTAAAAAGATTAAAAAAATAAAAGATAATTCAGAAGACAGTGTAGGGAATTAATTAATAAGGGTTTTGACTGAAGGCAGAGAATCCTGTGATTATTATGGAAGACCCTGTCAAGACCAAGGCAATCTATGGGATGAAAGAGATTGGATTCATGAAATTGATGACTATTTAAACATGGATATGAGGAAGAGGAATGTGGGGTTACAAATTGGATATTGCCAATTTCTGTATTTTTGAAAGGTAGAATTAAATGTAAGGAGGGTCTATTAAATAAGAAAGACTTGAGTTAAACAGAAGAAAGTTGTCAGCAAATAACCAATTGAAAGACAGAGATGGTGGCCATCTGTTGAAGGGGGAATCCCCATTAAGGTACATCCCAGGAAGCTTCTCGCATCCGAGGGAGGTTATCTTCAGCCAATCATCTACCTTCCGCACAGGAGAGGCCACACTCACTGCTCGCATGTGAATGAATCAATTGGCTGCATCCGTGATGTAGGTCTAAAAACTTCTAAGTGGATGGAGCCCCATTCATTGACAAAAATGGAACAGACAACCGGACTCCTGACTAGTTTGTATATGAAACTTTGTGATCAACAGGCTAGAACAGTTGGACTTTATATTGTAGTAATTTCTGTGATTTTTTTTTTTTTAGTAAAGCAACAGAAGTTTATTAAGTGAAGATACAGAAGGGTATCTTCCAGGGTTGCCCAATTTCTGTGATTACCATACCCGTTTCTCAAATTCATTCTAAACCCTACTCTAACTGAAGCCAGGAAAAGTGTCTTTTTTCTACTGTTACCCAAAATGCCTCATTTCAGAAAATAAAATTATAAAATTTGCTCTGCTTAAAAAAAATTAGGACATAATTAAATTGAAATAGCAGGTGAGAAATTTAGTATCTGGTAAAGATTAGAATTACTTTATTCACCCCCAATAAACCCATCGGTGCAAGTATATAACAGATAGAGTCCCTTAGTATTTTTTTTAAAAGATTTTATTTATTTATTTGAGAGAGAGAGAATGAGAGATAGAGAGCACGAGAGGGAAGAGGGTCAGAGGGAGAAGAAGACGCCCCGCTGAGCAGGGAGTCCGATGTGGGACTCGATCCCGGCACTCCAGGATCATGACCCGAGCCGAAGGCAGTCGCTTAACCAACTGAGCCACCCAGGCACCCGAGTCCCTTAGTATTTGAGACAAAGCTCATCATGTACAAACATGGTAGCTTTCCAATTACCTCATTTCATGTAGTTGACTATAATAGCATAATTTGAGTTAACAATTCATGGAACGTTTTGTATAAAAATCATAATGTATGACTTAGTAGTTCATGAAATAAGAGAATTCACGTAGAAATTCAAGCAATATTCTCAATATAATTTACAAATGTCTGGATTTCATTCATATATTACACATAAACAAGAAATTGAAAACTTGGAGAAGCAAAAGCAAGGTAATTGGACAATGATAATGAAGTCAAGAAGGAAAGTCCAAAAATGTCTTTTAACCTTTTAGAAAACAAAAAAAAAGGAAAGGGAGATCAAAGTTTTCAATTAGAGGAAAGGATCTCATTTGGATAGCAATAAATACATAATATGTTTTTTTTCTTTGGAATAGATTATAAAGACTATAAAACACTTATTTTAGAAGAATGGTTCATCTTTTTTAACTTAATTTTTCTTCATAATATATACAAGAAATACAAGTCTATGGTGGTAGGTCCAAACCTTACTTTGTTTAAAGAAAAAAGTCTCCACAATACTCATCCAGTCACAATGTCAAGGTTTTGTGTATCCCTGCAGATATTTTCTACACATATACACAAATGGAATCATAATTACATAGTGTATACACAAACAAAATCATTCTCATCTGTTCAACTTTTTTCACTTGACATTGTATCTTTAGCATCTGTCTACATTAGTATACATAGAGTTGCTTTCTTTTTTTCTTTTTAAAAGTAAGCTCTATGCTCAACATGGGGCTTGAACTCACGACCCTGAGATCAAGAGTCACATGCTCTACCGACTGAGCCAGCCAGGCACCCCAGGTTATTTCCTTTTTAATATCTGCATAAAATTCTACTTTTATGGATGGCCACAGGTTATTTAACTTATTCCTTTATGGAAATTAAAGTAGTATTTAGTATTTTTAGAGCTGAAATTCTTAATCTAGATCAATGAATGGGCTTTAGAGGGGTCCCTTCGACCATCTGAAATTATAATCTCAATTTGTATATGTGTACATGTGTGAATTATCTCTGGAGAAGAGCATCTATAGCTTTCAACAGATTATCTAAGAAGTCAAAGACCGCAAATGTAAAAGGGCCTCTTCATTATAGAATTTGTAGAATTGCAACTTTGGTGAAATTTTAGAAAACAGGATTGAATAGTTACAGAATGGTGTTTCTAAACTTTTTAAAAATCCAAACCTCCTCTTGATATACTTTACATACATACATATACATGATCACCATTAGCATAAACTGCCTCTTTCCACTCAGAAATTCTAATAAACTTCCCCAAAAGAAATAAAGCATCCCCCTTTCCCTATTCCTTTTTGTGCCCCCTGCCTCAGTCACAGGAAGAGTCATAGCACCTCCAGCCAAAAAGATGTGCCCAGGCTTCACTTTCAGTCACTGTAATATAAAAACCAATAAATATTTCATCTTACAAATTTAAAATTATGTTCTCGTAGGGTTTCACTTGTAGTAATATGTCAGAATCCATATATCTGTAACTATACATATATATCCTTCAAAACATCCAAGATCTAATGAGTTAATAAGGAGTTACTGGAAAGCGGGAAGTTAGGTAACTAAAACAGTAAAGGTGCTTCTTCTGCACGGAGGGCATTTGCTGAATCAGGCTGATCACAAGTTTAGGTTCTGATAATATCCTAGAGTAGGAAGAAGGAAGAAGAGCAGACGTTAAAGCCCCAGTCTTCCCAAGGAGACATCTAATAAGAAAACTATCCCATAAAACTTGCCCCCCAAAAGATTACACTCTATAGGTAAGCATGAACCAGAAGGTAAGTATATCCCTATGATCCACTTCCCCTTCCCCCCACTCCAAACAAAACATAGCAAAATAAAACAGACATACACCAAGAAAACTCCTACCTTGGTACTAAAGTATTAAAGCTTCATGAGAAGCTGTAACCACACGTGGACTTCTTTCACATCCTGGGCCCAAAGTTACATCAGCTGAGTGGTTCAGAGGACCTCAAGCTATGGATATTTCCATGATAATCCTTTACAGAAAAAGGAATATTTTTCTAGGCCCCAAATAACTTTGCAAAATAATTTTGCAAGGAACGTGATCTTCTCGCTGTCAAAAATGACTAAGCACACAAGGAAACAAGGCACCATGAAGAAGAGAACAGTTGCAATCAACGATTAAGATGTTAAATTATTAGAATTAAAATAAACAGGCTTTGGGCACCTGGGTGGCTCAGTCAGTTAAGCGTCTGCCTTCGCCTCGGGTCATGATCCCAGGGTCCTGGGATTGAGCCCCATGTCAGGTTCCCTGCTCAGTGGGGTGTGTCTGCTTCTCCCTCTTCCTATGCCCCTCCCCCTGCTCGTGCTCTCTCTAATAAATAAAATCTTTAATAAAAATAAAATACAATAGGCTTTTCCCTTCTAGGAAAGGTAAATCTTAAAGTTTGTGGGATTCAGATGTTATAAATATAGTTATAATATACATATACTGGCTATGTGTAAATAAAAGACAAGCTTTAGAAGATCTACAGGGAACGAGAAACTAAAAGTGATTAGGAGATTTGAAAAAGTAGTTACTTCTGGGGAAAGGAGAGGTGGTTTATAATGGGGAAAAGGTGCAGAGGGGGCTGGGAGCTGGGTGCTTTTAGGGTGCTGATCGCATTCCAAATCATGATCCTGGATTGTGGTTTGTAATTATTCTTTAAGAATATTATGTAGAGAAAGAGCCCCTTGATAAAATAATAAAATAAATACATTATAAGGCAACCTATCCTTTTTTATTTTAAGATTTTATTTATTTATTTATTTAAGAGAGCGCATGGGCGCTCCCACTCTCTCTGGTCGATGGCTGGGGGCGGGAGCAGAGGAGGAGGGAGGAGAGGGTAAGAATCCCAAGCAGGCTCCACACTGAGTACTGAGGCTAAGGTGGGACTCTGGGCTCCATCCCACAAACCTGAGATCATAACCTGAGCTAAAACCAAGAGTCGGAAGCTCCACGACTGAGTCACCGAGGCATCTCTAGGCTTTACAAAAACTACCCGTTTTTCCGTTTCCCCCTGAAGAGCCTGTTATGCCCTCCTGTTGGAGGATCAGCTGGATGATGTTTGAGGTTGTAGAGCACAGGGGAATGATTACAGAGATAAGGCAGGAGGAAGCACGCATGCTCAGACAGACCCTTCTACCTCATGGATCTGTAATGGGGGAGAACATAAGAGAAAAACTAACGAACATTCAGACTGAACAAATCCACTCCCCACATTTTTGTGCTTGGGACCTGGCCCTTGTCTGAAGCCCTTCTCCAGTCTGTTTGTCCCAAGAGCATACGTAACCTAAAGTATTAATCATCACACACCAGAAATAATTGGTAAAAAAAAAAAAAGTTAATAATGCTAATAAAATATTAGGACTATTTTTATAGACGATGTAATTCTCTCAGAATTAAATGTTTAACAACTTGAGACGGAATTCACATACCATAAAATTCACCCATTTAAAGTATGTAATTAGATGTTTTGGGGTTTTAGTAGATTCAGAGCTGTGCAACCATCACCCACAATTTAAGTTCAGAACATTTTCATCACCCCAATTAGTCACTCTCCACTCCCTACCCCCAAACCTAGGCAACCACTAATCTACTTTCTGTGCCTCAGAATTAAAATTTATGCTTCTGGTTTAACTGCCTTAAAGCAAACTATTTTGTATCATGAATCCTTGAAGCTGTTCCAATTCTAATCTCCTGAAAATAATTGCTAATTCAGCCTCCAACTGTTTCCTTTGGGGCATCTGTGTGGCGCCACCTTGAGGAACATTACACATGCCAGGCAGCTCCATGGCAAATGCTTGACCGGGAGGTGGTCTCTCCCCACCACCATAACACACTCAGGCCCAAACACACACACAGCCTCTAACAGGGTGTGAGGATAGAAAATGCCAACACAGCAGCATATAGATCTTGGCCACCAAAGCTAATAGGTGGAATATATCCATTCCTAAGATAACCTCATGAATAGCTGTAGAATTTGGCAGGCATGCAATCATAGGTGTATAATGGGCTAGAGCTAGATTTCCATGGAGGAGGGAGTGAAGCCTGCTTGGGAGAGAAAATGGAGAACCACCTCCTTCAGGAAGCAGGCCAGTAATGACCACTGCCAAGAACGCTGGTTAGGTGGCAGGAGAGGCTCTGTGAGGTGGGCACTGAGCGGATGCAAGGGCTCCTTGTTTTGGTTCTTCCCTTTTGCACACTCTGTGCATGTGGTGGTAGATTTTCTTCTACAAGCATCTGTGAAAGACCATGATTTTGTCTTTTGGGATGGGAGGAGCACCCAGTAAAAGCTGCCTGGGGCTCTGTAGTCTATTTCTTGGAGTTTGGATTATTTTGCTCTTGAGGCACTGTCTCAGTCTTTGGAGGCTGCTAGAAAAAAATATCAGAGTCTGGGTGGCTTCACAACGGACATTTGTTTCTCACTGTTCTGGAGTCTAGAAAGTCTGAGATCAAAGCGCCAGCAGAGTCAACGTCTAGTGAGGGCTCACTTCTTGGGTTGCAGGTAGTAGCCTTTTTGCTGTGTCCTCACATGACCTTTATATGTAGTGAGAGAGAAAGACTGGCATCTCTTCTTATAAGGACACTAATCCCATCATGAGGACCTCTATCCTCATGACCTCATCTAAACCTTATCACCTCCCAAAGGCCCCACCTCCAAACACCATCATTTTTGGGGACAGAGCTTCGACTTAAGAATTTAGGGAGGACACAAACATTCACCCTTAGGTGATAATGGCCTAAATCAGATGTAATATTGTGACCAATCCTTCCCTTGGCTTACACAGAATAGAATAAACTTGAATTAAAAGGGAGCAGGATATTCTTCATCTGTTCATTTCCCCTGTTCTTACAGTCTTTATCATGACCTTTGGGGACATCTTGAATCTTTTAAAAATTAAACTGTCTCTGTGGAGGTAAAAATCAACAGGCTTTTCCCTTCTAAGAAAGGTAAATCTTCGTTTGTGGGATTCGGGTGGTGAGTGAGCTAGCCACAAAGTAGTGCCGTACAACTCAGAGAAAATGACAAGACAGAAATGAACGGGCAGCCAGGCCAGGCTGTTCCCCTTGAAATTCCAAGGGCTCCCTGAGCCCCTCTGGTTCCTGGAATGCTGTCACTCGGCTGCCTCTGGCAGCCGAGGAAAAACCCAGCAGCACCCCTAAGGGAGCTGGGACAATACCTCATCTGCCATCAGGGGCCAGATCCCCAAAGTGATGCCCTCAGAGCCCCCTGCACGTGCTCGGTGGCACAGGAGAGCACAGAGTGGCCTGTCACATTCTGGCAGCGTGTCTGCCAGTGAAACCCCCGCTCACAAAGGGACCGTTCACACCCTGGTCACCGGTGCCCACTGTCTTCACAGAAAAGGCTGACGCGACCCGATCAGCCGGGCTCCTTTTGTGTGTCCTGAGAAAGGAGGGGTAGAGGTGACAGGGGGAAAGCCTGGGTTCCCCTGAGCGCCGGCATTTTATTAATCTCATCTCAAGGGCTGTCACTCACCCAGAAAGGTCCTGAAGGTGCCTCACTTCTGCTTCTGAAGCAGCGGGATGCGGCGGCGGCTGTCTGGGTGCCCTGGAGGCCCCAGGAGGAGGCAGGTAAAGTATCGGAGCTGCCCGGACCAGGCACTGACGGGGACATGGGAACACCAGCTCGGGGCCAGCCACATCCCCCCCCCCGCCCCGCTCCTGCGGAAAGTTCCAGCAGCTGGGAAGCACCGAGAAACGCCCTCACGTTATAGGTGACTTTTCCTCATCACCGAGCCTTGAAGAACCTGAGAGGTGTTAGCAGCACTTAAAATGGGCTGAATCCCTTATAAGGATGAACTTGTGATTTGGATCCCTGATATATGTGAAGCCTGGAAATAGACTAAAATCAGGGCTGGAGTAAATAATAGCTCTTTGTTGCAATTAGCAACATGAATTACAATTAATGACATTAAGTAACACTAGTATAAGCATTGACTTCGTTCTAAGCCCTGCCCTAGGACCTTGGCATACATTATTTCACTAAATTTCTCACCACTTCTATCAGAGAAGTACTTTAGCATGCCCAGTTATAGACACAGAGAGATTCAGTGCCCAAGATCACCCAGCTGCCTCTAGGAGGCAGAGCCAGGACTGAAACCCGTGTCTGTCTGATTCTAAAACTTTAAGCTGTGCCTGGAAGGGATGACGTCACTCAGGCTTTCAGAAGCGAGTACTTTTTCCAATTAGCCAGGTCAGGATTGAGCAAGGAGTTGGTAGGAAATAGCCACCCCTGCTGCCGCCCCAGGCTGGGCCAAGCGTAAGGCCCTGTCACCACGATCTAGCCTTATTCTTGGCCTTTCCCACAGGCACAGGCTGTGTGAAGGGGGTGGGGACCTGTAAGGACATGGAAACTGAACTCTGGGCTCCCCCTCATCCCACTTTCCCCTGCAGACCCCATCTTGGGGTTGAGAACTTTGCCCATCCTTCCCAGATTCCAAACCAAGCATAAATCACAAAATAACTAATCTAAGTGTAGATTCAACAGGAACACATCCACTTTCGAGGGTCCCCAGGTACCCGTCACTCCCTTAAGAACCAGCCCAGGTCACTTACTTTTTTTTTTTTTTTAAAGATTTTATTTATTTATTTGACAGAGAGAGACACAGTGAGAGAGGGAACACAAGCAGGAGGAGTGGGAGAGGGAGAAGCGAAGCAGGCTTCCCGCAGAGCAGGGAGCCCGATGTGGGGCTCGATCCCAAGACCCTGGGGTCATGACCTGAGCCGAAGGCAGACGCTTAACGACTGAGCCACCCAGGCGCCCCCAGGTCACTTACTTTTAAGGTGAACCTTGGTGTGCACTGGAGCCACCTGAATGCTCACAGAGCCCACCTGGGGGGGTTTCTCCATCAGTAGGTCTGGGGTATAGCCAGAGTCTGAGCCACAATTTCCAGGTGCCCTGACACTGCGGGTTAGACCACCTTTGAGAACCACTACTTTAGGGGATGGAAGCTTTAGCTGTCATTTCATTGTGGGGCACTTACCACTGCCCATGTACATGTGATAGCAGCTTTTCCCAAGGACTTCCATCCTCACCACCTGGTCTGGTTTCCCGTGGCTGCTTAACAAGTTGCCACGAACTTGTGACTTAACACCAATCATCTTAGAGCTTTGCGGTCTAAAATAGGTAGGCAGGGCTGCGCTCCATTGTGGAGGCTCTAGGGGAGAATCCACTTCCTTGCCTCTTCCAGCTTCTAGAGGCTGCTTGGCTGCTTGTATTCTTGGCCTTGTGGCCGATGCATCTCCAAAGCCAGCAGGATGTAGCATCTTAAAACCTCACATCCCCCATCCCCCTCTTCTCCCCCACCCGTGTCCACCAACACCTCTCCTCTGATCCTGACCCTCCTGCCTCCCTCTTATAGGGACCCTTGTGACTACACTGGGGCCACCTAGATAATCCAGGATCATCTTGCCATTTTAAAATCCTTAATCACATCGGCCAAGTCCCCACCGCTGTGTAAGGTAACACATTCACAGATTTCAAAGATTCAGAGACCATTGTTCTACCCATTGCCACACCCATCCTACCACCTGTTTAAACAGCAGGTGTCCCTCCTTTCCACAAAAGAACACCAAAACAGTATCGGGATTTGAGCGATGCAATCCTTCTTACTTTCCGGGTAATAAGGGACAAGAGGGAAGAAGTTAGTAAAGTGCCCATCAAGATGAGCCTCTTAAGACCATGCCCCAAACACCAGCTAAGTCTCCCTATACTTGCCAGACTTTTTAGAATCCAGAGCCGCAGTGCCTCCTCTTCAGAGCCAGGAGCCTCCGGTGGCCCCCCTGGACTTGTTCACTCTGGGCTCAGTCAGAAGCACCACCTTCCAGACCTGCTAGCAGGCCGCTTGTGAAAGACGCAGAAAGAGCAACTGAATTAAAAGTCTTTCTGGCCTTTTGATTTTCTGATTATTACCTTCAGAATTTCTGGGCTGAGGTCCCAACCTCAAGGCTGTGAAATTTCTGTTGGTGGGTGTATTAATTTGCTGAAGCTGCCATAACAAAGTACCACAGATGGGGTGGCTTAAACAACAGAAATGTATTTTCTGACAGTTCTGGAGGCTGGACGTCCAAGGTCAAGGTGGGGGCAGGTTGCTTTTTCAGAGGTCCCTCTCCTTGGCTTGCAGATGGCTCCCTTCTCCCTGTGTCCCCACATGGTCCCTCCTCTGTGAACATGTGCCCCTGGTGCTTCTCTCTCTCTCTCTTTTTAAGATTTTATTTATTTACTTGACAGAGAGTGAGAGAGCTCAAGCAGGGGGAGCGGCAGGGAGCCCGATGTGGGGCTCAATCCCAGAACCCTGGGATCCTGACCTGGGCCGAAGGCAGGTGCTTAACCTACTGAGCCCCTCAGGCGTTTCCTCCTCCCCCCACCCGGCCCCTTCTCTCTCTTCTTATAAGGACACCAGTCTTATTGGATTCAGGCCCACCCTAATGACCTCATTGTAACTTAATCACCCTTTTAAAGACCCTGTCTCCAAATACAGTTGTTCTGATGTCCTGAGAGTTAGGACTTCCACATATGAACTTGGGGGTGGGCGTGGAGACGCATTTCGGCCCATATCAGTGGGCTGGGGCCCTGGGAGATTCCGGAAGATTACTTCTGGTGTATCAGGTGGGCTAGACGGAAGGAGCATGAGGGTCGGGGAGAGGAAGGCCAGGCTGTTGAATTTAAGAGAGTGCACCTCAGCCCAGAACTGCCTTTTGGTCTTAGATTAGGGGTGGGAGGAACGCAGAGAAGGTCAAAGTAGCCCCCAAAGGCTCAGTCTGAGTCTGTGTGAGCAAGCAGCAGCATTTAAGGCCCACCTTCCCCAGAGCCAATTCTCTGCAGAAGGTTTTTTGCTTGATACATAATTCACAGCTAATCACAGAAAGTCCACCAAGTCCTTACACAGCGCTGACACAGGGGAACCCAAGGCGCAGACACAGAGTGTTTGTGTCTGAGGCCCTGAAAGGGCTGTGTGAGAGAAAGTGATTTCATCCTCCAGGCATGGTTCTGAGAGGGAAGTCAAACCACCCACAGGCTGGAACAAACCAAACAGCCTTATCTTAGTCTTGATGACCTGCTCCTCTTTCTTCAAGCCATTTAGACGCAGGACACTGTGAATTGTCATTGTCAGAGTAAGTGCCATTGCAAGGTCCTTCCCAGGACATGTCGGGTCTATGACTCACAGGACCTGGAATCTCTGACATTTTTCCTCGACAAACCTTCGTTACTGGCTGGTCAGACTCATTAACCAACACAGGCTTAAAATATATAAGACTTCTGGAGCCTGCTTGCACAACAATGTGAGTGTACTTATTGAACTGTAGACTTAAAAATAGTTAACATGGTAAATTTTGTGTGATATATATTTTAGCACAGCTTTTTTTTTTTTTTCCTTACCAAAAGGCTGCTGGAAGCAATCATATAATGGAAAAAACACATGGCTGAGGTCAAGCCAACCTAGGTTAACCCCATCTCTGCCACTCACTAGTTTGGGGGCAATTTTCTGTTTTATTTCCATGTAACAAATCACCCAAAAACTCAGTACCTTAAAGCAATAGCAATCATCTTGTTAGTCCTGTTTGTAAGGGCCAGGAATCTGGGAAGACCTTCTGCTGGGTAGTTCTGGTTCAGGGGCTCTCCCAGGCTTGCAGTTGGTGAGGCGCTAGAACTGGGGGCTCGCTGAGCATCTCTCTCTCTTCCAATAGCCTCAAGGCTTCTCCATGTGACTTTTCCACATGGCTGATGGTGGTTTTGGGGCAACTGGATGGCTCCTGTGGTGGCTCAGGGCTTCGGGCAGGCAGCTGCCCCGGGGAGAGAGGTAGAAATTGCATCACCTTTTCTGATCTAGCCTCAGAGGTCATACAGGTCACTGCCTTCACACTCCCTCAGTCAAAAACAAATCATACACCCCCCAGATTCAAAGGGAGGGCAACTAGACTCCACCTCTTGACAGGAAGTGGCAAAGTTCCAGAACAGGGCTTGGACAGCTATGCCCTCAGACCAAATATGGCTCACCTCTCCAAAACAGCCACGCCCACTCATTTGCATGTTGGCGTTGGCTTTGGCTTTGCCACGATGGCAAAGTTAAGTGTTTGGGACCAGAGACTGCATGGTCCACAAAGCCTAAAATCTTTTTTTTATTTTTTTTTATTTTTAAGATTTTAGTATTTATTTGTGTGAGAGAAAGAGCACAAGCAGGGGGAGGAGGGGCAGAGGGAGAGGGAGAAGCAGACTCCCCACAGAGCAGGAAGCCCCATGTGGGGCTTGATCCCAGGACTCCGGGATCATGACCTGAGCCGAAGGCAGACACTTAACCAACTGAGCCACCCAAGCACCCCAAATATTTACAGCTCTTGATAGAAAAGCTTCCTGACCTGTTCTGGAAGAACCTGTCAGAAAATACGGTTGCATCCACCTCTGGCAGGTTACCAGCCTCTCTGAACCTCACCTCCATCTCCAAATCTGTAAAATGGAATGAAGGTCAAGTGGAAAAAGTACTTAGCACAATTCCACGCCTACACAGGTAAAGTATAAAATGTAGTTCTTCGCTTTCCTGGCCTTATTATGATTTGAGAGCCACAGAATGATGTTTGGCCACAATAGGTCTGTTAGCAGTGTCAAGAAATTCCCAATTTTAGACACTCCTTGGAATTAAGGCAGACTTTACAGAGAACTTTTTAAAATACATTTTTATTACTCTGGAGGAAAGAAATGTTTGCAAGAATTTTTCTAAAAATTCAATGCATTCATTTATCAAACTTGCTAGAGTTTTACCCTTCAAAGAGGGAGCATCTAAGGGAATGAAAGAGATCTAGAAAATTTGGAATTGATTGAGTGGGGAAGAACAGGGTGGCAGCAGATCTCCCTTTAGCTATGGAGAGAAAGACTCGGGAAATTTTACCTACTTCACATTTGTGCTCAGAGCTGCCTCTGCCTCAGACAAAGCAAAGACAAACGTTTTCTTGGCCTCCCCTTACCCATCACCCCCCTTTCCCATTGCTCAGACTAGCTAGCTCCACTCCAACTGCCTCCCACCTGCCAAGGTCTCCCTTGGATTTTTCTCTCATCTGGCTATTGCCAAGGCCAGTTCCCCAGCAACTCCCTCAAAGATTATCTGCGCACGACCCAGCTCTCCTCCTTGCACCAAATTCACAAAGGGGCATCATAGAGCCTATTTATTAGGTGCCTCCGGATTCTATCTCTTTATAAGTTTCTATTTAAGAAAATAGAGACCCCCAATTAGCACTTATCATGGTAACATTAGACCTGCCAGTCCCAACTTTTCTACTCATTTATTCAAAACCATCAGTTATCAACTCTATTTATGTAGTGTATGAAAAATTATTTTCTATCTCCTCTCCAAGTTTTGTTTGATTCCCATCACTTTTAAAATCCACTTAGCTTCACCCTAAGCAATGTTGGAAGAACTGTTCCTTTTTAATGCAGCTATTTGTTGCCATGTTATTTTTATATCAAATATTATGAGTGTTTTGGGGTGGGTGGGAGGGGAAGTATTAGAGACCATTCCCTTTGGCCCTATTAATTTTTACAGCATTTCCCCCCTCCTATTTACCTAAATTTGCAATTTCATGTAAATTTTATAAAATTATCCCCAGAGCTCCAACTCAACATTAGCCAAAGGCCAACTCAACTTATGCCCCAGGAAGAATTGTGGTTTGGGGGACGCCTGGATGGCTCAGTTGTTAAGCATCTGCCTTCGGCTCAGGTCATGATCCCAGGGTCCTGGGATTGAACCCTGTGTCAGGCTCCCTGCTCAGCGGGGAACCTGCGTCTCCCTTTGCCTGCCGCTCCCCCTGCTTGTGCTCGCTCTCTCTCTAATAACTAAATAAAATCTTAAAAAAAAAAAAAAGAATTGTGGTTTGGAAAAATTACTCAGCTGGCTCCCAAAAAAGTAACAATTGTTAGGACTGCTGCTGTTGTTCCTACTACATCTGCAGAGCACTTTGCAGTTTACAAGGGCTTTCACACCAGCTGCCTCTTTCATGTTCACCGTAACAACTACCTTATAGTCATGGTCCCATTCTACAGATTATTATAAAATGAAACAGAATGCACTCTACAGATTGTTATAAATGAAGCACAGGATACTTAAGTGCATTGCCCGAGATCACAGACCTACCAATTTACAGAACTGGAATTCCGAAGACTTTTGCTTCATCCAGGCATTCTGTTCATTTATAAATCCATACCTTTTTTTAAAAAAAAGATTTATTTTAGAGAGAGAGAGCAGGGCAGGGGTGGGGGGAGAGGAAAAGAGAGACTTAAGAAGACTCTGCACTGAGGGGCGCCTGGGTGGCTCAGTGGTTAAGCCTCTGCCTTCGGCTCAGGTCATGATCCCAGGGTCCTGGGATCAAGCCCCGCATCGGGCTCCCTGCTCTGCGGGAAGCCTGCTTCTCCCTCTCCCACTCCCCCTGCTTGTGTTCCCTCTCTCGCTATGTCTCTGTCAAATAAATAAATAAAATCTTAAAAAAAAAAAAAAAGACAACTCTGCACTGAGCATGGGGTCAGACACAGGGCTCTATCCCATGACCCTGACATCATGACATGAGCCAAAATCAAGAGTTGGCCACTTAACCAACGGTGCCACCCAGGCATCCCATAAATCCATACTTTCCAAGTGTCCTAGGCACAGGGCCCTCTCAACCAACACTGTTCCTTTTAGTCTTTTCTCCAGAATGCCAACCCTTTTTTTTTCCTGAGAAAGGTTAGGTTGATTTTTTTTTTTAAAGACTTTTATTTATTGGAGTGCTAGGGTGGCTCAGTCGTTAAGCGTCTGCCCTCAGCTCAGGTCATGATCCCGGGGTCCTGGGATCGGCTGCATCGGGCTCCCTGCTCAGCAGGAGGCCTGCTTCTCCCTCTCCCACTCCCCCTGCTTGTGCTCCCTCTCTCACTGTCTCTCTCTGCCAAATAAATTTTTAAAAAATCTTAAAAAAAAAAAGATTTTTAGGGGCACCCAGGTGGCTCAGTTGGTTTGGCGACTGCCTTCAGCTCAGGTCATGATCCCAGGGTCCTGGGATCGAGCCCCGCATCGGGCTCCCTGCTCGGCGGGAAGCCTGCTTCTCCCTCTCCCACTCCCCCTGCTTGTGTTCCCTCTCTGTCAAATAAATAAATAAAATCTTTAAAAAAAATAGATTTTTATTTATTTATCTGAAAGAGAGAGCATGAGCCGGGGGGCTGGGGGGAAGGGGGCGGGCGGCAAAGGAAGAGGGATAAGCAGGCTCCCTGATGCAGGGCTGGATCCAGGGACCCTGAGATCATGACCTGAGCCAAAGTCAGACGCTTAACCCACTGAGCCACCCAAGCACCCTGGTTTGATTTTATATCCAAGACCACTTATAAAATAGAGTGCTACCCACATTTCACTTAAGCTCAAAATTTTTTTCTCAACAACATACTTCCTAATCTAATCTCCCTTTTGTTAGTAACAGCAAAATGGGACTAAATGACGGACATTGAGATATCTTTGTTTTTTTATTTTGTCCTTGGGAAATAACTAAAAATGAAAATATGTCTGAGATTGTGTTTCAGAAGTACTTTTATGACTGAAACTATGAATTTAAAGGTCACATGAAATCAGAAGTTTGAGGGCATCTCTGGCAGGAGCACTGCTAGTGAATATACTGAACAACAGCTTTAGCCTCAGATTGAGTTTTGTCTCATCACATACCACCTACCTGGCACTAGACAAGATAAATAAGACACCTAGTTGTCATGGAGATGGGCTGGCATAATCTCACCACCTTTGCATGGAACTATCGCTTCAGAGTGTCACAGGCCTTTTGCACAGGATGCACCTGGCTTAGTAGCTGCTAAGACAAAAGGAAGGGATTTCTCTTATAACATTATTGTTGCTGTTACTGTATACTATTTATTGAGCACTTACTATCTGTCAGGGAATGTGGTGAGCATTTCTCATATGTTACTTCATTTTAGTCTCCCAACAACCCCCTAAGGAAGGTATTCTAATCCTCATTTTACACAATAAGAAACTGGTATTCAAAGAGAGTAAGCAACCTTTCCCAGGTGACACACTTTTAAATCAAGGTCCCCCTCTAAAACTTATTTTTTTTTTAAATTTTTTCCCCAAGATTTTATTTATTTATTTGACAGAGAGATAGCAAGAGAGGGAACACAAGTAGGGGGAGTGGGAGAGGGAGAAGCAGGCTTCCCGCGGAGCAGGGAGCCCGAGGCAGGGCTTGATCCCAGGACCCTGGGATCATGACCTGAGCCGAAGGCAGACGCTTAACAACTGAGCTACTCAGGCGCTCCTAAAACTTACATTTTGAAACATCATGCAATATTGTCTCTCAGGCATGGAAAGCAAAGAAGTTGTTGTTTAATAGATTTCTAGTAATTGAAGTAGATAATTTTAGGGCTGGTATCTTACCTTATTACCCTAGTAAACTAAGGAAATCCAGTTGACAGGCCTTAAGCAGAGTTTGGAGAGGGTCTGCAACTTTCTCAAGTACTTGAACTTAGAGTAAGCAGGTCTGCATATTCTGCCCTCCCACCCTCTCTGGGTGGAGATCATGAGTGTTGGTTATGAAGGCAAAGGGAAACATTACTGCAAGTGCTTTTGTTTTTGTCTTTTCTGAACTCTAGAGAGCATGAAAAAGTTTTAAACCACTAATAAGGATCTATCCCGCAAGACATCAGAAATTCATGGCAATTTCTGCCTCTTCCAAAGGTCAAGACAGCAGAGTCTGGAGGTAGTCACACTGTGTGATTTGAACAAGTGGTGGAAGGTGGAGGGGTGCAGGCCCTCTGGAGACAGCCCCAGCTGGAGGCTGCAGAGCTGCTGGGATGGGGTACAATGGCAGAAGACTGGTAAGGACTCAGATGAAGAGCAGAATGGGCAAAGGACAACTCTGCACCCTCGGAAAGTGTGTCTAGCTTATAAAAGATGCATCACCTTCATGGTCAATTACATCTCTGTGCATCTCCTATTCGTAGGTGGTTATTGGGCTGCCATGGGAGAGCATGGAACTGCTTGAAACTGGGCAGTGAAGGAAGGCTCTCTAAAGAGAGAATTTATGAGTTGAGACCAGAGTGTTAAGATGAAGTGTTAATATTAGACACCAAGGAGAGGCATCTGAAAATGTGTGTTCATGCCTGTAACATTTGTGCCAGGCCCTTCATGTTATGGAAACCCAAACATCTGAAAAGTATAGAATTTCCCCCCTTGGGAAGTTTGCAAGATGGTTTTTGTTATATTTGAGTATTTTTGTATCCAATAATGTAGGAAGGAGAGGAAGGGCAAAGAGCCTACTTCCTGGGTGTCAGACAGAAGTGCCACACTGTGTCACCTTACACTATATTCACTTCCTCATTCATCTCATTACACTGTGAGATCATCAGTGTCATTGCCCCACTCAGCAGATGAAAAAACAGAGGTCAGAAGAGTTCAATCCTATGAGGTCATGTAGCCTCTAATTGGCAGGTCTGGATTTGCACCAGGTCTGGCTGACTTTGAAGAACTACCTTTTCCAGTCACCACGCTACTATGGATGAAGTCGGGCCACCAAGGCTGAGAGTCTTTCAGAAATAGAGAAATCTTGGTCTGGTGATATCTCGTGTAATAGAATTTGTCATATAGAATCATTTAATCCAAGAAGTAAATAGAGTAGTAAACAAAGATCTACCTGATCACTAATTTTCCTCATTCTCATCCAAGAGCATTGGAATAGTACTGTAAAAAGCACTGTGATGAGGTTTTTTGTTTTGTTTTGTTTTGTTTTTTTTTGGAGAGAGCATGCGTGAGCACAGGGGGTTGGGGGCAGGAGGGGCAGAGGGAGAGAGAATCCTAAGCAGGCTCCGCACCCAGCACCAAGCCCAACACAGGGCTCAATCTCATGACCCTGAGCTCATGACCTGAGCTGAAATCAAGAGTTGGATGCTTAACTGACTGGGCCACCAGGTGCCCCTGTGATGAGTTTTATAATAAAGATAAGTAGGAGCTACTAATGGAACACAAACGAAGTGAACCTTGATGAATGAACAGAAGTGTTCAAGGACACTTAGCATATATAAAGCCATTTGCATAAGTCTAAGTCAAATAAATAAATAAAATTTTAGAAATAAAATCAAAGTGACTTAGATGGGAAAAGCATTCGTTTTCTCAAATAATAGCAAATCTAGAGGTAAGGCAGCCAATGACTATATCCAAACCAGCTTCCTGCCATCTTTCCACCCGTCATCCTCAGTGTGGGTTTGTCTGCTCAGGCAGATGCCCCTTGTGGTCCCCAGACAGCAGCCACACTTCAGGGTATCTCTTGCTGATGAAAACGTCCAGAGGAAGAAAAGGAATGTCCCTGCCTCGTGTTGCTTTAACTAGGGAGGTAAACCTTCCTAGAATCATTCCTATCAGATGTCCCTTCAACGAAGATTCAGCCTCCAAATCTAGGGCAGGGGCTGACTTCCCAAAAAGTCACGGCTGCTTGGAAAAGTTAACAGCATTGAGGTCCTGTTGGCAAGAAGGGTAGTGATGAGAGAGCAAACAGTAATGTGTGCCACAGGCAAGAAGACATGTAAAAAGATGGCATTCTGGAAACAATAAGCTGTTAGGTGTGAAAACATCAGGAGTTCTATGCCAATGTTCATGGTATCTTATGGGTCAATGTTCCTTAAGCTCCTAAAGACAGTGAAATATCAAACAGTATTAAGAGGCTTTCATTTTTTTAAATGTGAGATTCATATAAAATTTCCTTCAAAACCGGGGTGCCTGGGTAGCTCAGTTAAGCAGCTGCCTTTGCCTTGGGTCATGATCCCAGGGTCCTGGGATTGAGCCCCACATTGCATCGGGCTCCTTGGCTCAGCAGGGAGCCTGCTTCTCCCTCTTCCTCTGCCCCTCCCCTGCTCCTCCTCTCTCAAATAAAATCTTAAAAAAAAAAAATCCTTCAAAACCAAATAGTTAAAAAAAAAGAAAAAATACACAGCAATATATATGGTAAAAATTAAATTAATTTAGTCAGGTGTCACAACAGTGATGACATAATAGTGTATCCAATTGGTATTCTGACATGTATATGTTTTTATGATTACAATAGTAATGATTTTTTTAATTGGAAAATTTAGATAAGCCCAAAGAATAAAGTAAAAATCATCCATAAGCACATCACATGGCTCTAACTGCTTGATGTCAGAGTACACAGTTTTATACAAAATTACAACAGTGACTTTTTTTCTTTTTTAGAGTGCACTTTCACACCAATTTCTTCTTATCATAATATTCTGCCAAATTTTCTGCCAAACAAAGGCAAGCTACTGCTCATCAGTTTAGGGAAAAGAGCAACAGACTGGCTTCTAAATTATAGAATTTAAAGTTGCTGTTTTTGTTTCTTTTGTCCCCCTAAAGAGGTGAATTTCTGTAGCCTTTCTACTTAATAGAGCAGGTTCTCTAAATCCAGACTCTGTAACATACGTAAGGCAAGCGGCAAAGTGCTGGCGTGGGATGCTGGGAGAGCAGCTGCAAGCACTGGAGCAAGGTCTCTCAGCGAGATGCAGAGTGGTTTATGAGTCAAGGTGGCAGGTCCCAGCACTCAGAAAGGGGTAAGGATGTGCTGGTTGGAACCTTCAGGAAGGCTGTGTCTGTCCCGTGGGCTTTCATGGAATGACCACTACAAGGGGTCGTGGGGATGTGCAGATTTCTTTACTTTTTCATTTCCAATATAAAAAGGAAATCTGAACATCTCTCCATATAATAGCAAACAACAGCAAGACTTCTCTTCTAAATGTCGGGAACTGCCTGGGCTGGACTCCATTATTAGAGGTTGCTATTTTAAGTCCCCTTTTTCTTTCCAGGGAACTTGATGGTTTTAATGACAGAGTAAAAGCGGTCAGGAGGATGCAGAGTTCCAAGGCCCTTTTGAAAAGTGAGCAGGAAACCCAGTTATTCAGAATCTCCAAAGCCCTAGACTTCATGCGAGACACTCTCCTGTGGGCAGACCAGTCAGCTGGAGAGTTGACAGCTTCTGTTCAGTATCTTCAACCCTTGCTCCAAGTGTATCCAGAAGCGCGGAAGCAGGCATAAGGACAGACCCAATGAGACCAATTAGAAAAGTATTTCTCAGAATATTGTGGCAAACAAAACTCATTTTTACCTGTTACCCAGAACGTACACAGATCCGGATGCACACACAAACTGAAACAAGTCTCATGAAACAGTACTTACTTTTTCCTTTGACGCAATCTCACATTTTCTAATCTGCTTCATTTTTTAAATGGTGAAACTGCATGACCCGCCTCAACTGATTTCATGACCCCTGAATAAGTCACAACTGGTAGTTAGCGAAACGTGAGTTAGGAAGTTGCTGTGATCCTCCAGAGAGGAGATAATAGGATCTAGAAAGCAGAAAGAGGGCTTGTAGGAGGTAGAAGGATTCCAGACGGATTTAAGAGGGAGGACTCAAAGGCATTAGAGATAATGCCCAGTTTGGGCTTGAGCTCTGGGTAGATAAAGGGATCATTTGCAGAGATGGGTAACGTGAACTGCAAGACGTAGTTTGAGGGTCAAGATAAGGAGCATTTGAGGAATGCCCCTTTTGGGGGTAAACACAAATGTATCCCTGAATTTGAAGCAGAGTGAAGAAAAACTAAGGACCACATTACATAACTCCAGAGTGTTCAACTTTTGCTAAAAGAGAGAGCAAAATGGGGTGATGGAAAAAAGGCAATCATTAATGGGGAGGAGTGGGCTCTGAGCCTGGAAATTCTACTTGGAAAGGACAGTCCGGCTCCAATTCCCAGGGAAACAGCCCAGATCAAAGCCTCACCTGGCGCTCTGCTATTGGTGCGCACAGGGCTTTTGTAAGGCTGAGAATAGGGTAAGGATAGCCTATGGCTTTTCATTTAGCAAACCCGTTGGCAGGAGTTCACTTCTTTACGCACAAAGTTGGCGTCAAATTTAGAATTCCCCATCACCAGTTCAGAAACTTAACAGGCATTTCTTAGGCACTTCTTAGAAAAATGGAAATCCATTAACTTTATTCTTCATGCACGCTCTCTGACAGCATCGGGTCAAAGGGACTTTTTTCCTTCCCCTTTTCATAGCTTCCACAGTGGCAATCCTTCTCCTTCTAAATCTTTTCTTTTACAAAACAATAAGGAGTGGTGGTAGCCTGTGGCTAGTTGAAGATTTCGAACAATAGGTGTTTCTGAGCCGGGCTTATTGAAATGGTCTTGTCTGTGTCCTGGGGGAGATTGTAAATGAGATGTCAACAGGAGCTCTTTTGTGCAGATGGCATTCAGCCTGAAAGAGAGGAATTTCCTTACTGTGCTAGTATTTAAAGTAGATTTGTTGCTGCTTTTGCTAAAACTTTTTATCCAACTGCCTGAGCTAACAGCACTGAATGAGTCACTCGGTGTGATTCTGACTTCCTTCCCTCCTTAGCAAAGCCCTGACTCAAGTCATTTACATTTAGAAAGGAAGACTCCTAAGAAGATTTCTTGGATTTTCATCAGCTTGAGCCTCTTTTCTAGACCGTCACGTGGACCTCAGCTGTCAGCAATCCTGTTACCCCCAGGAGAGGGCAGCCTGGCCAGGCTGTTTTTCTCACTTCCGGGAAAACTCCTGGCTGTTTTGCTTGCTTTCTTTTAAAATCCAAGGAGAGAGAGAGACAGTTTCCTGCCTTAAGCCTTTTCCTTTCTCCCTCTTTTTTTTTTTTTTGTAAATGACAGGCAATTTCAGTTTACTATAATTACCACGGAGGTTTGACTAACTCCACCCTTAGATGATAAGGCAACTGTTTTATTACCTCTCAGCCAGGTGCCTGAGGGTGACAAGACTTGCCTTTATCTGGAGACCTGACAAGGTATCAACAACTGCAAATGGGCTGAATCTTTGAGCAGTGGCCATCCAAATGCTTCCCTTCTCTGTGATCCATTCCCCGGCTCTTTATTGGTAGTTACTTTCGATCCAAACACCAGCACTGGTTTGCTCTAGTTTTTCCGCATTCCTGCACTTGGCACATCAGCCGTCATACTGCTATGGCAATTACAAATGGTGTAAATTACAAACCCCGGCCCCAAGCCTACAAGAGACTGTATTAACATCCTCTGGCTTGGTAGATTTGCAGTGGTAGTATAGTTGCCTTTTCAAAGAATTGAGGCTTGATATAATCTCTCACCTATGACCAGAAACCCAAAATAATCAAATCGTTTTGCCTTTACTTTCTCTGGTTCTTTTTTGAAAAGGAGAATGTTACCCACAGCAGGAGGGAGTGCAGTGCTTGTTTTAGATACTGCACATTTCTAGTGCTTGATCTATGTATGTCTGCTGCTCTATAATGTGTCTACCCGCCCCTCGGTTTATTCTTTAATTCAAGCTCTTACATGGCTTATCTCCTCTCAGGTTAGAAATGTGGTGTAAAAATGTGCATTTTGAAAATAATTTTGGTGGTGCCTAGGTGGCTCAGTCGGTTAAGCATCTGCCTTTAGCTCAGGTCGTGATCCCAGGGTCCTGGGATCCAGTCCCCATGTGGGCTCCTTGCTCAGCGGGGAGTCTGCTTCTCCCTCTGCCCTGCTTGTGCTCGCTCGCTCTCTCAAATACATAAAATGAAAGAAAGAAGGAAAGGGAAAGGGAAAGGAAAGGAAGAAAGAAAGAAAGAAAAGAATTTTCAAACTGTGTGTATTAGGCAGGGCTCCAGTGAGTTAAGAGTGCCTTTGCAGAGAAACTTCTAGGTGAGTGTTCTAAGCCGCATGTACTTAGCATGGTGCCCAGCCTGGACCTAGCACAGAGCCACCCTCCTGTGAGTACAAATTATGGTGGGTCAAGAACATTAGTTTCATTTATTTTACTGGGAAGTAACTGTAGCCTGAGGGCAGGGGGTGAGAATGAGAAAGAGAATGACGGAAAAGGTGAGTGAAAACATATTCACGCAACCTTGCAAATATGAGGTGTTTATCTTCAAGAACACGTAAGACTATCCCATTCTGTAGTTTATGTACACATCATTCCACCTTGTGGGGAAAGGTTACTTGAAAGCCCCTACTAGCATCCCAATTACCATTTTCACAAAAATCAAAACTAGATGTTTCTGAATACAGTGTGTGTGAAACCAGTGAACACCCAGAACTCCAACACGGTCAAGAAAAGAGAGACGATGTCAGGAGTATCATCAAACCTATCTTGGATTTCTCTTTTCCTTAAACATATGGAAACCTTGCCCGCCTAGACGCAGAGTCCGCCACCACCCCTCCGACCCATCCACAATCCCCCCATCCCTTCTGTAGGCTTTGTTGGGACACAGCTCCAGGCAGGGCCTGAGATGCCTCTGAAGGAGAGAGTCTCCAGCTGGAGCACTTACTGCTCCAAGGCTTCCAAAAGGAGCAGGGAAACATCATTCCTTCATCTGCAATTCTGAAAGCCATTGGCCAAAACCTGACCTTGGAACTGCTTGCAGTGTGACTGGTCTACCTTCTGGCAGACAAACAGGTTAGAGTACGTGATTAAGAGGCACTGCCCCAGATCCCCGGGGTATGGCAGGTATATTAGCTTTCTACAATCCAAAAAAGTTCTGAATTCCAAACACATTCAACCAAGAGAGTCAGATAAAGGCTTTTAGACACAGCCAATATTCTCGTAAGGGTTCAAAGGAGAATCTTAAAGACAAAACTAGAAGGCAGCTCTTTCAAATCTAAGTAAGAAGGCTTAGGTGGGAAGAAGTCAGGCTCCAGCCAGACTCCACCCTGGAGAACCTGGGCAGCTCACCCTCTCCAGCCTCCTTGTCACTTGTGGAATTGGGATTCTAGGTACAGCGCCTGGCTCTCTTGGACACAGTGAAGGTGGACGATGGTGGGGGCAGGTAGACTAGTAAATCGATACCAATTTTAGTGCCAGTCTCATCAGTCTTCTAGGTTATTTTTATTAAATTTTTGCCAAATGACAAAAACCCAACTGTAAAGTAGAATTTGTAATGCAATCTTTAAGGGGCCCTTTCCATACCAACTGTGAAGACTGACTGGAGGACCGAAGTCCTGTTTGGAGCGTAGTATAGACAGGCCTGGGGACACCTGGGCAGGTCCTTCTCTGGATCTGTGTTCTCATCTGTCAGGGATACAGTTGGATAAGGAGGTGTCATTTTAAGCGCTGATTCAGTTATTTGAGACTCAGTAGCAGGCTGGTCTCCTTCCTGGGCCGAGTTGGCTAACAGAAAACTGTGTTCTACAGATTAACAGGCAGTTTTCCTGTTTTTCCTTTGAAAAGGGGGGTTTCAGAGAGGAAAGAAGAATGGAGTGGGATGAATAATTAACTGCCTAACTACACACACCAGGGCGTCCTGTGGCCTCCCACATGCCCTGCTCTCCAGACCCGGATAATTACTCCTCATCATGCTGAAACCAACAGGAAGGAATGGTGGATGCATTTTCTTTCTTCTACACTTCCCCACACATCCTGTTTTCCCGGGTTGGGGGATTTGAGCTTGCCTTGTGCAAAAGCTTCTGCTCCAGGCCAAGCTCTCCCTGCAGACACCACCCCCCCCCCCATCCATAGGGCAGCAGAAGCAGGCAGCTGATAGGGCTGCCCCCTCTCCAAAGCCCAGGCTTTGACAATGAGCAGGGGCTACCGACACATCCAGCTGGAAGTTTCAGTCAGGACTTAGCCTGACTGGACTCGTGACACATGCTGGTTTGCACACAGGTCACTCGCCGCACAGCCAACTGACTTTCTCAAGTGGGACAAGTTGGCAATACGTGCCTGATACCCTGTTCCCACCGACTGTCAGCTACTCCATACAGACCCGGGGTGAGGTAGGCTTGAGTTCTACTTTGTTTACCAGACACCGAACAACATGGCAAGAGAGTCCTGTTTGGTTGTGTGATTCCACTCCAGATTTTTCCCTTTATTCTAGGCTCCAGGTCCCACTGTGCAGGTGCTACCAATTCTCATGAAATAAGACCAGGAAGTAAAGAAAGTTCTTGACTCTCAGATATCCACCTTGTGCAAGCAGAGAATAGCAGAATATTAAGAGGGCAAAGAAAGGCAGATGCACGGGAAAAGAGCAGTTAGCATCATGGGCCCCTCCCGAGGCCATTTGCTGAGGGCCCCTGGGTAAAACCAAACAGAGGATAGAGGAAGTTAGGTGAATAATCCATAGGGCCAACTGCTTTCAGGTGGTATTAGTTTGGGCTTTTGCATACTAGCTCATGGTGAGAGTTGGCCAATCACAATCACACTCAGCCAGCCCTTGGCCAATGCCAAACAGAAGTGGGCATCGGTGACAGGAGATTCAGTTGTAATATCCAATGTCACAGAGAATGGCTTCGCCGAGTATTCACTTCACTTCTACCCCGGTGACCTCCCTTTCCAGATTAGTAGTCCTTTTTTCTTTTTCTCCAGGAAATGTGTTCTCATCCCTGTTCCTTCCTTCATGTAACAAGTACTTTACTACAGTACTCCCATGTGCCATGCATATTCCAAGCACTGCGGTCATCATGAATAGAACGGACCACAATGCCTGACCTGCTGGTTCTTACATCCTTAACTATACTCCTTTCTCAGAATTCCTAGTCAGGAAAAAAAAAAAAAAATCACCTACAGAGTCTATAGGAAAGTATCACTGTGAAGTGACACCTGACAAGAAATGAAAGCTAGCTGATGAGAAGCTTAAAAGAAAAATTTCCTTCCCCACTCTTGGCACCATCCTTACCCCAGGCCTTGTAGTCCTTAGTCTGCACTAACCTGAGGAGTTGGTAGACCAACTGCCCAAACAGGAAACCTTATATAATTTGGTAACCCTGACCTTGGGCCCTGAATCTTCCCCTCCTGTAAACAATCCATTCAATCCAGGAAAACCTGCAGCCTGGCTGGGACAAATTTTGAAAAACACACACAATGTTACAAACATTGAAAAAAAATCCCTAAGTCCTAGAGGAAGTGACATATCTGACTCAATGGTAGAAATCACTTCATAAAGTGATGGAACAAATGGAAACTTAATCCTAACAGATGAAACTGCCAGGGCAGTCACTTCTGTACATGGATGACTCAACAGCACCTGTTGGAAAGACCGGGAAAATGAGCCGTGAAATCCTGATCACATTCCCTTCTGGAAGCAATGGCCCTGCCTTGCAAATTAGTAAGCCCCATGTTCTCAACATCCTGCCTTCAGTATTTGTGCCTAGATCTTAAGGAGGCTATGACTCACCGTGGCTACTGGTCAAATGATTCTTACTCAGAGCTGTGGGCTTTTAATCTTTAGTATTAAATGGTCTAGGCAAATACTAGCCAAATAAATGTCTGTCTACTTTCAAGATATGCCTTTGAAATGACTGATTTCAGGCAACAACTGGTTTTCCATATGGTAACCCTCAATTTCTAATATTATTTAACTTGCTGCCAAGCTTCATTAAAAGTCCACATTAGAAGTTTTAGACCTCAGTCCCCGAACCTGGGCCTTCTAAAATGACTTTTCTCCAAACATCATTTAACTTCCTTTAATTTTGTTAATTAATGGAACTTTCTGAAAAGCACAGTTACTTTGATCTAAACCTCTTGCTTAGTTTCCAGTTAACATTTCCAGAGGGAGAAAGAACGGATGCCTTCACAACTGGCGGGAGCTATCAGCAGCTCACAACTGTAGCCTTCCCCCCAAATCAGAGACATCAGAAGGGGGAGTACCTGAGAGAAAGAAGACTGGTTAAAAATAGTGCCCTTGGCACTTCTGTGGGTGTTTGCCCCACACAGAGAATAAAAGCTAAACTGGTACTGCAGACCCTACTCTCTGGGAAGCTGGGCCTGCAGTCTGGGAATCCTAAATAATCCTTGCAAGTAGATTAACTGGAAGACAGAGGTGTGAATTAAAAATGTTCCTGCCCCAGAGAAAGGTTTCTGCATAGAAGTCACAAAATCACATAAAAATTACAAATGCAAAATGCAAGTCCCGCCCGGCAAGAATCCTCAGTTTCGTGGCTGTTACTCCTTGCTGCCACCCACCTAACCAACCGGCTACAGCCGTTCTTGCTTTTCAACTTGCCGCCATAGAAAATGTTACCCTAGCTGCTGTTGAAAAACAACAAAAAACACTTCAACCCAGAGATCTTATGCTGAAGCTAGGGTAAAATTTTTGGTAAGGCGAGAAGTTAAAAGGCAAGACGTTCTGAATCTTGACTAGCGCTCTTGATGTCTTTTTGGAGGACAAGTCTAGCAAAGACGTCCTGCCCTTTCCCTAGCCTGACTTACCTCGGGTCTGAGCCGCGGATTTCACGGTACCTCGGTGATGTTCCGAGCTTAGCCACAAGGCGGCACTCGAGAGCAGGGCTGCCCGCCGCAGTACCTTTTTCTCAGCTTCTTGGCTGGGGGGTGGGGCGGGGTAGGGGTGGTGGTGGCGGGGGGAGATGCAGCTGGTTTTAAAAAAATCCATTTGTTCTCTGAGATGATGCCACTTGCCATTTTATAAAGCAAAGGTTGCCACGTTACCTGTTGCCAGGTTCCTGGGAGGGCTTGGGGGAAATGTGGGCGAGAAAGGTACAGCACGAAGCCCTCCAGCTTGGTGCCTTTCAAGCTCTTTGGACCGGGCCGGCGCTGACGTTTGGAGAGCAGCTGCCGCGCATTGCCTGAGCATTGTTTGGTTGTAGTTCTAACAGAGGAGTGGCTGCCTGTTACATCATTTCCAGGCATGAAGTGCCTGGGGCTTTTTTCCCCCGTTTTTAATGAGTAACTCTGACCCCTCCCTCCCTGGATTTTGGTACAGTGCAGGCACTGTGCTCCACAGCCTCACCTCAGGAAGCCCAAGTTTTGTAGCAACTTGTTAAAACAACTTGGGGGCCTCTTAGAAAAGGAAAAAAATAAAAAGCTGTGACTCTGAAACAAACCTTCCCATTCTTCCCTGGGAGAACAATGTTGTGTTTGATTAGCAGCGGAGCGCGGCTGCCCGCGAGATCTGGTCTCCCGCAAGAGCCGGGCTGCTATCACATGAATAGATCTCCAAGCCAGACATGCCGAGGCTTGGGGCATTTGTCTGGCATTAGGAAGTGTCTGGAATACTAGTAACTACCAACTGGCAAGTCCTATGACTAAAGAGTTATTACACCACCCCTCCCTCTCTGTCCACATTCCCTGCCCTTCCCCTACACGCTCACACAAGCGTGCTTTTTTCTACTTCGGCGGAGGAAAGGTTACCTAGTCTCTGTGGTTTCCGTGGAGGCCGGCTTTGGTGGAAACCGTTCTCATGGCCACGGCCCTGGAGCCAACACTAACCCGGAGAACAGGCGAGAAGCCGGGTCGCGCTCCCAGGAGCCCCGCGCGGGCCCCGCCCTCTCACCGTGGGGCCGGCTCTGAGCCGACCACTGACCGCCGCACTTCGGGTGGCCTGGAGATGTTCAGCTGTAAATATTTTGAAACAAGGGGGCGATTTTTCCATGTGTTATTTTGTGGAGTTTTTTTTTTTTTTGCAGTATTTTTATTTTTATTTTATTTTGAGAGAGAGCGCGCACAGAAGAGCGGTTGGGAGGGGTGGGGGGGGCAGAGGGAGAGGGAAAGAGGATCTTAAGCAGGCTCCTCGCCCAGCGCCGAGCCCACTTTTGCAGTATTTTTTTAAAAGATGCGGCTGGTGCAACCCTTGTTGACCACTCCAAATTTGTTCATTCTCCATGCCTTTGACAGGTTCCTGCAGAGTGCAAAGTACAGTGCTGGGGGCCGTTTGGGGGCATTTTCTCCTGGGAAGCATCACGCTTTACTGGATAAGGTATTTAATCTGAGGTTTAATGGGCAGATGAATACAGGTGGTTTGAAGAAAGGAAAAGAGCTGGGATTGAGGCCTCTGAGTTATGCTAACTCCACTACTTAGTAGCTGTGTAAGACAGAGACCTCAGTTACCTGCTCTGAGCCTCAGTCTTACCATCAGACAAATGGGGAGACTAAGAGCTTCCTCTGTCATGAGACCATGTCTATTAAGTTCTTAGCACAGTGTGTTAGAGAGTAAGGATTCACTCTCTGGTGATTTGATCTAATGGCACTCGTGGAGAGTCTGAACTAAAGGGGCACCCTGGGGCTCAGCTGGCGGAGCACACCATTCTTGATTCCTGCAGTCCTGAGTTCAAGCCTCACCTTGGGTATAGAGCTTAAAAATTAAAAAAAAAAAAAAAGTCTGGACTAATGTTCCATCTTATCATCTTTGTTTTCCCTGGGTTTGTGCTTTCACCCGGTGAACGACTCAGGCCGGAACGCTGGTTTGTCTGGCACTTGGTGGGGGAGTCGTCCAGCCTGCGCAGCAAATCACCGCGGGGAGGTGACCTCCGATTGTCAGTTCAGCACTTCTCGGCCTACTTGATGCCAAGCAGCAATCTGATTCGCAGCTTTGCCCTGGTCTGCGCCAAAATGCATTCCCAGGATGCCAGAACACTGGTCATTGCTACCAAACATCCGTGTTGGTAACGCTCCCTAACCTCCCTTGGCTTCCTTCTTCAGCTTTTTCACTTCACTCTCAATGGGTCTCTACTTCTCAAATTCTTTTCTAGCTTTTATTAATATTCATAAAACCATGGGAACTCCAGTTTGAAAGAAATCTTGTCACCTACTTCAGGCTCCCATCACACGGTGGTACAATTTTCATAACTTCCCAGCCAAAAGATGAGCTGGCCTGTGCTTAACACCTCTGGAGACCAAGAAGCTCATTACCCAGCAAGAGCCCCATATTCCTCCTTTGAACAACTGAACTAGAGAATTATTCTTAGTGCCTCTCTGAGCTCTTCTTACCTTGGTGGTTTCCCACCGTGCCTTATATAAAGCTAGTCCATGCCAACCTCGACACAAGAGGCTTCGAAATCATTGGAAATTCTTCTGTCTTCCTTCTCTTGCAAACTAAACATCCTCTCTCCTTAATCCACTCCTCCTAAGATATGGTTTTTCTTTCCTTGGAGCACTCTGCAATGCCCCCTTAAAGAGAAGAAGCTAGAATGAAACGCAGCACCACAATCCTCTGGTTGTTCTAGATGTCACACTTGGTACTCAGATACACCCTCTTAGAAAGAGGCAGCTTACCTGGTGCTAAAACCACAAGCTTGTATTTGTGCACTGGCCCCTCTCTGTCTAAGTTTATGTCTTCCACATTTCTTTTTTTTTCTTTTGGCCTCTTCACATCCTTTTGCTTTCTAAAATAGCCTGTAGTTTCAAGTTACCTCCCTCGTATGTTCTTATCCCACACTACCTCTGCCCTTGCCGCTGGATTAGCAAATGTTTCCTGTCAGTGCTTCTCAAACTATCTCTGGGGATGGACCAGTTTGTTTGGTGTCCAATCTGTTGCAGATCGATATTTTGGTAAAAATGCAGTAAAATGAATCACTGGATAAAGGGAATTAAAAAAATGAGACACCCAAAACCAAGCCCTGGTCTTCTTTTTGTTAGATTCAACCAATGAAATAGTCTTTAGGATTGCTGTAAAGGTGGCTAAAAGTTTACTCTCAGTTTTCATGGCATATCTCAAGATACGCTCATCGAATAGTTTGTGACTTGACACCTACCTGTCTGTGGACCACACTTTGACCAGTGCCACACTACGCATACAGGTGCGCTGGAAATGCTTCACAACTGGCTCTCTCAGGCAGGGGTAGTATTTCCCAATTTCCATTGTGTAAATATTCACACCAAGGTCAGTTTCAAGCTATCAATGAAACGTCACTAAACAGAGACCTGGGAAGAGTTTTGCAAAATTAGCTAGCAAGCTGACAAAAGCCAGTTCCAGCATCCCCGCTCTTAACCCCATTTGATTTTTTTAATCTTTTGAGGGCTTGTTAAACTGTTGTTGGCCAGACCAAATTACCCAAATCAAGAGACCTTTGCCCTCCACAGAAACTAGACAGTGGGTTGAGGCAGGCCTTCTCTCTCTGGTGGTCTTCAGCTCAGTAAGTGCAGACCATCTGATAACAACTCAGCAAATCCAGGATAGCTTTGACCATGACTTCTGTGTAGAAGCCAGCCACTACTAAATGCAGATCAACACAGCTTGCTTCATGGTTAATAATGTCTGAGGGTAACTTGTTTACGTCAAAAAGGTGTTGTTTGACTACTGTACGACTCTATGTATATGTATATTTTGGAATTCTTTCATTGTCCTTTTGTGGTTTTTATCTGTAGTTCTTATGGGCTTGTATTTGAAAGAGTTTCTAAAAAGTAACAAGGAAGTGCTAAATAATTCCTCAACGTAGCTTTATGGTATATGACACATTAGCTTAGCCCGTCAGAAGGTCTTATTCTTTTGAAGACTTTATTTATTTTATTTTATTTTAATTTTTAAAGATTTTATTTATTTATTTGACAGAGAGAGACACGTGAGAGAGGGAACACAAGCAGGGGGAGTGGGAGAGGGAGAAGCAGGCTTCCCGCCGAGCAGGGAGCCCGATGTGGGGCTTGATCCCAGGACCCTGGGATCATGACCTGAGCCGACGGCAGACACCTAAGGACTAAGCCACCCAGGCGCCCCTATTTGTTTATTTTAAAAAGAGAAAGAGAGCACCCACATGAGCAGGGGGAGAAGGTGGAGAGGGACGAGCCGACTCCACGCTGAGCTCAGTCAGTTGAGCATCCGAGTGATGCCCCAGCCAGACTGTGTATTATTAAGAAGCTAGAACATGTGGGTTTGAGCCTCCATCTGTTTTGTGGCCGCCTGACACTTGTGTGCTCTTGATCACAGAAGATAACCAGAGTGATAAGAAAGTCTAGATTTTTTTCAGAAAACCTTCACCACTACAGAAAAAAATAATTCCTGGCACAGGTCTTCCTGAGGCTTTCAACACTAGCATTATCTTCCCATGCAAAGAGAGACAATATTGAATCGTTGGCTAGAAGCTGAAATAGGATAGGAATTTGTTCTCATTTTTTTTTTTTTACTTCTTCTTTTCCTCCTCCCCTCCCCCACCCCTCCCCCTCCTCCTTCTTCAGTCATTTCTTAACTTGATGTAAAAGCCGGTCTCCCGTCTCTATGCTCTGCAGTATCCTCTGAATCAAAGTGATGCCATCAAAATGGGTAACTCTGCTCTTGCTGACTCTTCTTATAAATTAGGAGTCCTTTCACCAACTTTGAGCTGGGGCAGTAAACCATCGGGATCCAAACAAGGAAAAAAAATCAGTTTATTTGAAATGAACATATAAATACATCAAGCAAAGGAAAGCAATAATAATGGTTAAAGTACAATATCTTTTCTTTAAGTTCCAATTGAATAAAAGGAGCACTTGCATTTTTTAATCACTGTTTTGAGAATGTTACTCTCAAACAAAAGTATTTCACTGATGGCATATAAGCCACTTATTTTCTCTTTCTGTCTTGACCAGACAAGATTTATTTACTTGTGTTTCATCTCCTTGAACCTCACTCTACTACACCCCTCTGGGCGCTCAGACTCCAGTGGATTCTAAATTATTCACGGTGCTGAATCATGAGAGTAGAATTAGGAGAATAAAAAGATCTTAGGAGAGAAGAAAGAATTTAGCCTGCAAAACCAGGAAAGAGTGATGCTGGGAGAAATTGGGAATTTGGTTGTCTGATTTCTGGAGCAGCCTCGTATGCGAAAGAATTGGGGCATGAGAAGGAAGGGGGTTATGGGAAATGTGAGCTGTGTCTTGGATCTCCTTTCTTCTCTGGCAGAGGGCATTCTTAAAGATTGGAATTCCTTTTAGATTTCTACTTGATAATTGATGGGTGGTGCCTCTTTGAATGTAACTCTGATAACTGTGGCAGATTTGTGCCAAGCCCCACACAGCAGTGAAATCTCATAATGAAGCCCCTTGAATCTAACACCATAGCAGGTGATTCCTGTCTTCTGTTCAGCTCCCTTCTTCGAGGTGAGGCAATCCCAAATTCTTACCTCCTTTGGGCACTGGGGCTGGGTCAGCCTATTGGGAAAGCCACGTCCTCAGGATTCTCCCTGTCCAGTCTAACCCTAGTGGATTCCTAGCATTGCCGCTGCGGTCCTGCCCATCCCCATTGATCGAAGTACTCAGTTATCCCCACTGATCCAGGAGGGGAGCTGACAACAGCCACCAGATGGCACCAAATTGCAGTTGGCCCTGGGGAGTGTCCCCAAACCCCATCATTACGCTGGAAATACTGTGACACCCTCCTTTCTATATTTCCCATATCACACATCACATCATGGCAAAATTTCTACCGTAAATCACAGCAAAAGAAAGAATACTCTATTTGGCTGCATTGTGCAGTTTTGATTGTCCACACCGAAAGAGGAAACGGTAACTAACAAGAAGCCATAAACAACCCCCAGAGATCAGACATTTCTTTGTTAGAATGGGGTATTTCATTTCTTTGGAATACGAGTGGGCCGAATGTCCTGAGCATCCATTTTCAACAAACTAATGAGTTCACACTGTAATGACTTGTCTTAAGAGAAGTAATAAAATGATCTGGTTTCCCACTAGATTTGAAGTGACTGACCCTGTCCTACCTATGGTCACCCCTCCTCCCACCCAGTCTGAGCCTCGGCCTGAGCAGGGTTATCCCTTCAAACCTTCCCAGGAAGCAGGAAGCAGCTCCTCAGTAGGCCGGTGCATGACACTAAACTAAACTGGGTGAGGCAAAAAATCATCAGTGCACGGGTTTGCATGACTTAGCCCGGGGCTTCGCTGTAGCCTAGTGGGGGAACCTGAGACCAGTGTGGCTCTGCTCCTGGCTCTGCCCCTCGCAGGTGGGCACTGTGAGCCTGCACTGCTTGTATTACCTCTAAGGCACCTTAGCTGAAAACTCTAGATGTTGGGCTGGGAATTGCCGAGAGCCCTGTTCAAACTGAAGGATGTACAGAGTCCACGCACCAAGCTTAGGTGGAAGGTTCTCCCAGGGTGAGCCTCAGGCAGTCATTCATTCTGGGTAACCGAGCGGTGGCCACATTTATATTGTTTACGTTACCCCCCACCTCCAGGGCATATATGTTCCATCAGGTAATCCCTAGGAAGTAGCAAAATATTTCGGTCCCTATCTCTTTTACGGTTAAGGAAATTACTCCCAATCACAAGCCAGTGGCACCACAGGACAGCGTAATAGGATCCTTCTGTTTATTGTTCCTTATAGGACACTGTCTTTGAGTGGCCTCAGGAAACATCCAAATATTAAAGCAAGTTATCTCAATTTAGTGAGATGGCCCCAGTGGCAGCTCAAACGAGGGTTGAGATGGTGTGGTCAGGAGTGGCTGATTTGGTCTAACAGTGACCGCCTGCTGTGAATGGGCAAGGCATGGGGGGAGGGATGTGCCGGAAACACAACAGTTTGAATCATTGTTAAGAGGACTTAACAAAAGTCTTTAGAAAGCTGGTTCAGGAATTGTTCTCTTCTGGCAGGGAGTTCACTTGAAAATGTAATCATTCTTTCTGATCTGTATTTTGTACATCATGCTCCACAAATGGAAAGCTGAAAACCAGTGTGTAAATCTTCTTCCTATAACCTCAGAGTTGTGATCAGGTAGTTGGAGAGAAGAGCAAAGGCTACTTTAGCCAGAGCCTCTGGGAGGATCTTGACTAAACTGTACAGGTCCAGAAAGGACCCCTTTCTGCAGAGACCCAGGCCCCTGAGTCGATTAAGTTGCCTTGAAGGACAGCATTTTACGGAGTAGGCTCATACAAGCCCATCTCCCACCCCTCCACCCCCCACCACAGATTTAGAAAAGACGGAGACTACATTAGGATACTTTTGTGCAGTATATTCCCTCTTAGAGGACAATTCTGCTCAGAAATAAAAACGAAAAATTTCAGAAAAGAAGTTTATACAGTGAGCATCTATCCAGAGGAAGGAAGGTGGGAAGGAAGGAAGGAAGGAGGAGGGGGGAGGGGAAGGGCGCTGGGAGGAGGGGAGACAAAGACAGGAAGGAAGAGAGGGAGAGAAGGAGGGAGGGAGGGAGAAAGAAAGGAAGAAACAGCCCAGGAAGCTGGGACAGCTCTGTGCGCCGCCCTGCCCACCCCCGGGCACTTCCCACTGTGGTTAGGATCAGACCACACTTGCTCACAACCTCTTTGCTTTCTTTCCACCACTGCAATCTTCTCCAGCGAGTTATGTTGTTTAACATTAGCTATATTTCGTATTTTCCTGAGCAGGCAGAGACAACCCTGGGTCTATCTACATGTATACACATTCTCTCTCAGGGTGTACTGTTGCCTGGGAAGATTTCTACAGATGGCTATCTTAGGTTAATTCATATTAACTTCCATTTCAGAAACGTCCATCTCAGAGGGTGCTGTTTTCCGGTCTTTTTTCCCCTCAGTCTTGTGGGAGCGTCCCCTCATAGGAGGCTCAACTATACCCCCGAAGCAGGGATCTCACTTACTCTATCAACAGGCTTGTTTTCATGCTCAATATCTTTGTGTGTTTCATGTGCCCTGATTTCCAGTGGATGTTAGTTACAATACAGAAATTAAAACCCACACAGAAATCACAGTGTCTCTGTTTTCACTGTCTTCCAGTGTCATCTTGCATTACAACATATAAGAAGACACCACCTCCAGTCCCACCCAGAACTACCACGAAACCTTTCATTTCTATCACAGCCCAGAGTAGCACAGAGTCTGCCCAGGATGCCTACATGGATGGACAGGGCCAGCGAGGAGATATTATCAGCCAGTCTGGACTGAGCAACTCCACGGAGAGCCTGGACAGTATGAAGGCTCTGACAGCCGCCATCGAAGCTGCAAATGCCCAGATC
Source organism: Eumetopias jubatus (assembly GCF_037043125.1). Lineage (NCBI taxonomy): Eukaryota > Metazoa > Chordata > Mammalia > Carnivora > Otariidae > Eumetopias > Eumetopias jubatus. The sequence goes on along the minus strand of NW_028274822.1, from coordinate 53,613,940 downwards.
CACGGCCCTGCAAGTCAACACATGAGCAACAACCCTGCCGCTGTCACTACCACGACCACCATAGCCACTGTCACTACAGAGGACAGGAAGAAGGATCACTTTAAGAAAAATCGATGTCTTTCTATTGGGATACAGGTAACAGCCTCCCTTTCTGTCCTTTGAAATAGGGACCCCAAAACTCAAGAAATTAAGTACTTTTATTTTTCCAGAAGATTTGCCATCTGGCCATTTTGGGTGATAGGCCATGTGGGGGACCAGATTTTCAAATGATTGGCTCTGGAATTCCTACATTGTTAAATGTGACTTAAAAATTATGAAGAGATTTTGTCTGTAGGCATTATTAGAGGCTGCTATTTTTGTCCTCTAAATTAAATGTGTGACTCAAAGCACTGGGATAGCTAAACGAACATGAATACAATCACCCACAAAGTGCCCTCAATTCCTGATGCCCATTTTGATTCTCAAAAAAGGAGTGGACATCCAAGAATAACCTGGGTTACTGAGTTGTGTTATAGTATGTTCGACACTATTGAGTAACCATCTGAGAACAAAAATGTGAATCACTTCTCATACACGTGGGAGTGAAGGGGAGCAAGACCAAAGTGACTGGTAGTGTAGAAAGCAATCACTCACATCACAGCTTCATGAGCAAAGAATGTGCAGTAGTTTCAGCATAATTGTTGGTTATTTAATCATGCATTTCAAAAAATGGTAGATAATTCAGCAGGCTTCTCAGTTCAGCCCAGTGTTTTCTGCTGCTCAAAGATAAGATCAAACTGATTCTTGTTTTTCACATCTGTTCAGCTTGGCTTACCCTGTTAGAAATTTCCTTCTCTCAGTGGAGAAGAGTCATGCCTTTCTCCCTTTTTTGTTGTGCCGTATCATGCAGGTGCCCTTTGAATAATAACTTCCTGACGTGGCAGCCAATAAATCTATTCACAATGAACCAACTCTAAGGCACATCTAAAAGCCAGGCGTGGGGTAGGTTTTCACAACGATGATGTATTTTCACAGTGCATTCTGCACAGTGCACTTCTAAAGGGCAATTAAATTTTGTCTAGTAGCAATGAGTCAGATGGTTTTATTATTTTTTTTAATCTTTTTTTTTTTTATTTGACAGAGAGGGAACACAAGCAGGGAGAGTGGGAGAGGAAGAAGCAGGCTTCCCGTGGAGCAGGGAGCCCGATGCAGGGCTCCATCCCAGGACCCTGGGATCATGACCCGAGCCGAAGGCAGACTCTTAATGACTGAGCTACCCAGGCGCCCCCAGATGGTTTTATTTTATTTTATTTTTAAGATTTTATTTATTTATTTGACAGAGAGAGAGAGAGAGAGAGAGAGAGCACAAGCAGGCAGAGAGGCAGGCAGAGGGAGAGGGAGAAGCAGACTCCCCGCTGAGCAAAGAGCCCGACGCGAGGCTCGATCCCAGGACCCTGGGATCATGACCCGAGCCGAAGGCAGCCACTTAACCAACTGAGCCACCCAGGCGCCCTGGTTTTATTTTATATATATATAACCTACAGGTTACCATAGCACAAGCTGTCAAGTTTCCTAACAGAACTTGTGGCATTGGTGCCTGGTACTAGAAGACACAGCAGGAGGCACATGCACAAAGCCAGCCTCCACCCCCATGCCCACTCCCACTTCCCCCTAGAAGCTAACTGCTCTCCCAACTGCCCAAGGGATTTGGAGGAGTAGGGAAGAGCAGAGGCTGGTTCTCTGTGCCGTCCCAGGTAAATGATGCCATCTTCCTGAGCCTGTTTCCTTAACTATCCCTCACAGAATTATTTTGAGATTGAGTTTACAAATTCCAGCTTCATATGGGGGTACAGAATTTCAACTTGGGATGATGAAAAAATTCTGGATGTGGATGATGGTGATGGTAGCACAGTATTGTGAATGTACTCAACACTGGCTGGAACTATACACTTAGAAGAGGTTAAGATGAAGAATTTTATGTCATGTATATATTACCCATGATAAAAAAAAAAAAATCTACTTTCCTTATCTGGCCCATAGCTGGCACCGGACCATGTTAGTTTACTTCTACTTCCTTAATGTTCAGTTAAGTTTTTTCTTTATTTTACATTATTTATTTATTTTTTTAAGATTTTATGTATTTACCTGACAGAGACAGTGAGAGAGGGAACACAAGCAGGGGGAGTGGGAGAGGGAGAAGTAGGCTTCCTGCTGAGCAGGGAGCCCGATGCGGGCTCCATCCCAGGACCGTGGGATCATGACCTGAGCCGAAGGCAGACGCTTAATGACTGAGCCACCCAGGTGCCCCTACATTATTTTTCAATAGATAAATATTCCTCTGGCTCAAAATTTGAAAGTTACAAAAAGGCGTTCAGTGACTAGTCTCCCTCCCATTCTTATTTAATAGCCTGTCAGTTCTCCTTGCTGGAGAAAATTAATATAACCAACATTTGCATCTCCATACAGAGATACTTTGTGCATATTCAAGCAAATATATATTTTAACTTATTCCCCTTTTTTCACCCAGATGTTAGCATATACCTCACCCTATTCTATATCTTGCCTTTTTACTCTTAATAATAGCATATTTTAAAGATAGTTGTTTGTCAGTCTTACTGTTCATTTTATTTAAAAGCTTCTATATATCCATCTTAATCACCTCCCAGACTGCCGGTTGATCTCATAGGTTCTTCTCCAAAGAATTCTTTTTTTTTTTTTTTTTTTTTGAGTAATCTCTACACCCAACGTGGGGTTGGAACTTACAACCCCGAGATCAAGAGTCACAAGCTCTACCAAGCCAGCCAGGCGCCTCTTCTCCAAAAAATTCTTACTCAGAATAAAGCATTCATAGACATGAAATCCACCTTATATTACTGTCATTTTCACCCAGTCAGATGGAACTACTCTGAAATCCACATGTAATGTTGGGGAGAAAGTTTTGTTGCAGACACCATCCCGCCACTTAAATATCTGAGTATTTTAGTGAGTGGAAAAATTGCTCTAACTCTTCCTTCAATCACTGTTCACTACTATAGAAACTATATGGAAGGACTGAGTACTTTATGTGGTTGTCTCATTTAGCCCCTACAACAACCCTATGGCATAGGTGGTACGATTATCTCTACCCTATAGATGAGAACACAGAGAGGTTGAGTAACTTGCCCAAGGCCACGCATCCTACATTGACAGCCTAGATTGTACCTTGATGCTTAATGTGACCATGCTATACACCACTTCTTTGATGGAGAATAATAAGTAAAAATTCAAAATGCAAAACAGTCATCAAATTTTATTATACTGTAACCCAATTTAAATCCTAATCCCCAAAATATATAACACTAGGATCTTGAACTCTCCCACCCTTTACCTCTTTAGGGTCAGAGTTTCCAAACCTTACCCAACATTTTTAATTTAATCCATGCCCAACAGCTAATATTACAATCATTTACTCTACAACCTGTGTGAGTTTAGGCTAATTACTTAATGGTTCTAGTTTCCTCATCTGGAAATTGAGAATAACAGTCACTATTCCACAGGGTATTTTATTATAGGTTGTAGTAAAAATGGGCTGATACATGGGGTACCTGGGTAGCTCAGTCGGTTAGGCAACTGCCTTCTGCTCAGTTCGTGATCTCAGGGTCCTGGGATCAAGCCCCACAGCTGGGCTCCCTGCTCAGCAGGGAGTTGCTTCTCCCTCTCCCTGTGTCTCCCCCGACCCCTGCTCATTCTCTCTCTCTCTCTCTCTTTCCTCAAATAAATAAAATCTTTTAAAAAACCTGACGGATAGAATATATGTAAAGTTCCAAGTGTAGTGGGCTCACTAAATAGTAGATCTAGTTATTATTATTACTGTCCTTTAAAATCATAGCCAAACTTGCTGCAATTTTATCCGCTAAGGGTTTTCTTAATTTTGTTCAGGACAGAGATATAATTACTATGCAATTTCTTGAAACATTCTAAAAGTCACTTCACAAATTTAAATAGATTACCCTAAGTACTATGTAAGGGTGGTGACATTTGTGCATTTTTGTCACAAAGATAAATTTACATACAAAGACTAAAGCTTGGAAGATAAACACTTGGATGCGAAGCAGCTGTAGGTTTAGATAGGCGGGGTGGGGCTCGAACACAGAGTACAAGGTCCTCCATCCACAGACTGCAATGTCCTCCATCCTCGTCCTTGAAACCCATGCATCCTTTCTTTCTCCCTTTCTCATGGTTCTTAAGGGAAATACCTACCATGCGTCATTGGGCAAAGTTTCATTGGGTAATTTTACTACTACCCCATATTGTAAAGCTGTAACATTCCTACTTTGGCTGACACTCTAAGCCTTTTTCATTGACATGAGTGTAGCCACATGGAACCAGTTAGAATCCCATTCAGGAAAACAGAAACCGTGCTCAGTTCTCAAACAGAGGCCGTCTGATACACAATGTTGGTTCTACAGGTATGGGAAGGTTGAGAGAGCAATAACACGATGCACTAAGCAATTACCACTTCTAGGACTAAGGCAGCAAAAAGGGAAAGGTGGGGTTCCCAGAATTGAGGAGCTCAGGGGAGAGTCCCCAGTACAGCCAGCCTTGGACCACCATGGCAGGTGTGGTCAGCTGGTGCTGGGATGTCCAAGGGAGCAGCACCTCTGGTGCATGGGTCAAAAGGGCTAGAAGCTAGAGCACAGCTGCCCTGGTACGCTGGAGCAATGCCCACAGAAGGTGGGAACAGAAAGAAAGTCCCTTCCCTCCTCCCGCCTTCCTTTGTTAAAATATAACTGGAAGCTGGCCAGCAACGAAGCCTGGGAAATGTAGTTTGCAGAGTCCTGGTCCCAGTGCCACAGAGCAAATGGGTATAAAATGTGGGCCTGGAGCTGCTAGACAATAAGTAAGTCATCAGAAAAAGTCATTTTGTCCAATAAATAAATAAACCATAAGCATGTGTATTAAAAAACTTGAGATGGCTAGGGTGAATCTGTAGTCTTAGTTCACTTAACTCTTAAGTCTTAGAATACTTAGTTGGCATTCTAGTGAGAACGTTTCATGGCACTAAATATGATTCTAGAATATCTTGAAGTATGTATTGTTTATAATATGGTCCAAAATTCAAGTCAACTACTTTATCTGGTGCTTTTTCTGGTGGTCTAGTGCTGGGAGGGTCGGGGGGAGGATAACTGGTTGCTTCGGATTTAGAGCAAAGTTGTATGTCTTTCTAAAAAGTCAAGGGTCACGTTAAGGTTAATTTGTTTTTCTTAAAATTACAAAATAAGTAGTATATGCATACGGTATTGTCATAAAGGATTCATACGGTATGAATGGATACAGAACAAAATATGAAATGCCCCTGTCTTTCTACTTCTGACTCCTACTCCCTTCCCCGAAGGTAGCAGGGGGTTACACCATCTTTTAGTCTCTCAAGTGTAATTTTTTTTCAAGTACAGATGAGTTTCATGTAGCTTTAGACCTTAACCTCTCCACCTCCGGATATTAGATGGTGAATTCCCTCCATGATCATTGAACTCATGTGGCAGAACAACCTAAAAGAGCTTTAAGCTTGATCTTCACATTACGTAAGATGTGGTTGCTTTCTCATTCTTTGAATTAAAAAGAAAAGAAAACTAAGTTATCTGAGATTGCACTCCTAAGATTTACTTATCTATTTCCTTTAATGTCTATCCAAGTGTACAGAAATACATGTTATGACCCATGTGAAGAGATGAGTCCCACTGCCAAGTTGAGTGAACTATTTCAGAGAATGATACAAACCAAGTGAGTTGTTACTATTAATTAAAAGAGGACCTTGAGAAATAAAAAAGTCACCTCATCTCTGATTCGTAATCAAAGGACTTAAACCAATGAAGGAAAGCCGTAGAGGTGGTATTGATAACGAGCCTCTCCTTGGTCTGACTCTAGTCAGGCTGCTCTGAATTCTCTTCCTGACTGGGCCTTGACTTTTGTACTTGTGTGTCCATGTTTGTATTGACCAATTTTAGTGAGAATCCTAAATCGGTTTAGCCAGAATGCCCCAGGACTGGTGTCTGGTCATGTTCCTCATCTGATCATGTTCCCCATCCTCCATCATCCCCCAGCTGATGTGCCTGATCACCCTGGCCTGCTTTCAGCAAGGACCCTTTGAGTTCCCCTCTTATGCCTGATTGTCTCCTCTCTGTAATTTTCTACCCACTGCCACCCTCCCACCCTGCTCCTTGGCTGTAAATTCCTACTTTTTCCTGTTGCATTTGGAGTTGAGCCCAAGCCCGCTGTGGTCCCTATGTCTATCACAATAATCCCCCTGAATAAAGTGTACCTTGCCAATTCTTTAACAAGTGTCATGAATAGTTTTTTCTATAACAGTACTCAGTACATTCAGACTTTGTAAACTTTGTTTTGATGTCATTGAAATCAGAATCAGTGCATATTCAGGAAGAGATTTTTTAGGGGGACTTATCTCAAGTCAAAACTCCTGAGAAATTTTAATGGATTCCAAAAAGAAGAGATATTACAGTCATGGTTTCCAACCATTACACATTAAAACTAGAAATTAATGCTAAGCAGATAACAAAAGCTTACCATCTAAAAATATTTTAAAATATTCTAAAAATATTTGGATGAAGGAGGAAATTCAAGATTATTGTGAAATAAATGACAAAAATCCTATAAATCATCACTATGGGTTGTGGCCCCAGCTGTGATCTCAGAAGAATTCATAGCCCTAAGTTCTTTCATAGTTAAGCAAGAAATATTACAATATAAACAAAACATTCAATTTAAAAAACTATAAACAAACAATAAGTTAAAAGGAATTATTAATGATGAAAGTAGAGATATATGCATTGGAAGACAAAAACAGAGCAACAGCAATAAAAACTAAAGTAGAATTGATACATTAAACCAAAATTGGTTCTTGGGGAAAAAACAAATAAGTCTGATTGAGAGGGAAAACACAAATCAATGATATTAGAAATGAGAAAGCCTTTTTTAAAATTATAAAAAATTCTTGTAGGCGCCTGGGTGGCTCAGTTGGTTAAGCGACTGCCTTCGGCTCAGGTCATGATCCTGGAGTCCCGGGATCGAGTCCCACATCGGGCTCCCTGCTCAGCAGGGAGTCTGCTTCTCCCTCTGACCCTCTTCCCTCTCGTGCTCTCTGTCTCCCATTCTCTCTCTTAAATAAATAAATAAAATCTTTAAAAAAAAATTCTTGTGACAATTTTATGCTGTTAAATTTTAAGGTCAAAATAAAATAGTCAGACATGTAAATTAGTAATACTAATTTAGTAAAGAGGAAATATAAAATCTGGGAGGGACACCTGGGTGGCTCTGTTGGTTAAGTAGCTGCCATTGGCTCAGGTCATGATCCCAGGGTCCTGGGATGGAGCCCCGCATCGGGATCCCTGCTCTGCGGGAAGCCTGCTTCTCCCTCTCTCGCTCCCCCTGTTTGTGTTCCCTCTCTCACTGTGTCTCTGTCAAATAAATAAATAAAATCTTTAAAAAAATAAAGAAAGAAAAAGAAAAATAGGGGTGCCTGGGTGGCTCTGATGGTTAAGCGTCTACCTTCAGCTCAGGTCATGATCCCAGGGTCCTGGGATCGAGCCCCGCATCAGGCTCCTGGCTTAGTAGGGCGCCTGCTTCTCCCTATCCCTCTGCTCTCCCCCTGCTCATGCTCTCTCTCTCTTATCTCTGTGTCTCAAATGAATAAATAAAAAATCTTTAAAAAAATAAAAATAAAATAATATGTCAGTACCAAATAGTGCATGTTACAGAAATTCAAAGTTATTTTAGCTGTAAGGGGGAAAATATGATATCAAGATGCATGCTAAGAAATATATTATTGAGGGATGCCTGGGTGGCTTAGTTGGTTAAGTGTCTGCCTTTGGCTCAGGTCAAGATCCCAGGGTCCTGGGGCGGGGAGCCTCCTTCTCCCTCTACCTGCTGCTCCCCCTCCTTGTGTGTTCTCTCTCGCTCTCGCTCTATCTCTGGCAAATAAATAAAGATAAAGTCTAAAAAAAAAATATAGTATTGAATAAAATTCAGAAGGCATTCCAACTATTAATATGATATTAACATGATATAAGACAACTATAAGACACCTAATTAAACATATTTAAAGGTGAAATGGTAGAGACATTCCAATTAGATTCAGAAGCTAGATATAGGTGCCTATTTTCACAGATTTGTTCAGTACTATTTGCCCTCATTAGCCAGTACACAAAGCAAGAAAGTGAAATGTGGTCTAAATATTCCAAAGAAAGAGTAAAATTGCTTTTATTTGTGGATAATATGTATGTCCTCTTAGAAAATCTAATGGAAACCACTGAAAAATGATTAGGATTCACTAGAGTGAAAGAATACAATATAAATACAGAGATATCAGTAATGTTTCTGTATATTATTTTTTTTCAAGATTTTATTTATTTATTTGACAGAGAGAGACACACAGAGAGAGAGGGAACACAAGCAGGGGGATCTGGAGACAGAGAAGTAGGCTCCCCGCTGAGCAGGGAGCCCGATGTGGGGCTCAATCCCAGGACCCTGGGATCGTGACCTGAGCAGAAGGCAGATGCTTAACGACTGAGCCACGCAGGCACCCCTATTTATATATATGTTTTTTAAGATTTTGTATATTTATTTGAGAGAGGGAGAATGGGCATGAGGGGGGGAGGGTCAGAGGGAGAAGCGGGCTCCCCGCTGAGCAGGGAGCCCAATGTGGACTGGATCCTGGGACTCCAGGATCATGAACTGAGCCAAAGGCAGTTGCTTAACCAACTGAGCCACCTAGGCACTCCCCTCTGTATATTATTAATACACAGAAAATGTAATGGAGCAAAACAAGCCCATTCACATTAGTAACAAAAACTGTAACAGGATTGAGCTTCACAAAGAATATATAATAACACCTACTTGAAAACAATCTAAAAACTTTCCCTTAAATAAAACATAAGAGATCTGGGCGCCTGGGTGGCTCAGTTGGTTAAGCGACTGCCTTTGGCTCGGGTCATGATCCTGGAGTCCCGGGATCGAGTCCCACATCGGGCTCCCTGCTCAGCAGGGAGTCTGCTTCTCCCTCTGACCCTCCTCCCTCTCGTGCTCTCTATCTCTCATTCTCTCTCAAATAAATAAATAAAATCTTTAAAAAAAAATAAAACATAAGAGATCTGAAAGTGGAAAACTATTCCATTCAATATTCCTGCACAGGAATACTCCATAGTATAAAGATAGCAATTCTCTCAAAAGTTATACACTGAATTAAAACACTAATAAAAATTCCAACGTGAGTTTTATCACTAGGTAGAAGCTGGAAGGAGAGATTTGACAATTTGATGTTAAATTTATTTAGAAGTTAATACTCCAATATAACACAGGAATTTTAAAAATTACATTAAAAAAAGAATTACAGGAGGAGTCATGCCATAGAAAATACCAAATTTATTTAAAATTAGATTAGGAAAAAAAATGGGAGGAGTAATAAGACCAGATCAGTAGACCAAAAACAAGGCTATATACATGGGAATGTATAGGTGAAGTTTGGTAGAACATAAAGTTGGCATCTCAAATTAAAAAAAAATTGAATTAGTTGATAAAAGGAGCCAGATCAACTGATGATCCATGTAGGAAAAAAAATGTTAAATCTCTACTTTGTTTCTTAAGCACAAACATTTCAGGACAGTGGATTTAGGAACTAAATATGAAAAAGAAAAATGACAGCATAAGAGTAAATACTTTTAAAAATATGTTCAGGGTAAAGAAGTCTGTTCCAAGCCATACAAAATTCACTATATAGTGATTTCAGGATTCTGTACAAGGAAGGGCAAAGTTTAAAAAACAAATAATAGGGGCACCAAGCTGGTTCATATTAATAGATGTACAAATGTGCTGCAAAGTTTGAAAGTGATTCTTAAGGGGCTTTATCTTTCTACATTTTATATTTATGTATTTTAATTTCATATTACTTAATTAAATTGTTTTTATTTTTAGAAAAAATAATTTATTAATACACAGAAAAAAGGGGAAAAAATCTAATTGCTCTCCATAGTCATAAGATTTATTTCAAATTTAGGTTTGTCCCATAGGCTCTCATTTATATTTATTTTAAAGATTTTATTTGACAGCGAGAGACACAGTGAGAGAGGGAACACAAGCAGGGGGAGTGAGAGACAGGGAGAAGCAGGCTTCCCGTAGAGCAGGGAGCCGGATTGGGGGTGGGGAGGCTCAATCCCAGGACCCTTGGATCATGACCTGAGCTGAAGGCAGAGGACGCTTAACGACTGAGCCACCCGGGAGCCCCTAGGCTATCATTTAAATATAGACACATTTTCTATGTGAACTGTAGTCTATACATAGCTATTTAGAAACCATGGCATGATATTCAAAGTCGATTTCTTAGTTTAAGGGGGAAAAAATGAAGATACTATATAGTTTATCTTAAAAAGTTAGTACCTAAATCTCTCAGTATCAACAATTCTAACTACAATAAATGAAATTTCTTCCTTCTTTTGTATTTTGTTATCTGCAAATTCAAAACTTCCAAGAACCCATTTCCATGCAGTGCTCCTTTCTAATATAGTGTTTACAGGTAAGCACATACTCACAAATCTATGGAGTAATCATAGACATTTATCTTAAGAGTGAATACAGTTTCATTTTACTAAGATCAGCAGAGTCAAAGCACATGCTAACAGTGTAGTTGATGGCCTTCATCAATACACAAACACTGAACAAAAAGGCTACAAATCACCAAACATTCCAGTAGTACTGCAGATGTTTCTGATAAAATGTGACATTTGTTTTTCAAGCAAGATGACTAAAATCGGGTACCTCTGACTATCTGATTATTTCTTCAGGTGGATGATGCTGAAGAGCCTGACAAAACAGGGGAAAATAAAGCACCCAGTAAGTTCCAGTCCGTAGGAGTGCAAGTAGAAGAAGAGAAGTGGTGAGTCCATTTGCATTTGTCCTCTTTCATCTTAATATTGGCAAGTATGGAACCAGTATTTTCCCCTGACATAAACCTACAAGATTCAGCGATATTTTCCATTAAGTTTGGAAGCACTTAGCTGATTCCCTCCTCTACTTTAATACTGGAACCACTCAATTTAAGTTTCTGCTAGAATATTAGAGTAAACACGTCACATCCACATACACATAAACACTGTGTGCAGTACTGTTGTGTTGCCAAACCATTCTTCAAAAAACCTTCCCATTTTGGACTGTAGACTTTTTAAGAGAGGAGGACTTATCTTATTCCTATTTTTATTCCTAGCACTTAATTGTGTTTGGTGTTTAGTATGCACTCAATGATGAAGAGGGAAGGAAGGAAGAAGGAAGGAAGGAAGGAAGGAAGGAAGGAAGGAAGGAAGGAAGGAAGGAGAAAAGAGAAGCTCTATCATTATCTTGAATCACCAGTTCCTTTAGATTGCTCTTTAAAATAATCTTACTCTAGAGTCTTAATATCTAGAATTGGGAAGTTTAGAGTTTCAGAAACTAGAAGGAACTTCTGAAGTCACTACATTCATTTCATGAATGAGAACTTGTTCTAGAGAGGTATGTGAGTTTCTCAATCTAACTGTGAGGTACATGATGGGTAGAACTATGTTTTATTGATAGTAGCACCCCCAGCATCTAGAACTCTGTTTTCACATACTAAGTATACAATATATATTGGTGAATGAAGTAGAACCGCAGTTAAAGTAGGAGAAAGAGCTCTATATTATAAATTAGAGTATCATCTCAACTTTGCCACTCACTTTCTGCGTGTTAATTAGAAGGAATCAGTTGGAGGTCATCCCTCCATCCATCTATCCATCCAATAAATATCTACAGACTGCCTCCCACATGCAAGGCTGCATGCAACATAAACTGAGTATCTGGAAAAAGGTTATGCATCCGTTTATAGAAGATGTGTAATTTCAGATCCGTCTGGTATTGACACTGCACTTGTATCTAAGAGGTTTCCAATATATGTATATAAAATATTTTCTATAATTTCATAAAATTGTACAATGTTGGAAGCCCAGAAAATCCACACAACCATTGTGGAAACTAATATGACAAAAGTCAGCAATAGTTGCATATGTATCCATACCCAGTGACCCAGTGCACACATTCATGGAGCTGTCCTGAATGAAATTACTCAAAGGAAGGAAACCAATTGCGGGACATTATCTCTCATTGTAAAAGAAAAATAATAATTATCAAACGTCAAACATTAAGAGAATATTTTTATAAATTTTAGCACATCACCAAGGCAGAATAAATAGCTATTAAATGTATTTTGTAAAGAAGATACAGAAACATGGGGAAATCGCCATGATACAATGTTAAGTGAAAAAGCTGAATACACAATATCCACGTAGTCCATAAAGATGGACACCAAACCGAAATGTAATCTGTAAAGATGGTAGGTTTAGGAGTGATTTTTTTTTTAAAGGTTTTATTTATTTATTTGACAGAGACAGAGATAGCGAGAGCAGGAACACAAGCAGGGGGAGTGGCAGAGGGAGAAGCAGGCCTCCCGCAGAGCAGGGAGCCCGATGTGGGACTCGATCCCAGGACCCTGAGATCATGACCTGAGCCGAAGGCAGACGCTTAACGACTGAGCCACCCAGGCGCCCAGGAGTGATTTTTTTTTTTTACTCTAAAGTATTTACTCACTGTATCTACTTCAAGTTTTAGTAATCATTATTTTCAAGCCAACCATTCTGATACTTGTTCCTTTAAGTGTTTTGGAAAATTTTTTGAAAATGTTAACGTAGGAGACACGAATGACTCATGATAAGAAAACATATTCTTCCTTTCCCCACTGGCCCAACCTGCTTGTTGTCCTTAATGGTGTGGTTGTTAAGAGCACAGACTCTTGAGCCAGAACACCTAGATTCAAATCCTGGCTCCACTGCATGCCAGGTGGGGCCCTTGATCAAATTAATAAATAGCTTTGTACCTTGGTTTCCTTCCATGTAAAAAGAGGGATAAGAGGTGGTTTCTGGTCCAGCACGCAAGGAATTTAGAAGCTGTCACTCTGTCCTAAAAAGTAAAAAGGTAACAAACTGAAAAATCAACAACTCTTCAATCAGTCAGAGAAGTGAGAGCACAGGGCAAACCCCTGCCCCCAAAATTGGAGAGACAGACATAGAGATATAGAAAAAACCAGAGTAGGGGCGCCTGGGTGGCTCAGTCGTTGAGCGTCTGCCTTCGGCTCAGGTCGTGATCCCGGGGTCCTGGGATCGAGCCCCCCCCATCGGGCTCCCTGCTCGGGAAGCCTGCTTCTCCCTCTCCCACTCCCCCTGCTTGTGTTCCCTCTCTCGCTGTGTCTCTCTCTGTCAAATAAATAAATAAAATCTTTTAAAAAAAAATAAATAATAAAAAAATTTTTTTAAAGAAGAGCATCTGAGAAAAAAATAAGGCCGAATAAAGACTTTTTTTTTTAATGTCTTTTATCTCATAAGTTTCCCAACAAACCAGTGAGACTCTCAACTCAAACACAGAGCTTGTCCAAAACCAAAGAGTTAATAAGACAGAGAAGCCTGACTTGGAATCCCAGTGTCCACACCTACACTCTGAAATGTTTGTGACCCCCCGCTCCTTAGAAGAGGCCTAAGTCATATGAGTGACTTGATCCAGAGGATGTATTCTGTCCTCAAGTTCAAATGATGGAGACATCTGGAGATGCGGAGAGCTCTGTTCTAAAGGTGTCTTACAGTCCATCCTTTCTCAGCCTGAAAGGCTATGGAACTACTTGAACTAACATAGCCTTTCTTTAAAACTAATCATCACTAGCTGCTATGGAATCAGTTAATTGTAATTAAGTCCTCATTAATGTACAATTAAGATGCTTGCCACTCCTTAACTAGCCAATAACCAGAAATCAATGAGAACATAGCTGATGAGTCTTTCCAAACCTCCAGGGTCAGGATTAGGTACCTCTATCTGAAACTTGTCAAAACGCTCCAGGAACCTGTTCCACGGTCTTTTCCAAAAACACAATGGAGCGCTTTGCAGGTATGTATATGTAGCCTGTTTTCCATACATATGGAAGCAACAGAAACCTGTTAAGAACTCAGATAGAGCACTTCTGCTACTACAGACTTCAGGGTAATGGAAAGCCCCTGAGGGCTGCAGCCTGGGCTGGTCCTTAGACACCATCTTATCCCTCAGGCACACAGAGAAGTGTCCTGCCCTGACTTACAGAGCAACCTGGTATTGAAACTAGGAGGCAGCTCCAGGCTCCACATTTCAAGTCTCATACCCTCTCTGCTCCATTCTGCTAACATTCAGATGTACTATCTGAAGTCAGATGTACTTGTCTGTATTCAAAGTCACTTTGAATACAAATTGCTTGTATGTAAATGGATTGAATAACAGCAATGATACAAAGGATGGGAGGGAGGAATTAGGATTATTTAACTACACGGTACTTGCACCACTCCCCAAGTGGTATAGGGTTATTTGAAAGCAGACTTGGGTGAGCTGTAGAATGTTTAGCGCAAACTCTCGGGCAACCATTAAAAAGAGTAAAAAAAGAAACACAGTTGACCCTTGAACAACACAGGTTTGAACTGTGCAGGTCCACTTACACGCAGATTTTTTACAGTGTAGTATTGCTAAATGCATTTTCTCTTCCTGATGATTTTAATAACATTTTCTTTTCTCTAGCTTACTTGATTGTAAGAATACAGTACACAATAGGTATAACATACAAAATATAGACACAATCCATGAAAAAAAGTAATTGATAAACTCTGGACCTCATTAAAATTGAAAGCTTCTGCTCTGTGAAAGAGCGTCATGAGAATGAGAAGGCAAGCCACACACTGGGAGAAAATACTTGGAAAAGACACATCTAATAAAGGGCTGCTATCCAAAATATACAAAGAACTCTTAAAACTCAATAATAAGAAAGCAAACAACCTGATTTTTAAAATGGGCAAAAGACCTTAACAGACACCTCCCCAAAGAAGATACATAAATGGCAAGTAAGCATATAAAAAGATGTTCCACATCATATATCATTAGGGATTTGAAAATTAAAACAATGAAATACCACTACTCACATATTAGAATGGCCAAAATCCAAAACACTGACAATACCAAATGCTGGTAAGGCACCATTAAGTCTCATTCATCATGGCAAATGGTCCATCCACTTTGGAAAACAGTTCGGCAATTTCTTACAAAACTAAACATACTCTTAACTTACAATCCAGCAATCGAACTCCTTGGTATTTACCAAAGGAGTTGAAAATGTATGTTCACACAAAAACCTGCACGCGGATATAGATATAGATAGCAGCTTTATTCATAATTGCAAAACTTGGAACCAAGCAAGACATCCTTCTGTAAGTGAATGAGTAAATGGGCTGTGGTACAGTCAGACAATGGAATTTTATTCAGGATTAAAAAAGAAATAAGCTATCTGGCCACAAAAAGACATGGAGGAAACTTAAATGCATATTACTAAGCAAAAGAAGCCAATCTGACTGTGGGATTCCAACTACATGACATTCTGGAAAGAAAGAAACTATTGAGATAGTAAAAATAATGATTAAGAGAGGAAGAGGAATGTTAGGCATAGCAAAGAGGATTTTTAGGCCAGTGAAACTACTCTGTATACTACACTACTACAATGGTGGATGCATGTCATTATCTATCTGTCTAAACCCAAAGAATGTACCCCCCACCAAGAGTGAACCCTAACGTAAACTATGAATTTTGGATAGTACTGATGTGTCAATATAGGTTCAGCATTGTAACAAATGTACCACTCTGGTGGGGGATGTTGATAAAGAGGAGATCCGGGGGTGGAGGAGGGGCAGAGGGTATATAAGAAATCACTGTACTTTCTGTTCGACTTTGTTGTGAATCTAAAACTGCTCTAAAAAACAAAGTTATTAATTAAAAAAAGAGGAGTGGTAGATAATAGTGTTAGCCTCAGAGTGTTGTCTTAGGGTGTGTGGTTTAATATACATAAAACTTTTAGAAAAATACCTGACATATAGGAAGCACTGTAAAAGTGTTTACTATTCTATTATGTACCCAACTAGAATCTCTCTAAAGAGCAAAGTCTCAAGAAAGCAATTATACCATCTTTTCTGAAACAATGAGAGAAAATTATCTCAATTTTAAAATTTTACTTTAAATATTTCCCCTGCAGTCAACTATCCTGTTTTAACAAATAAACACCCTAACATGTATCCAACTACAGGAATGCTAAATACAGCATTCTTTGGATACACCAAATAACAACCCCAAAATTTTGAATGAGCCACTTTTACCGTGTTTTGAAAAAGTTGAACATTTAATGAATTACTGAAGTTTGTAGGATGGTCAATTTCTCAGTACTTTGAATGGTTTATTTCAGAGTCATCTCCCAAAAGGACTGGCAACCCCAATTTTCCTGCTTAATTTTTCAAAACATACGCTTCCTCAAAGGTCACTTTATAGTTAACTGTTGTAAAGTAAATAAGCATTTAAATTGATGTTAATGATTGTTTTCAACCTCTCCAAAAGAAATCCATTGTCAAACAGGGATTACTTACAACTTCTGTCTCTAATTAGGATTCTTTTTTTACAGTTCTGCTGGTAGTAATTCATTTAGATAGGATCTTAAAAAGCAAAACTGGGCAAATGAGATTATCTAATAACAGCTAAGGGATATATTTTTTTTAATTATCTTGCGATAAGTTGTTTTAGGGTTGAATAACTAGTACGATCCATCTCTTCCTTCCCCAAATAGACTGATAAACAACTGTAACCTAACAAAAAGTGAGAGAAAGGAAATAGAGCCAGCAAAAGAAAGACATCATACAAAGAGAGGAAGATTAACTAAGACTTTGTAAGAGGCCAAGAAACTCATTATCACCTTCTGAATCCATCACAATTTAGGAACCAAAACTAACACACCGAAGTCCACCTGGCTGATTTGTCTATGAAGGGGTAGACTTTTAAATCTAGGTGTTCTGCAGTGCTACAAATTAAAACAAAAGGAATAAGTTAATAACTCATTAGTAAAATGTACTAAGTAACCAATCTGCTCCAAAAAGAGGACTCTAAATGGAGTATTCTAAAAATCTCCCTGGTGTATTTGCAGACCACCATGATGTCCTCAAAATGCCATCCATAGCAGACGTGCCACATCCCTTCTCCAGGGCTACCTCGTGGTGGGGACTGTGCCTTGAGGAATGCTGTCTAAAGGTCACTGGTTTAAATGCCATGGCAGCGCCAAACCAGGGATAACGAATGCATGCAACAAGACTGTTTCTCTTAAGCTAGTGAAGAAATTCCTCATCTCCATCAAAGATTAGCTGTCTTTCCCCAATTCCTGTTTCAAGGGTCAGCTAGCAGCCCATTGGATAGGATCCACACAGCATACAGTATTTGTTGATATGCGGAACTGACTGATCTCAAGCAAAGCCGGCCAGTCTTGCCAACACCTCCCGCTGTCTCTGCCCTGTATCCCAGCGCCTCCTAGCATCCTGTGCCCATTCTCTCTCATCCTTCTGACTGCTCCCCAGGAATTTGCATGAGGTCTCCTTGTCTTTCAAGCTGATAATTAGCAAATCCAGTAAACCAATCCTTCCTTCCTATTTACTAAGGTGAGAAAGCTAAGAGGCTCCCAGGGATCTCCCCTTTCCTTCTAAGTAACAATTGTATATTAACCATGGTTCATACAGGCTTTTTTTTTTTTTTAAGACTTTCTTACATGATCCCACTAGTGACTCTAAGACTAACAGTGGACACAAAAAGAGGAAGAATATATTTATTTTCGTTATAAAAGTGGTATGTAAATTTACTTGGAGGAAAACATAAAGCAGCATGTGGGCAGTTTATACTTCTCTGATGGGCTTTGGAACAATGAAAAAACCATATGTGTATGTGTGTATCTTAAGTATTATCTATCTCTTCCATAATAATTATGTATTATTAAATCTAATTAATGATTTAAAAGATACTATTTATATATTATGAACATTTATAAATTACAGAAGTAAAATTCCCCATAATTTCACTCATTAACCATGAATTAATAAAGGGATATATTTTTTACCCATACTTTTTCCATAAACATTTTAAAAGTTACTGAAATTGTTCTATGTATAAAACTTAGTGGGGTGCCGGGGTGGCTTAGTTAGTTGGGCGGCTGCCTTCAGCTCAGGTCATGATCTCAGGGTCCTGGTCGTGCTCCCTGTTCAGCGGGGAGTCTTCTCCCTCTCCCACTCCTCTGCCCCTCCTCCCCTGTTTGTGATTTCTCTCTCCCTCTCTTTCTCTCAAATAAATAAATAAAATCTTAAAAAAAATAAAATAAAATTTAGTAATAATTTGGAATACCTGGCTGGCTCAGTCAGGAAAGCATGTCACTCTTGATCTTGGGGTCATGAGTTTGAGCCCCACGTTGGGTGCAGAGATTACTAAAAAAAAAAAAAAAAGAGAGAGAAAAACTTTAAATAAAAATAAAATAAAATCAACTAATGTTATAACAAAAGCTTTCTCATTACTAAAACTTCACAACAAATATTTCTTTTGATGGTTATACATCGAAAGTATGAATCATAATTTGCTTACCCTGTCTCCCACTGTTGAATATCTCCATTATTTCTAGATTGATTTCTGGTTAAAGACAGTGAAAAAAGTACATACATCAGGGTGCCTGGGTGGCTCGGTCAGTTAAGCGACTGCCTTCAGCTCAGGTCATGATCCCAGGGTCCTGGGATTGAGCCCCGTATCAGGCTCCCTGTTCAGCGGGAAGCCTGCTTCTCCCTCTCCCAGTCCCCCTACTTGTGTTCCCTCTCTCGCTGTCCCTCTCTATTAACTAAATAAATAAAATCTTTAAAAAAGAATACATCATCTTTAGACCTTCTGAAACTAAATGGCAGTAAACTGATTTTTTGCTTGTTTGGGCATAAACTGCCAACGATGAAGAGAACAGGAGAGAAAAAAAGAACTGTGACATTTAGGAAGCTGGAAGGCAGATAGACAAGTGATCGCTGACTCAACTGACCAGGAAAAGCAGAATCTAAAGCCAGTGATGCAAAAACCCAAGATTCACAAAAGGCATGGGGCCGGACAGCATTGGGCGATCTGAAAAGTAGGGACGAAGAAGCTAAGAACTCTTTGTACCTGCAGAGCCCGGTGACAGCCCTTCTCCACTCTGGCTGAAGACTAGAGGTTTCTCTTGTTCAGCTGCTAAAACAAAGGGTCTCAGAAATGGAGGACAGCAGCACAGTTGAGGGCACCATTACGAGCCTGAAAATAAAAAGATAAGTGAAAATTTACAAACAGAATGCTGAGCCACCCTGCCCTGAGCCTTCTTATGCTCACACTGCTCCCAGAATCCTGGCAGCCAGGCTTATTCCCTCTAAGCAGAAGTATGGAACAATCTATTGTGGGGGTACTGACCAAAGACACACTGACATCAGGGATTTTGCAAGGTGAGAGCCCTGTGAGATCACCTACACTGCAGATCATAGGGGATAAGCCCCTCCCTACAGCACAGACTTCTGAAGAGGCTTTTACTGTGCCTTTCAAGCATGAGCAGACAGCTAACAATCAGCAAGCTCAGATCAGGGCTGTAAAAAAAGAACCAAAAGTTTTAAGGAACATTCAGAAAATTAAAAAGTTATTTTTAAGAGAAAAGAAGGGAAAGGTGGGTAAGAAAAGCTCCATGACAGAAGTGAACATTGGTATGTTTTCTAGGGTGTCTGGGTGGCTCAGTCTGTTAAGTGTTGGACTTTCAATTTTGGCTCAGGTCATGATCTCAGGGTTGTAGGATCCAGCCCCACATGGGGCTCTGTGCTCAGTGTGGAGTCTGCTTGTCCCTCTCCCTCTGCTTCTCCCCTGCTCATGCTCTCTCTCTCTCTCTCAAATAAATAAAATCTTTTAAAAAAAGAAAAAGAAAATTGATACAGTCTCTTACAGAGCGTCTTATCCCCCTGAGGAGGGGAGGAGGCGGTGGGGTGCAAAGAAAAAGAAAAGTGCTCTTAGAAATTAAAAACTGAATAGCGACACTGGAAAACCCAATAGAAGAGTTGGAAGATAAATTGGAAGAAATTTCTAGAAAAAGTACAAAAGGGGAAAAGCAAAGAAGTAATCCAGGAAACAAGTAATCCAACCCAAGAAAGGGGGAAAGGGAGGCCTCAAGATGATTGAGAAGAGAAATCTCCTGACAACAGTTGTGAAGCAGGTCTAGGGAGTGACCAGCTGTGGTGGAGCAGGTCAGAAGCTCTGTGAAAGATTAATTCAAGAAGACTCGTAGCATACCTATGTGTTTGTTTCAATGCATGCAGAGAAAACTACACATCTGGGGGAATTTTGAGGATTGAGTTAAGTGCTAAGTACATAAAAAATTAAGTAAATTTTTAAAAAGGAAAAAAATGTGGTAGAAAGTAGAATATAAATATGGCATGGTAGTTTGCTAAGGCTGCTATAGCAAAGCATCACAGACTGGGCAGCTTAAACAGCAGAAATTTATTTCCTCACAGTTCTGGAAGCTAGAAGTCCAAGATCAAGGTGTTGGTGGGGTTGGTTTCTTCTGTAGGTTTTGGCTTGTAGATAACTGTCTTCCCCCTGTGTCTTCAGGTGTTTTTTCCCCCTCTGTCAGTGTCCCAATTTCCTCTTCTTATAAGGTTATCAGATAGTGTATTAAGGCCCACTCATATGACTTTATTTTACTTTATTTACCCCTTTAAAGCCCTGACTCCAAAAACAGTCACATTCTGAGATACTGGAGGTTAGGACTTCCACATCTGAATTTGTTGGGGGAAAAGTGCACAATTGAGGCCATAACACACAGTCAGCTGTATACACTATTTCCTGCTCATAATAATGTAGTCATAAAAAGCAAGTTCTAAATATTGATCCACATTTACAATGTAACTATATCAGGAGAATGGAAAAAAAATACTGGGGCCGACCAGAGTGCATGTGTGTGTGTGAGAGAGAGACAGACACATAGACACACAGACAGACACAGAGACAGGGACAGAATCGGAGACAGAATGAAGAGGAGTGAATGAAGATGAGGTGAGAGAAATCTAAAGGTTTATCTTTCCTAAAAACAAAAACTAAATTATTAACAAATAGCAATGTTTGTTATTTAGAAGTAGTATTTAAAAGTGGCTGCCTGTGGAACAGAAAATTATTACATCAGCAGACCAGGAATTTCTATTTTTCATAGCCAGCCTTGTAGAACCACTTGATATTTTAAAATTGTGTGCATGGGGGGCACCTGGGTGGCTCAGTTGGTTAAGCGACTACCTTCGGCTCAGGTCATGATCCTGGAGTCCCGGGATCAAGTCCCACATCAGGCTCCCTGCCCAGCAGGGAGTCTGCTTCTCCCTCTGACCCTCTTCCCTCTCGTGCTCTCTATCTCTCATTCTCTCTCTCTCAAATAAATAAAATCTTTTAAAAAATGTTAAAAAATAATAATAAAATAAAATTGTGTGCATGGGGAGCCTGGGTGGCTCTGACGGTTAAGCGTCTGCCTTTGGCTCAGGTCATGGTCCTGGGGTCCTGGGATGGAGCCCCACATGGGGCTCCCTGCTGAGCAGGGAGCCTTCTTCTCCCTCTCCCTCTGCCTGCCGCTCCCGGCCGCTTGTACTCTCTCCCTGTCAAATAAATAAGTAAATAAGTAAATAAATAAATAAATAAATAAAATCTTTAAAATTGTGTGCATGTACAAACTTTGCTAAAAATCAAAAGTGACTGATCAAAATAGTGATGTATAATATTGTGATAAATATCTTTTTTTTTAAAGATTTTTTTTTCTTTTAAAGATTTTATTTATTTATTTGACAGAGAGAGAGAGACACAGCGAGAGGGAACACAAGCAGGGGGAGTGGGTGAGGGAGAAGCAGGCTTCCTGCCAAGCAGGGAGCCCGATACGGGACTCGATCCCAGGACCCTGGGATCATGACCTGAGCTGAAGGCAGACACTTAACGACTGAGCCACCCAGGCGCCCCTTTTTTAAAGATTTTATTTATTTATTTGACAGAGAGACACACAGCGAGAGAGGGAACACAAGCAGGGGGAGTGGGAGAAGGAGAAGCAGGCCTCCTGCTGAGCAGGGAGCCTGATGTGGGGCTCCATCCCAGGACCCTGGGATCATGACCTGAGCCAAAGGCAGACAATGACTGAGCCACCCAGGTGCCCCTGTGATAAATAACTTTGTGCAATAAGTATTTTTGCTATTTCAGATTATTCCATTTCTGGGTTTAAGAATTCAAATATTTTTTAATGTTCTTGATACCAATTTGCAAATAGCTTCTGAAAAAAATCTGCACCCACCACTTTACACTCAGAGGGAGGCACTTGAGTGCACAGATACCTGTCCTCTTTAAATCCCCTTATTGTTGGGGCGCCTGGGTGGCTCAGTTGT
The DNA here is from genome assembly GCF_037043125.1 of Eumetopias jubatus. Classification (NCBI taxonomy): domain Eukaryota; kingdom Metazoa; phylum Chordata; class Mammalia; order Carnivora; family Otariidae; genus Eumetopias; species Eumetopias jubatus. The sequence continues at coordinate 53,591,606 of NW_028274822.1, read as the reverse complement.
TAAGCACCTACCTTCGGTTGGGGTCATGATCCCAGGGTCCTGGGATCGAGCCCCGCATCGGGCTCCCTGCTCAGCGGGAAGCCTGCTTCTCCCTCTCCCAGTCCCCCTGCTTGTGTTCCCTCTCTCGCTGTGTCTCTGTCAAATAAATAAAATCTTTAAAAATAAAATAAATCCCCTTATTGTTTTAACAGCTTTATTGAAATTGACATACAATAAACTATACAAACTATATAATTTGATAAATTTATATATATTTATCAGAAATACATATATATGTATGTATACATATATATAATGGAACTATCACCACCATCAAAATAGAGAACACAACCATCACCTCCAAATGTCTCCACTTACCCCTTCATAGTCAGCCCCTCCTGCCCTCCCACCTCTTCTCCCCTACGGCTTTCCCCACTTGCTGCCACTTGTTTGCATTTTCTAGAATTTTTTAAAGATAGAATATCCTTTTAAAAAATTTGTTGATATATGTATATGGATGTGTTTTTGTGTTCTCTGTGCTGTTCCATAGATCTAATTGCCTATCTTCATGCCAATACCACACTGTTCTAACGATTGCAGCTTTATAGTAAATCTTGAAGTTAGATAATGTATGTCCTCCAACTCTTTTTTCAAAGCTTTTTTTCCTTGCAATTCTACGTCCTTTGCCTTTCCATAATGAGTTTTAGAAAGTGTTTGTTGTTAATTTCTATTAAAGACCTACCCGATTTTGATTGAGACTGCACTGAATATATACATCACTGCCAGGAGATTTCACATCTTAACAATCTCTTTATTCATTCATTCATTTATTTATTTAAAAGATTTATTTATTTGAGAGAGAGAGAGAACATGTGAGCAGGGGGAGGGGCAGAGGGAGAGAAGCAGACACCCTGCTGAGTGGGAAGCCCTTCGGAGCTCAATCTCACGACCCTGAGATCACAACCTGAGCTGAAACCAAGAGTTGGACGCTTAAACAACAGCCACCCATGTGCCCCTCTTCTTTTATTTAGCAATATTATGTAATTTACAGTGTAAATGTCTTGCACATATTTTGTCAGATTTGCCCATAGATATCTTTTTGTCCCTGATATTATAAATGGTATTTATTTTTACTTCACTTACCAACTGTCTATTGTTAAGTCATAGAAATACCATTGATTTCTGTGTGTTGATCTTCTATCCTGTAATGTTCCTAAACTAGCCTACTAGTTTTAGTGTCTTTTTTGTACAGTCCATGTGATATTCTAGACTACCATGTTATCTACAAAAAAAGAGAGATTTCTTTTCATCTGGATGTATTCTTTTCTTATTTTATTACACTGGCTAAAACCTCCAATACAATTTTGAATAGAAATCATGAGTATGGTCACCCTTGCCTTATTTCTGATCTTCCGTAAAAATATTCAATCTTTCACCATTAAGTATTATCTGAGCTTTATGTTTTTTGTAGATGCCCTTTATTGAATTGAGGAAGTTCCTCTCTATTTCTAGTTTGTTGAGAATTATGATCAGGAATGGATGTTGGATTTCGTCAAATGCTTTTTTTTTTATATCTAATGAGATATTACAAGCTTTTTCATTTTAAACTATAAATATGAATTGCGTTTTTTTTTTAATTTTATTTATTTATTTGAGAGAGTGAGAGCACAAGCAGGGGGAGTGGGAGAGGGAGAAGCAGGCTTCCCGCCGAGCAGGGATCCCGATCCAGGGCTTGATCCCAGGACTCTGGGATCATGACCTGAGCCAAAGGCTTAACTGACTGAGCCACCTAGGCGCCCCTTGACTGATTTTTTAAATTATGGTAAAATACATATAAAATAAAATTTACCATTTTAACCATTTTACGTGTACAATTCAGTGGCATTAAGTCATTCACAGTGTTATACAACCATCACCACTATCTAGCTCCAAAATGTTTTTGTCACTTCAGACAAAAATCCCATATCCATTAAGCAGTCACTGTCTGTTCACCCTTCCTCCCAGCCTTTTGAAACTGCTAATCTGTTTTCTCTCTTTATGGATTTGCCTACTGGTTATTTCTTATAAATGGAATCACACAATATGTGGCCTTTTGTGTCCGGTTTGAGGTTCATCCATGTTGTAGCATGTATAGTATTTCATTCCTTTTTATGGCTGAATAGCCATTATATGGTTATATTACATTGTTTATTCATTCATCTTTTCGTAGCCATGTTTTCCATTTCGGCAACTATGAATACAGCTACTACAAACATTTGTGTACAAGTTTTTGTTTGAACATCTGTTTTTAATTCTTTTTGGTATTTACCTAGGAATAGAATTGCTGGGTCATATGGTAATTCTATGTTTAGGATTCCTTTTTGAGGAAGCACCAAATTATATTCCACAACAACTATACCATTTTACATTCCCACCAACAGCATATGAGCATTCCAATTTCTCCACATTTTGGCCAACACTTGTTATTTTCCATTTTTAAAAATTATGACCATCCTAGTGGATATGAAGTGGTATCTCATTATGGCTTGAATTTGCATTTCCCTAATGACTACTGATGTCGGTTATCTTTTCATGTGTTTATTGGCCATTTGTTTATCTCTTTCGAGATATACCTATTCAAATCTTTTGCCCATTTTTTACTTATTTTATTTTTTTGAAATATTTTATTTATTTGAGAGCATGCACGCGTTAGCCAGGGGTAGGAGCAGAGGGAGAGGGACAAGCAGACTCTGTGCTGAGTGCAGAGCCTGACGCAGGGCTCAGTCTCATGACCCTGAGATCATGACCTTAGCTGAAATCAAGAGACGCTTAACCAACTGAGCCACACAGGTGCCCCAACTTTTGCCCATTTTTTTAAATTAGGTTGTTTGTTTTTATTGCTGAGTGCTGTAAGTGTTCTTTATATATTCTGGATACCAGACCCTTATCAGATATATGATTTACAAATATTTTCTCCCCTTCTTTGGGTTGTCTTTTTACTCTATTGATAGTGTTTTTTGATGCAGAAACGTTTTTAATTTTGATGAGTCTGGTTTTTCTCATCACTTATGCTTTCAATGTCATATTTAAGAAACCATTGCCAAAGCCAAAATAATGCAGATTTGCCCCTATGTTTTCCTCTAAGAATTACATAGGTTTAACTCCTAAATTCAGGCTTTTGACCTATTTTGAGCTAACTTTTCTATTGGTGTGAAGTAAGGATCCAGCTTCATTCTTTTACATGTGGATATTTATTCAGTTGTCTGGCATTAACTGATTTTTTTTTAAAGATTTAATTTATTTATTTGACAGAGAGAGAGAGACACAGTGAGAGAGGGAACACAAGCGGGTGAGTGGGAGAGGGAGAAGCAGGCCTCCTGCAGAGCAGGGAGCCTGATGTGGGGCTCAGTGTGGGACTCAATCCCAGGACCCTGGGATCATGACCTGAGCCCAAGGCAGACGCTTAATGACTGAGCCACCCAGGCGCCTCATTAACTGATTTTTTAATGTTAACCCAACTTTGTATTCTAGGGATAAGCTCAATTTTGTCATCATGCATAATCCATAAAGAAAGTTTTTGGATGTGATTTGCTAACATTTGGTTGAAAATATTTGTATCTGTATTCATGAGAAATATTGTTCTGTAGTTTTCTTGTATTGTCTTTGTTGGCTGTTGTTAGAGTAATGCTATCCTCATAGAAAAACTTAGGAGGTATTTTTCCTCCTCATTTTCTAAAAGTGTTTGTGTGACATTGTTAAAATTTTTCATTAGATATTTAATTGAATTAGCCAGTGAAACTGTGGATCTGGAGTTTACTTTGTGGGAAAGATTTTTTACTACAAATTCAATTCCTTTAATAGGTATACGGCTATTTAAGTCATTGATTTCTTCTTAGTTGATCCTTGGTAGTTTGTCTTTCAAGAAATTTGTCTATTTCATCTGAGTTATCCAATTTATTGGTATAAAGTTGTTCATAATATTACTTTCATATCATTTTAATAGCTATAGAATCTGTAATGATGTCACTTCTCTCATTTCTGATATGGCAATGTGTGTCTTTTCTTTTTTTTTCCCTCATCAGCCTGGATAAAGGATTATTTTTATCAATTTTTTAAAAGAAAAAGCTTTGAGGGGCGCCTGGGTGGCTCAGTCGTTAAGCGCCTGCCTTCGGCTCAGGTCATGATCCCAGGGTCCTGGGATTGAGTCTCGCATCAGGCTCCCTGCTCTGCAGGAAGCCTGTTTCTCCCTCTCCCACTCCCCCTGCTTGTGTTCCCTCTCTCGCTGTCTCTCTCTCTGTCAAATAAATAAATTCTTTTAAAAAGAAAAAGAAAAAGCTTTGATTTCACTGATGTTTGTTTTTCTGTTTTCTATTTCATTGATTTTTTGCTTTTATCTTTTTCATTTCCTTTATTCTATTTACTGTAGATTGCATTTGCCCATTTTTCAATTTCTTAAAGTAGCAGTTGAACATTGAATTGAGACCTTTATTTTTTTGTATTATTGGTGTCTAATGCTATAAATGTCCCTTTCAGTACTTTTAACTACATCCCACAAATTCTGATTATTGTGTTTTCATTTTCATTCAGTTCAAAATACTTCCTAATCTCCTTTTTTTCTTTAACCCATAGTTTTTGTGTTATCTAGCTCACAAATATTTTGGGAGTTGGTAAACATCATTTAGTTATTGATTTCTATTTAATTCCATTGTGGCCCGACACCATACTTTATGTCTTGAATCCTTTAAAATTCACTGAGATCTGTTCTGTAACCCAAAATACTGTCTATCTTGCTAAATAGTCTGTGTGCACTTGAAAAAAATGTATATTCTTCTATTTTCGAATGGAGTGTTCTATAAATGCCAATTAGGCCAGGTTAGTTTTTTAATTTCTCCATAAATTTCTGATTTTCTGTCTATATATTCTATCAATTATTGAGAAAGCAATGTTGAAACTTCTGACTGTAATTGTGAATTTATCTATTTCTCCTTATTCTATCAACTTCTGCTTTGTGTATTTTGTTTTTTTGTTTTTGCTTTGTGTATTTTGAAGCTCTTTTATTAGGTGCACAAACATCTAAGATTGCTATGTCCTCTTCATGAATTGGCCCCTTTATGATTATGAAACATCCCTCTTTCTCCCTAAGATTTTTTGTTATGAAATCTACCTTGTCTGATATTGAGATAGCCAATTAAGCTTTCTTTTCTTTCTTTCTTTTTTTTAAGTAAGTTCTATGCCCAACGTGGGGCTTGAACTCATGACACCAAGATCAAGAGTCACATGCTCTACCAACTCAGCTAGCCTGGTGCTCCTGAACTTTCTTTTCATTAGTGTTAGCATGAGGTAGCCTTTTTCATTCAAATTATTTATGTCTTTATATTTAAAGTGGTTTTTTTTTTTTTATGGGTAGCATATAGTTGGGTCTTGCTTTTTAACCCAATCATACAACCTCTTCCTTTTAATTGGGATACTTAGACCACTTACATTTAATGGAATTGTTGATGTGTTTGGGTTTAAGTTACCAGTTTGTATTTGTTTGTTAATTGTATCTCTTCTTTGTCCTATTTTTCATTTTTTCTACCTTCCTTTGGATTATCTTTTTATGATTCTATTTTATTTCCTTTGTTGTCTTATTAGCTATAACTCTTCATTGTATTTTTAATGGTTGCTATAGGGATTATAATGTATATCTTTAATTATATTATACCTTCAATTGAAATTAGATCATTTCATATGTAAGAAACTTACAACAGTATGTTTCCATCCATCTACTACCCAGATTTGTGCTATTGTTATCAAACATTTTACTTCTACATGTATTAAAAATCCATAATATAGTGTTATTATTTTTACTTTAAAAGTCCAATTATCTTTAAAATGATTTAAATAGGGGCACCTGACTGGCTCAGTCAGTGACTCTTGATCTCGGGGTCCTGAGTTTGAGCTCCATGTTAGGTGTAAAGATTACTTAAAAATAAAATTTTAAACTAACTAAATGATTTAAATAAAAGGAAAAAAGTCCTATTCATCCACAAAGTTATGATTTCCAGTGTTATTCATTTCTTTGTATAGAGCCAAACTTCCATCTAGCATCATTTTCCTTCCTCTTGAAAGACTTCTTTTAACCTTTCTTATAGTACATGTCTGCTCATGATGAAGGTTTTCCGCTTTTGTATATCAAGAGTCATTATTTTGTTTTTATTTTTTAAAGATATGTTTTTTTCAAAGAGGAACAAAGATACCCCAGCTGTGGGTAGGTTTCTTACCCCATGCACTGAATGTTGATAAATACTCTACTAGGACCCTGTAGATCCATGGGTTCTCTCTGTACAGTTCTCTCTTCCTCCACACTCTGCCTTGCAAACTCCCACTGCATTGCCCTCCTGGGACTCCCAGCAATGTCTCAACAGCTCAGGAAGACTGCTGGCACCACACAGAGACCACTCCCTGGGCTGCTGCCTGGAAACTTTCTCTAATCAGTAAACACGGGCAATCATAGACCTTGTTTGTTTCCCACATGTCAGTGATCACTGTTCTTCATTGACTGATGTCAGGTACCTTGAAAATACTTTTTTCATACATTTTGCCTGGTTTTTTTAGTTGTTTCAAATAGAAGAATAAATTCAGTCACTCTTACTCCATCTTGGCCAGCAGCAGAAATCATCCATATAGGTTTTATTTGGCCTACAAGTGGGATGAGGCCTGTTATTGAGTGTTGCTCTCCGGCTCAAAAGTCATAGAATGTATGGGAACATACTGAAGACTTGGGGGGAAAATATTCCAGTCATGAGATCCAAATTGAAAGTAACTTTACCTTTCTGTCTTTACCATGTGGGAGTTGGATATAATTAACATCAATAGCCTCTTTTAGGTGTAAGTTCTCTGAGTCAACATTCCAGCAGTGTTTCCTCAAATTTAGAGTAGCATTATACCTAGATGGAGATTCTTTGTTGAGGTCCAGGCCTAATCTCCTGGGTCTTGCCTTTCTGCTTATTGTCATATTTCCCAGGTGGCTGTGTTGCTGTTCTAATCTGTAGTTCAGAAACAAGAGAGAAGTGTGGATAAGTCTGTGATAAAGGTTCAGGCTACCTGTCCCTCTTGTAACTCAGCTACCTTTCATAAGGGTAGATATTTATGTTAAATTTTGGGACATTTATAAAGAAATCATCTTTAGTCTTTACAAATGAAAATGTTAGGGAGAGTAGAGGCTTTGAAATTATATATTCTTGCTTATTTATTAACACTGTCAAACTGACATCTGTCTTTAGTGGTTGCATAGAGAGAAACTACTGGTCTAACAGCAATTTTCTGGAAAGGAAATTCCAAAATGCTATTTTTCTGATATGTGTATATTAATTTTTTAAGATTTTTTTTACAAGATAAATATTATTTATCTATTTGAGGGGGGACACGTGAGAGCAAGCGGGGGGGGGGTATCAGGCGAGGAGCAGAGGGAGAGAGACAATCTCAGGCAGACTCCCTGCTGAGCAGGGCCCCTGACAAGGGGCTTGATCCCAGGACTCTGTAATCATGACCTGAGCCGAAATCAAGAGTCAGATGCTTAACTGACTGAGCCACCCAGGTGCCCCTGAAAGATTTTATTTTATTATTTTTAAAAGATTTTTTTATTTGAGAGAGAGAGCATGAGTGGGGGCCAGGGGGAGGGGCAGAGCAGGGAGCCCCCTGACACAGGGCTCCCCCTGACCCAGGGCTCCATCCCAGGACCCCAGGATCGTGACTTAAGCTAAAGGCAGACACTTAACCAACTGAGCCACCAGGAGCCCCTAAAAGATTTTAAGTATCTCTACACCCAATGTGGGACTCGAACTTACAACCCCAAGATCAAGAGTCGCATGCTCCACTGAGTGAGCCAGCCAGGCATCCCTTAATATTTTTATCTGTGTCTTTGTAAACTACTTCTTAACTGGCTGGGATCTTTAGAGATCATCCAAGTGAAAGTCAGTGTTACTGCAAGGACTATTTGCCCTCAGCATCCAGGGAATTAGAGGAGAAAACTTTTCCTAGAGTAAATGGGTAGTAAATAACTTTGTGACCTCTTTTCTTTCCTCATCAACCGCCCTCGTGCCTGCCATTCCTTTATTAAATCGGTGAAGCTGGGTAACTGAATTGTCTAGAGCAAGATCTGTGTGTTTGGAGGAGCGGGTATGCAAAGGGAAAGCCAAGATCTTTCCATTTATACTTCATTTACGGGATGAGAATGGGAGCGGATGGATATTTTGATGATTTGCATAAATGTCTCTTGTCTTTCTTATGTCCATTTGACAGAGCCATCACCTTCTCTCCTGGTATACCTTTTGTACATTATGAAATGTACAAAATGCTGAAGTGTCAGGACACTTCTAACGCTAAGGGGGAAAAATGCTAGCATCGAAATGTGGTTGTGAATGACACCTGCCATTTCAGCAGGTCTGTGAACAAACACACTGAGTCACAGGTGCCGAAGGCCCCTTCAAGCTATTATCAAAGTTGCTCCCCATTTCTAGAAACAAATGCCTCAGTGAATAAGGATAATTAGACTCTTGTTTTTTCACCAACATTACCTCTATTTCCAAAAATTTCTAAGTTGTTTTTTTTAAAGATTTATTTATTTATTTATTTATTTGAAAGAGAGAATGAGAGAGAGAGAGAGAGAGCACATGAGACAGGGGAGGGTCAGAGGGAGAAGCAGACTCCCCGCCGAGCAGGGAGCCCGATGCAGGACTCGATCCTGGGACTCCAGGATCATGACCTGAGCCGAAGGCAGTCGCTCAACCAACTGAGCCACCCAGGCGCCCCCAAAATTTCTAAGTATTAAAAATTTTCCTTGCTTCACACATTAAAGCTCAGGGCTTCATAACTGGGTATAACAAGCATGTGCAAAGCTAGCATTGTTTGTTCTTTTGGCATAACATCAACTACTATAAAAGATCTCTTTTGATCATAAATGACTTAAATACATAAACATTTGGGTTGTGCCTTTTCAACTAAGCAGGATGTGAAAACAAGAAGCCCAAATTGAGGTATCTTCTGACAGCCAGTTCAGGGACCACAGACTTAAAAAGACCGTTGGCTGTCAAAAACATCTCTCCTTTGCCAACCTGGAAGCTTTGGATCAATTCCCACTCCTCACAGCTTCCTTGGAGTACTGCATAGCCTAGGACCCATGCTCAGTATTACATTTGGCAAATAACTTCTTTTCTGTGCCAAGTTAACAATACCATGACCTAGCCAAATAGTCCTTACAATACACCTGAGTTTTAAAGGTGTGGCATTCATGCATTTCAAATTGTAAAAGCCTGAAACTTGGCATGATTCCTGATATGCCTCATACATTTTTTCCTCCTTTTCTTCCTCCCTTCCTTCTTCTTTCCTTCCTTTTTTCTTCTCTCTCTCCCCCTCCCTCCCTCCATATCGCCCTCCCACTTTCTTTCCCTCCTTCCTTCTGTCTTTCTGGCTTCTCTCCCTCCCTCTTTCTTTCTTTTCACGTTTTTTACAGATAACTTAGTTTGCAAAAGAAAAATGATCCTCCGACTCACAAGCCTATGGCCTCCATATGACCCCAAAATAAGACAATTAAAATAAATTATGGGTGAGACCTCTCAGGCTTTTGTTAGTTACCTGGGGTCAACAGTCAAGGAGTGACCTAATGCTCCAGTTGCTGGGGCGCAGTCAGTTCGAGGATGTTTTGTTGAGACTCCTAACCAAGGTTCCTATAGTGATAGCCCATCAAGGATACTAGCACCTGCCCAGGGGGCCTGAAGGAGGCTGGCCAAGTGCTGGGCCCTCTCCGAAGAGATCCAGCAATAACAAGCCCACTGTCATCAATGTCTGTTCCTTCCCTTTCTTTAATTGGCAATTGCATTATGATTACTTGGAACAGAGTTGTTATATAGAAAACTTCCTCTATTTTCCTTTGCTTAAAGAAACGGCTGGGTAAAAGAGCGATGAACGTGGTGGCTTTTGGATAATGAGTGGACACTTGTTTGGAGGTCGTTTTACAATCTGTCTCAAGGACAGTGCTGACCATTATGGGAATGGGGAGCAGGAGAGCCACTTCCGCCTGCATTTGTGACCAGGGCTGCATCCTGCCTGGGTTCCTCCGTTCACTATTCTAACTGCGAAGCTGATCTGACAAGAACGAGAGAATCTCTTTTTTAGAAAGTTTTAATTCTGGATCTTAATCTCCTCTCACCCCCATACCTTGCTTTTGATCTATCTTTTATATAATGAGACGTCTTGGGCTTTTGCATCAGTTAAAGGGTGCCATTTCACAAAATACCCAGATGGTTGCACTTTTGAAGAGTAGCATTTTCAGATCCCACATCTATTCAGCCTTGACAGCAGGCTTAGTGAAGAATGTCTAAAGCCTCCTACGAAGAAAGCAAGCACAGCACAGAACTAGTGTTTCTCCCTTTGAAACCAGAGTTAGCCCTGAAAAGCAACCATTATGTGAATAAGAGGGATGAAGAAGATAACCAGGGGCCAGAGGGTTCAGTAACAGAATGACTGAGTTCATCTCCTCAAGATAAATTTATGCCTTGGGTCTCCCCTGAACGACTTACAAGGCTAAAGCATGGACGTTCTAAAGATACTGACTGCACTCTGGTTTTTTGCTCATTTTGCTCATTAAACTTTGTTTAAATGCAGCCCCATCAGACGGAGAACGAGAAGGGCCTCTGTGATATACCATCTATGTGTTGATTTTTAACCCGCTGTACAGAAAAGTCGTAGCGGGGTGGGTGAGGGGGGCAGAAAACCCTCTAATTACACATAAAAACTTGTTTCACAGAAGGGGCACATGGGGTGCCTGGCTGGCTCAGTTGGTAGAGCATGCAACTCTTGATCTCAGGGCTGTGAGTTCAAGCCCCACGTTAGGCAAGGAGCCTACGTAAAATAAAAATTAAAAAAAAGGCGGGGGGGCGCTTGGGTGGCTCAGTCGTTAAGCGTCCGCCTTTGGCTCAGGTCATGATCCCAGGGTCCTGGGATCAAGCCCCGCATGGGGCTCCCTGCTCCGCAGGAAGCCTGCTTCTCCCTCTCCCATTCCCCCCTGCTTGTATTCCCTCTCTCGCCGTGTCTCTCTCTCTGTCAAATAAATAAAAAATCTTTAAAAAATTAAAAATTTTAAATTATTAAAAAAAAAAAGGAGGGGCACAAAGCAATAGCAGAGGTGAATGCTATCAAGTGACTTTCCTCTTGCTGTTCAAAACAGACAGGTATTGTGTCCCATACTGGTTGATCCAGTCTTTGGTTTCATGGTTTTCTGCTCCTTAGGCCAGAATATTGGCCAGTCCTTTTCAGGAGTTGTAATTATTACACATTGTGCCTTCAGGGCATGAAGTACCGAAGAAGCTTCGAGTCTGGGGATTGTGGGTTTGGAAACGGTAAGCCACTGGATTCAGCTTAGAAGTTTATTCCATCTACCAGCAACTGATCTATTCTTTTTAAAAATACAGAAATTAATCCAATGACTCCTTTTGTGTTCCTATCAGAGTTTTAAAACAGCAATAACAATTTGATTGTACTCTTCACTCAGAGGGAACTTTGCACTTGAAAGACATGAAACGTTTTGTAGAGCAGACATTCTTTGAAAGCTCTGGGTGGAAGAAAGCACTTGCTTAAGGAACTTAATTGAGAGAAACAGTGCAGCCTGGACAGTATTGCCTGAGTTCAAAGGCACCGCTTTTAATCCCAAACCTTTTTAATTTTACTTAACTTTTATTTCTTTCTGGGTGACTAAACTGCAAACTTCTATTAATCTACTGCCAAGTAATTTTTCTTAAGAAGGTGGATACTTTACAAGATTCATTGCCAGGAGCCCTCTGTCAGGAATGCTGGTGGTACAGTTTCGTGTAGGTAAAAACAGAGGCCCAGAAGAGGTCACTCTGTTTTTGTTTTTGTTTTTTTGTTTTTTTTTTTAAGATTTTATTTATTGATTTGAGAGAGAGAGAATGAGAGAGAGCATGAGAGGGAAGAGGGTCAGAGGGAGAGGCAGACTCCCTGCCGAGCGGGACTCAATCCCGGGACTCCAGGGTCATGACCTGAGCCGAAGGCAGTCGCTTAACCAACTGAGCCACCCAGGCGCCCACTGTTCTGTATGTGGAACAGACTCTATCTCTGGCAAGTTTGCTGCGATTGAAAACAATAAGGCACTCCTTTAAGTCTGGAAAATGTAGTGCCCCTGGCAATACAGGATCTTGGAGAGTGAAGCCTAGTGTTTCCATAGTTGAGATTTTGTGTTAGTAGAACAGCCAGAATGTCAACTGTTGCAGGGAGAGTCATCCAACTCACACATATGTGTCTGGAAAGAAAGCTGAGCTTCAGGAGATGACATTTAACATTTTGGGGGCGGCGGGGGGGAGGGATGAATAAGAAGAATGCAGGAAAGGCCTACTGCAGCCAAGAAGTAAGTGGCTATTGGAAGAATCACATTAGCAAAACTGCTCTTCCTTTTGCTCTAGTATAAGACACCTGGTAACACGGCTTTCAGACTTTCACACTATGTGATTCTTTTTTTTTTTTTTTTGGATGGCCCATTCTAGAGTTAAAGAACTTATAAAATGACCAGGTAAAATACCCTCAACAGAAGTTAATTTCTTGAAAACAGCAAACAATGAGATGGGCCAGCTTTTTTTGGCCGGTCTATCTTCATAAAATGAATCATACTATATTTGATTATTCTGAGATCAACAGTGCAGCCACCTTTTTTCTTGACATTTATTTTCTAGGGAAAAAAAATGGATTTATTGTGATGATTGTACTCTCATCTTTTTGTAACTTCTAGTCTTTCTACAGTCTTACCAATAACAACTTACCTGTATTGTTCTGCTCCCTTTTTCTTTTCCATGGACCAAGGTATTAATATTAATTGGCTTTATTAAGTGTTCCAGGAAAATTAAGAAAAAAGACATAATCTGGTTTATTAAATGTTATATTGACATTGTTTAGCACACCGTCCTGGAAGACTGGCACTATTGAATAAGAAACAGCAATTGAAAATCAACTGGCAAATCAACCAACTTAACATGGCATGATCATGAGCCAGTAAAGAAAATGTACCACCTCATACCCGTTAGGATGTCTACTATCAAAAAGTCAAAAAATAAGTGTTGGCAAGGATGTGGAAAAATTGGAACACTTGTGCATTGCAGATGAGAATGTAAAATGGTAATAGCCAGTATGGAAAACAGTATGGTAGATCCTCAAAAAATGAAAAATAGAATTACCATACGATAGAGTAATTTCTCTTCACCATTTCTACCCAAAAGAATGGAAGATAGGGTCTCAACGAGATATTTGTACACCCATGTCCAAAGAAGCATTATTCAAATAGCCAAAAGGTGGAAGCAACCCAAGCGTCCATCTACCGACAAATGGATAAACCAAATGTGGTATATACATAAAATGGAGTATTATTCAGCCTTAAAAAGGAAGGAAATTCTGACACATGCGGCAACACAGAAGAAGCTTAAGGACATTATACTAGGTGACATAAGCCGATCATAAAAGGACAAATACTGCATGATGCCACTTCTATGAGAGACCTAGAGAAGTCAAATTCCATAGAGACAGAAAGTAGAGTGGTGGTTGCCACAAGCTGGGACAGTGGGGAACTGCTGAATGGGTACAGAGTTTCAGTTGAGAAAGATGAGAAAGTTCTGGAGATGGATGGTGGTAGTAGTTGCACAACACTGTGAATGTACTTAATGCCACTGAACCGTACACTTAGAAATATGGTTAAAATAGTACATTTTATGTCATGTATATTTTTTCACAAGGAAAAATAAAAATATTAGATCAGGAAGTTAGTTACCTTTTAAAAAAAAAAAGTACAGAGTAGGGTAACAGGCACATGATGCCTCCTTCAGTGGACTTATATTCTCTGTCATTGTCACTTGCCTGCTGTAGGAGCCAGTGAAGTTTTTTGTTTGAGTTTTAAATTACTTCAGGCCCACACCTTTCCCTTGCCCCTTGTCTGAGAAAGAATTCACTGCTCCTCTGTTCTTCTCCACCCCTCTGACCTTCATTGTAGGGGTCAACCAGAGATGTATAGAGCCATCTGGTTGAGAAACATCGATTACATGAATATCCTTATAAAATGCTCAGACTGAATCTGTGAACAAATTGTCTTTTATCATCTTGGTGCAAGGACTGTGGGAATGGAAATTAAAGGTGCAGAGGAGAATGGGACCAGAGAACTCTAGAACTGTGAACTGTTTTGCCCCAGAGGCTTTGCCCCAAATGATAACAATGACCTACTCGATCAAGAAACAGGTGAATCCTTACCAGGGCAAGGAGTTTTAATTTTAAGAGGAACCTCATGACGTTTTAGTTTGTTTTCATAAAGTCTTACCTTGTAAGAGCTGTCCCTGGAAAAAAAAATGTAATTATGCAGGATTCACAAGAGGTTTGGGCTAGGTTGGGTTGGTTTTGTCTCCCCGATTTCTAGGCAAATGATGCAGACTAAGATAGAAGTGAATTGTTTCCTCACCCCTCAGCAACCTGACTACCAGAATTCAAGCCACCCCAGACTTGAGGAGGAAGTTGAACATGGGACATTATACTGGCTTCGATAGCTGTACACATTGTTCTGCCTCTAAAACGTCACTAGATATGCTTTAATATGGTATTGAACAAAAATGAGAGGTCTGTGATTCCGTATATTAGAGCTATGGCAACTGGTATGTTTGCATCAGGGGCCTACCTCCCCAGACTGAAAGGATGAGGCCTCCTATGGTCACACTCACCAGGAAAAGTAGAAATGCTTTTGCATGGAGAAAGAGCCTTGAACTAACTCTCCTTTGTCTATTCCTCCAAGCTTCCGCAGGTTCACTCGATCCAACAGTGTGACGACAGCTGTACAGGCCGACCTGGACTTCCACGATAATCTGGAAAACTCTCTGGAGTCTATAGAGGACAATTCGTGCCCTGGCCCAATGGCCAGACAGTTCTCCCGGGACGCCAGCACCTCCACGGTCAGCATTCAGGGCTCAGGAAACCACTACCACGCCTGCGCTGCCGACGACGACTTTGATGCAGATTTTGACCCTTCGATTCTGCCTCCCCCGGATCCCTGGATTGACTCGATCACTGAAGACCCCCTGGAGGCCGTCCAAAGGTCAGTGTGCCACCGGGATGGCCACTGGTTTCTGAAGCTTCTCCAGGCAGAGCGGGACCGCATGGAAGGGTGGTGCCAGCAGATGGAGAGAGAAGAGCGGGAAAACAACCTGCCGGAAGACAGTAAGTAATGGCCGCTGTGCACGCCTGCGCACCCGGCGCTTCCGGGCTGGGCTGACGCGGCGTCTGTGGACGTCGTGGTTCCTCCCTTGCCTGGTTCGCTTGTTGAGCTGCGGTTCCACACTCCCGCTGCGACGTGTGGAACAGCGGGGCGGTTCTGGCTGCGAATCCAGCCGCCCCCCCCCCCCCCCCCCCGCGCTGCCCAGTGGAAAGAAAACCAGTGGGCAGAGCCTTAGCTAGCTCTAGCCGGGTGCCCGCTAGCTCTGGATCCTTTCTTCTCTGAAAAGGACCAAGCTCAACGTGGGGGTGGCCTCCAGTTTCTACACCGGTTCCTCTTTCCCAAGAAATTTCTGAAGGGGCGCAGATTCTCAGGGAATTAAATGCCCAATGCATCGGTTCACGTATTAGAACAAGGCCAATAATGCATACGTCAGTAGAGACCATGCTTATTAACATTCATAAACCCGTTTAGCATGCACTTTCTCTCATGGGATTCAGGGAGGCAAACCTTCAGCCACTAAATGAACTAACACAAATTTCAACTTACCGGGGTTGAAATAAGTGATAAAATATGATGAATAAGTAAGATAAGTAACGGAGGCCTTGCACACCATCATTTACAAACTTTGCTTTTTAACACAACAATCATTCCTATTAACAATTGACAGCAATAGTTAGCTGGCTGGCTGGTTGGCTGGCTCAGTTGGTAGAGGGTGGGAGTCTTGATCTGAGGGTCGTGAGTTCAAGCCCCACGTTGGGCATAGAGCTTACTTAAAAAAAAAAAAGTAAATAATTGACAACAAAATGACCAGGTTACCTCAATTCTGAGGCATGTTTTCCACATTTTCAACAATTCTGAAATTGGGATATAGTTTATAATCAGTGTGTATTTTAATGCTGTGTGTTTGTTTTCCTCTGAAAAACTATTATTAAATGAGTGGTGGATCTTCCAACTGATGATATTTTTGAATCAAAGAAATTTAGGCATTTAGGGGTAGGCATTTAAGCCTGCCTTCATTTTTGCATGGGAACCACCTAGAAGAGTATTGTCATGATGTGACTTTGGGGGCCTATTTTTTAAATCATTTAACTTTTTCTTGTAAAAAAAGAAAAACATGCACAAAAGTATAGAGTTTAGTACAATGAACCCTCATGTACCCATCACCCAAAACAACGGGCCAGTCTCCTTTTCTTATCTTCCCCACTTGTCGTTTTTGCCAGATTATCTTTAAGTCCAAGGCATGCATCATGGCACTTTACTATGTATCCACTGATAAGGATTTTTTTTTTTACATAATCATCATATATTATCATCCCTAATAAAAATATCAATAATTTCTTAGTAATTACACCCTGAGCCTACGTTAAATAGACTTACTAAATGAACCAAACTAATCGTGTCAAGGGCCAGTGAGTTTTCCATAAAGGAAGTATTTCTTATGAAAACTGAGTCTGGAAAATAACAATTAGCATGTTGTGGGATTTCCTTGCTGTGTCTTGCTCTCAGCTCTTAGGTGCATTCATTCCTCCTGTCTGAACCCTATCCACTGGCTGACTAGCTTATGTGTTGTCTTTATGAACAGGTCAGAAAATCCATAAGTAGTTTTCGGTAATGTTCCTTTTGTCCTTTCATGTTATAAATGCAAACAACTTAGCAGTGGAAAAGTACATCTCCTTGACACTTGCCCCTAACAGTCAGTGCCTCTGCAAGTTCACCTGAGTGTTGATCCACAAGCAGAATTAGCTTTTTGCCCTGGTGACAGGTGAAGGAGGCAACACTCAGCAGCAATGGATGGGGTAATTTTCAGTAAGAAGTCTTAGCAGTTGCATCTTCTTATTCTCCTTTCCCCTTGTGGGTATACCCAAAGCTTATTAGATTTTCCTAGGAAAAATGCTAGTGTCTAAGGAGCAACAGCCTCTTGTGCACTGCTCAACAGAACAAGCTGATTTTCAGATTTCAATGCCTTCAACTCATTAATTCGGGACTCATTCTAGTTTCCTGGTTGACTTCCAAAGGATCCAGGAAAGCTGCTCGTCTGTTTTCTTTTAATCTGTTTTTTTTTCCCCCATCTAAGACTGTATCTACTTCTCTCAACCCAGCTTTATAATGATGCATGAGAATAGTCATTGTATAAAAATTTAGGAAAATCTTATGTGATGCTAAAGGAGCTATGAAAACAAGTTAATATGTTTTGACACAAACACGTCTTTGAAAGGTGAAAATTTTGTCAGAAAACCAGATTCTCATCTTGTGTTTGGGATGGAAGAGAAGCATTTTTGTATTTTGAAATGTACACTATTGGAAAAGTCTCGAGGTAATGAACATGAAGGAGCAACCCATTCATTCACTGTTATAGAATTTTACTTCACGTGTTACTTAAAATATGGATTTATGAAGAGGACTTAACAAATCTATCCCATATGAAGGAATTTTGCTATAACAAGATTTGTTCTAAAGAATAATAATTGCTGCCTTTGCACATGAAGTTTCCACCATTAATAAGCTATACACCTGAAGGACATTTTCTTCAGAGTAGTGATACATTTTCTCAGATCTACCACTTTATTTTACGAGGTTGCTGCCTGCAGGGGGAGGTGCAGTGATCATGGTTGCAGAACAGGCAGAGATAACTAGGGGTGGGAGTATTTTTTAGTACTTTGCTTTAAAAGTACTGAACTGAATCAGTCTTAGATGGCAAGTATGCAATGAAACCTGCTTCATTGGGGCATTGGTCTTCCTTTGTAGTATGAAACATATTTTAATATCAGAACCCTCTTTTCTAATTAAAAGTAATTACACACAACACCACAACACCAATAAATATAACAGAAAGAACGGTGAAGCTGTCTTGGTGATGGTCTGAGTTCTGTCTGCTCAGCCTCTACTGTCCCTTGACAGTGGGACACTGACAGTTAGGACCTTGGTAACAAGGTCCCTAACAACCCCCCAATCCCCTCCCTGGGCCTCAGAAAGATCCTAGGGTTTCTAGAATACAGTTTTAAAGCCAATGGTCTGTGGTGAAAAGTCCAAATTATTAATTTTTCTAATATAATTTTATAGCTATAGATCAAACCGCTAACACAAAGTTTAGGTGTAAATGCCCTTTATGTATGCTTTTTTAAATGTACAAAACTGATTCAAATTAGTAACATCTACTCATATAAGCCCATCTAGCCTAGAAAATATGAGTCTCAAGCTTGGGCCTCACCTTCAAGTCTCAGCTTGGGCCTCACCTTCTGGAAGTCTGCGGAATGCCTCCCCTCAGGCTGAATTGGGTGTGTCTCCCTGGTGATTCCATAACAGCCTGTACAGTTAGTTGTCTATCAGCTATTTCTAACACGATTTTATGGTAGTCTATGTGTCTCTCTCCTCCACTGAAAATGAGCTCTCTGTGGACAGAAATTCTTCTTATCTCATTCATCTTTATATCCACCACCCCTCTGATGGTTCCTGGTACATAGTAGGGGATCAGGGAATATATATTTGAGTCCTGGAAATATTTAGGAAATTCTGTTTTACAAAAGTATTTTATCTTGCAAAATGTTTCCTCCTCAAAGAGTGACAGAATACTCAATGAGTAACTAGTGGTTGTTTTTGCCAAAAGTAGGAAGGGAGCTTTGCTGGTGAGGTGATGAGCTCTTCTGATGGAAGCAAGGATCTGACAGAGAGAGATGAGCACCTGCCACAGAAATGGTAGAAAGGACTTCTGTGTTGGTCAGCCAAATAATCTAGATGAACCCTCTATGTCCCATCCCTTGGGACACGATTCCATTTGACAAGCACTTGAAAGCTTTCTCCTTCATCCCCAAGAGCTTCAATCTACCAGCATTCCAGAATTCTAAAGAGCACAGAGATAACTTCCCAGGCCAAACTTCCCAGGGCAAAGAGTTGCCAATTTCAAATGAGGCAAACTCGAATCAGTGAGTGTCTGACCAGAGAGCTGTAGCCACCCTCCATGGGAAGAAGGGAGACTAGAAGAACATGAGAGAATATTCATCTTGTCCTTACAATACTCCTGGCAGTGGGCTGGAGACTTTGACAGGTGTTTTATTTGCCCTCAAAACAGCTCTCTGGCAGTATCTTGTCCAAGGTCACAGAACACAGAAGTGTCTGATGGAACAGATACAACATGAATAACAGTTGACAAGATAATAATACTCTGTGTGTCACTTGGTGCTGTCCTCTAAAGCTCTCCATACATATCTGTCCCTGGCTCCTTGGCAACCACAATTCTGTTCTGATAACTGGGCCTGGAGCTGTAGAGGGCCTTTGTTTTACTCATTCTCTAATTTAGCCTTTTCTTTTTTATATTAAAAAAAAAAGAGGAAGAGAGGCCAATCCTTTCTGGTAGTCACAGCCAATGTCGGAGTAACCAGCTTAAAAAAAAGAAAATTTGTGTACACCCAGAAAAATAGCTTTGACAGATGAGTCGAGCCCAGATACATCTATCTCTTGGCCAAGCCACCTTTTGTGTTTTTGGGTCCCCTACAAGGAGGTACATTCAAGGTATATGATGAAGGTGACTCCTTGATAGATCCCTCCCAGGAGACATAGTCTTCAAAATCATCATGGAAGGAGAAGTAGTTTAGAGTAAGAGAAAGGAAGATTTTTTTTTTAAAGATTTTATTTATTTATTTAAGAGAGAGCAAGCAAGAGAGAGCACGAGCAGGGTGGAGGGTGAGAAGGAGAGGGAGAAACAGACTCCTCGCCGAGCAGGGAGCCTGATGCAGGACTAGATCCCAGGACCCTGGGATCATGACCTGAGCCAAAGGCAGATGTTTAACTGACTGTGCCACCCAGGCACCCCAAGAAAGGAAAAGTCTGATCATATTTGCTTAATTTATTTTGGGGGGGCACCAGAATTATCCCAGTTCTTTTTTTTTTTTTTTAAAGATTTTATTTATTTATTTGACAGAGAGAGACATAGTGAGAGCAGGAATACAAGCAGGGGGAGTGGGAGAGGGAGAAGCAGGCTTCCCACAGAGCAGGGAGCCTGATGTGGGACTCGATCCCAGGACCCTGGGATCATGACCTGAGCAAAAGGCAGATGCTTAATGACTGAGCCATCCAGGCGCCCAGAATTATCCCAGTTCTTAAATATTCAAAAATGTTTGGTGAATGCACTTAATGCCTCTGAACTGTGCACTTCAACCTGGTTGAAATGGTAGATCTGATGTATATTTTACCACACACGAAAAATCCTGCCCCCCTCCAAAAAAAGTCTGCAGCAGCTGAAAGTAGTGAAGCAAACACTCTATCATCATGTTCATAGTTATTCATCGCGCTTATAAGAAGATATTTCATTCACTATCTTCCTGAATTTGAAATACTCTGTGCTGGTGGAGGATAAAAAAGAAGTTAGGAACACAACCTATTTGCTCAATGGGAGCATGAGGTCCAGATTTAGAGTGTGGGGCGGTTGCAGTCATCTTTCTTGACTAAAGCGTTAAAAATGAAAGGAGCCGTCAATTTTAAATAATTATTCAGTTACCAACTATTTTATGATGCCATTGCCCTGACTCTGACAGCTGCTTCCTAGGGATGCTGTTTTTGGCATTCCGGGACTGGAAAACACTTTCCTAGTTTACCCAAAGCGGTTAAATGTGCGTGACAAGGGGCAGAAGGAGAAGGGGCATTTGTGGTCACCTGGTAACGTCGGATGATCTTTGCACAGTGTAACCATACATTCTTTGGGTGTGTGGAGCTATTATGTGCCCTGATAAAATAAAAGCAGGGCAAGGACTTCAGTTCTTGTTTTAAATGTTGATCCCGAACAGTCCATAGTAGGGTTTTGGCTTGGTAACCAAATAATGAAAATCTGCAATGAGTGAGGTTTCCTCCAAGCCCTGGCAGCTGACAGAATGCTTGTTCCCCCAGCACTTGAAGTAAAATGATACAAGCTTTCCTTAGACAATGAAGCCCTTGTGTGAAACAGCTGTCTCGGGGAGATGGCTCAGTGCTATTTGACAGTGGCTTGTATGTTACATAGATACGTCTGGTATTATCTGACCGGGAATGAAATGGCCAGATGGAACCAAATGCTCCTAACTAGGAATGCAGTCTAGCAATGCGGATGAAAAACAGAGGCTCAGGTTTCAGTGGCCCTAGGATGAAATACTGGTCGACTGTGCTTGGAAATCTATCTTTGCCTCCTGAATTGTGGACAACTCATATGCAGAATTTTCAGGCTTTATCTGGAATGAACTGATAAACCTAGAGCGTGTGCAGGAGGCAGATTAATTCCACTTTAATTTTGCCTGGTAATAGCATCCAAGTTAGTGAAACTTGGCCTTGGGTCCCCCAGAAGGCTTGTGAGCCTTGGCAGCGAATGCGGGACTGGTAATGAAACCTGCAATGGGGTTTGCCTAGTTTCAGGTTGAGTTACGGAAGCTGTGCACAGTCATCATTGTGACCGTCTATCAGTGAGATCACCAGGGTTACTCTGCCAAGTGTTGCCTGTGGCGTGTCCCTGCAGCCTGTGGGTGGCAAGCAAAGGAGCTCTCTCTCTGATTTCATCTGCCTCAAGCCTTGTGTATTTCTAAGCAGGGCAAGGTGGGTGCATCCTAGTTCCTTTCTGTTTTATTCTCATCTTACTTTTGAAGTGACCTTCAAAATTCCCTCCCTTGGGGCGCCTGGGTGGCTCAGTCGGTTGGGCGTCTGCCTTCGGCTCAGGTCATGATCCCCGAGTCCCGGGATTGAGCCCCACATCAGGCTCTCCGCTCCGTGGGGTGTCTGCTTCCCTCCTGGCCCTCCCCACTGTCATGCTCTCACTCACTCTCTCTCAAATAAATAAATAAAATCTTTAAAAAAAAAAATTCCTTCCCTGCCCCAGCCCTCATGCATGCGCTTACGTGCGCTGCAAAGTCTCTTTTTTAAGGTCTGGCCAACCTGAAATTACTAACCACAGAGGAAGTGGCAGTAATGAAAAGGAAATCATGTATAATGTGCCTTATGTTTAACCCTCTGGAATGCTCAGTTTACTTTCCTCTGCATGGCACTGGGCACAAAGAGGAAGGTTTTGATGCCAGAAGGACATCACAGAGCATCCTTTTGTGGGTGTGTTTCATTGGGAGTGGTCTCGAGGCTGAGGAGGGTGCAGAGGCAAGGAGAGGTGGAGAACGTGGCAAAGGGAAGGCCAGGCCAGCAATGGATCTCCTGTTGTCCAGGCCGGTGGCATTCCATTATTCCAGACTCCCTCTGTGCTGCAGAGAGGCAGAGATTTCAGAGGGAGACAAGGGCAGGATCGGGGGGAAGATCTCCGATGGTTTTCTCCAACAGTAACTATTTATGTGGAATATAATTGCAGTGGACTTCAAACACAGTATTCAGTTCTTTTCTTCTGGATTACCAAGGGAAATGTTAACTAATTTCATGTCATTCAGCTTTCAAAGGCTCAAGAACTATATTTTTCTATGTGATGTGTATGATGTTATTATTTCATAGGTCATGTAAATTGAGATATGGATTGAAGCATAACCATCTTTTATGAGTAAGACTCTTTTTTTTTTAAAGATTTTATTTATTTATTTGAGAGAGCGAGAATGAGAGAGAGAGAGAGAGCACATGAGAGGGGGGAGGGTCAGAGGGAGAAGCAGACTCCCTGCTGAGCAGGGAGCCCGATGCGGGACTCGATCCCGGGACTCCAGGATCATGACCTGAGCCGAAGGCAGTCGCTTAACCAACTGAGCCACCCAGGCGCCCTATGAGTAAGACTCCTTGAGTATGGACTGGGAGAAAAAATTCAATTAGCTGAGCTTTTGAAAACTTGCTCTTTACAAACAAAGCAATATTTCCCCCCGTGTTTTAATCCTGTGGAAGCTTTTAGCCTATGGGGTAATTTCTACTTGAGAATTTATTCTCTATTCGTTAACCCTGAGTTTTGGCTCCAAAAAAAAAAAAAAATGCACTCTTATAAAATGCAGAGCAAGCACTGCCAACCAGGAATAAAACAGATCCATGTTTTCTATGGAGACCCTTTGTTGACAGTAGGTCTGGATCACAAATGTGTTTGAGGAGCAGCTGGGCAATTGGTTGGAGAAATTCTTTTCCATAAGGACACACTTGTAAATAAGAATGTCTCTACGTGAATAATCCCAACTTGAAATCACACAGATTTGGTGTGGCAAATCCACATGAATTTAAAGTAAGTGGGTGGATTTTTAAAAAATTCCTTTTTCTTTTCCTTCTCCTTCGCCCCCCCCCTTTTCCCTCTTATCCTATACAACGTGGGCGGTGGGGGGGAGAAAGGAGAGTAAAAAGAAGTCAGCCTAAATCAGTCCAAATAGTATTATAAACAGAAACCCAAAAGGAATCATAGCCCAGCTAAGACTGTATTAGCTAATTAATTAGTCAGGTCTGTAGCTTAAAAAGTTGATGCTAGACATGGTAAAACCTTAAAGAATCAGAATGCATAAGGCCTGGAATTCTGTGGCTAATTTATTTTTCTGGTTAATATAAACTTTGTAGATGAGTCCATTGGTTAGTTTCAGAACTTATTCCTTGACCAAGATACCAGGAATTACATGGGCACAGTGTGTGCCATTGAAGGGCTTGAGGTCTGGTGAGAAAGTCAGACAGATAAATAGATCACACTGGAAAGAGTGTGGAAAGGGCAGAGACAGCTCTACACATGGGGAATTTGAGGAGCAATGGGGAGGGAGAGGGGAAAGGAGATAGGGCTTTCTGGAGGAGGTACACCTGAGGAAGGGGGTGGGGCATGGGCTAGTGGAGGCATGGAGGCAGGAGGCATCCCTAGCTTAGTGTTTAGCCTGGGCAAAGGCACTGCAAAGAGAGACAGCTTTTAGATTTGGGCAGCTGGGGACCCAGAGCACTGAGGGAGGGAGCAGAGGTAAAGGTGAACAGGTGGACCTTGGCCTGCAAGCCATTGAAGAGAGTTCCCCACTTACCCCATGGATGATAGGGAGCCATGGAAAAGTCTTAAGCATGGAAATTATATGAGATAAAAAGACCCTCTAGCTCCCCTACTAAAACCAAACCTCCAGGATTGGCAAGGGAGTGAGAAGAGCCACACTGTGGATGGGGTGATGAAGCCTTGTCGCCCTAATGGTAATCAACTAGGAAATCCTGAGGGAAATATGATTTGGGGAGACAAGAGGTGTCGGCTGGCTGTTTAGCTATGCAACACTGAAGCTTGAGGGGTTGCTATACACTGGAGTTACAAATTTGGGAAATATAAACAAATTTCCAAAATAGCTGAAACCGGGAGAGTGATGAGCACATTCAGAGGGAAGACAGAAAGCATGCTCTGGGCTGAATTTTGTGTTCAGCATTTACGAAGTGAAGAGAGAGAGCCCTAAGGAACAAGGAATGCAGGGTCAGAGCCCGAGACTGGGGGAGGGTGGGGGGCCTTGGTGCCAAATGCAGAGCTACCCGGCAGGGGAAGGAGGGTGAGGAGAGGCCAGGCGGCAGAGGTGGGGGAGACAAATGGTGGCTGAGGAAGTAGAGGAGCAGAGGTGTTCCATCCTTTCGAGAGCATTCTCAGGAAGGTATGACTCCACCAGGCCTGCCATTACAAAGTACCACACACTGCTGGCCTGAACGACAGAATGGTATTTTCAGTTTGGGAGGCTGGAAGTCTGAAATCAAGGTGCTGGTTTCTTCCGAGGCCTCTCTCCTTGGTCCGCAACTGGTCTAACCTCTGTGTTCTGATCTCTTCTTATAAGGACACCAGTTACATTGCATTAGGACCCCCCACTAATGACCTCTTTTTAACTTAGTTACCTAAGCAGAGGCCCTATCTCCAAATACAGTCAGATTCTAAGGTATTGGGGGTTAGGACTTCAGCATTTGAATTTGGGGAAGACACAGCACAGCCCAGGACAAGGAAGAAGAGGAATTTTATATTAGCTGGAGGGGACCTTGAGATTGGGGAGGAGATCCCCCCCCTCCCTCAGAATGGGAGAGATGGGAGGATGCTCACAGGCATCCCCGGTAGAGTTACAGCACAGAGAGGCAGAGATTGCAGAGACAGGAACAGACTTATAGAGCACATTCTCAGAGCAGCTAGGAGGGAATCAGACCAAGGACACAGGTAGATGGGAGGAATGAATGTAGAAAAGTCTTTAAGGTGGGAGCAGGTACTGGTTGTAGCAAGGTGACATTAGGAATGAGCGTAAGTAATTCTCTCTTGGCACCTGACATCTCTCTGTTACTCAAGTAACCAGGAGGGTCTGCTGCTTGCCCATCATGGAGAACCCCCACACTCTTTAGAGGCTTAGGGGACTAGACAAGTAGTAGGAGAGGAAGAACATTGAGAATATTCCTGCCTGATTCTGCTTTCTTCATCATATTGGAGGCAAGGTTATTGCTGAAGACGAGGAAGCAGGGTTGAGTTGCAAGTGAGTAAGAGTCAGAAAGGGAGGATCAGAGAGGGTGGTAACAAAGATCACCTCAAAGGACTAATGAACAGCCGTGAAAAATCAGCTCAGTTTGAAGATTATGGGTTTAGAATGGCACTGAACCACATGACTAAACACTGTTTGGAACACAAGATGGGCATCTAGCACTCCAGGCTAGCAGGATTTACCCAGCATGCTCTGCTGGTCCATCCTCAAGATGGACCTTGTTTTGCAGGACAGCTGCTTCTCATGAGGAGGGTTCTGGCCCTTCATTTTGCAGTGAGCTTGTTTTTTGCACAAGCCCCCAGCTGGGTAGTGTAAGTGTCTAACACTGGTTAGAGTTCTGTCTCCTCTGTGTATCTCCATCACCCAGCAACCAGTTGGCCATTGTTCTAGCTCTGATAGGTGGGGGAACTATGCCAGACTATGCCAGAAAATCTGGGCCCCTGAAAAATTGTTATAGATGCCTTAGATACACAGACCAAAGAAATTATTGACACTCACCTAAATCTGCCTGAGTGGAAAGCCACCAAAAAAAAAAGAGAACATTCAATCAGTCCACACTACTGGAGAGAGAGGTTGGGGTATGAAGATTAGCAGGAGAAATAATTCCCTATTTTGGCCAAAGCCACCTTTTAATTTCCCAGGTAAATGCCCAAGAACTAAAGAATGTCGATAGAATAGAGGAGTTACCGTTTCTGCTACATTCTAACAATTTTTGTGTATCATTTCATTAAATAATCAGCAATCCTATGAAGATAGTATTAGGATTACTTGACGGATAAAGAAAACAGAGTCTGAGAGTACCATAAACTCTCCCAAGATCAGCCCCTTGTAAGTAGCTTTCCTGACTTGCACACCTATGCTCTTTCCAGTACACTACTCCGAGAGAAAAAGTTAAGCCTGGAAAAGGAGTATACTAGGTGAATTACAGTGTAGGTGACGGGGCTTGGTGAGCGTCCTGCCCAGCATGTCCGCTGGACATCACCACTGGTAGGACAGCCAGCCACACACCTTATACTGATCTTTAGCCTCCAGGTTTCAGGGACATGCCATCGAGGGTATAAGAAATATATCTGTTCTCTGTTTCCGATGCCTAATGTGGGGGCCTGATGATTGTGGAGTTGGGCCTCATAGTTAAGAATCAGAAGCAGTGAGAAAAACCACGGCTTCTGCCTTTTCAGTTCTAGGGACTTAATTCTTCTTGGAATATTGAAGGATGCATATGTTAATTACACTTAAGGACTTCTTTTTTCAAATGAAAGTTCTCTTGTGTTTATTACTGAGCCAACCTACCAGGGCAGAAACATAGAAACAAAGAGCAAAATCATTTTTCCCTTAACATACGTCCAACTGTCCAGACAGTGGTGATGCTGGTGACCTTGAGCAGCTTAAATCCATGTGCTGTCTCACGTGTGAGTCCTGACAGACCCAGCTGGATTCTTCTTTAGCGTCCTGTTGGAGTTGTGCCTGATTTTATGACCAGTTCTCATCCAAATCCACTGGGGGAACACTTCTTGGCCGAAAAGTGCTTGATCCTGAAAGCCTTGTGATCAGGGAAGACATGGTGAGGAGCTGTCAACCACACACACACCCCGCCCCCACCCAGGGTGGCGGAGAAAGGGAGAGAGAGCTATGCTTACAGATACGAGATACTGATTTGGACGAAGCAGAAAGTCAGGTCTAGCCCCAAAGGAAGAGGTCTTTGCTTTTTGCTGCTACCACAGCACACTTGCAGCTTTGCCATGGACCCACTTGCAGGATTAAAAGAAATTGCCATTCCCTTCACCTCTGTGCCTTTTATACCACCTCCTTGTTCCCCAAATAAAAGTCATCCCCCACGGGGGTCAGTGGGAGGGAGGAGGTGTGCTCTTTTCTCAATGTCTGGGGTTTTATCTGTATGTGACCAGATTTAAAATCAGAGTTTTCCTAAGAGACCCATCTCACGCCCCAAAATAGTCTTTCTCTGCGTCTAGTATGATGTATAATCTTTAAAAGCAAAACCCAGACTTAAACTTTACATCCACTAGCATCTTTTTTCAAAGGATCCCTGGTTCCTACATTCCTTTCACTCCTGAAATTTCTGTGTGCAACAATTACTTCGAGTACATGTGCTTTGCTCTCCCATCTGGGTGTGGGACAAGGAGGGGGTTTGCTGAACTTCCCCATTCTTCCGTCAACTTCCTACAGCTGTCCCCCTTCTGTCCAGTGGCACTGGCTAGAGAGTGTTGATCAAGGAAAGAAATCACCCTCAGATGGCTTCATGTAAGTAGATTCAGACCCAGGTTTCAATACGCATTGAGAGAAAAGAGCACAACTGGACAGGGAGGGAGAAGACGGGGCCCCGGGCACCCTGGGGCCCCAGGAAAGGCACTTCTTAGTTTGAGCCCAGATTTTCTCACATGGAATGATGGTATCTGTCTTGCCTCACAGGGTCCTGAGGGGATCTGATTCAATGTACATGTGAAACACAAGGCAATAATATAAATGGACAGATACTTGCAAAAACCAAACAGTGATGACCTTCCAAAAGATCTTCCTGGCTTTATGTGGTGAACTAACCGAGCCCTGTGCTCTCTATTATGATCCCCCATAGCCATCTACTGCAGGATGAGAAGTTTCTAGAATTATAAGTGGGGGAGTTAGTATGGAGGTGTCTGTCTCTGAAATGGAAGGAATTTAGTTCACCAGTGTTTTGGGTTGTTATTTTGTACGTCCACTGAGGAACAGACTCACAGCTTAGGAGGAAAGGATAGGGTGAAAGGAATCTTAAAAATGAACCATTAGAGGTTTTATAAGACACCTAGGGAGACCAGGCTTACCTACATAAAAAGAGTGGTGCAGCAGAACAAGACCTATAATATGATTAAATATTACACGAATAGATGGTATAAATCTTGGTTAAATGGCATGCCTGAGGAAATACAGCAGAGAAGCATGATTCCAGAAGCTGCAATGAATGAGGGGAGATGGATGGTACAAACCATTGACTACATTTGAGTTGAACAATCTGGAAAAGGTACATGAACCAGAGTGTGAAGGAAACCAACTAAATGTAATCCTAGGAGCACATCCTCTTCATTAGCTTTTTTCTTCCTCATGGCCTACGTAACAAATATGAAATTTACCTTCAGGAAAGGGAGTGATCTCACACATCAAGCATATGTCTAATGGAAAAAGAGAACAAACTCCATTAGAGATTTCTTCTTTCTTTTTTTTTTTTTTTAAGATTTTATTTATTTATTTGAGAGAGAGAGTGAGAGAGAGCACAAGTGGGGTGGAGAAGGAGAGAGAGAAGCAGACTCCTAGCTGAGCAGGGAGCCCAACGTGGGGCTCGATCCCAGGACCCTGAGATCATAACCTGAGCTGAAGGCAGAAGCTTAACCAACTGAGCCACCCAGGCGCCCCCATTAGAGCTTTTTTCTTAAAAATTAAAGTGAGTTTTTAGGGGGTGACTCTTGATCTCACGACCCTGAGACCATGACTCAAGTCCTGCATCTGGCTCCGTACTCAGTGGGGAGTCAGCTTGAGATTCTCTCCCTCCCTCTTCTTCTGCCCCTCCCCACCACACACACACACACACACACACACATGCACACACACACACACAATCACACACACTCTTTCTCAAATAAATAAATAAATCTTTTTTAAAAAACTAAAATGAGTTTTTAGTTCTCTAGAAACAAAAGTGTGGAAGGCAAAGAAGTCGGAATTATTGTTTGCTTGCCCCAAGCCCTCCTGTTGTGTGGTTTCACTGAAGGCCCACATCAGCATCTCCCTTCCCTGAGCCCAGGCAAGATTATCACTCAGACACTGGAAATGCACACAACCCCAGAGCCAGCAGGGAATTTCCACTCAAGGAACATGATGGCAAAAACCTGTAAAACAGAAGGGCCATGACTCCACCCCAGTTACTTTTGCTCCAAATCTATAGCTCTCACCAGAGCATGCTGAATGAAGACAGATATCCCTTGTTTTACTTTCAATAAGACACCCATCCAAGTTAACCCCTACCTACCCGGTTGGGTGTTGCCTGAAATACTGTTTGGAGCAATGCTTTCTTCTCATTTGAGAATCACTGTCTTACTCAGCTACTCTTATTTTGGTAGTCTATCCTACAGCTCAGGTATTTGGGTGCAATTGAGAACAATTAGCTCAAGGGTCTGAGGAATATCAGAATAGCTTGAGTTTCTGTGACAGTTTTCAGGAGTTATGCAAATTTCCCAGCCAGCAAACTGGAGACCCCTCAGTACTAGGTTTAAGCTCCCAGGATTCAGTCTGAGATTTGCTGGTGTCACCATCCGACCCATCAGCAACGTAATTCAGAGATGTTTCCAGGGACCTGAGAGTTTGCCTAAAGCCACATGGTCACTTAGGAAATGCCTCCTCAGAACTGTCTCCGATCTGGGACAGGTCATTTAAAGCATATACCTGTCCCAGACAACCAAAAATGTGTGGTTTTTGGTTTTTTCCTCTTCTCTTCCTGGCAGAGCTAGTGTGGGGCCCACAGGTGGGACACCCAGAGAGGCAGAATAGTGTCCTGGCCCTAGGTAATAACAAACATTTATTGGTCATTTGCTATATATCGGACACTGTCCTAAGCATTTCTGTCCTATGCATTACTGCTTTCAACCTTCACAACAACCCTACAAATAGGTACCATTAGCCCCACTTTACAGATGAGAGAACAGAGATTAAGTGACCTGTCCAGGGCAGGGGCTGGGAAGTGTGGGAGCCAGAACCCTCAGCTGGCTCAGGGCCTGAACCCTTAGCAACGATGATGCCCTGTGTCTCCACGTGCTCTTTCCTTTCTGCTTCAGGGGTGTGAGAAAGCGAGAAGGGCCTCACACCACAGATCCATCGGTGATGGTTAAAAATACCCATCCCAATAGATGTTAAAGGCAGCCTGGAACAAAGTAAACACTTAGGCCTGAGGACTTGCTGTGCTATGGCCGTCAGGGGAACCCCCAGCTCTCCCTGAGGAGGCAATTTCTGCACGGGGGCTGTTTGCTGTGACGGGTGACAGAGAGTGCATGAACGCCCTGACTTCCATGCGCCAAAATTTTTGAGTCATGCTGAGGTATAATGTGCATTATAAACCGTTATCTAGCCTGGCAGTAGTCTGTGGTTTTAGGGTTTGTTTGTTTGTTGTTGTTGTTTGAGCCTGGCAGTTTTAAACAGAGAAGAAAATTACAAGAAAACCTTGCGCCAGCATGAAGTTTCCTTTTCTTTTGTTTCCTTCTCACACTTTGTGGGGACTGAGGTTGAGAAAGGGAGACCTCATTCCGCCCTGGGTCTCAGGCTCTGTCAATTCACAACCAAACAACAAGGGCACAAACACCTCTTCGATCCTTTAGGACACATCCCCGTGCAGATTTCCACGCGGGGCAAGTGCCCTGCTGAGGAGTCTCCCTGTCTGGTTTACAGTGCGGGGCGGGGAAGGGGTGAGCAGGGCGCCTTCTCCCCTTCCTTCCCGACAGGGAGGGCGTGTTGAGAACTGCCTGGTGGCAGCGCTCCAGCTGCGCAGCTGTGCCCCGGTCCCCACCGGGTGGAGGGAGGGCCTTGGGACAATGCAGACCTCGGGACAGCTCTGTGCAGCGCGGTTCCGCCCGTCTCAACACGCCCGTCAGTTGAAAGGTTCTTGCCTTAGTCTGCGCGGAAGACAAGAAGTAGCTTGCAAAGGAGATTTTCAGCACAGTGCATAGGGAATTAAACCTATATTAACAATAAAATTGGTCTGTGGAGTGGAAAAGCTGGAACGGTGCTGGCGTTCCCTAGGCAACAGGCTGAAAATGTTCATTCCTTAGAAAATCTTTCAACTAGCCATGGCGCTTTCCTCACAGTCCCGGTGGCTGGGCTCCGGAAAAATACTGAAGGCTATGGATAGGATATGGTGAGTGCCAAGAGATCCCCAACCCCCCAGATCAGGATTGCTTTCCTTGTGTTTGGATTTGGATTTGGATTAGAAAAGCAGACTGTGATGACTGACAAATAAATCCATAACTATATTGATAAACTCCTGAAATTCATTCTTGCCCTAAAAGGGAGGGGAAAAAAAAACCCTATTTGCCTCTTCTCTTGTAACCTCCAGCGCTGTGATAGAAAACTCCGTTATTCCTAAGAAATATGCAGGATGAACATATGTTGTTGTTTTTTTTCCAAGTCGATTTTATACTTTATCCTAGGAGCCTCTGTTCCATAGACCGGAGAGTAACAAGGGCAACTGGGCAGTGTGTGTGTGTGTGTGTGTGTGTGTGTGTGTGTGTGTGTGTGTTCACCTGCTGTATGTGTGCTGTTTTCCCTAATTATTGCAGCATAACTTCCTCTTTGCTTTACCAGTCTAAATCTCAACCATGAGACATAATGTGTAAACTTCTTGTATGTCTGCTTTTTTCAGTTCTAGGGAAAATCCGAACCGCAGTGGGCAGTGCCCAACTTCTCATGGCCCAGAAATTCTACCAGTTCAGAGAACTGTGTGAAGAAAACCTGGTAGGTAACATTCCCCATCACTACCAATTCCTAGTCAGGAGGAGAATGTGTTGTCAAGACTGGCGCCACTAAAGTAAAACTGATTTTGAACCAAATGAAAGCCCATTGGACTCTCTCACCTGGAATAGAGTTTTCTGATGAATCCTATTTCCTGCTTTTCTTAAAATTAGAAATATTTATTTTATACTTAAATAATCTTAGGGAAAAAATCCAATCAAGTTGAAACTCCATTTCCTGTTTTGTTTTGTTTTTTTTTGTAACGGAAATTTTTGCGTTTTCCTGGCTTTCCCATGGCAGCCCTGATTTCATTATTCTTACCAAAATACGGAACAGCCTGATATTTCAAAAATAATACTACAGAGAACTATTCCGGATAATGATTTTCCTTCTGAAATAGCCCTCGGTGCTTATTTCATCATCAGGTCTCTCAGTTTTCATTCAAGGCCAGAGGTGGACGGCAGGCCAAAGTGTAAATTTGATCTCCTTGAGACATATGAATCATTCATCCTTCTTGGACATACCAAAACCAAATAAAGCAAAACGAAGAGACAAAAACACCATTAGCATCAACAACATTTTTTAAATTGGCTGCAAAATGCAAGGGCAAGAGCTTCCTCACATACACATGCCTTTTTAAAAATTCTGCCTACTATGTCTGCAAGTGTCGTTCCACAAGAATAGCTTTTATTGGTCAATTGTTGGTCAAGCTTGCTCTAAAATAAAGAACATGAAAAGCAACATGTTTTTCTTGTGGAAAGTAAAAACGTGATTATTTGCAATCTAATTGACTATGATTTTAGAATTTTAACCACATCTTCTTGTTAACAAGGACAAATATAGGCCGAATGGGATTTATCAGGAGAGGGCTCTATCAAGAGAAAATAGAAAGCATGCAGAATTTGGTGCTCTCCATCCCTCTTCATCAGTCTTCGCTTTCTGAAACCTCCTTTGGGGGATCCTTTCCCTCCTCCTCACACCCACCAACCACATGTGTAGTTTGTTTTCCCCTCCCTCCACAAAAAAATTACCTGGTCCTTCTTCCACCTTCTCAGAAATTCCATTCTGGATTATGAGATAATATAGATTAGTAAATGCATTGATAAGTGAATTCAACAAGTATTTTATTGAGCTTTACTATGAGCCACGATCAGAATTCTTGCTAATTTCTAAACTTGCTAATGTGTCACAGATCTTAATTAACATGATTCTTGGCTCCTTAAATGTACAAAAGTTCCAATAAAGCTATATTTCTCAATCTGGCTAAAGGATACAGGGAAGCCAATATGTACACACAGTAGGGCAAACACAGCACACTTTTTAACAGAATTATAGAATAAGGGAGTATATTATGAAGTAGAACACAAACACTGCAGATTTTTTTTTTTATTTTAAAGATTTTTATTTATTTATTTGAGAGAGAGAGAGCACATGAGAGGGGGGAGGGTCAGAGGGAGAAGCAGACTTCCTGCCGAGCAGGGAGCCTGATGCGGGACTCGATCCAGGGACTCCAGGATCATGACCTGAGCCGAAGGCAGTTGCCCAACCAACTGAGCCACCCAGGCGCCCAACACTGCAGATTTTGAAGATGAAATCGCAGACAAGACGTTTTTGAGAACTTTGCAGATTTCTAGGAAAGGTTGACTTTGTCAAAGCCAGCTTTTAACGTTTCCCAGCCCCTGATGGGCTCACGTGCCTTAGCCAGTAGAGGACCTTAGTTGGAAATGTGGGCGAGACGTTACAGGTAGGAAGCGGAACCGCACTTCCGGCAGAGAGCCACTGATGGCTGCCTCAAGTCCCGCCCCAGAAGGGAAGCCGGAGAGCCCGCCACGTGCGGGACGCCATGCTGAGGGCTTTTAATTTTATGATCTGGTTAAATCCTCAGAGCGACCCTGTGGAGCAGATAGCAACATTATTTTGATGACAATTTTACAGTTGAGGAAAGTGAAGATGGAAAAGCTAAATAACTTGGCCAGGAATAAAAAATAATAAATACATAAATAATTTGGCCAGGGTCACAGGGTAAGAGGCAGAGCCAAGATGCAAATCCCAGTCCGTTTTACCTCTGTCCCTATTTGAGCTCCCCTCAACCCCCAAGATGCCCAAGATAGGAGTTCTATTCCTCCCCCTCCTAGAGGGACATGGAGCTGATCAGTCAGCTCCACCTCCTCTGCAGCAAGAAGCATGGTGGTCGGATGGTGGCATTACTTCGTTCTATAAAGCTGCACAAAAGTGCAGCTAAGATTGGCCACAAACGAACCCAGCTCTCCTTCCTTGAGTTCTTACCCTGAGGAGGAGAACACTTGAAAACACTTGCATATTATCCCAGACTAGACTCTCAGGCATAGAATAAATGGATGAGAATTACTTTTTCCCAACAAAACTAAACTAAGGAACCCAGCCCCCCTCATCCTTCCACACCCTCCACCACCTCTGACCTACAAGTCTGGTTCAGGCTAAGGCAAGAGCTGCAACTCCTTGTGCGTGGAATGTCACATGACCCACAGATTCTCTTTCTCTCTGCTTCCCCATCTGTCCCCTTGACGATTCAGGGGCAGAGAGATTCTTGGCGAGGAGGGAACAAATTGCCCATCGTACAGAATTAAACAAACTCTTCAGGCCTACCCAACTATCATTTCATGCATTGCTGCACTGAAACATTTTTGCCAGTAGGGCTTGTAACCTAAAACACTTTAGTAAACTCCAAAATATGAACAATTTAGTTCTTAGTTACTGGTGAGATAAAGAAGACCATAAAACTCCATTTGTGATATGCTTTGTTAAAGCTATTGTCTATTCTGAACCTAGATGTTGAGTTAACTTACTAAATGAAAAAACTCCAGAAAAATTCTTTAGTTTAATTCACATGTCAGTAGACTAGAGTTTAAACCAAATACTTACAAACTTCAGAAATTACATCTTCCAATGAATTCCAGAACTATGAGTAGTTTGAGAAGTGTAAGTTTATAAATACATTTTTACTTGTATTCATTTTGAAACCAGACCAATAATGTTAGTCCATCAAGGGCTAAAAAGTTCTTTCCGACCTATTAACTTTGATGAGCACTGACCTTGCACTTTCTGAAAGTTGGTTTTTAATGGCCTGAGGTTTCATAGCCAATCTGATATAGATTGGCTTGAATACCCACAGGTAACCAAAACTGACCCAGATGAAAGCCTCTGACATCTGGATGCTCCCACCCACCTAACCACGAATGCCTTTAGCTACCATTGGTGGTAGTGATTAACAATGAGCATGACCCCTTCAATCTCTTAGTTAGTTAGTTTTGTCTGTTTTACATCATATAAACTAGTGGCTCATACTTTGTAGTATCTCTCAGGGGTATATGGATGGGGCAAAAAAAAAAAAGTCAATCCTTAGACACTGAAGAATGTTTAATATTATCTAGAAAATGGGTCATTACAGATATCTATGTATGTTTGTAGATATGTGTCTTCACATTTGCTATTGTATGTTATGGTTGATTTAAAATGAATTCATTTCCAAATGATTTTGTCAAAGTACTTGTGTGATAAAATGACTTCCTGCATTAGCAACATCATGATGGTTAAACACATAGTACTTTAAAAATCCGATTATTTTATTACTCATCATTTGTTTACCCTATTGTTTCACTCAACATGATTGTTAAAACAAATCTTATTTTAGATTCCTTATCTGTTCTGTGAATAAGTTGAATGGCATGGAGTCGGATTCCAACTCTGATAATAACATATTGTATTTTTTCCCCAGAGACTGTATCTTCATTTAAATATGTTTTAAAATATCTTGTCATAGTTTTTTGGAAAAGTCTGGACTCTCTCCCATACCACATTGATAGATGTTGTATTACAAAAGAAGAGTTTTACATCCTTGACACTTGAGAATCACTGACTCAGACAGATGAGTGTATAAGATTACCATTTGAAATGGAAACTTTAAAAAAGCATCAAACTCATAGAAAGAGTAGAAAAGTGGTTGCCAGGGGTTTGGAGGTGGGGGGAAAGGGAGAGATTGGTAAAAAGGTACCGATTTTCGGTTATAAGATGAATAAGGTCTGAGGATTTAATGTGCAACATGATGACTATAGCTGATAACACTGTATTGTATAACTGAAATTTGCTCAGAGTAGAACTTTAAGTGCTCTCGCACAGACACAAAAAGATAAATATGTGATGTGATGGATGTGCTTATTAATTCTATGAATGAGTCCTTACACAATGTGTGCATAGATCCAATCATCACGTCGTACACTTTAAATATCTTACTGTTGTTATTTGTCAATTATTCCTTAATAAATCCTTTTAGATAGATGGTAGATAAATAGATAAGATTACCATTTGTAGCCTCACTTTTATCTCCTATTTGAAAGCCGAAAGGAACTCATGCCCCTTATGTTATTTGAAATATTTGAAAATACGCTTTGGTCCTGTACTTCCTGTCCCAGACTGCCTCTGAAGCATGAATGTTTTTCTTTCTCTTGTACAGAATCCCAATGCTCATCCAAGGCCCACCTCCCAGGATTTGGCGGGGTTCTGGGACATGCTGCAGTTGTCCATAGAAAATATTAGTATGAAATTTGATGAACTTCATCAGTTAAAGGCCAATAATTGGAAACAGATGGATCCTCTTGACAAGAAGGTAGAACAATGTAGATTTTGTATGGTTCATTTAAAAACCTGCACAAACACTGGACAGTCTAAATAGGCTTCTGCATTCAGTCTTGCTGTTTACAATGTGAAATGGAGCTGATATCATATTAATCTCATTGTAATGACAATGTTTACATAGTAATCATTTGGGATATTATCTGTAATATGTTTCAGGCATATTTTTAAAGAAAAACCTGTCTTTGTGAATTGGAAAATGGGAATGTGGCTTTTTTGTTAATTAAACTTTAAGTTAAACCATTTTAGTCACTGGAAGGAACTGCCTCCATTTTGCTTTTTAAACTAAAATAAATGACATCTTCAGTGCATGATTACATAGAGCAAGAGTTCAACTTCCTTACACCCCTAGGATGTGTTTCGGAGAAAAATAGGAAGCCCTGAAAACTAACTGACTTTGATAATCATTTCATAAATATAGTAATAAAGAAACCACTGTTGTTCAAGTTTAAAAATATACACCATAAAGTTTCACAGTAATCATAAATGTTGGGATTTTTTTTTTTTAAGAGTTTTACTTTGGGTTGATTTGCCTTGGGGACTATTGCTCACTGGGTTCCTCATTCAACAGTCTAGAAATAAAGACTCAACTTCTCTTACTTTAATGAATAAACTGCAATTTTCACATTTGATTATTGTGGCTCTACCAGGCTCACACAAGTATCCAATATCCACCTCCCTAGGCTGGCCTGTCATGCTTGACTTTTTTAACCCTTTGCTTTCCTATGGCCTGAGGTCAAACAGTTCCGAGAGATTCATCTTCTAAAAATTAGGCTTGGCTTTTCCCATGAAGCACTGGTAGCCATGCCCTTTTCGGATGTCCTTACCTATCAGAGAGCTAACAGTAATCCAGTCCATTCTGCTGCTCTCCATCATAGTATCCAGGTTCATAGGGCCAGTAGACTCCCAGGAGAACTCCAGTGCCCAGGGCCATGCATAATTGACAGGAGGGTTATTGTCATTGTTCCTCCTCTCCAATGCTGTCACCATCAACCTTGGGGTTTTTAGTGTTAAGCATTAAAGTACCATTGATATATGTGTGGCCTCTCACTTGGGAAGCCAGACATTCGCACTCCATCTAGTTTTCTTTAATCTGTGTTTAAAACTGTCTACTAAATAAGCTTTTAAATTGTTCTTATTTTAAGAAAACACTACAGATGTACACATATACTGGTAATTTAGTTTCTAGAGCTGATCCTTCTAATTTCTCATTCACTGATTTTTTTTCCAATATTACTGTTTTTTTTTCTAAAGTACAAGTAAAGGAAGATATGACTAAACAGTTTCCAATATTCTTACTTTTCAAAATATCACAAGTTACCCAACAATGAAGATTTAAAGTGTCCAAAAATTGTGATGCTAAGAATTGACATATGTACCCTATTGATGTTTACACAGTGAGTCATTAGTGAACTGGATTTCTAAATTTTTATACACTTTGCCTATGACCAGAACTTTTCAGCACTCCACGAATTTGCGGGGAAGACACAAACGAGCACAAAGCTGGCCAAATATCGTTTGCACTCTGTACTTCCCTTATCTGTCCACCCAGACTCCACTTTAAACAGCCTGCGGGCAACTCCAATGTAATAAATTTATCCAGGCACTTCACCCAGGCGAGTGAGGAGGATTTGCGGCAATGTGTGTAAGTGTTAAGACACGAAGAGTGCCCCCTGGAGAATCAGAGAAACCCTATTTTAAGATAACCTTCACAGTTGTGTCATGAGAATTGAAGTATTTCACTAAAAATGAAAACAACAGATTCACGTGGACCTTTTTTGGAGCCTGAAAGCTCACCAACCTTAAAAATTCCTTTGTGGTTTAATTTGCTTCTTTCCCACTGCATTTTTTTTTTCCTGTGACCCAAGTGTTGAATGGCTTTTGTTTTTGCAGTGGCATTTAAAAATATCCAACCATTTCATAGTTTGCTGATGCTGAGGGGAAACTTCTTTCAGTCCTGTGTTAAATTTTCACAGCACAGTGTCTGTCCCTGTGATTGGAATTGCCTTCTGGGCCACCACAGCCATCCTGAGGCCCCTAAGGAGCGACATCCTACCGGGATGTCTTAGAAGCTATCTTGGAACTGATTCCAGCCCTCCCGCACCCCCTTCCCACCCCCCACCCCCAGAAAAGGAACTTTCAGTGTCCTCTCTCCAGGGTGACCCCGGAAAGTATATCTCTGTGTGTTTGTGTGTGATGTGCAAACGGGTATTATAGCTCACTTTGGCATCAACAAAGCTAAAGAACACAATCTTATCATCTCTTCTTCCTCATTTGGCCATTCAGGTTTGGGTGGGCCCCGGGAGAGGGCGGGGATGTTTTTAAACTCTGAGCCGAGCTTGCGCCCGCTGCCTCGCCTCCTTAGAGGGGACGCAGAGTTCCCGGAGGCTGCTGCTGCCGCTGCCGCCCTAACCCATCTCTGGCACCCGGAAGAGTCTGGAGCCTCCAGAGGGAACCACACTAAATGTGCTGGGAGCCGCAGCCTTTCAGCAGGGGGCATTTTAAATACCCACATCCTTACCTTGGAGAGACTAGTTCTGCAATTCAGCCTTACCCTTGGCCTTAAGCTAACAGGTATTCTCTTCTTTTTTTTTTCCCCCGCAACTTTTGAATATCGAAGCCAGAATGATAAAGAAAAAAAAAAAAAAATATATATATATATATATATATATATATATATATATATATATAAAACAGTGTGCAGATCAGAACTAACCACCCTTAGGTTAAAAAGAAAAAAAATGTGCGTGTTCTAACTACTGACCTATCCCAGTTTTCCCCAAGCTTGTCCTGAGAAGCTGTGTAATGTCCTGAACCTTCTGCTTTGATCAGGAGAGAAGGGCCCCTCCTCCAGTGCCAAAGAAGCCGGCGAAGGGCCCCGCGCCGCTGATCCGGGAGCGCTCGCTGGAGAGCTCGCAGCGCCAGGAGGCCCGCAAGCGCCTGATGGCCGCCAAGCGCGCCGCGTCCGTCCGCCAGAACTCGGCCACCGAGAGCGCCGAGAGCATCGAGATCTACATCCCCGAGGCGCAGACCCGGCTCTGAGCGCCCGGCCCCGCCGCGCGCCCCGCCGCGCCGCCTCCGCGCTCGGTCCTCCCTCCGCCCCCCTGTCCGCCCTCCGAGCCCGTCCGTTCCGGAGCTCAGTGACTTCCACTGTCGCGGTGTAGTTGTCGGTCTTGCAGGAGCCGTCCCCCAGTAGCCCCCCGCCGCCCGGACCGGTTTGCCCATGTTCTTCTCTTCTCCACCGAGCTTCGCCACCCGTACTGACGCGTCACCCTGCCTCATCCGGAGAGCCGGCCCTTTCTTTTCTTGCCAGAACCAAACCCACCTGTGTAGAAATGGCCCCTTTAGGTCGCCCACCAGCCTCAGTTCTCCCAAGCTAGTCTGTCCCTAGAGCTCAGCAATATAAAATCATAGGGTATTTCAGAAATCCAGTATCACAGGGTGATCCTTTGGGACTTAACCGTCTTCCACGTGAAAGAAACTAGGGCTCCGATTCCCTTTATTTCCCCTAAACGGTTATTATTTTGTAAAGCAGATGGAGCACTTTATTTCCAAGCTCAGAAATCACGCCATCTCACCGGAATCGATGAGTGACAATCCAAGAGGGGACCAAGTTGGGCCGGGGGTGGGGGACCTGGATGAGTAGTGGGGAAGGGAGAAGCAAAATCAGCAGGTGCTGGGGGTACCTGCTTCACTCACAGCTGCACAAACTGCCTCACTGTTACTCCATCAATCACTGCTTCAAATGTTTCAATCAGCAGAAGATTGTAAATTCGATCTTTCAGGGAAATTAATCTATTCTGAAAGGCAATAAAATGAAGAAAGGCAAGGAAGCACTGATAGTTTCAGATATACTACGTAAGGGGGATTTTCTTTTTGTCCTATTATTAAGGAAATTTAGACCTGAAGTGTTTTATCAACTTTTATTGTACTATGTGTATTATACTGTTATTGTGGTGGGGGTCTTTAAAGGGGAAAGTGTTGGTCCTCTTAATTTGTTAGTGTCCATCCTGGGGGGCCTACCTAATTACACATATATAAGTACACATTTGCTTAAGAAGTCCTGTAAATGGCAGCTAGGGTGTTTTCAGAGAGAAGTTTGGATTTTCCCATCATCCCTTTGAATGCTATACATCCATCTGTTGTAACCCAGTAGTTTGTAATGCCAGACATATTTTCTCCTTTGGTCTTCTCTCACTACTATCCAGAGCCCTATCACACCCCAGCATAAGGATTGTGTCCTATGTCAAACAGATAAAATCAATTTCCTATCCAAGTAGATATGCAGCCTCATTCCAAAGAGCTGCCCCTCATCTTGAGGTCCCAGGTAGTGAGAGAAGAAATTTGGCCTGAAATGTTCAGCAACCACCAGGAAGGGGGGAAAAGTCATGATCCGCAAGCACTGAAAGAAACCCAGGCATTTGGCGGAGAATGTGGATTTACGCTTTTAGTCATGACGGATGGGCAGTGTGCACTTTGCATCTAGCTGAAGTTATCTTTAAATGCCCTTACTCGTAGCAGTTTAAACATTTAGGATGTGGTGATCTTAAAGTATCACTGGCATTTTATGCCCAGCTCCCACCCCAAAGCATTATAAATTATCATTGAAAACTGACAGACTAAAAACACACATCTAATAAGCTTGCACCAGAGCTCTTTTAAAAAATACACTCTCGTAGCCAGGTGCTAATTTAATTTTATTTATGAAATTAAGAGAGGTGATGGGTTCTGGCAACAACTATTTTCACAGACATATTCTAAAACCACTAGGGAATTCGCTACCTCTCAGAGCCATTGATGCTTTGAGCTATCTTTATAAACAGGGCACAAATGTTTACTGCTGTGGTTTACAAGAAAAGGGCTACTAACTTATTTAAAAACCAACCAACCAACTTTTAACTGGAGTGAACAAAGCACCTTGAGTGCTTTACACAATTGGAGCTTACAGAGATTTTGAACTTCAAGTGTCCGCTTGTGTTAAAAAGAATATACCTTTTCTTTGCTTTGTAGCAGCAATGGAAGGTCACACAAAGTTTGCATCAAGTAAGGCCAACTGCCGCCTTGGGTAGCCTCTAATCACATTCAATCCCGAAAATGACTTGGCACTCATAGATTAACGTGAAGGAAGCGACATCCACTGGAAGACCCAAGTTCCCAACTACAGCTCCATGCCCTGAAGTAGAGATGAGATTGGGATTAAGAAATAGATTTCTAATATGATTCAAGATCATCCTACAGTATTTTCTTTGGAAACTGGTTTAGCCCAGGATATTTTAAAGAGAGACAAGAGAAGGCCTATTTATCTTGTCTATGTGAATGGTATTTGTATATTCATAAGCTATTTTTGGTAAGAATTTTAAATCTTTTAGCTGAATGCCTACAGGCATCATGACCTTTGCCTTCCTTAAAAACACAAATTGTACAAACACTTTATAAAAAGCTAATTACTGATCTTAAAACATGACCCCACATAAAGCTGCTTGTTAACCACTTGCCCCCTTAAGCTGACATCCATGAGCATAACCTTTGTTACATTGTTCTTTTTGATGTATTTGTAGAAATGTTTTTTAGTTCATAAT
This sequence comes from Eumetopias jubatus, assembly GCF_037043125.1. Taxonomy (NCBI): domain Eukaryota; kingdom Metazoa; phylum Chordata; class Mammalia; order Carnivora; family Otariidae; genus Eumetopias; species Eumetopias jubatus. The sequence continues at coordinate 53,549,322 of NW_028274822.1, read as the reverse complement.
GGAAAATGTATGTACCCTGAAAAATTACTTATTTTGTTTAACTTTGGTATAAAGCTGTTTGGGCATTTTCTTGGGGAGGGGGGTATTACAAAAGAAGTTTGTCTCCCACATCAAAAAACGTTCAAAGAAATTAAGTATTTATTATATTTTTTGCAGATGTTTCCATACAATTCACATAACCTTTTTGTAAAGAGAGATGAAGAAATGGATTAAAGATTTTTAATATTTGAAATGGTAAATAGAACTAATTTATTTGTAATATATTTCTGTTATTTATAGATGTTTCCTTAATGTTTTACTGTGCATTACCACTTTAATTTGAGCCTTATCCTTGTGAATTTACCATTTCTTTTTTAAAACATGTCTAGATGCATATTTTAAATAACTGGAATGTAAATCACTAGCATATCTGAATTCCCGATGTAATTTTTAAAAATTATTTTGGTTTGGGAAAAAAACAGATTCATTTGAAAGCCTTCAGATGGAGGGGTGGGGAACATTTTTATGGCTTTATGAAGTGGAATTTCATAGGCTTATTTACCTAGATTGTGTGTGGACAAAAAAAAAATTGTAAATAGATGAATGTTTCCCATAATGTAAAAAGAAGAAATTAATAAAATAATAATGCACTGCTTTCAGGTCTGTGTGTTTTCACTACAAAGCCCTGCTTCTTCCAAAATATAATTGTCTTTGGAGGGAATAATTAAGCAATTAAGAAACATCATTCTAACTTTCATTGTAACAACACATATGCTAGCCACTGTTGTCGGTAGACCTTGTATCCTGTGTAAGGGATCAAAACACTGAAAACCATGGGTGCCTGGGTGGCTCAGTTGGTTAAGCGACTGCCTTCGGCTCCGGCCATGATCCTGGAGTCCCGCGATTGAGTCCCACTCGGGCTCCCTGCTCAGCAGGGAGTCTGCTTCTCCCTCGGACCCTCCCCCCTCTCATGCTCTCTCTCTCTATCTCATTCTCTCTCTCAAATAAATAAATAAAATCTTAAAAAAAAAACACTGAAAACCAAAAGGCCTTTTATTATGATGATCACATGCATATGAAAGTTTCAGGTCAGGAGCTGTATATTTCATGAAAGAAATTATTAGCCTCTCAAATATGTGCAAATTTGTGCCTATTTTACCCACTTGGATCTCTTCTCAAACATTTCATCCATTTTGTTTCCTATACAGCTCCTACACTTGGAAGATCAGAATAATGCTTTGTGGTTTATATTTCATCCCCGAAGTAATGAAAAACTATCCTCACTGAGGCTTAGTGACTTGCCCAGTGGGACACAATTATTAAGTGACAGATTTGGGTCCAAAATCTAAGCCTTTGTTCAGCCTCCTCTTCAGTGGGGTCTCTGTCCTTCATCCCACATTTAGAATTGATAATTATTTGCCACTGTCCCATTTCCTCTGGTTTTCATCTCGGTCATATTCATAAACCTTACTTTATATACAAAAATACAGATTTACCCCTCAAAAGGTAAATTAGAATGTTTTATGAGAAGTGGACTTACACATCTCTGAAAATGCCAAACTCTGTAACCTGTGTCCACAGTAGTTCTTCCCCACCAAGTTCTTGGGCAAACCCACCCATGTATATGCAACAAACGTGGAAATTAAGCAGATAAGCCAACATAAGCAAGAACTTTGCCTATTTCCAAAATAACACGATGTACTTTTGAAACTGTTTCAAAAGAGGATCGATCAAGTGGCTCAATCTCTGTGAAACCTCAAAGATCTCATTACCTGGGTTCATGCACTGACTATTCATGAAGTGTGAACCGCGATTATACTTCTTGCCTTTTACCAAATTAATTCTTATATTTCACTGGGGCTTCTTAAACATTTTGGCCAATCCCAAAACAAAACGAGTTTGTCTTCGTCTGTAAAACTTTGAATTTCAGTAAAGCAAATTTCAACTTCTCATGTTACAAGGTCCATTCCCCCCCAAAAATGTAATTTTATTTTTTATAGACATTGAACAAAATTGTTTGCTCTAAACATGAAATTTTTTTAGTATCTTTGAAAGCTACCCCTTGAAAATACAAATTGATTTTGGTTTAAATAAATGGCATGTTAAAAATCATAGCGTCTGAATGTGTTCATTCTCAAATGTCAGTGATACTAAAGGGTCTGAAATGTACCTGAGGTTTGCTCAATAGGCTGTTTGACTTTCAGCTGCTAAACCAAGATCAGATCAGCTCCTTTTGCAAACAAACTGGTGACCGTGTCTGAAAACCCTCTCTGGGTCCCAACTCATTTACTGTGAGTTTACATAGTAGGTCTTAAATTCCTCTGTAAGTCACTCATTATCTCCCCTAAAGCAAAGAGAGGAAATTGTGTGCTGCTTCCTGGTCCCTATGCTTTCCTCCGGGCTTACTGCTGGCTTAGGGAGACATCACCAGACAGTCACAAGAATGTGAAACCCCAGTACCGGTGGTTCCTGATTCCTGGTTCTCCATTTAGCCTGAGAATGGATTATTTCATTATGTTTCTATGAAAATGAGCACAAGCCTGAATTTATAGAAAATGGCTGAAAGCAGGAAAGCCCTCTGATAAACACCAGAAGTCAAGCTCTGCCATGTAGCTGATTCAACTCGCTATTCATTGCACCCAATGTTTTCATTAGTACGTTTGAAGACTGCCATTCTTCCTCTTCACACTTCCTTCTGGGAGAAGTAGATGCTAATTTCCTCCTTCCAGATTACTTGATACGCAAAGCATTGTCACAGAGAGCTTCCACAGAGATCACAATAAAGAGATTTTTCCATAGAAAAATTCACCTTTTCACTTTGGAAAGAGAGAAAGGGAAGCAAATAGTCATAGTTTCCTCTTCTGTTACAAAGGAGGAAAAAGCGTTCTCCCTATTGACACTAAGGAAGGTGATATACAACAATTACAGGTTTTGTAGGCTTAAATCCTGGTGCTTTCACTGCTTCTGGGGGTCAGTGCTCTGCAAATAGAAAATACTCCTGCTGAGCTAGCCTTCTGAGATTTGCAGACATAGTCATCAGTTGATGAGCCCTTCCTTCTTCCGAGGGCTTTCAAATCCAATGCCAGCCAGCAATATCTATTACGAAAAATGAGGAGAAACATCTGGGGAGTTAGATAATACTATACGGATGGCCCCATAAAGTATAGCGGAGGAAACATCTCTCCAGATTAAAATAAAAACATTTTACTAACTTTCAAAGAGGGCCAATTTGAAAGGATTTTTGGTCCTAGGGAATAACCTCTTGCTATTGAAATGTTTATTTACTTCTGTAAATTATTATTATTATTATTATTATTATTATTATTTTGGTAATCTCTACCCCCTAGGTGGGGCTTGAACTCACGACCCCCGGGATCAAAGGTCCAACTGAGCCAGCCAGATACCCCATAAAAATACCAGCTTTGTCACATCATTTCCTTTCCAGAATAAGCCCTTGGCCAATACAAGGTCTGTCTGTAACTCCCAAGTGTGAGAAGAAGCAGACCTCAAAGGCAGAACTTAAACAAAGGTAAGCAGGAGATAGGTTAAATAATTTACTCTTAGATTCCTTTCCAGTTTGATTTAATGTAACACATTGATCAACAGCCTCCCCGCTCCCCAGCATGCTCAATGAGGAGCTTTTCTCTCCTCTACAGCCTGGCCTCTCGCCAGAGCAGTACCTGGGAGATCTTGGTGAGCCTGGCACTTCCAATGTTGAGCTTGACAAGCATGAAAGAGCAACTCAAGGACTCCTGAATTGTTTCTTACATCAGTCAAGCAAGGCAATGAGTCTGAAATGATTGAAGGACGATCCTTTCAAAAGAGCTGGTGTCTTCGTGTCCAGGCTTGAGTTGGTACACCAAGGATCCCTTGGGTAGCAGACTGTTCAGAATGAAATCTTACAGAGAAAGGAAAAAACTGATCGATAGTTTGGAAAATTAGAACAGTGGAGAGATGTTGGCACAGGAAAATGGTTTTTTTTTCTTAATTGAGTGTGAGTGAGTGTAAAGTGCTTTGTAAATAGCAGTAAAGTGAGGTATAATTATTCAGATAATTCTGAGTAATTCTAGAGACAAAGAAAAAAGTAAAACACCCTAACCATGCAAGCCTAAGATGTCTCAGCATTAGACTCTTCAGGATCCGCCAGTGGCTGAATTAATCATGTAGTTGTTCTCAAGGGCCCTTCATTTTTTTTATTATTATAATGTTATGTTAATCACCATACATCACATCATTAGTTTTTGATGTAGTGTTCCATGATTCATTGTTTGCGTATAACACCGAGTGCAAGGGCACTTCATTTTAAAGTAGGTTAAGAGAAAGCCAAGGACTAGCTATTCTTCCAGCAAAGGCAACACATTTGAATTGGGTTAAATATTCAACTGAGAGAACTTGGGTTAAATATTAAGGAAATGCTTACCTGAAGGAAAGTACGAGGTCTTGACTACCCTGAGAACCTTAGTGTATCATCCTGAGAGAAGTTACTCTGACAATGGTGTTGCCTCATTAAAGAGGGCAAGTCCCCGAATGGCTCTTAGTATTTAAATTTGTTTATTAGGGGCACCTGGGTGGCTCAGTCGGTTAAGCGTCTGCCTTCAGCTCAGGTCATGATCCCAGGATCCTGGGATGGAGCCCGATGTGGCGCTCCCTGCTCAGTGGGGAGCCTGCTTCTCCCTCCCTCTGCCCTCCCCCTGCTTCTGCTCTCTCATTCTCTGTCAAATAAATAAAATCTTGAAAACAAATAAATTTATTAGATAATAAATGCAGGTCTCTCACCCCCTCCACACCTCATAATCCCTGTTGGCTTCAGCCCAAAGTAATAATTTCCAAGCAGCGTTTCTGTCAGCGACTCCAGATTCACAAGCAGAGAGGATCCAGGTGGGAGGAAACAAGGGCAGAGGGAAAGTCCCCACATCCTCCAGGGGAAAGACCCATGTGACATTTTGATTGTAATATTCTGCCGTGGGGTGGGGTAGGAACATGTTGCCATAGGCTTACAGATGTTTCCAGCATTTCTCTTAGAAACTAGACTGACTCTCTGATCTGCTTCAGAATTGTGCCGTGAGTGGGCCTGTCTGTCCAGCAGGGACAGGGCCATTCTGCAAGTGGGAAAGAGCTCAGGTTGTGGCCAGACCACCTGTGTTTGAATCCCAGCTGACAAGCTGTGTCTTTGGGGGGCAAGTTACCTAACTTCTCTGTACCTCAGTTTCCCCACCTGTATGATTAGGATGCAAATAGCCCTTACCTCATAAGGTTGTTCTAAGGATTAAATAAATCAACACATGAAAAGCTCTCAATATGGTGCCCGGCAAATGGGAAACACTCAAAGGTTCACTCCCCTTATCACCATCACCATTATTATTACACATTTACATTTGCTGGGAAAGTGCCTTGTGTCCTGGCTATATTGCTTCATATGCAGTTCGCAACTTAATCTTCAAGTAACCCTCAGAATGAGGTAGTCACTACAAGTAACTTACAGAGACTTTAGGGGGCGCCCCAAGGTCCCTGGTAACTGACAGAGCTAGGCTTTCAATCCCATCTAACTCTAGATTCTTTGTTCATACATGTATGATTTGTGCAAGCAAAGCCACGTATCTGTCGTTCTTTTACCGGTGGAAAAGGTACACATATGAAAATACAAACAGAACAAAAGGGTAGACGTTGAAAATAAGCCTATTTTTCGCTCCAGTTCTTTTCTGCAACATTCAACATCTTTGAACAATTTATTGTTTTTCCTTTTGAAATTTATCTATGCATACTCAAGCATATGTATTTTTTATTTCCCCACAAACATGAAGCATACTAGACACATTCCTTTATTGTTTGCTTTCCTTCATTTAATGATGTGTTGCTTCATTTCAGATTATGATCCACCTATTGTCTTTATTGGCTCCATAGCATTCCATTTTATGGATGAACTATAATATGGTATTTAGTCCCCGGCTTGATGAACATTTAGGCCATTTCCACAGCTTACTATGGCAAAAAAAAATCTGCAGTAAAAATCGTTTTACAATGTATCTTCAGTACATGTGGAAGGTGTATCTACAGGTTTTACTCCAAGACAATTGGACGTGTACTTTGTTTTTAAATATTGCTAATGAACTTTCCAAGAAGACTACCTTGATTTTCAGTTCACCAAACATGGATGAGTTTTAGCACCTACTTTTGCAAACAAGGAAACAAATCGTTCATAAAGTGAATTCTGAGGCATGTTTAGAACAACAAAAAAAATCCCCGAATCTTCCAGTTGGCTTTCAACAAGGAAGGAAAAAAACCGTTTCTGGAAATGTGGAGGTGGTTCCAATGTAATCTTTTATGTAACTCCCAGAACAAAGGTGCCAGAACTGAAGGAAAAGTTAAGCATAGTGTCAGCCCTAGGGTGTGAACTCATCTGGGAATTGGGTCAATTTGCATATACCTGAGATGATAAGCCTAAGAGCCCAACAGGCTCTGACAGCAGGGTCTAGGCTCACCCTGGGGCTCTGTCTGCATTGGGGCAGAGCACTTTGATGATTAGTAGGTTTATACCACAGGACATCAACTTCCACGCAAGGAAGGTTTTTTTTCCTTAGTTTTTTTTTTTAATGAAACTCCTAAAAAGGCTTTAAGATGATTTACAGAATTAAAACATAAGGCTCCAAATAATTTTTTTTAAAGATTTTATTTATTTATTTGACAGGGAGAGAGAGAGGGAACACAGCAGGGGGAGTGGGAGAGGGAGAAGCAGACTTCCCGCCGAGCAGGGAGCCTGATGCGGGGCTCGATCCCAGGACCCTGGGATCATGACCTGAGCTGAAGGCAGACACTTAACGACTGAGCCACTCAGGTGCCCCTCCAAACACAAAAGAAAAAAAGGAAAAATTGGTGGATGACTTCACCAAGCTCTCAGGCCCCCAGGGTCCTGAGTTGTCAAATAATTTCTTTCTAGGCTTCCTGATAGCCAAGGCAAAGTGGTCAGCATTTTAAAGTTTCTCTTGGGGAGCCTGGTGGGCTCAGTCAGAAGAGCAGGAGACTCTTGATCTCAGGGTGGTGAGTTTGAGCCCCACGTTGGATGTAGAGATGATTTAAAAATAAAATCTTTTAATAAATAAATAAAGTTTGTCTTCATTCAGTTTGGAGACTCCAAAACTTTTAAAGTTCCTTCCACGCTGAAAGAGCTACCAAAATAATTTTGCATATCTTGCAAACCTAACGTGTGAAGACAAGTGCCTAGCTAATCACAGCACTGACAAATGACCACATAGAAATAAGTACAACTACGGGGCGCCTGGGTGGCTCAGTTGGTTAAGCAACTGCCTTCGGCTCAGGTCGTGATCCTGGAGTCCCGGGATCGAGTCCCGCATCGGGCTCCCTGCTCAGCAGGGAGTCTGCTTCTCCCTCTGACCCTCTTCCCTCTCGTGCTCTCTCTCTCTCTCAAATAAATAAATAGAATCTTCTTTAAAAAAGAAAAAGAAAAAAGTACAACTACTACTGTGTCTTTAAAATCAACCTTCTTTTACTTAACTGATTTGAGTGACTTTTGGTTCTTGGCAAACAGTCCCATAAGAAGACAGAGTTAGTTCGGACATCCTCACTGAGACCGACATCCTTTGGAGTTCAGTCCAAGAATATGTCCTTCCCTCTAGGAAGTAAGCAATATTTTAGTGGGTACTTTTTTTTCTTTTCTTTTCCTTTCTTTTTTCTTTTCAAGTAGACCTCCTGACAAATAAGACCTCCTTTTCCTGTTCAGACGGGCCTATATCAGAGCGTGTGACTTTCAAGACCTATTTGTCTGTGAGCAGGAACTCTTCATTTCCCCAAAGCATCCTTTTGTCTTGATAAAGGCTGCAACCCTTTCTTCCCAGCAGGCGAAGCTGCTCTTGCAAGGCGGAAGTCACTGCTCTCCCTCGGGTTCTTACCACCTGACACTGGTGTTCATGCTGTGACCGGGAGGGCAGTTTCAGCAGCATTTAGGCAAACAGCCCTGTGCCTTTTAACACACATTAGGACAGAGGACTCTTCTTCAGTGTGGGAGAGCCATAGAGGACTTCACAGAGCAGCTACGGTTCTAAGGTCTGGTTAATATTTCAGCCCCAGTACTGGAAAGACTATGCTTGGACATTGCATTTAAACGACCATTTCTTCATTAAGTGTAAAAGACTGGGCTGAACTGTCCCTACCCTCTCGTGGCCACATTCTACTGTATAGAAGGTGGGAGAAGGGAAGGGAAGAAGACACACACTGCAAATGCAGAAGAACACCAGACGATAACATGAATATAGACCAAAGCATTTTGCCTTTGACAAAGTTTATCAGGTGATTAACTGCAGGGAAGGAGGCAAAGATTTATGGAAGGTGGGGTTTGACCCGCAGGCTTTTAACAGCCTCAAGAACAATGGTTCTCAAACTTCAGTGTGCCTAAGAATTACTCAGGGATCACTTAGGCATCCCAACCTTCCAAGCAGATCTTGACACAGTAGGTCTGCTTTGGAAGCCAGTTCTGCATTTCTAACAAATTCACCCTGTGAATCTAATGCTAGAGTTCATGAACCACCCTCTGAGAAACTGTTGCCCAACAGTGGTCTTCCACCTGGGAAGCTTTAAGAAATCCTCACAGGAGATCAATTACAACGGAATGGTGTGGGAGGGGTGGGGAGGCCCAAAGTATCCACATCTGGGTGAAGCCAAGGTTGAGGACCCCTACTGCAGAGGCATTTTAAGCAAAAGGAACAGGTTGAGCAAAGGCATGGAGGAGGGCAGAAAGCAAGTGGGTGTCTGAGGAATCAATTACAGGTAATTAGGTATGGCTAGAATGACAGGTGCAGAGCGGGGCTGTGTTTTAACTCATACACGGGGCAAGGACAAACAAAAACTAGTGTACTTTGCACAAGGGGGGAAAAATCTATCCTTATCTAAAGCATTACTAGGAATTTTATGATCCACTTACTCGAAGAACACAAACAATATTTCCATTTGTATCTAAGGGGAATTTGTCTGGAGCATGAAGATGTCAGTCAAGTGCAAGGTTTCCCACTGAGGTTCAATATCTCTGCCAGTCTGGCTCTTCAGCAATCATTCTAAGAATTAGAACACAGGGGGCACCTGCGTGGCTCATTGGGTTAAGCAAACAAAGCACTCTTGATTTTGGCTCAGGTCATGATCATGAGATCTACCCCTAGTCAGGCTCTGTGCTCAGCAGGGAGTCTGCGTGAGATTCTCTCCCTCTACCCCTCCCTCCACCCGAGCTCAAGCTCTTTCTCTCAAATAAATAAATAAAATCTTAAAAATCACCCAGGGGCAACTGGCTGGCTCAGTCAGTAGAGAGAACATGTGAATCTTGATCTTGGGGTTGTAAATTTGAGCCCCAAGTTGGGTGTAAAGATTATTTTAAAACATTTAAAAAAAAAAAAGAATCACCTAAAAGGACAGTTTTCTTATGTCCCATTGTCTAGCAGCCCACAAAATACTATAGAGTAGATGGCTCAAACAAACATTTCTCACAGTTCTGGAGGCTGGGAAGGTCAAGATTAAGACACCAGTAGATTCAGTATCTGGTGAAAGTTCATAGTATCCTCAAAAGGCAGAAAGGAGTGAGGCAGTCCTTTGTTTTATAAGGGCACTAATCCCATTCATGAGGGCTCCACCCTTAGAACCTAATCACCTCCCAAAGGCCCCACCTCCAAATACCATAACTTTGGAGATTAGGTTTCAACAGAGGAATTTGGGGGGTGCCTGGGTGGCTCAGTTGGTTAAGCATCTGCCTTTGGCTCAGGTCATGTTCTCAGGGTCCTGGGATTGAGCCCCAAATCAGGCTCCCTGCTCAGCGGGGAGTCTGCTTCTCCCTCTCCCTCTCTCTCTGTGCTCTCTTTCTCTCTCAAATAAATAAATAAAATCTTAAAAAAAATAGGAATTTGGTAGGGGTGGGTGGATGACACAAACACCAACTGAATCTCTAGTAACCACCTTGCTGCTTTTGGATAGCCCCAGAATCTAGAGAATATTGGCCATGTGTACTCAATTATTTACATAGTAATCATTGCTCTCCTCCTATAGAGGCTTAAAGTCTGAGAAGTCAAATCCTATACAACAAAAAAAACAGTGACCATTTGTGTCATAAAAATATCCTTAAGATCTGGTCTGTATACTCCTTTCTTTTTTCTTTCTTTCTTTCTTTTCTTTCTTTTCTTTCTTTCTTTCTCTCTTTCTTTCTTTCTTTCTTTTTCTTTCTTCTTTCTTCCTTCCTTTCTTTTTCTTTTTAGGTTTTATTGATTGAGAGAGAGAGCACGAGCAGGGAGGAGGGGAAAAGGGAGAAGCAGTCTCCCTGATGAGCAGGAAGCCTGATGCGGGGCTCGATCCCAGAACCCTGGGATCATGACCTGAGCCGAAGGCAGCCGCTTAACCAACTGAGCCACCCTGGCACCCCTGAACTCCTTATTTCAATCAACCTTCACAACAGTGAATTTCCTGGACAGATTTGAGATTTCTCTCTGGATATTTCATATAAGAATGAAATTTGAACTATAGTTGACCCTTGAACAGCATAGGTTTGAACTGCATGGGTCCACTTATACATAGAGGTTTTTTTGGATAAATACAGTACAGTACTGTAAATGCATTTTCCTGTTGGTCATTTACATATGTACATGTGGTCTTATGTATATATAAATATCAGTGATTATACTGGCTTTCCATGGCCCTGGAAATTATCTGGGGCCATCTACTCTGTTCTTCCTCCTTCCCACCCCAATTCGTGACCTGTGGAAGTCCAAAGTAACAGCCCTAGGTTTCTTTTAATTTTGAGAAAGCGGCTTAAAGTGTGTGGCCTTTGTAGCCTTTGGGTTCCTGTTTACAGATACAATGCTTATATTTGGAATCATGTTGAATCAGCCTCAAATTCAGCCCCTTTTTCGTTTTCCATACACATCCACACACCCACAATCCAAAAGGCTTCATGAATCAGGATGTGGGCCATGAGAAGACAAAGTGAGTGTCAAAAGCATAAAAAAGTACTTGGCATAAATGTTTCTTAAAGTATAGCAGGATTCTCAAGTATCCTTGAGCCATGTCTCCTCCATGGAAGCCTGAGGACCAACTTCCCAGCAGTCACAAGCACTGTCTCCTTCTTCCCTACATTGTTTTTCTCTATACCTCTTTTCACTATCTATCTTATAGTAGAAGATGCATAAATAAAATGTCTTCTTTCCTTCTCCCAACTAGAATGTAACCCTCAGGGTGCCTGGGTGGCTCTGTTGGTTAAGCAACTGCCTTCGGCTCAGGTCATGATCCTGGAGTCCCGGGATCGAGTCCTGCATCAGACTCCCTGCTCGGCGAGGAGCCTGCTTCTCCCTCTAACCCTCTCCCCTCTCATGTACTCTCTCTCTCTCTCTTTCATTCTCACTCTCTCAAAATAAATAAATAAAAAAATCTTAGAATGTAACCCTCAGGACAGTAGGGATTTTTTTGTCTGTTTTATTCCTTTCTATATTTCCAAGCAACCAAACAATGCCTTGCATATACAAGGCACTCAATAAATATTAATCGAATGGATGACACTTGAAGTTATTTCTTGCCTATTCTGTAATAATCTGTAACACATTATTCTGTAATATTTGTAATAAATTAGTCTCATCTCTTCTGTAAAAAGTTGCTATTGCAGTTGGGTTTTTGTGTTAGTTTAGATAAAGAGGAATTATATCCAAAGGGCATGGGATGATTTGGGATGAGGAGAGGGTATTAAGTGTAGGAGGCAGGTGGGTGATGGGGAGAAGGCATTAAGTGTAGGAGGCTGGAGGGGGATGGGGAAAGGGCATTAAATGTAGGAGGCAGTTGGCCCTTAGGTAAAATCAGTAACTCAGATTAAAGGACGACAATTAGTATGTAAGCCCCTGGCTCCTCTTTTCTGAAATTCTCAGAAATGTCGGTTGGGGCGAGTAAAAAAGCCCCCATCAGATGACACAGGAGTTGTAGTACTTATTTATTTATATTTATTTGAAGTAGGCTCCATACCCAACACGGGGCTTGAACTCATGAGCCTGAGATCAAGAGTCATATGCTCTACTGACTGAGCCAGACAGGCGCCCCTGATTCAACTTTATAAGGTACATCACAAGCATTGGTTTTACCATTAATCAGTCCTGCCCTAGTTCAGGAGCTGGGGGATTTGCTTCTCCACCACCACTGAACCTGTCCTCTTTGGGAATGCAAGAGTTGGGGTGTCCACAAGGGCCCAGTTTATTTGGAGTTTTATCTGCAGGGTAAGGCACGGGCAGTGTGTCCTGGCAGCTGAGGGAACTGCTGTCCTGATGCCTCAACAGCACAGGAGAATGATTTTCTCCACAATGGAGCCCGTGGTCAAGTGCAAATGGTGCTTCTCATGGGCCTGGCTTGGAGACTTCGACTGCATGACCCTTTCTCTTCTCCCTCCCTGTCGGTACCTCTCATTGACAGCCCCAGCCATCTCCAAGGCCACGATGCCCATGTCCCTCCCCCTCTCCATGGCAGCCATGATGGCACCTCACCTCATTATCTCATCTCACCACACCTACCAGCCCTTAGTCTGGTCATCCCTTGCTGATCTTCAACTGTTGGTAGGGCATAAACCCCATGCCTCTCTGTTCCTCTCTCTCTTTTGATTCTCAAAAGTGTACTTTGAGGGTGCCTGGGTGGAGCAGTCGGTTGAGCATCTGACTCTTGGTTTCCCTTCTGGTTGTCATCTCAGGGTCATGGGAGAGAGCTCTGCGAGGGGCTCCCCACTAGGCATGGAGTCTGCTTGAGACTTTCTCTCCCTCTGCCCCTTGGCTCCTCTCCCTCTCTCTCTCAAATAAATAAATAAATCCTTTTTTCTTTTTAAGTGTACTTTGAGAGTAAAACCAATCAACAAAATGTATGTGTTTTTCTTTGCATTTCTGCCATCACACTCCTCATGGTCCTTAAGGCCTGTAGATGCTTCAAGCTAAACACAGAAGCTACACAAAAAAAGTGTGAGGAAGGAAAGCACATAAAGTCTTACTCCTTTTTTGGGGTGCCTGGGTGGCTCAGTTGTTAAGCGTCTGCCTTCGGCTTGGATCATGATCCCAGGGCCCTGGGACTGAGCCCCACATCGGGCTCCCTGCTCCACGGGAAGCCTGCTTCTCCCTCTCCCAGTCCCCCTGCTTGTGTTCCCTCTCTCGCTGTGTCTCTCTCTGTCAAATAAATAAATAAAATCTTTAAAAAAAAAAAAGTCTTACTCCTTTTCTTACACAGGTAAGTTTTGTTGCCTCCATTTACATATGAAGGCACTGATGTGCAGAATCGTGACTTGTGCAAGATCACAGCCAAACCATTCTGTGCAGCAGAACTGAGAATAAGGCTCCCAACCCTCACACATATGGGCAGTGAGCGTTTTTGTCCTCAAGATGTCTGCTCAAAAGCACGCTGAAATCAAAAACTAATGATGTAACGTATGGTGATTAACATAACATAATAATAAAAAAAAAGCATGCTGAGGTTGGCGAATATATTCCATATGTATAACCTTAATTTTCCTGTCTACTTCATGGCAGAATGTCAGGAAGATTGAAGCAGCAGACTGAAGCAGCAGACTGAGCAGGACAGAATACTGGTCAAGAGCAGTCAAGGAGACCAGTCAGCCCAGAATTCAAACCCCAGCTCAGTCAGTTAACAACTCCATGAGCTAGCTCCAATGAGCCAACTCCATTGGCTAGCTCATTTCTTGCTTGGTAGGCCTCAGTTTCCTTGTCTGTCAAAACCAGATAATAATACCTATTTTACCGACTTCAGAGACTGTTGTGAGGATTCAACTGGATGACATGTTTCACAGAAAACATTCAACAGAACAGGAAACGAGTGTTGGCGAGGATGTGGAGAAAAAGGAACCCTCGTGCACTGTTGGTGGGAATGCAAACTGGTGCAGCCACTGTGGAAAACAGTATGGAGGTTTCTCAGAAAGTTAAAAATAGAATTACCCCACAATCCTGTAATTGCACTACTGGGTATTTACCCAAAGAATAAAAAACACTAATTTAAAAGGATATATGCACTCCATGTTTATAACAGCATTATTTACAATAGCCAAATTATGGAAGTAGTCCAAGTGTTCATTGATTGATGAATGGATAAAGATGTGGGGTGCGTATATATATATATATATATTATTCAGCCATAAAAATAATGCATGCCCAAAAATAATGAAATCTTGCCATTTGCAATAACATGGATGGAGCTAGAGAGTATAATGCTAAGCAAAATAAATCAGTCAGAGAAAGACAAATACCACATGACTTCACTCTTATGTAGAATTTAAGAAACAAAGCAAATGAACAAAAGAAGAAAAAAGAGAGAGAGAGAGGCAAACCAAGAAACAGACTCTTAACTATAAAGACAAACTGATGGTTACCAAAGGGCAGGTGGGGGGTGGGGATGGGTGACAAAGGTGATGGGGATTAAGAAGTGCACTTGTCATGATGAGCACAGGCGGATGTATAGAATTGTTGAATCACTAGGGGGCCTGGTTGGCTCAGTTGATGGAGCGTGCAACTCTTGATCTCGGGGTTATGGGTTCAAGGCCCACAATGGGTGTGAAGGTTACTTAAAAAAAATAAAATCTTAAAAAAAATTGTTGAATCACTATATCACACACCTGAAATTAATATTAAACTGTATGTTAACTATACTGGAGTTAAAATTAAAAACTTGAAAAAAGAAAACATTTAGCAGAGTCCTGGCACACATAGTAAGCATTCAATAATTTTTAACTTAAAACTATCACAATAGCATAAGTTTTGAACTTCTGTTTCTTTTTTTTAATTCTTTTTTAAAAATATTTTATTTATTTATTCATGAGAGACAGAGGGAGAGAGAGAGAGAGAAGCAGAGGGAGAAGCAAGCTCCCAAGGAGCAGGGAGCCCGATGCGGGACTCGATCCCAGGACCCTGGGATCATGACCTGAGCCGAAGGCAGACACTTAACCATCTGAGCCACCCAGGTGCCCTGAACTTCTGTTTCTTAAACAAAGGCCTGAAACTTTTTAGTTACATCTAAGATTAGCTATTAAATCTAACAGCTTTTTAACCAGTTGAACAGGTTATTTCATGTTGTTCATTTCTTCTGCGTTAGTCATGAAGACTGGAGGCCCAGTCACTCATCTTTTTCCCAATGTAAAATTTCAAACATGCAGCTAAATTGAAACACTTCTACACTGAACACCCCAACATAGGCTCCCTACTGAGATCTTACCACTAACATTTTACTGGACTTGCTTTATCACCTAGCTACCCATGATCCATTTGTTTCTCCAGCCAATGATCTTTCTTATATTTTATGCATTTCAAAGTAAATAGCAGACATTTCCTTCTGAATAGTTCAGCATACCCTCACTTCCTAGAGTTTAGTGTTTGTTTACATTTTCTAATCACTGCATTATGATATAGAAGATACATTGGAGATCAGTCTGTCCCACACCCTTTACTCCACAGATGTGGAAGCTGAGCCAACCATGCATCTCTGAAAATGGCATGAGCTTTGAGAGTGGTGACCCCAAGCAACACACATAGCCAGGTTTTAAGATTTTCTCCATTTCATTTTTTAAAAATAGTCTTTGTTTCTTTTTTTTCTTGATACTTTCTTTTTAGAGCAGTTTTTTTTTTTATTTTTTAAATAAAATAGAGAGAGGCAGAGCGCATGTGAGCACAAGCAGGGGGAGTGGCAGGCAGAGGGAGAGGGAGAAGTAGGCTTCCCACTGATCGAGGAGCCAGATGTGGGGCTTGATCCCAGGATCCTGGGATCATGACCTGAGTCGAAAGCAAATGCTTAACCCACTGAGCCACTCAGGCACCCTTAGAGCAGTTTTAGGTTTGCAACAAAATTGCAAGGAAACTACAGAGATTTCCCTTAAACCCCCAGCCCCCATATATGCATAATTTTCTCTATTATCAACATCACTTACTAGGATGATACATTTTTTATCACGGATGAACCTACAACGACACATCATAATCACCCAAAGTCCATAGTTTACCTTAGGATTCACTCTTGGTGTTGTACATTCTACGAGTTTAGGAAAATGTATAATGACATATATCCATTGTTATGATATCATACAGAGTATCTTCACTAGCCTAAAAATCCCTTGTGCTCTGCCTATTCATCAGTCCTACTAAGCCCAGACCCTGGCAACCACTGATCTTTTTACTGTCTCCATGGTTTTGCCATTTTCAGTATGTCATATAGTTGGAATCACAGTAGGTGACTTTTCAGGTTGGCTTCTTTCACTAATGATATGCATTTAAGGTTCTTCCATGTCTTTTTATGGCTTGATAGCTCATTTCTTTTTAGCACTGAATAATATCCCATTGTTTGGATGTGCCACAGTTAATTTTTACATTCACCTATTGGAGGCCATCTTTGTTGCTTCCCAGTTTTGGCAATTATGAATAAAGCTGCTATAAACATCAGTGTGCAGGTGTCTGTGTGGACATAAGTTTTCAGCTCTTTTTAGGTCAATACCAAGGAGCACAATCACTGGGTCATAGGGTAACAGTGTGTTTAGCTTTGTAAGAACTGCCAAACTGTTTCCAAAGTGGCTGGACCATATTGCATTTCCACTAACAATGAATCAGAACTCTGTTGTTCCACATCTTTGTCAGCCCTCAGTGATAATCAGCATTTCAGATTCTTGCCATTCTAATAGCTGTGTAGTGTTATTTCATATTTGTTTTGAATGGCATCATTTGGTTTGTTGAAGTCCATCTTGGATACTTCTAGGTTGTGCCATGGACTGATTTGTGTCTCCCCAAAATGTGTATGTTGAACTCCTTGCCTCCAATGTGATGGTTATTTGAACATGGGGTCTTTGGGAGGTAATTGGGATTAAAAGAAATCATGACAGTGGGGCCCTCGTGATTGGATTAGTGCCCTTATAAGGAGAGACACCAGAGACCATGTTTGCTCTCTCTCCCATTTGAGGACACAGCAAGAAGATGACCATCTGCAAGTTAGGAAGAGAGGTCTCACCAAAACCTGACTATTCTGGCACCATGATTTTGGACTTCTCAGCCTCCAGAACTGTAAGAAAGAAATTTCTGTTATTAAAGCCACCATCTATGCTATTTTGTTATAGCAGCCGGAGCTAAGACCAATGTATTGTAAATATATTGAAACTATACTATTGACTGTAAATTAGTGCCTTGCAGAAGAGACTAATGCAATTTCAATTTGTTAGAAAATATGTTAGATAAAAAATTATAAATAAAAAATGCGATGTATTTACAAATCATGTATCTAATAAGAGGTTAATATCCAGAATATATAAAGAACTTCCACAACTTAACAACAAAAAACAAATAACCTACTTAAAAAGGAGCAGAGGACTTGAATAGACAACAGCGCCTGGCTGGCTCAGCTGGTAGAGCATGTGACTCTTGATCTCAGGGTTGTGAGTTCAAGTCCCACTCTGGGTATGGAGCTTACTTAAAAAAATAATAAATGAATAAATAATAAAACAAGGGAAATTAATGGGGCATCTGGGTGACATGGTTGGTTAAGCAGCCAACTCTTGGTTTTGCTTCAGGTCGTGATCTCTGGCTCCTGAGATGGAGCTCCATGTCGGGCTCCGTGCTCAGTGCAACCTGCCTAAGACCCTCTCTGCCCCTCCTCTGCCCCTCTGCAATAAATAAGAAAGTCCACCCCCCAGATTTGAAAAATTTTACAATGATCCCCATGCCCATTAATGAGCTTTCTGTAAACATTCTGAAAGAGTTTTTTTTTAAGATTTTATTTATTTATTTGAGAGAGAGAAAGAATGAGAGATAGAAAGCACGAGAGGGAAGAGGGTCAGAGGGAGAAGCAGACTCCCTGCTGAGCAGGAAGTCCGATGCGGGACTCGATCCCTGGACTCCAGGATCATGACCTGAGCCGAAGGCAGTCGCTTAACCAACTGAGCCACCCAGGCACCCTATTCTGAAAGAGTTTTTATCTACAATTAAAATTATACATATAAAACTCAATTCATTTATGATTAGCTCTGATTCCTTGGCAACCGTACATATTTCAGAATTTCTCACAAAATGAAAAATACCTAATCCACAAAGTATGTATTTTCAAATGTAATAGAATTTTGTTAATAGTAAGTTTAACAATTAGTGATGCTAACATAATGGTAGGTTAGAACAGTATTTCATTAAATTTTTATTAATTTTGATTTTGCAGTTTTTATTCCTGGTTTAGTGCCAGTCACTTTTTTTTCAAGACTCAAATATTTTATATCCTCTTGAAATTCTTACAAGCTTGGGCCTGCCACCTGCAGCACATAGGACCTAATAGGAATACCTATCCTATGTCCTTATGGGATTGCTGTGGGGTTAAGTGCAGTGAGGGACTAGAAGTACCTCTCATCTCTAGAGTGAAGTGTGATATTTGCTATCATGAATTTGTTGCTATGTGTAGAAAAACCAATCTACTATTGATACCACAAAGGACCAAGATATAAAGCTGACCCTCAAACAGCGTGGGGTTTTGGGGCACCAACTTCCCGCATAGTCCGAAAGGTAAATATAACTTTTGACTCCCCAAAAACTTAACTACTTATAGCCCACTGTTGACTGGAAGTCTTACCAATAACATAAACAGATAATTAATACATATTTTGTATGTTATATATATATTATATACTGTATTCTTACAATTAAGTAAGCTAGAGAAAAGAAAATGTTATTAAGAAAGTCATCAAGGGAGCACCTGGGTGGCTCAGTCGGTTAAGCGGCTGCCTTTGGCTCAGGTCATGATCCCAGGATCCTGGAATCAAGCCCCACATCGGGCTCCCTGCTCAGCGGGGAGCCTGGTTCTCCCTCTCCCTCTGTTACTTCCCTGTTTGTGCTTGCACTCTCTCTCTCTGTCAAATAAATAAATAACCTAAATAATAATAGTAAAGAAAGTCATCAAGAAGAGAAAATACATTTCTAGTATTGTACTATATTTATCCAAAAAATTCACGTGTGGTGTACCTCACATGTGAGGTTAAGGGTCCAACTCTTAACCTCATTTCAGGTCTCAATATCAGGGTTGTGAGTTCAAGCCCCACATTAGGCTCTGTGCTGGACATGGAGCCTACTTAAAAAAAAAAAAAAAGGTTAAGATGGTAAATTTTATGTTATATGTATTTTACCACAATTCCCCCCAAAATAAAATATTATCACATAATAACTAAGTACTCTAAGATAGGAAAGAAAGAAAGAAAGAAAGAAAGAAAGAAAGAAGGAAAGAAAGAAAAAAAGAAAGAAAGAAAGAGTTATTTTTTGGTGAGTGTATACAGGTCTTTAAAAAATGCTCTACCAAAAAAAATTTTTAAATAAATAAATAAATATTGCTTTACCAATAATCTGCCGTGTTCGCATACAATGTTTATGGTTTAGAAAGCTCATCAGCATCTACTACCTCATTTATCCTTACAAAATCTCTGTGAGGCAGATAAGGTATATGTTATTCCCACTTTATAAGAGAAGAAACTGAGGATCAGACAAGGTCATGGAGCTAGGAAACTGCAGAATCAGCTATTAAAGGCTGGTCTTCTGTCTCTAAAACGGTAGCCAATCCACTTACAGAAGCAACTGGCTGCTTCTAGAATCCTTTGTGGGAAGCCACCCCCATATCTCCTGGGGCTTGTGGTATGTCACAGCACGGGTGGTTTTAACTCGGTTTGTTCATAAGCCTCACCAACTGGCCAGTGTCATGGGTTTGTTTCCTGTATAGCCCAGTTCACTATACTGTACCTCATGGTCAGAGAGGGAGCCCGATGAGGGGCTTGATCCCCGGAACCTGGGATCATGACCTGGGCCGAAGGCAAATGCTTAACCGACCGAGCCACCCAGGGGTCCCATCAAATGGATACTCTTAACAACAATTCTATATGGATGGAAAATTTGGGTAGATTTTTCCTTACTGCTACTGGAAAACTCAAAGTACTTGCTGGAGGTGCATTAGTATTAGATGTGCAAGAGAATCTGAACCTGTTAGAATGCAGCCAGTTACAATTAAGAGGAAAGGTAACTAGACCTGGTTTAAACAATAAAATAATTTTGTTGGTTCCCATAAATGCCAAGTTTAAAAACCATATAAGCCTCAGGTCTGGAATTACCTACAGGTTTCTGCTAGAATCAGGGCTCCTGGACTCTATTCACTTGCGGGGCCCTCTTTCAAGCATTGACTTCCTCTGCCTGGCTTCTGTCACGATGGCTCGGTGGACACAGTGGTGGTCTCACCTCCACACTCATGGTGTCCGGAAGAGGAGAGATTGCTTTGTCCCAGCATTCTAGGCATGAGTTTCATTCTGATTGGACTGGTGAAGTGCCATGTCCCAACCAGTCCCTGAGGCCAGGGCAGTAGGTTCACCAACTGACTTAGCTCAAGTCCTGTGCTCACCTCTACGGGCCAGGGTTAATCACTTTTCCCTTAATCTTCCGGAAATGGAAAACTTATGCCATTAGAAAGGAGAAAGGGGAAATGGCTTTTGGGAAGGATCCAACAGGTGTCTACCGCAGCAGAGCTTCGCATGCAGTGTGCTTTGGCCCTGGAGTGGCCAGGTAAGGTACACTGAGTACTCAGCAGGCCTTGGGGCCCCAGGCAAGGTTAGGGGCAACTGGAGTTCCCACAGACGCTCTCCAGCCTGGAGCTGAGCCTAGCTGTGTATGCTACACAGTGTGACCGCTTTTTGTGTCTGCCATGGGAAGAAAGGATCGAGAAATACTGCGCTCCCAAGTCATTTGAATATTTCTCAATCCATGAAAGCAATTTATCAATCACGTTAATAGACTTAGGCAATCTTCTGAAAGCACTACCTTGGTGAACTGCAATCCTATCTCAAATTTCCATTTCCAGAAAAGACTGTGCAAAAACTAGTTTGGATACTACCTAATCTAGGTTTGGGTCTGAATATAGGGTAAAGTACAGAGAGCTTTGATAGCAAGAACAGAGTATTCTTCAACATTCCCTGTATGTGGGGTGTAGGACTGATCCAACTAGATTTGATTGTAAACGATAGTGGATCTAGACCAGGATTTCCTTTTTGGGGGTTTAATAGGTAAGCCCCTGACCTCAGCCTTACTGTTGTCATGGTCCTTTGACTTCCAAGGGCTGAAGGCAAAATGCAGGGTGGGAGGAGGGATATATCCCTCACCAAAGCCACACATGGTCCCATCTCTCTCTAATTCTTAGCGTTACAAAATGTTGGCACCTGTTTGGAGTTTCTCCAGTGCTGGTCTGTGGCTTGGTTGCAGTGAACCCTTCAACATACACTCACAATGAGGACATAGAAGAAAGGGGAAAAGAAGGGGAACCCAGAATTCCCTTTCCTTCTGTCTCTTCACCCAGACCTTTAGCAACACTGATGGAGCCTGGCTCTTCCTCAGTTCCCTCACCTTGCCTTCATTTCAGAGGCCCGGGCCATAGAATCCAGTAACTTACCAGTTAGAAATAAAGTATGGGGTGGGAAATATGGAAGTGAACATGCAATATGCACTTGCAGGGGGCTCCATGTTCAGGAGAGCCCTGTGCTTGGTTTAATGCTCTATTATAGGGGCACCTGGGTGGCCCAGCTGTTAAGCATCAGCCTTCAGCTCAGGTCATGGTCCTGGGGTCCTGGGATCGAGCCCGAAGTGGGCTCCCTTCTCAGCGGGAAGCCTGCTTCTCCCTCCCCCACGCCCCCTGCTTGTGTTCCCTCTCTCTCTGTCTTCCTCTCTGTCAAATAAATAAATAAAATCTTTTAAAAAAATAACTTTAAAAAAAAATGCTCTGTTATAACCATCTTAAAATTCTTTTAATTCTTTTTTTTTTAAGACTTTATTTATTTATTTATTTGAGAGAGAGAGAGAGAGAGAGAGCACAAGCAGGGGGAGCAGCAGAGGGAGAAAGAGAAGCAGGCTCTCTGCTGAGCAGGGAGCCCAATGCAGGGCAGGCTCCATCCCAGGACCCTGAGATCATGACCTAAGCTGAAGGCAGATGCTTAACCTACCGAGCCACCCAGGCACCCCAACCATCTTAAAATTTGTAATAATTGTACCTCTGCATTTGTGTTTTGGAGGTGAGGTCCAATGGCACAGCAGTGGATGTTCATAAGCAGAGGAATTAGGTGTCACTTGTGTCCTTGCTGGCTCATTCTCATGGAGTGTGCAATCCCCATGCCCCAGGAGCACAGGATTTCAGTGGACTCACTGGGGATCCCCACTGGAGATAGCAGGAGGTCGGGGAGACTCAAAGTGGGTGCAGGTAAGGTGCTAGGTCTACAACTGAGTAACTGGAGGAGCACTCCCCGCCTCAAGAAGCCATGCCTTCTATTCGAGCCCGAAGCAAGCAGTGGCATTCTCAGAGTCATGAATGAAAATAAGGAATGCTATCAGGGTTTTTCTTGCTCTTGTTACTTCCCAATATTAGCCAACAACTTACTTTCAAGATTTTATTTATTTATTTCATTTGAGAGAGAGAGAGACAGAGAGACAGAGCATGCATGCAAGTGGGGGGAGGGGCAGAGGGAGAAGGAGAGAATCTCAAGCAGACCGGGCACTGTACCCAGAACCTGACGCAGGGCTCGATCTTACGACCCTGAGATCATGACTGGAGCCAAAACCAAGAGTCAGATGCTTAACCTACTGAGCCACTCAGGTGCCCCAGTCAACCACTTACTTTGAAGATGGTGATATAAAAGGAAAGGGAAGGGAAGGGAGACCCATACATAGTTCCTTCTCCTTTCAGTCCTTCCTTGCTCAGTAAGCCAAAGGTAGAGAATGTTGGTAGGACATGGGCATATTAAGAAGTGAAAAAACAATGGTGCGCCTGGGTGGCTCAGTTGGTTAAGCGGCTGCCTTCGGCTCAGGTCATGATCCCAGGGTCCTGGGATCGAGCCCCGCATCAGGTTCCCTGCTCAGCAGGGAGCTTGCTTCTCCCTACTTGTGCTCTCTCTCTCTCTGTCAAATAAATAAATAAAATCTTTAAAGAAAAAAGAAGTGAAAAAACAACAAATAAACAAGAGATTAGTTACTTCTACACAGCGTTTCCTCTGTTCTAGCTACAGCAAAATATATATCATGTACAAGCTATGAAACAGAAACGGTGTGATTTGGATGATTCTGTGTATGTTGCATGCTCTTATATTTCCATTTAAAACTGGCATTCGTGATATAAAGATGAGCAGTAAAAATTCATGCTGATAATGTAAAATTGTAGTTTTTCTTTACTTAAAACAACATTAAATAGCAAATGGAAAACACCATGACAGGTCAACAGAAAGGAAAAAGCATTAGATGTTAGCAGCTTTCATGGTACTTTTTTTCTTGTTCTTTGAAGGGGCCCCACACGTGTGTTTTGCCCTGGGCCCTGCAAGTTATGGGGCTGGCCCTGGCTGGAGCCCAGGTATCTGTATTTGAAAGCTCCCTGCCAGAAGATTCCAAAGCACAGCGGAAAGTAGAATCTGGTATCTCTTTCCCTGACTTCCCAGGGCGCTATTCCTGCCAGCCTGCTCCTGCACTCTGCACTCCCCCGCAACCACTGCCCCTCCACCTTCGCATCACGGAGTCCTGAGCACAAAGTAAGATTCTCTGTGCTCGAGTTGTCTGCGCCGCGGCTCCCTTTCTCTCAAGTAACGTTTACACCCGGCTTCAGAGAGCCTTTTTTTTTTTTTTTTAAGCTTTTATTTATTTATTTGATAGAGAGCGAGAGAGCACAAGCAGGGGGAGCAGTGGAGAGAGAGGGAGAGGCAGGCTCCCCGCGGAGCAGGGAGCCGGATGTGGGGCTCGATCCCAGGATCCCGGGATCATGACCTGAGCCGAAGGCAGACGCTCAACCATCTGAGCCACCCAGGCGTCCCCGGGCCTCAGAGAGCCTTAACGTGAAAGCCGACAGTTTACCAGTTGCCCAGCTTGCCCAGCTTGCCCAGCTACTCTGAAGGGACAGCTCAGTTTTTAAAAAACCACTACAGAGGCACCTGGGTGGCTCAGTTGTTGAGCGTCTGCCTTGGGCTCAGGTCATGATCCCTGAGTCCTGGGATCGAGCCCCGCATCGGGCTCCCTGCTCCGCGGGAAGCCTGCTTCTCCCTCTCCCACTCCCCCTGCTTGTGTTCCCTCTCTTGCTGTGTCTCTCTCTGTCAAATAAATAAACAAATCTTAAAAAAATAATAATAATAATTTAAAAAAAGATTTTAAAAAACTACTACATCCTAACTTCCAGAGGCGCCACATTTTTATTCCCTGGAGTCATAAGGTTCTTTCCTATCTGGTTTCCAAATCCCCTCTGACTTCTCACAAAGTGTAGAATTACAGCCATTTTCCTAATCAACCACAGGTTTTCCTGGAGCTCTGTAGTCTTCAGGAACTCCTTGAGATCCTCCCCGCTTCTGTCTCCAGGGGAGGACATAGCACCTGGGCAACTGGGCAGGCCTGGCACTCTGCCCCCCTCTGCTCACCGCCACCTCCCTCTCAGGGCACCAGCCCAGTCTGTCTCCCCCCACTTCCCTCCCCTCCCCCCCACCCCGCTGCGTCACTGCTACCAGAAACAAAACAGCCTTTCCAATTTAATAGTCTTTTTTTTTTTTTTAAGATTTTATTTATTCATTTGAGACAGAGAGATACAGAGAGAGAGCACGAGCAGGGGAAGAGGCAGAAGCAGGCTCCCTGCTGAGCCAGGAGCCCCATGCTGGGCTTAATTCGGGGCTGATCCCAGGACCCTGGGATCATGACCTGAGCCAAAGGCACACGCTTAACCTTCTGAACCACCCAGGTATCCCCCAATTTAATAGTTTAATGTAGGCTTTTCTCCTCCCTGGACAGCAGCATCATCCCCCTTGATAGTTTCGCCCAAGGAAAAGAGACATTTCATCATTTTGAGACGCCAGTCACAAACTTTTTATTTGCACTGTCACACAGTCAATCTTTTACTCATACTATGATGATCAGTATCTTGTGGGCCTTTTATTGATTTCAAAAAAACTACATTGTTATCAGATCTATAGGTATTATTGCTTAAGTCCTTAGTCAGTGCTCTCAGAGACAGGGCAGAGCATCTTTCCAGAAGCCAGTGTTGTGCTGGCCTAGTACAATACTTAGTTCTTCTGAAATAGAGCTCAGTGCTCTTCCTCCCGGGTCGGGCAGCAGCTTCAGTTGTGAATCAAAGTCACAAGGGGCAGGCGCCTGGGTGGCTCAGTTGGTTAAGCGACTGCCTTCGGCTCAGGTCATGATCCTGGAGTCCTGGGATCGAGTCCCACATCGGGCTCCCTGCTCAGCAGGGGGTCTGCCTCTCCCTCTGACCCTCTTCCCTCTCATGCTCTCTGTCTCTCATTCTCTCTCTCACAAATAAATAAATAAAATCTTTAAAAAAAAAAAACACAAAGTCACAAGGGGCAAGAAGCCTGTAGGTTGGTGAAGACATGCGCACATGGTAGCGCCCCCGCCCCCTGCAGGTCCGTGGGGATGGAAGCTCCTGCATTCCGCCCCCTTCTGGACCTCATCCAACGTTACTCCTTCACCTGGCTGTTCATCTGTATCCTTTATAATGTCCTTTATGATAAGCTGGCAAACAAAAAAAGGGGGTAAAGAAAGAAAAGGAGAGCAAAGACCAAAGATAGAAGAGTTGAAGGAGAGACATTGTCCTTGAGTAACCAGGGAATGAAGCAAAAGGAATACACCCAAGAATAGACAAATGAGGTTCTATTCGACCAGTTATTATTTCTAGTAAAAGACTGACTGTGGTATCTTAAAAATATTGTCTAGAGGATAAACGAGAGATGAGGGGACTCAGGCTTGGAGAGATCACGTAACTCGAAAAGGTTAAGAGACAAACCCAGTGTTTGCGTCTCATCTAAATGATCCAGAAAAGACCTTCTGCCTCCAAGAAAACAATGAAAAAGTATACCTCTGTTTCTGTTCCATGGTCATCATGAATTTCACATCTTTTACAAGAACAACAACAACAAAATCACAAAAGGCAACACGAGATCTCTTCAGAGTGTTTTTCTTAAGGGACCCCAGAGGGAGGAGAAAGCAAACCTCTCTGGATGGTCAGCCGCTTAGTAAAGAGAAACTGGTATTATTTTGAATTTTGCAAGAATGATGCTCTGGTAAAAATTCAAACAGCTTTGAGACAGAGAAAGAGGGAGAGAGAGGATTACCTTGTCTTCAGCAGAAGGGCCACCACTCTCTCCAGCCTACAACCCATTTCTGAAACTTTCACACCACTTCCTCGTATAACAAGAGAGAAGGAAGGAAGACAGCATGAAGAGTGGGGAAAGGAAACTGACCTGCTGCTATTCTAAGACAGGGAGAAAGGCAGCCAGGAGGTGGGAAGAATAGGCAGGGTTGGGTCTGGCAGGACAAGATCAAAGGCTGCAGCCGGATTAGGAGCATTCACCTGCCCGGAGGCAATGTGGAAGCAGGATTCTGAACCCCGCCCAGGTAATGGTGGCTGTGTAGAGGTAGGTTCCATCTATCTAACATGCAGCAACCACATGTATTTGTAGGTCAGTCTGCTTTGCTCTAAAACTTTTAAAGGGTTTCCAATTTAGGTATTTTTACCAGATTTAGAGGTGATATCCAGGCTTAGCCAGATGCCAACTAATTTCCCTGAAGCTTCACAAGTTCAATTGTCTTTCACCTACGGCCCCAGTTGTTCTAAAACACCTCTCAATGCAATGTCAAAAAAAAAAAAAAAAAGCATTAAAAATAAATCCAAATGCAGAGGGACAAAATCTTGGCGGCCAAAATTGTATGGGCTTTGAAAGAGAAATGGAGCCCACGGTCACATATTGACTTGTAGTTGAGTGCCAAAAGGATGAGAGACCAATTTAAAAAAGAAGAAGACTGGATGTTATCTGACCATTCACTCTTGAGCTGGTGGTACAGTCTTGAGGTCTGAATATGTCTCGGGATCCCTCGGTAAGGGACATTGCTGTTTGTAACTCAAAGTTCCCAAGCTGTCGAAGGCCCAGTTAATATCACCCAGACCTGCTGTCTGGGGATCATCTCCATGGACAGAATATGTTTGCACGTCCTAGCTGCTTTACGGCGACCAGAGTTCCCCTTCCAGTTACTTCCAGCACCAGGCCAGCAGGCACTGATTTACATCATCACATACATGGCATTGCAAATGAGCCTCAGAACCCTCCCTGACTCTCCATTTGCAGAGACTGAGTTACAAAAAGGAGTCACCCCCTGTACCTGGAAGCAGGTTTGACCTTGTGACAGTCAGTCTAATCGTGGCAAACACCCTTCAAGGAAAACATGCTGTTATGTGAACCCAGTGGGCAGACACAGAAACAGGAAGGCTGAGATTAGAGTCTGCTTTACAGTTCTTTTGATGTTTCCGGAGCCAACTCGGGAAGCTCGTGAGGTTCTCGGGGAGCTGATCAAAGGTACCTCTGCAGGTTCAAGTTAACACGGACTTGGTGAAGCAGGGCAGCACCTGCCTGCAAATAGCAACACATTTCACCAAATAAAGTCAACCTTTGAGTCAAGCTTGGAGGTTGCAGTCCATAAGAGAACCTGCACAAAAATTTTTCCCCCCAGCTGTATCTGAGGTCTCTGAAAGGGAAATAATGCTCAGCTTTCCTTTCTTTGCTCGGAGGTATTTATTTTAAAGCCGATCTTTGCCCCCTGGTGTAGACCATTTAAGACCTCTGGCTCTAATAAGCTTACATGGCCTTGTTTCAAAAAAAGGTGATATTTTGGGGTTGGAGGAGAGACGAGTGGAAAGGCACTGTCATAAATCTTCACACTCCTTTTAAATGTATTACTTCTTGAAGCTGTGCCTTCGGCCCAGGACAGTCCCTCATCTCTATTTGGGAAAAAACAGTTTCCCCAAAGACTTAACTTTTATAAAGGAGGAAATTGAAAGGAGCAGCACAGAATAACTACAGACACTAGGATAAGTCTAAAGTTTCTCTGGGTCAAAAAACAAACCAAAACACCACCCCAAACAGACAGGTACTAAAAAAAAGTAGTAGCCCCAAGGTTGCAGGCTCAGAAAGCTGATACTTAGAAAGGGAAATGAAATGCACTGAATCAGAGATTAGATGTTAAGACTTACACAGAGAAGCTACCAAACAGATTTCTTGGCATTGGAGAGTTCATTATTTCAGGCCCTGGCTAGTCTTAGGACTTAGGAAATCAAGAGGATGTGTCAGATCCTGTAAGTCTCCCTGAGAGGCAGAGGTGGCCAAAGGGGAAAGCAATGGGGGACAGCACAGAGTTTGATAGCAGAAAAATAGAGGTACTTAGAAAATAAAACTTGTATATATGATCATCTGCCAAAGCAACCATCAAATCTTTGTTGAACAACAGTATGATAAAAACGGGACAGGTCCAAGTTGTTTCATTTCAGGCATCGTGTGTGGAAAGAGTGGGAGCTTGCAGAATCGCCTAGTGAACACAGGCTCTATTAGCCAGAAACAACAGATAACTTGAACTTGGATGAGTCCCAGTTTCCTTAGCCACAGAATGGGAATAACATCTCCCACCAGGGTTGTGAGGACTAAATGAGATATGTACATAAACTGTTCGATAAATATGATCCTAATAAAATAAATCACAGAGTGTTCAATAAATATTGTTTCTTTTCCTTTCCTAACTAATCTCACATTTTTCATTGCAACATTGGGTTTACAGATGATACATTTATAGAAAACATTACAACTTGAAGGACTGTTGATTAGAGAATTTAAAATAAGTAATGTTCCAGATTGTGGAGATTTAATATACACATAAGCTGGCGGGGGGGGGGTAATGTTAACTAATGTGATAACACATTGACTTTTCACAGAATTATTTGAGTAAATCAAATTTCAAAACAAAAATTTATCTTGAAACCCCTCTATGGTTTCATTTTCCTCACCTGTATGTTATTTAGTTAAATGTCTGGTCTATATATATGTTCTCTCCAAGTCTGAGTGAATTCCCACCATGGAGTTTCATTTCATTTGCAAGTCAACCAGACAGCGCTTCAAAGGTTGTACATTCTATTGATGTCTATAAAACATTTCATTCAAAAACTATTTCCTTGACATTTGATGAAATCCTTTGTCATGCTTTCCTCATTTATTAGCGGTCCTCCTGTGACCATCAACCATAAATTATTGCTATTTCTTTTTTTTTTAAGATTTTATTTATTTGTCAGAGAGAGAAAGACAGGCTTCCTGCTGAGTAGGGAGCCAGCTGCCAGGACCCTGGGATCATGACCTGAGTCCTGGGATCCTGACC
The DNA here is from genome assembly GCF_037043125.1 of Eumetopias jubatus. Lineage (NCBI taxonomy): Eukaryota > Metazoa > Chordata > Mammalia > Carnivora > Otariidae > Eumetopias > Eumetopias jubatus. The sequence continues at coordinate 53,520,133 of NW_028274822.1, read as the reverse complement.
TGAGCCAAAGGTAGACGCTTAACCAACCGATCCACCCAGAGGCCCCAAATTACATTTCTTACAAAAATTGTCTAATACCTGAACAAAAAGCAAAAAAACAATTTTTTTAAGGTATGGAAGAGAACTCCTAGTTTTCTACTTATGTAGAGAAACTGGCTAATGAGCCAAGTCACGGGTTTTTGTTTTTGTTTTATGTTGTTGTTTTTAAGATTTTATTTATTTGAGAGAGAGAGAGAGAAACAGGGGAGAGAGCACAGTGGGGGAGTGAGAGGGACAAGCAGATTCCCCGCTGAGCAGGGAGCCCAATATGGGATTTGATCCCAGGACCCTGAGACCATGACCTGAGCCAAAGGCAGACTCTTAACCGATTGAGCCTCCCGGGTACCCGTTTTTGTTTTTTTTAAGCTTTCCAGGGGATTCCAATTTGCAGGTAAAGTTGAGAACTCGTGATTTAGCATTTAAAAGTAACTATAGTAAAATTCTAGTTTCCAGTAATGATGGAGTCATTTCTTTTCAGACTAACTTCCCTACAGGTAATAATAACAAAATGTGAACAAAAAAATAAACAAAAAGCTACTTGAAGGGCTGGAGAATGACCAACAGCAGCAGGTAGAAACTGGAGGGTTGTTTACCATTAAAGGAAGGGAACTTGCAGGAATAAGATGCACAGGTTGTGGCTTGATGCTTGAGGGCTCTCTTCTTCACTAGAGTAGGAGAAAGCTGCAGCCTCAGCGACCTGAGATATTAAGGACAGAGTTGGAGTTGGCAGAGCAGATGGAAAGTTAGGAGAGGAATCCTGCAAAGGAGGGAGCAGCAGAAGGAGCAAACCTAACTCTGAATCTAAACTCTGTCCAAATCCTTGGCCCGCTTGTGCAGGGAGATCCCCGTGGGCCCACTAAAAGGCTACATCTGGAAACTGAAAAAACTGATCAGACATTTGAGCTACTATTTATGACAGGGAAGACAGATTTTGAAGTTTCAGTCCTGCCAAATGAACTGCCTGCCAGAACAAAAATAACACTCTTCAGAGGAATGTAGCAGAATCCAGAATCCTTATTAAGATATCATCTATAATGTCCAGCATAAAGTAAAAAAAGAAAAAAAACCACTAGACAAGCAAAAAAATAATGTGACCCTTGCTGAAGCGAAGTGCAGTCAAACTGACTGATTATGACATGTTAATAGACAAATACCTTAAAACACCTATTGTAAACAGCTTACAAGAAAATATACTTGTAATTAATAAACTGATGGGGAAATCTCAACAGAGAAATAGAAATAATAAAAAAAGAACCAGATGGGAATGATACATGTAAAAAATATAATAACTGAAAAAAAATATAATAACTGAATGAAAATCCATTGGATGGGCTCAATAGCATATTAGAGACAGAAGAGGAGTTAGTGAATTAAAAATTACTTAATACAGAGGCACCTGGCTGGCTCAGTCAGTTAAGTGTCTGCCTTTGGCTCAGGTCATGATCCCAGAGTCCTGGGATCGAACCCCGAGTCAGGCTCCCTGCTCAGCAGAGTCTGCTTCTCCCCCTGCCTCTGCTCCCCAACCCTCACCCGTGCTCTTTTTTTCAAGTAAATAAATAAAATCTTTTTTTAAAAATTACTTAATACAAGTTATTCAATTTGAAAAATAAACAAGATTGACAAAAAACAGAGCCTGGAGACATGTAGGACAATGTCAGGGGATCTAATATAAATCTAGGGAAGTTCTAGAGAGAAGAAGGCAGAAAACAAAATTTAAATAATGGCCAAATTCTCTCAAATTTGGTAAAAACAAAACATCAACTTACAGATGCTGTTAAGTTCAACCCCAAGCAGGACCAATACAAAGAAAACCATACCTAAGCACATCATAGTCCAACTGCAGAAATCCAAAAAGAGCCAGAGAAAGACATTACATACAAAAGAACAATGAGACAATTGATGTCTCATCCCAAACAATGGAAGCCAGAAAACAAATGCCTTTAAAGTGATGGAAAAAAAACAAAAAGCAAAAACCATCAACCCAGAATTCTATCTTTAGTGAAACTGTCCTTCAAAGATGAAAGTAAAATAAATCATTTTCAATGAACAAAAACAGATGATTTGTCAGTGGCAGGCCTGCACAATTCTCAAGGAAATTCTTTAAGCTGAAGAGAAATGATAACATGTCATTTGGAGTCACAAGAAGGAATGAAGAGCACCAGAAATGATAAATATTTAACAAAAATAAAAGACTATATATACATTCTCTTTTAATTTTTTTTTTAAAGATTTTATTTATTTATTTGACAGAGAGAGAGACAGCGAGAGAGGGAACACAAGCAGGGGGAGTGGGAGAGGGAGAAGCAGGCCTCCCGCGGAGCAGGGAGCCTGATGCAGGGCTCAATCCCGGGACCCTGGGATCATGACCTGAGCCGAAGGCAGTCGCTTAACTGACTGAGCCACCCAGGCACCCCTCTTTTAATTTTATTTTAAAGAGACATGGACTTGCTTAAAACAAAAATTATACCATTGTAGTTAGATTCAGTATATATCTAACTATAACATATATAAAAAACAAAGGGAATGAATGAACTATACTGTTGCAAGGTTCCATAATTTTATGAAGTTGTAAAATATTAACCCTAGATTGTTGTAAATTTAAGATGTATGTTGTCATCCTAGCACAACCATTAAAAGAAAGTATAGTTCATAAGCCAATAGAAAAATTAAAACGAACACTAAAAATATTCAATTAACCTGAAAGAAGGCAGAGGAGGGAAAAAAAACCCAAAAAGACACATATCAAAAATTATGTTAAATATATATAACACTGTATGTTAACTGGAATTAAAACTAAAACTTAAAAAAAAGTAAACAAAAAATTATATTAAACATAAATCAAGTATATACACCAAATAAAAGGCAAAGATTGTTAGGCTAGATAAAAAAGCAAGACCCAACAGTATCTTATCGAAAAGGGATGAACTTTAAACACAAAAACACAGGGCTAAAAGTAAGTGAAAAGAGTTCATGTAAATACTAAGCACGAAATTCATTTCTATTTGGCTTCAATATGAATAGTTATATGGTCTTTTACATTTCATGTTCCAATTATATTTACCTGGGTTTTTTTTAATGGTTTACATTTATTACACACCAGTTATTATCAACCAGGATCTGTATCAACCTCAAGAGATTAAAAAAAAAAAAACAACAACACAGGTAATTTTGGACGACTCTTTTTTTTGTTTGTTTTAAACCTTTGGGCTTCATTTGACCCTTGACATTTCTCTTTCAAAATCACTCAAATGGCTCCTTCTCTCTCCCTGCTAGTACGATTAATGAAACCTCTTAACAAGGGAAGCCTTTCAGGACTCACAGGTCTCCCTTATCTCTATTCAAAGAATTTTAGTCTTTGATCTAGCTATTAGAGCAGGTAATGAGTCTTAGTCATCTTTGTTTATTTCACTTACATTTGATAGTCTTTCCTTTTATTCACTTTATTATTGCTTTTTCTGGTTTATATCTACTTCTGTGACCCTGTGGTTGAGATGCCCTTCGGTGCTGTACCCGTCACAGGCCAGAGCACACCTTTTCCTCACGTACTTGAGGTCCACCTCTTCGTTTTACTTATCAGCGTTGCTTTTCTATTTACAAGACTTTGAGTTTAGCTCTTTCTACAGTAGGGACTTTCCTAAGAAGTTGACAAAATTAGACAAGCTTAATTTTGAAAGAATTTTCCTACATTCTTTAAGCCGTACTAAAGCTCTGATATTGCCTCAAACTCAGCCAGTTCCTAGCTGGAGTGGGGCTGGAAAGAACAGGACTGTAATAACAAAGAAACCTCACACTAAGCATGACTACAAAGAATGGTTTTGTGGCATGTGACAAATCTGGTCAACCATGTAAGTGAAAGGAACACCCTCAACTCCCTTCTGGCTATCCTGGCTTCGTAAGTAATTGTCTATCCCAACAAACTCCACTTGTGTATGGCACCAGCTTTCACCCACTGTGACCTTAGAAAATAAACCTAATACATGAAGAATCCCATGGCAGACAGAACCCCACTGTTTTAATCACTTTAGAAAATGTTTTAAGAGGTGACTTCTTTACAAATTCAGGCCGTGTTTGAATGTAGAGGCCTAATGTAACTGTAGCACTTGATAAAGTTTCTTTTAAAGGGTGATGTTAAAGAGGGGAATACAGAGGGACCCCTTGGGTTGTTGTTTACTTCTGAAAACTTATGCCCTAATGAGGTGCTTCGAGACCTTTTTTCAACACTGGCCATATCTTAAAATATGCAGGACAGATCACCAAGGGATTTGGTGGTTAGCTAAACACTGATAGAATGAATCATTTCAATTTGTCATGCAGTTTTAAGTCAAGATTTAAGGGCCTGCTTACGCCTCCTATCAAGAGTAAATATCACACATCCTGTTTATAAGTACTGGCTTGTTGTCCACGGTTCTTCAAAGAGCTCGTGATACCCCCCTAACTCACACTCCACCCTACCCCCAACTTCCTGCTCATTGGGTGCTATAATCCTACTCATTTTTAATGCCTCCCTCAACAAAATACTCTGTATTACAATAAATTTTAAAGAAAATACTTTATTACATCATGAAAAAAAGGGGGATCAATCAACTAGATTCATACTTGTTTGAAAAAAATCGAAAATTTATTAATTAGACAGTATGTGGGCATCCTGTTCCACATGGGAATGAGAAGATGCTATAGGTTCTCTAAGTATTGCACAGTCTGAAAAAAAAAAAAACGAACAAAAAAAGGGAAGGGGAGAGAGTGAGAAAAAAAATAATCACATGATCTTGGGAACCATCTCACATTATGAATACTCTACCAAGAAACATTTAAAAAAGAAAACCCTTTGTTTCTACAGTAGCTTTGAGTTTGCAGTTCTTGGAATGACTGTATTCCATTGAAGACCTCTCAGTAACAGGAAGCTTCACTTTAGCAATCCCATGTGCAAATATTAATAAAAAAATATATAAAATAATGCAGTTCGACTCTTGCCATCACCCCGACAATCATAACACCTGTGAAAACTTTTCTTCTTGAAAATGGGTTAAGCTGTAAGTTTAGCCTGAAGCTCCATCTCCGCAGCCCGTTTGAGTGCAACATCCACTAGAAGCTGAAATCCACTAAAATCCTGGTTGAGGTCCGGCGGAGTAGGGGGCGGAGTGTTGAAAAGACCACTCTGTGGATTTGCACTTGGTCCAGATTTACACGAGTCCTCCGGGTACAGGAGGGAGGTGTCTGTGAAGCTGCCCGCCGCTACCCGCTGTCTGTCTGTGTTCTGTCCCACACCTACCGGCTGGCAGAGAGGGAAAGGCCCGTCTTTCAAGGCAGTCACAGTGGTATGACAGATCACTGACGGACGCGCCAATATCGATCCTGGGCACGACGGCTTGGGAGACAGCGGCCTCCCCAGCGCTGGGTTTGGTCCAGCTGTACAGGAGTGAAATGGGCTCTCCTCTAGAGCTGGTATGAAGTTTTTGATGCCCATGGCTGACTCCACAGAGCTAGCTTCAGAAATCTTGGCCCCACGGCGGGAAATTGTGAACTGATTTGGATCTTTGCCATCTTTTCTCAGCATGTCTGGGAGGAGCCTGCGGCGGGCGTTGATGAACCAGTTACAGACCTGAAATCATACGGGTATGCTTCAACACTCGGCAGACACGTTCTGAGAACCTTCTGTGGGATGCCTAATTGATCTCTCTCTTTGCAGTAAAGAAGGCATGAAAGGGCTTATTGGAACTTCCAAAGTTATTTCAAGGTATTCGAGCTCGGCCAAGAAAGAGAGCTATCTCCTGCCGTAAACCTCCTCCTCTTCTAATACAAATTCCCTTTTTTTAATCTCATCATCCTTAAGCCTTTTCAGGAGGAAGAAAAGGATAAAAATTCTCAAATGTCTGAAAATGAGTTTAGGGAGGGAAGTTTACCCTTTAACGCTCCCCCTTATTAACCTATTACCTACTGCCCCAGCATTTAAATTAACCAACTACAGGAGAACTTTTCCTGTATGAAAAGGGCCACTCCTCCCAGTTACTGATTTTTCCCAAATCCAATGACTGTGTCAACAGACATAACATGAATTACCTCACTGAAGTCTGTCCTTGTTTAAATATCAAACCAGTTTCCTGGGCAACAGAGGAAGATTTAACCTCCTCTTTATGTTTGGTGAATAAAAGAAGGCCCTTTTAGGCATTAAAGGAAATGCTATTTGACAGATGACTGTCAAGTGTTTCTGTTTCTCTAAATAGCCAGTTATTAGCTTTTAGTACTTTAAAGTTTGCAAGAGAAAATTCTTCTTTTTTTTTTTTTTTTTAGTGGGTGGCATTTAATGATTTGATAAACAAGAATGCTATATATAAAATGTCTTCGGAAAGGAAAAGAAACCACGCCCCGTGCAGACACCTCAGAGTCCTTATTCCTTACCTGTAGTGTAGACAGGTGTGTCTGTTGGGACAGTAATGCTTTCTCTTGCTCCGAGGGATAGGCATTGTATCGGTGCTCATACAGCCAGTCGCGGAGAATCTGAACAGACTCCTTGGGCAGGTTGCCCCTTCGCCTTCTCTTGCCTGCACCAGCAGAGGAGGAGAGGTCCAGGGGGATGTCCATGTTATCATCATCCTCCGTCTCACTGCCTGATGCCGCAACAACACCTGGTCAAGGACAAAGGCTTTTGTCAGGGGAGCACCGAATGCCCAGCTATCTCTTCCGACCATTTAGCGTGCAACCAGACTGTCTTGACTCCTGCGAGCCAAGCGAAGGACCAGTGTTTGCTATTTTGATGTTCAAACCACATGTCAAAGTCTCAAGGGTAATCTGACCAGTGGCACGTTATAGATTCTCAACCAACTGTCAGAAGCCCTTTCATACCCACTTTGCTGTAGAATATAACTTCTCACATTCCTTTTGAGTGATGCTCAGAAAAGTCCAGTGCAGCACAGGGAGGCAACGCTGCACCCAAAGTGAATAGTTTGTTACATGTGAAACAGGAAAGGTGCTACAGCACATGGAATGTATCTAACAACCTTTTCTTTGAGGTCATTGCTAATTTAGGAAAAACAATCCAAGGGTCCTAATGTACATTTTAAATGCTACTCTGCCTCCTTCTTCCATTGAAAGCTGGAAACAAAAGGGCAGAGTCATACATTTTTCCCCACTTATATAAGGAGGGAAAATTACACAACCCAGTTTATATATATATATTTTTAAAGTAAGCTCCACATCCAGTGTGGAGCCGAAAGAAGGGCTTGAACTCATGACCCTGAGATAGAGAGCTGAGCTGCAACCAAGAGTTCGACACTTAACCGACCGAGCCATCCAGGCGCCCCAACCCAGTGAGATTTCTAAAGGTAAAATGTATGTCAATTTTTTCTGCCAACTCCATGGTCATTTCTTTCTCATTGCTACCTACATTTATTCAAAAACTAGACACCTACTTTTAATGGCCAACACTACCGGTCACGTTTTACTAAATACAAACAACCACTGAAGTTTTCAGTTTCGTTACACAAAAATATTTTTCTACTCCTAATACTTGAGTAAGAGGTCAAAAGATGCTAATACTGAATAAACTTTTTAAATTTCTATAAATTTCAACTGGCAGTTTAGTCAGAATCTAGAATACTAGATACCAAGAAGTAGAGTTCAGTCTTAAATTATTACATGACAAAGAAAACTGAATATGCACCCCCCAGAGGAAACTCTCTTTTGTCTTTAAGTACTTTAATCCTACCAGAAATTTTAAGAATTCACAGCCATAGAGAATATTTACATCACATATAATAGACTGGGGTCAACAAAAATTCAGACCTGGCTCCTTTAACATTTAAACATAATTTTGAGAACTTTAAAAAATTTAAATTACAAATGCTACAAACCCTCCCCCCTTTCAAAAGGACAACTGGCAACTCTGAATGACTGAAGGAACATATTCTCTATTTTGAAGACAATCTAGAATGTTTAAAATGTAAATGAATTACAAACTATCGCATGCTTGAAAATACCAAGTATTTCTATATAAAGACAATTAAAATAACATGAAATTGAAAGAAAATTGAAAGTTCTTAACTTTGTTGATGCAATTCAGAGTGGTTTACCTTGATAAAAAATAAAAAGAGAAATATTCCACATAGTGATAAACCATTCGATGCATTAAAAAAAATTTTTTTAACCCATGCTTGTAAAGCATTTTAACACTCAAAAAGCTACTCATTCCAAGATTGTTGATGAGCTAGCTCACAGTTAATTGAATCTGACTTTACTTGGGGACACATTTTTAGTTTTGGACTGCAGGGGGCAGATGGTGCAGGAGGGAGTGTCCACAGAAAAGGCAGAACCTTCCAAAGACAAAGTAAAGCAAGTTCTAACAAAAGAGCAGGATGATCTTGCAAATTCACTTTAGCTCAAGGCTTAACAAACAGCCATCAATAAGCAGCACAAGAATCCGAAGTTTTAACCGCCATGTATTTGATGTTCCCTTTCCCAGAAGTTTTCATTAAACTGCTTAAAAAAAAAAAAAAGTTAAAAAAAAAGAGGCACATTTAAAACTGAAACTGCTTTCGCTGTAGAATAGATGAGAAACTTTTAAAACCTATATTGAAATTTGGGTAAAGAACTATTAATAGATACCTTAAGAAATTAGAAATGAGTTCCTGTTTTACATTTATGTTAATAAATAAAGAAATCTAACTTTTAAAAAAATGTGTCAAGTAATTGAATGACTAAGGCAAATTTGAATAAAGCAATTTGTTTAAACTCTTCAATGTCTGAAAAGCCAGACATTCTTCTCAAGGCTATAATCCCCCTCCCCCACCTTTAAACTAGAAAAGTGTGAAAATTTCCTCAGTGAACAAACAGTGAATTCCCAACTGTAAGTTGATAATAACAAAGAGTTTGAGACAAACAAACAAAAAAACCCCTGAAGCCTGCCCTTTGATCTGCTTGCTCAGTTTGACAAGAAGCCTGATCTTTCAGAATAGGTTAGTGACACACAAAAGCAGGTTTCAGTTAAGCAACACTAAACTGCAGTGTGTGACTTTACTGTGTTCTCAGTTCATTTAAATAAATGAATGCCAGGCCTCTGGACCTCTTAACAAATATTTCCAATATGTGCACAAAAGCTGAAGTAACAGGAAGTTAAGACTTCAAGTTCCTTGGCCACACCAGCTGATACTTCACTGCAGCAAACCACGTTTGCTGCTGTCAGGACTGTTTTCATTAAAACTCTCCCTCCGGATTGTGGCTCAACTTGGAAAAACAAAAAGACTTTTCCACGTTACTCATTTCCTATTGTAACAGCTTTTGAAAAGTTTCCCGGTTACCACTTGTTTCCAAAGGTCCTGCTCTGCTTACACTTTAAAAAATGTGGTGGTGGGGGAGGGGGATCACAAGCCTCTTACTCCATCCACATACAAGGAAATGTTCAGAAAGCCACAAGATGGCCTATGGATCCCACAGCGCGAAAAATCAATCTTTTCTTAATAGGACCTGGGGTTGGGGGTGGTGAGGGAAGGCCAGAGATCGTGGTTGTTAAAGTTGGGACTTTTTAAAAATATCTGGAAGATGCCAGAGAAGGATCTAGAAATAGGAATAATCGAAGGAAAAGTTTAAGTATACAATTAGGAAAAATGGAAACCTAACAAGTTTCCTGATTAGAGTATCTCAGGAGATGTCACGGGAATCGTAGTTAACACCCCAGGCACAAACTCCAAGGTGCGCTTGGCTGGGCCCAGCTGGAGAGTAGTTCTAAAGCAAGAATTCCAAACTGTCAGAGACTAGGAGTAAAAAGACGTCGGGGATATTCCTCACTGAATCTTCTCTGCTTGTTTTAAAGCCATTCGAGGGGTGAGAACATTTTGAAATCCTCAGCTTTCTAAAGACAAGACACTATTATCACAAACCAGGGTTACCAAATCTCGGGCCCTGCAACTGAGTTTAAAGTACTTTTGTCTCCAAGAAAACCTGAAAAGATTTTCACAGACTTTTTATAAAAGACAATAGTCCAACTCCACAAGCCAGGCAGGACAGATTTCTTCCCGGCTCCTGGCTGAGCAGACCCGGAACGCGGGCCCCCTCCAAGGTAGTTTTAGGAAAGGGGCGGGGAGGCAGGACGCAGGGGGACAGGAGGAGAGGGAGGGGGCCGGGAGGGAGGACAGCCAGGGAGGCTTTTGTTCTTGCGAGTTTCTCAGCCTCAACTGAAATCCGCCCCTCCAACTACACGACTAGAGGACTTAAAAGAGTTTCAGATTACAAGAAGAAACTAGAAAACGGTGCTGTGAATCTCAACATCCCCTTATTCTGAGGGGTCTGCCCACCCTCAATAGGATTTACCGGGAAAACCTAAAAAGGGAAAGAAACTGGGCAATCTCAGCAGTCTCGGCTCCCCCGCACAAACTGTGAACCAGTCGCAAAGTTTCCCTTCCAACACGTCACCTTTCATTGTTTCCATGAGTCGGCGCTCGGTAGCAGGCAGGACCTTACCCGGCGCGCCCGGGGCCGCTGACCCCGAATATTCCCACCCCGCGGCAGGCCGGTCCCAGCCTAGTTCCTCTACTGGGGGGGGGGGGAGCGGGGTGGGGGGAGAGGGAGACCGGGAGGTACTCGAGGGGGACTCCGGGTAAGGGCGAGGGGCGCTGGCGGTGGGGGAGGGGGACGAGGAGAGCCGCGGGAGCTTACCCGAGGGGCTGCGGGGGAGGACCTGAGAGGCAGATCTGCGCTTTCCCCATCCGAGCCCGAACAATGGGGGGAGTCCGCCCCAGGCGGAAACCCAGCTTTGGTTTCGGCTCCCAAGAACCACTCTACAAAAACAAAACCCCCAACTGATCCCCGTCAGTTCCACCAGGAGAGCGAGAACGTCTTCCAGTAAGGATCTAGACCCGTCAGTCCTCGTCGAGGTGACACAGCCTCCCAGACGCCACCCCGGGCGCTCCCCGCGTTTGTTACCGAGTCCTTTTAAACATCCGAACCTCTAAACCCTCAACGTTCTCACTGTCCCTTGGGGGAGCGTTCGCTGGGAGTCCTACCACCAACTACTATGAATGTCCCGGGTGTTGACATTTAATTTTACTCTCGCTGGGAAAGCATGGGTTGAGAAGCTCCGCGTGTTTTGAAGCCACCGGCCCAGAATGAAAGGAACAGAACTCCAAGGTGAAAACGTGGCCGAAGGAACCCTCTGGGGTTGAAAGCTGCCCCACTAACAATATTGAGTTTTGACGGTATCCGCTGGACGAGTCTGAAAGAATGTGGTTACAAAAACTCCGGGACGCTCCTGGGCATGCGCAGCAGCCGCCCCCCCCCCCCCCCCACCGCCCCCGCGCTGGCTTCCCTGAGCGATTAACTTCTGTTTTGAACCACTCCACATAAATCACAACAGAAAAGCCAACTCTGGCTCACCACGGAACGTTCGGGGTACCTCCTAGTCAGGGACTCAAAAAGTTAACTTCAAAAGGGAGTTAACATTCTTTGACCTTTCGTGGCGGTGGGTTTTTTTTTTCCTGTGTATTTTGTTTTTAAACCAGACTGACGGCAAGTTTTAGTTGTAACGCTTCCAGAACGCTTCGTGGAAACAATGACAGACTCACTCTGTGCAGTTACAACCAACCCTGCTTGTCACACTTGGACTCATTCTGACTACACGCCGCTTTAAGCTGCTCGCCGTCAGTCCTAACTCTTCATCTTGCCCCAAATTCATCGTGGGAAAACTTTTAGAACCTAGGAGTTTTTAAAAGTCTACCTTTCCAAGTCTACCGACACCCTCGGGCGGTTTGGGGGCCAGAGTCGCATTCCTTGATTGTGAAAACACCCCATCCCCAGCGAAGAGAGTGCCCGGGCCCAGCTGGGAGGGAGTGGGGGCCCGGACCACAACTTTCAGACAAAGGCGCCGCCGCTCCGCGGTCCGGGCCGGGAGAATCGGGGCGGGGGTCCCCCCGACCCGGCCCACACCTCCGCCCGCAAGAACAAGCGAGAAGCCACGCGGCGGCTCCGCGGGGCGTGGGGTGTCCGCTGAGACAATGAAACTTGGAGGCGCACAAACAAGGCGCTGAGCGTGTTTCTTGACAACGTGCCAGCAGCGTGGACAGGCCCGTCTCCCCACAACAGCCCCTCGTGTTGTGTCTAGAAGGAAAACAGCAACTGCCATTTCAGACGCAGCCTCAACAAAGAGAACCGCGGCGGTTCCTGCCTGAGAGCCCCGGGCTGAAAAGTCCACTAAGTCACTCTTGCGCCAAGCCCGAAGGGGCCCGGTGGGGCCCGGCGAGCACGTTTCCCCGGGACCCGCGCCCACGGCGGGCACAGCCCGTCAAGCCTTACCTTTCTTGCTTTTCATTCTGGAGGTCCCCTTCCAGCGCGAGGCGATGCTGGGGTCTCGAGGGGCCAGGAGCGGGGGCGAGGGGGGCGCGCGATTGTCCTCCTTCCGGACCGACTCTCCCGTAACTTTAGGACGCGCTCCAGCCGTTATTGCTAATCAAGGCGCTCGGATCCCAGGCGCCCGCTCCTTGGGTGGAATTCAAGTGACACTTGGGCTTCCTCCTGCCGGGATCTTCTGGCAGCCGGCTTGGGGACTCTCCCTCGCCCAACTCGCTCCCCTCCCCACTCCTCTCCTTTGTTCCCCGCTCCTCCTCGTCGTACCTCGGCGCTGTCAGAGTGAGAGAGGCGAAGAGGGAAGGTACAGGAGGTCCTGCCTCCGCCCCCAGCCGCCCGCCCCGTCCCCCGCCCGCCCCGCCGCTCCTCCGCCCCTCCCCCGCACCTTCCAGTTGGGGAGGACAGCACCGAGCGCTCGGGCCGCGCTGCCTCACTCCGCGCCTCTCCGGCCGCTGTCACCCGTCCCTCGTGAGGGCGGCTGGGCCCAGAAACCCGATCCTTCCTCCCTGCTGCGCGCACGCCGCCCTCATCCCTCGCTCCGCGGCGGCAGCGACACCAGCCGGGCGCCCGGGCTTCTCCTTTGGGCCTTTCTTCCTCCGGCTGGCGAGGGTGCGTTTGGTTAGGAAATTGCAACAGATGGAAAAAGGCTGCCCCCTCCTCCACCCCGGGGAAGAAAAGGCTCCCCTCTCGTTTTTGACAGCTGCCCCAAACTCCACAGTCCCGGCTCTAGCCGCAGGAGAAGACAGCTGCTTCTGATTCAAGGGGCGGGGCACCGTAGGAAAAGTATTCAGAACAAGAACCAACTTCTTCCAGAATGCGCGGCTGCCATTGACACGCGGGTGCGGCTCGTCGCACCCTGCCCTTCCCGGGGGTCTTCCTCCAACCCGGACGGCAGTGGGTGGGTGGGGGCGTTTGGGGGAGGAGAGTGAGACACAGACACCCCAGGCAAATGTCTGTTACCTCGGGCTAAGGCTGTGAGTTCCGGACTGGATTGCAAGGCAGTTTCAAAATCTAACACGTTGCGGACAGACACTTGTCATGCTCACATGCTCTTTAAAAAAGTCTCAGCCTGGGGACTGCCCGGGCGCGCGCCCGCCGCACTGCAAAAACTCGGCCTGAAACCCCCACCCTCGGACCCAGGCGGCTGCCGCCTTTAAGGAAAGGGGGCGACCACACTGGGGCTGCTCATCTGTCGGGAAACAGTCTACTTTTAGGACTTAAGCCCTGTTAGGGGACCCCTTCTCCCCTCAGGTATTTCAAACAGAAACTACCCATTGAGTAAACACATGTTCCTGTTGGTTTATTTTGGTTGAGAGTTAGGGCTCCAACAGGAGTTCCTTGATGAGATTACCCTTTTAAAAGACCAGATGCTGTTTGGCTGATTTCAAGAAACGCCTGCCCCCTCCCCGCCCTCTCCGCTGGGTCTAGTTTTCGCGTGTGTGTCCCGTTGTTTTGAAGTAAACGAACTGTCGCATGCCGCTGTAAGACTTTCCCCATCACTTAAAAAAAAAAAAAAAAAAAAAAAGCCAAACCGTAAATAAGCCTAGTAGAGACGTCAGCGCCCGAGTCTGCCTCCAGTTTCGGCTCTGTGCTGTTTTTGTTTTGTAACTTCGATGGAGAAGCCGGCAGGAAAAGCTCCGTGGAAATAAGGTTAAACCCGAAGAGGACTAAGGCAGCCAAACGATGACTAACTAGACTTTGGAGCCTCTGTTTTAGGATTACACTGAAAATTAAAGCCAGCCTCCCACCCACTCGCCCTCCCAAAAAAAGACACCCCAGCCTCGCGAGTGAATTAAGGCCAGAGTTTACAAAGCTTGGGTGGTTTTACCAATTACAGAACTTAAAATGAATAAACAAGGAAAAAAGCGTCATACTAATAAGGCAGCAGCCTTACAATTTTTTTCTTCTGTGGTTTGCCGACTGCTCGGCACCTAAAAGAACACACATCTAAAACGGCAAAGGGGGGGAAACATGGTCCTAGGGGAAACCACCAGCCTGGAAGCTACCCTGCAACTTGCTGGAGCGCAGTTCCTTCCCCGGGCCTGGCTGGAGATGAATCAGCTGCTGCGCCCGAGTGCAGGACAGATGTGGGGCGGGGTGGGGGTGGGGGGCCGCCCGTTAGAGGGCCGCGGCACTCTTGCATTTGAAGGGTTGTTTGTTGCGGGGATTGGTGGCTCGTATCCGTTGGGGAACTGGGAGGAGGGAAGAGAGACGCAGGGAGGAGGAGCCGGGGGCCGGCCGACGCTGCGACTCCGCGGTCTGAGTGGCAGGAGCCTCGTCTGGAACCGGGCGGTTACTGGGGAGACGCTTTGTTTGCTAACTTCGAAAGCTGCTTCGGCTGCCTCGGCCGCTTTCGAAGCCACTCCACAAAACACGCCTTCGGGTCGGCTTAACCCTCCTCCTGCCCGTTTACAGAAGCCCGAGACAAAAGTGTTTCCTTCTGCGTGGTTATCCTTGGCCACGCGGTGGCTCTCATTAGGTACACAAAGGTATCTTTTTCTTCGTGTAAGTGAACTTGGCCAATTCCTGCGATTCTCAGGCAACCGGGATGGATACCGAGAGTTGAAGCGACTTTATAGCTAGAAAACAAACTTTACAGGGGGAGGGGGAGGGGCGGGGAGAATTAGAAGTCTCTTTCAAATTGCGAGGAGGAAAACAGTCGAACTTTAAACTCTCTTGCTGGAGGGTCCGCTTGATCCGGCGAGTGCTCACCTTTTGCTCGAGCGAATCATATCAAAGCTGCATTAAATCTGGCGAGATGCACCAAAGAGGAACACCGGCACCACTCTGTGTGATGGCTCTCCCACCCCCACCCCTACCCCTACCCCTACCCAAGGCTGGTCCCAAACTTGTTTGGAGCTTTGGATTGTGTTGCACTCTGGGAAGAAAGTGCCTGGAGTCTGCATAACAGGGAAGAAAAACAACCCGAGAGAGTGGGCTCGAAAAACCAGCAATTGCTTAGGATATTTTTTATTTGCTTTTTTCAAGGTGGAAAAACAAGTTTCATTTCTGGCTCTGTCAGTCCCCTAATGTCCTAGGCTGGGCTTCTCGATTAAACTGATTTAATGACTTTTGGGTTTCCTTCCAGTGCTAAAAGAAATGCTATGGATTCACTTTTGCTACATATTATTTGCTGAATTCATATGAATGTTAAATTGGGAAATTACGTGAGTAAAAGTGAGAAAGTGCTTGGTGCTGGAGAAGGCTGCTGATAAACATTTTTCGCCATTATTTATTTTTTCCCTCTAGGCACACATAGTTCCATTTGGTGTCATCTTTTGAAGCTGCCTCAAGGCCAAGAAAAGACACAGAGTTGTGTAAGTTAAGTTACTTTTCAAAGCCTGCAAACCCTTCCCAGGCAAAAAGTCAACAAGAAACATAGAAAAGCAGGGGCGCCTGGGTGGTTCGGTCGTTAAGCGTCTGCCTTAGGCTCAGGTCATGATCCCGCGGTCCTGGGATCGAGCCCCGCATCGGGCTCCCTGCTCCGCATCGGGCTCCCTGCTCCGCGGGAAGCTTACCCTTCCCTCTCCCACTCCCCCTGCTTGTGCTCTCTCTCTGTCAAATATAGAAATAAAATCTTGAAAAAAAGAAAGGTAAATAAGCCAGGAAAGTGTGTCGATAGGTGCAGTTATTTTTTTTTTTTAAGATTTTATTTATTTATTTGACAGAGAGAGACACAGCGAGAGAGGGAACACAAGCAGGGGGAGCGGGAGAGGGAGAAGCAGGCTTCCCGCTGAGCAGGGAGCCCGATGTGGGGCTAGATACCAGGACACTGGGATCATGACCTAACACTGAGCCACCCAGGCACCCCGGTGCAGTTATTTTTTATATATATGCCAGGTCTGTCAGGTGATCAGAGAGTGTATTTATTTCATTCATCTCCTGGACCACCACTGATTAAGCATGATTTCCCTCCAGCAAGAATGATGACTCACAGAGTTGCTGGATCCCTTTGGCTTCCAGTCTCTGGGGAACAGATACTTTTATAAAATATGCAGACTGCCGGGCTCCAAACAGTGCGGGAGGATTCCATAATCATCTTTTCACATCTCAGGTCAGAGGGTCTTCAGCTGCTTGAGGAGAAGCTGGCCATTGTCTTTCCAAGGGCTTGGGCTACAACAACCATCTTGTGGTGATTTTATCCACCCGGATTACTCTCCTCTGCTTAGTTGCATGAATAATGTAACTGGGGCTACTACTTTTGTTTGTAATCACTTTCCTCCTGGCCTGCACTTCCTTTCCCAGGCTTTTGCCCTCTCTAGTCCAGTCCTCATTGCTCTTTACCTAGAGGGGGTTTAGAATCAATGGAACAGAGCAAAAAGATTTATTAGTTGAGCACAGCCTCTCCCCTTTTATTCGCAACAGTGTGTATCTATATTGTGTTTTCCAGTTTATGAAACACTTATTTAAATACACAAACTGTAAGGTGGGCTATTTTTCCCCCTTAAAATCAAGATAAATAACACATCAAATATAATGAAACAAAAAGGTATAAAACCAAGTATTGGACATAGATATTTGGCTTTAAATCAGGTGATCTCTGTCATTCTTTGGGGGAAAGTCCATTGGATTTAGAAGGTGGTTAAGAGCAGAGACTAACCACAGATGATACACCAGGGCCTCCTGAACAGGTGGGGCATACTCTAAGATCTCCCTCTGTAGTTTTACAAGAGGCTGTCTTCCAATCTGCCTGCTTTTTGCATTCCCCCTTCCCCATTTTAAATTTAAAAAGAAGAAAAAAAACTATTCTCCAAAATTCAACAAGACAGCCATACACAGTGAAACATGAAAGAGCTCTTAATTTGCCCCCTTTGCTCTCCGTAGGGGCATATGTATACTACACACTAATGTAAGGGATTTTTCATTGTTATTGTTGTTTTCAAGTCCGCTGTGCCCAGGATGGACCCACACCACTTGCTGCAAGTCTGGCTCTTTTTCATTAGTCAAAATTTGGCCTAAATGTCACTCCAGAGAAGTCTCTGTGACCTCCTGACCTAAATTCATGTACTCCCCCCCGCCCCCACCATCTAGCTCAGGGTTTCTCAGCTACAGCCCTATTCACATTTGGGGCTGGCTAATTCTTTGTTGGAGGGGCTGTCCTGTGCAATATTTATCAGCATCCGTGGCTGGTAACCGATACTTGCCAGTAGTACCCTCTCTACCAAGTTGTGACAAATAAAAACATCTCTAGACATTGCCAGATGTCCTCCAGAGGGGATAGAAATGGTGTGTGTGTGTGGGGGGAGGGGGCGGGAGGCAGGGGTTACCTCTGGTTGAGAACCACCGGTCTAGCTCAACCCTTTATTTCTTCCATAGCCACAATTTTTAATTATTTTGCTTATTTGACTGTTAACTTGTTTTCCTTTGACTCCCCTCCTAAATAAAATGTATGATCATTATTAAATCTTCATGCACTTAGCAGAATGCCTCACACATCATAGATACTCAATAAATATTTATTAAACAAAATAATGCATGAAAATGAGACTGTAAGGGGATGCGCCTGGCTGGCTCAGTAGGTAGACCATGTGACTCCTGATCTTAGGGTCGTGAGTTCAAGCCCCACGTGGGGTATAGAGCTTACTTTTTTTTTTTTTAAGATTTTTATTTATTTATTTGACAGAGAGAGACACAGCGAGAGAGGGAACACAAGCAGGGGGAGTGGGAGAGGGAGAAGCAGGCTCCCTGCTGAGCAGAGCCCGATGTGGGGCTCAATCCCAGGACCCTGGCAGGATCATGACCTGAGCCAAAGGCAGGCACTTAAGGACTGAGCCACCTAGGCGTATAGGTGGTATAGTGCTTACTTGAAAAAAAAAAAAAAGATGAGAGCATAAGAATCATTAATAAAAAGAATACAATCATTTGTTGAATATAACATTCCAGGCAGTGTCCAACACTTCACTTATTTAGTCTTATTTATTCCTGAAAACAACCCTAAGAAGTATTCCTTATTACCGCATCTGACAAATGAAGTTTTCAGAGTCTAGGGAGGTTGAATAATTTATCCTGTCACTCTGACAGGATATTCTGCAATTTGCTTTTTTCACTGATAATGATATTCTGCAATTTGCTTTTTTCACTTATGTAACAATTTGCTTAGTGATGAGTATTTAAGTAGTTTCTAGTTTGTAACTAAGCACAAAAAAATAGTCCAATTATATCTGAAATACTTAACAATTGAGAGAACATTGGGGTCACCATCCAAATTGAAGGAGCTCCTCCTGATTGTAAACTAGTGTGTCTCAGCAGAATGTCAGCTTCTATGCAGATTTTTGGGGGCTTGAGTACATTTGTAGGGTCCCTGGGAAGTGGAATGGCTGGGTTAAAGGTATGTGTGTTCAGAATTTTCATAGATATTGCCAAATGGCCCTCTAAATCATCTTACCTATTTAAAATCCCACCAGGGGCGCCTGGGTGGCTCAGTTGGTTAAGTGACTGCCTTCGGCTCAGGTCATGATCCTGGAGTCGCGGAATCGAGTCCCGCATCGGGCTCCCTGCTCAGCAGGGAGTCTGCTTCTCCCTCTGACCCTCTTCCCTCTCGTGCTCTCTATCTCTCATTCTCTCTCTCTCAAATAAATAAATAAAATCTTTAAAAAATAAAAAAATAAAAAAATAAAATCCCACCAAAAGTATGTGAGAAACCCTCTTGCTCTACGCCCTCACTAATACCGCATATTCACAATCAGTTTCATATTTGTCAATCACCTGGGCCAATAAACGGCACCTAATTTTTGTAAGGTTCACATTTCTTTGTTTGAGAAGGTGAGCACATTTTAATGTATTTATTGGCAATTTTTAATTCTTTTTCCTATTCATGACTTGTGTCAAATATTCTATTTATTGGTTGTTTTCCTGTTCTTTCTTCTTTTTTTAGAAGGGTAAGTAAGAAACAGTCTGCTTTTGCTCATCTGACAAAGAAATAAAAAGAGTGAATTAACGTTGAGGGAACAAGGTTAGGTGAACCAATAATGAATGCAGGGAGGCGACGTGTCCATTTTTAAAAAATATGTGTCATTTGGAATAAGTACCATATTTATGCAGTAAGAATAAGACTTTCAGAATATCATCCCCGTTTTTAACTTACTCCCTTTCTCCTCCTTCCGTCAAAGGGTTAATTCATTCATGTGTTTCCATTTATCACCATTACCTCTTCCCAACGCTGTGGAGGACCCATTTATAATCGCAATAAAATGATGAAATATCTAGGAATAAATTTAACAAGAAATATGTGCAAGTTTTATGAAGGAAACTTTAAAACCCTACTGAGGGACATAAAGGAAGACTTAAGTAAAATAAAAAATGTAATTTATTCTTTCTAGCAAGATTCAATAGTGAAAGCATAAAGATGTTTATTTTCCCCAAATCAATCTTTAAATTTAAAGCAATTTCCATTAAAATACCAACAGGATTTTTAAAAATTGCCACAGTTCATCAAAATTAAAGAGCTCACAATAGGCAGGGAAATTCTAAAAGAGAAAAGTAGGGGATGAAAGACAGCAGGGGAAGCCCCTCCAAGTATCAGAGTATATTATTTTTTTAAAGGTTTTATTTTTAAGTAAACTCTTCACCCAGTGTGGGGCTCATACTTACCACCCCGACACCAAGGGTGTCCCACTGACTGAGCCAGCCAGGGACCCCTAAACTATATTTAGAAGTTGATAATAATTAAAATGTAAAAGTTTTGTACTGAGAGAAAAGGAAGAGAAAACAAAGAACAATGAGACACATTAGAATATATATGGAGACTTAGACTTTTGGCAAAGGTGTCTTTTCAGATCAGGGATAAGCTCAATTGGGACAATTGACTACTCTTAGTTAAAAATGAAGCCGGATCTCAATCTCACTTCTTTAACAAAAATAAAATTCACCTGAATCAAAGATTAAAATGTTGGGGCGCCTGACTGGCTCAGTCAATAGAGCATGTGACTCTTGATCTCGGGGCTGTGGGTTCGAGCCCCATGTTGGCTGTGGCGATTATGTAAAAACAAAATCTTTAAAATAATAATAAATAGGGCGCCTGGGTGGCTCAGTCGTTAAGCGTCTGCCTTCGGCTCAGGTCACGATCCCAGCGTCCTGGGATCGAGCCCCGCATCGGGCTCCCTGTTCGGTGGGAAGCCTGCTTCTCCCTCTCTCGCTCCCCTTGCTTATGTTCCCTCTCTTGCTGTGTCTCTCTCTGTCAAATAAATAAATAAAATCTTTAAAAATAAATAAATAAAATAAAATAATAATAAATAAATAAATAAAATAAAGATTAAAATGTTAAGGTAATTAAAAAGGCACCTACGCATGTTCTAGAACAGTGATTCTCCAAGCACAGTGTGTGTGGCGATTTTTCCTCCCAGGAGACATTTGACAATCTCTGGAAACATTTTTGGTGAGCTTAACTGGAGAGGAGGGGGATGCTACTGGCATCTAGTGGATAGAGGCCAGGGATGCCGCTAAGCGTTCTACCATGCCCGGCCAGACCGCAGCGAAAGTTACCCTGCTCACGGAGCCTGGAGTGCTAAGGTTGACACAACCTGTTCTGGAAGAAAACATAAATATGATCTTGGGGGGTGCCTGGGTGGCTTAGTTGGTTAAGCGACTGCCTTCGGCTCAGGTCATGATCCTGGAGTCCCGGGATCGAGTCCCACATCGGGCTCCCTGCTCGGCGGGGAGTCTGCTTCTCCCTCTGACCCTCTTCCCTCTCGTGCTCTCTCTCTCACTCTTTCTCTCAAATAAATAAATAAAATCTTTAAAAAAAAAATATGATCTTGGGAGTGAGGGAGGCCTCTCTAATCAGGACATACAATCAAGAGACAATAAAAGATATAAACATTTATAAACATTTTGTGTTTTCAAAGAACTTATGTTTGAGGGAAAACACTTTAAATTTTCCAAAAGCAAAGAAAATGGGAAAAAGATATTTGCAGCCTATGTCAGGCATAAGACCAATTTATCTAATTTATGAAGAACTCCTACAGACCATAGGAAAGAAGAACTCTGTTTAAAAAGTTGGGCAACGGGGCGCCTGGGTGGCTCAGTCGTTAGGCGTCTGCCTTCGGCTCAGGTCATGGTCCCGGGGTGCTGGGATCGAGCCCCGCATCGGGCTCCCTGCTCGGCGGGAAGCCTGCTTCTCCCTCTCCCACTGCCCCTGCTTGTGTTCCCTCTCTCGCTGTGTCTCTCTCTGTCAAATAAATAAAATCTTTAAAAAAAAAAAAAGTAACAAAAGACAGATTGACAAGAGAAAAGAGCATAAATTAAAAAAAAAAAAAGTTGGGCAACGTCTGTAGATAGGCAGTTCAACAAAAAAAAAAAAAAAAAAGGAATCCGAATAAAAAAACCATGGAAGGGCACCTGGGTGGCTCAGTCGTTGAGCGTCTGCCTTAGGCTCAGGTCACGATCCCGGGGTTCTGGAATCAAGCCCCACATCGGGCTCCCTGCTCAGCGGGAAGCCTGCTTCTCCCTCTCCCACTCCCCCTGCTTGTGTTCCCTCTCTCACTGTGTCTCTCTGTGTCAAATAAATAAATAAAATCTTAAAAAAAAAACAAACCATGGAAATCTTATGTAGCAGTCATTACAACAAAAATAGTAAATTAGACTGATTAATAATATATATTGATAAGGTTAATAATATATTAAAGATTAATAATATATAGTGATAAGGTTTTTTAAAGCAAGGTACAGAACAATTATCCCTTTTGTGTAAAATATTTTATGCCTATATTTTTTGGAATGAAACTCAAATATTAACTCAAGGAAATATTCACAATGGCTACTTTTGAAGGAAGAAAAAGAAGGGAATAAGATGCATAATAAAGGGGCTTTTACTTTTTTTCATCTTGTAATTTTTTAGGACAAGCCTGAGAAGAGAGAGAGGCAAGTATCCCATCATAGGTGGGTGCAGGGGGCCTACATACTTTTATTTTACCTTCACTTACTCCTTCTGTGCTCTTCCTTTATGTAGGTCTGAGTTTCTGACCTATATTATTTTCCTTTTCTCTTAAGAACTTCTTTTAACATTTCTTGTAAGGTATGTCTGCCATGATCATTTTTAATGACCAAATAATAGTCCATTGCAACTGGGGATATAATTTATGTACCAATCCCCATTTATTGGACACTGAGGTTTCGTTCTGGTTTGAGTTAGAGGGGATTTTTGAAGATCCTATATAAAAATAAGCAGGGATCTAAAATAGGAGTTTGAAGTTGTATTTGGGGCCTTTAAGTCTGGCTCTGCGGGCCAGCAGCCATGGGTGGTTAATCATTAGCAAGTGCGAATAACCTTCAGTGACACCCTGGGAGCTCATTATTCATTGCCTTTTTCAGGACACAATAACAAAGGCTGTCAAACCATTTACATTGTTGAATTGGATGACCAAATCTGCAAAATTAGAAAGGTTAACCCCGATGCAGGTAATTTTTAGAGAAAATTTGGCCAAGTATTCCAACATGTAAAAATAGGGCAAGATGCTCTCCCACAAAACAAATTCATACATGCTATCAACGTACGGAGGGAGTCAGCATATCCCCTGAAAGGCCTGGAACATTTAAGTAAAGGCTTTCTTTTCTCCTGGCATATTTGTGAAAGCGAACAATCTGTTATCTCCTGAAGTGTTTCAGCAGGCCTCCACAGGATGTCATGAAAAAGCCAAAACAACTCTCCCATATTACCTTAAAAGGCAGGAAAACATCCTCATGTCCAAGCTACTTGGATATCCTTTATTTTTAAAACTCAGATATATTTTATTTTATTTTTCCAACCCGTTTTGGGAGCTGTCCTCAGCCACACATTTACAGAGTAGATGATCAGGGCTCCTCTTCAAGGGTGAAATAAATGTTTTAATCAGTCCCTATTTTTCTCTCCCCTTCTGCTTGTGCTTGGCAACAGTCCACACCCATATGTACTAGTCCCGAATACATTTTTTTAAAAGACCTTAAAAATAGCCAGGTGACCTCAAAAAACAAAGACTCTGTCATGCCTAGAATGTCTTTCTTTGTTTTGCTTTTTTACTTTTTATTACGGAAAAATTTAAATATCTAACATGGAGATCCTAGTATAATGAATCCCCACATACCCATCACCTACATGCAACAGTTATCAACCCAAGGCCACTCTGGCTTCAAATTCACACACTCCCTTTTCTCCTGTATTATTTTGAAGCAAATACCAGACATCATATTATTTCTGGATAAGCTCTTACAGTTAATATCCTGGCTGGTAACTCTTTATTCCCTAGTCTAAGTGGTCTGTTTACTAATGGGGCTGAGAAGAAGTCCCGTAATGATGCCCAATTGTAGTTTCCTTTCTAGCTATTTCTGTTGCTATGACTAAACATTTTCTTCTTGCCAGGGAGAATAATTACATTTTATCTGTAGATGGCATTTTAAGGCTTTTAGTTCTCCTAGTCTCTTTTAGACCAATAATAGAGGTAAATTTTCCTTTTTGGACAGTTCTATCTTCAAATAGTTATTTCCATTTCTCCTATTTGAATAGTCAGACCATGTGTCCTGATTTTTTTTGGTTCAGGCAACATATTCACCAAATCAGTATCTCACTTTGAGATTTCTAGAACTACTGTTTTACTTTGCTGGCCCTAAAGAAATAAATTGCCTTTTTTTAAAAGATTTTATTTATTTATTTGACACAGAGAGACACAGCAAAAGAGGGAACACAGCAGGGGGAGTGGAGGAGGGAGAAGCTGGCCTCCCGCTGAGCAGGGAGCCCGATGCCAGGACCCTGGGATGGAGCCCGATGCGGGGCTCGATCCCAGTACCCTGGGACTGTGACCTGAGTCAAAGGCAGACGCCCAACGACTGAGCCACCCAGGTGCCCCAAGAAATAAATTACTTTTAAAAATTAATGGCTACAAATGTGTTTAAGGCCAATTATTTCCTCCTTGGGCATCGTGTGTGTGTGTGTGTGTGTGTGTGTGTGTGTGTGTGTGTGTGTGTGTGTGTGTCAAGAATAGGAAGATGGGGGAGGAAAGTCTAGAAAGATTTGATACATCTAGTGTGGAGTTGTTTTCAGCCAGGGCAGCCAGATGGTAACATGAAAACACACACAGGCCTATTCCACAGTGTAGAAACATGACATTCTGACCGTAAAGTTTGAAAAAAGTAGAATTTCAGATAGCTAAACTGTTTTTACTTCCGCCCTCCCTTTCTCCTTTGCTTCCTTCCTTCTCTCTCTGTCTGTCTCATAATTCTTAGACACACTATCCCTCATTGGAAATCAGAAATCTGTGATTTGTTCTAAATGTTTTGTACTTAGCAAGAATCCCATTTAGTTTTATTTATTTATTTAAAAGATTTTATTTATTTGACAGAGAGAGACACAGCAAGAGAGGGAACACAAGCAGGGGGAGTGGGAGAGGGAGAAGCAGGCTTCCCGCCGAGCAGGGAGCCCAATGCGGGGCTAGATCAGGAACTGAGCCGAAGGCAGACCCTTAAACGACTGAGCCACCCAGGCGCCCCTATTTATTTATTTTTAAATTTTAAGTCGGCCCCACGCCCCAACGTGGGGCTCAAACTCACAACCCTGAGATGAAGAGTCACATGCTCTACGGACTGAGCCAGCCAGGCGCCCCTTAGTTTTAAAAACTAAACAAAACAACTGTTTCAAAAAAAGGTTTAGATTTCTTGAATTAGGTTCACTTTGTTTTCATCTAATAAAATCATATGTTCATCTATCAGCTTCTTTATGGGAAAGAATATAGAAAAAGGCTACACAAACTTCTACTTCATCAGTCACTTGTCACTTCCTATTTGTCTGATTGCAAAGTGCATTTTCCAAACGGATTAATGTTTCTGTAAGCACAGTGCTTTGCCTTCTGTCGACATTTTGTTGAGCCTCCAAGAATTCTTGAGATCCCCCACCCCCACCCCCAGTCTGAGATACACGCCCTTCTTTGTAGCTTTGAAATCCAATTCACAAAATAAAGTCCCCGTTTTTCATACTAATGATATTTAGGAAAAGTTTCCTCTCCAATACAACTTAAATGTACACTTGCTTTTCCCATTTCTCCACAATACATATCTTATTTTTTAAATTGTAACTTTCATGAAAAATGCAAAAAACCCTCTAATCCAGGGAAAATAATAAGACAAATTTAGTTTGTTGGACTTCAAGCTATGAAAAGGTTTAACGATGTTACTGTTAAGGAATCCTTATCTGGTAACAGGCGGTCTAAACTGGGGGGAAAAAAAAGCTTACAATGCTGGAATGGGAAGTTGACATTCATTCCTCATCGATTAACTGATTAGCTGTAAGATTAGAGGCCTCGCCTCCTCCCCCACCGCCGGCCACTCGCACAGAGCCGTTGTCCCAGCTATAGATTGTTCTTTAGAAATAAAGCCAAGAAAGTTTGGAGGACTTTCAAGAGTTTGTACTGTTTCTTCCAGGTTAATGAAATTGAAGATTTATTTTCTTTTAGCTGGGGGCCTCTGGACCTACACTATAAACTTCATTCACTCCACACACAATGTCCATAGAAACAAAACAAAAATAAAATTATGTACTTCTAGGTTTCAGCTTTATCTGTTGCATCAAGTCTGTCACCCTCAATGTAAAATAACGCCTATGTCCAAGTGGTGAGAGTATGCCTCCCCTCTCTCTTGCAGATTCTTTCTTTCTTTTTCTTTCTTTCTTTCTTTCTTTCTTTCTTTCTTTCTTTCTTTCTTTCTTTCTTTCTTTCTTTCTTTCTTTCTTTCTTTCCTTTTCTTTCTTTCTTTCTTCTTTTTCTTTCTTTCTTTCTTCTTTTTCTTTCTTTTTTTTTAAGACTTTATTTATTTGAGAGAGAGAGAGCATGAGCAGGGGGAGGGAGAGGCAGAGGGAGAGGGAGAAACAGACTCCCGGCTGAGCAAGGAGCCTGATGCAGGACTAGATGCCAGGACCTGGGATCAGGACTTGAGCCAAAGGCAGACACTTAACCGACAGAGCCACCCAGGGGCCCTCTTGCAGGTTTTCTGCAGTGAGCTTGGATTGACTTACTTTTATCATAAAAACCAGTAGGTGTTATTTTTTTTAGTTAAAGAGACCTTGGCCTCAGGTTCTAGGTACAATGAAAGGTTCTGCATGAATGAAATAGTGATATTAAGTCACTTGGCAAACATTGACAAATATTCTTGAGTGCTTACTATATGTACAGTGTGAAGCTGGTTGGTGTGAAAATTAAGTAAACAAAGAACAATAGATGAATGTGCCCAGGAGTTCAAAGGAGGAGAAAAGATGAGTAGTTGAGTGAATTTCAAGAGCTGAAGAAAGTAGGATTGGCAAGGATTTGAGGAAAAGGAAGCCTCGTGTTCAAAGCTGGTGAGAGAACAACTCACCAATGTATATTTAAAGTCTTGAAAATGGGGGCACCTGGGTGGTTCAGTTGTTAAGCGTCTGCCTTTGGCTCAGGTCATGATCTCAGGGTCCTGGGATCAAGCCCCACATTGGGCTCCTTGCTCCGTGGGAAGCCTGCTTCTCCCTTTCCCACTCCCCCTGCTTGTGTTCCCTCTCTTGCTGTCTCTGTCAAATAAATAAAATCTTTAAAAATAAATAAATAAAGTCTTGAAAATGGGTGCACTCTTTGGGGGATTCATTGTAAGGTTTGGTGGTCTAATTTGGCAGATACATGGAAGATAAACCTCAAAACATATATTGAGGTCAAACTACTAGGCTGAGGTGGGGTACGGGGCCTTATTCTGTAGGAAATGGTGACTATTTGGCAACACTTTTGGAGGACAGAGTTTGCCATTTTCTCCAGAATGAATTAGGGGCAAAGAGTCTGGTTAAAGGGGTTTTAAAAAATTGAAGGCTTGGAAAAAAAGAAAAAAAAAATGGAAGGCCTGAAATGTCATTGTAGCTGTGAAAAGGGAAATGATGTTTTTCACTTGGTACTCGAAGTTTCTAAAAAATAAGACAGGATTTGTGGTGCCTTGATATTTGATGCTGTACAGGCAATTACTACAAACACTTTAAGTATAGAAAACACTTTACCATTGTTGATACTATAAAAAAATAATGAGTAACCTAGATGAGAACGTGGGCCTACTTCAGTCCAGGCCAGTGCCCGAATTCAGACTGCAGAAGTCAGCAATTTCACTTTGCTTTAATTTTCCTGTTCACACAGCAGAGGTCAAAGGGTGCAACAGGCAAAGGCTTGCAAAATGCTTGGTTTCTTGGTCACCATCCTTGGGATGCCTACAAACAGGCTGTTGGCTCATTACTGCAGTGACTGAGATTACTTCCTGAGCCAGCTCATAACTATTATTTAATAGGCCATTTCTTACTGTGATTGGCAAGATGTTACGAGATCTCTGGTCTGGAAGGAGGCTGTTCCTTAAAGGTTTTGTTGAATGAATCTGCAGTTTGTAATCAGTTCTGGGGAAGGAACGCTGGTGTTGTGGGGTTAAATAGAAATCTGGGGCTATGAATCCTCATTTACTTTTTTTGTATGTGTGGTATATTCTACATAATGTAAAATGGTACATGGTACATTTTTAAGTGTACAATTCCGTGGCATTAAGTAACTTCACAATGTTGGGCAACCATCACCAGCATTAGAACCTTTCTCATGACCCTAATGGAAAGTCTATACCCACTGAACACTAACTCCCTGTTCCTCCCTCTCCCCAGCCCTGAGCAACCTCTCTTCTACTTTCTGTCTCTATGACTTTACTACTCTGGATCCCTCAGATAAGTTAAACCACACAGTATTTGTGCTTTTGAGGCTGGCTTATTCCACATAGCATAACGTCTTTAAGGTCCATCCATGTTAGAACATGTGTCTGAATTTCCTTACTTTCTCATTTACTTTTGTTTTGTGATTTTTTATTTTAACATACTTTTGACTTTATAAA
The DNA here is from genome assembly GCF_037043125.1 of Eumetopias jubatus. Classification (NCBI taxonomy): domain Eukaryota; kingdom Metazoa; phylum Chordata; class Mammalia; order Carnivora; family Otariidae; genus Eumetopias; species Eumetopias jubatus. The sequence continues at coordinate 53,491,939 of NW_028274822.1, read as the reverse complement.
AAAGTGGTAAGAATAGTACAAAGAACTCCCACATACTCTTCACCACCCAGATTCTTCAGGTTTGGTTCATTATTTTAAACACACACACACACACACACACACACACACACACACACTCAATCCACAGATATGTCCCTTTTTTCTTGAATTGGTTAAGAATAAATTGCAGATATGCTGCCCCTTGAGCTCCAAATACTTGTGTTTTATTTCCTAAGAACAATGACATCCCCTTACATAATACAATGATCAAAATTAGGAAACTAACGGGGCATCTGGGTGGCTCAGTTGGGTGGCCGCCTCTTGGTTCTGACTCCAGTTGTGATCTCGGGGTCCTGGGATCGAGCACTCTGTCAGGCTCTGCACTCAGCGGGGAATCTGCTTGAGGATTCTCTCTCCCTCTGCCCTTCCCTCCTGCTCAAGCTCTCTCTCTCTCTCTCTCTAAGTGGGTCTTTAAAAAAAATTTAGGAAACTAACATTGACATAATGCTATTACCCCAAATATGGACCAGATTCATATTTTGCTAGTTGTCAAATAATGTCAAATAATGTTTTTCATAAGAAAGCAAAAATTTCTAGGCTAAGACCCAATCTAGAATCACAAGCTGTATTTAGTCAGTGTATCTCTTCAGTCTCCTTTCATCTGGAACAGACGGTCTTTGTCATTTTAGAGCAGCACACTCACTCTGGCATTGTCTCATGTTTCTTCATAATTAGGTTGCGGCTGTGCATTTTTGACAGATCACAAAAGTGACATTATGCCCTTCTCAGTACATTGTATTAGGTGGCACTTGATTTCAGCGTTGACTTGTCCCCTTACTGGTAATATTAACTTTAATTACTTGGTTACGGTGGTGTCCAATCCATTGTGATTCTAGCTTGAATCAAATATGACTATAATATTTACCTTTTTTTTTAAGATATTACTTATTCATCTGAAAGAGAGACAGAGCACAAGCAGGGGGAGAGGCAGAGGCAGAGGGAGAGGGAGAAGCAGACTTCCTGCTGAGCAGGGAGCCCGATGCAGGACTTGATTCCAGGACCCTGGGATCATGACCTGAGCTGAAGGCAAATGCCTACCCGACTGAGCCCCCTGGGCGCCCCCATATTTACCACTTTCTAACACCATTTCTTTTGCATTTATTTGTTGGCATCTACTATTGTTGGCATTCTACTAAGAGCTTTTCCTTCCCCATTTGTTTGTTTGCTTGTTTATATCAGTATAGATTTGTGGAATCCTTCTATCCAGTGAGCTATAACTGATCACTATTATTTATTTTGATGCTCAAATTGTCTCACATTTGGCCAGTGGGAGTTCCTCAAACTGAGTCCCATATCCTTTTGACTTGACTCTGTCATTTTTTGAGGACTTTCTATTTTCTGGTATGGGAAAATATTCCAGACTCATACTGATTTTTCCCTGTCCCAGCCCTGGAATCAATTATTTCTCCAAGGAATGCTGGTTATTTTCCGTAGAGAAGGTATTTAAAAATCAAGACTTGGTTGGGCTCTAGGTGTGCTTATAACTACTGGAGTATCATTACTTTTAGGACCTATCAGAGGGGGCAGAGGTGGGCATGTGCATACACACACACACACACACACACACACACACACACACACACCTGTATCTGTATGCTGAAAACCATGAATTCATGGTTTCAATCCAACACAAGACTCATTTCAGTCTTCCTGGTTTTCATAGTTGTAACTTTCTTCTCTGACGGGGAGAAACCTGTGTCCCCTTACTCTCAAGCAATTAGCACATGTTCAATTCTAGAATAGATCAACCATACCTCTGCAAAGAACAAACCTACTATTATAATTCAATATTTTTTTTCTTTAGTCTGAGGGTATAAGGTCAAAATACTATCTTCAAAAGTTACTTCAGTTAGTTCTTTATTCTACCCTCTTCAATATGACTGTTATTCTTTTGAAATACATTTAGGTTTATTTTTAAATTTTTTATTTTATGGTTGCCCCACATTCTTTTGATTTTGTCATTATTTTTTTTATATTTAAAACAGTAGCATAGGGGCACCTGGGTGGCTCAGTCAGTTAAACGTCTGCCTTCAGCTCAGGTCATGATCCCAACACCCTGGGATCAAGTCCTACATCAGGCTCCCTACTCAGGGGGGAGTCTGCTTCTCCTTCTCCCTCTGCCACTCCCCTTGCTCATGCTCTTTCTGTCAAAATAAATAAATGAAATCTTAAAAAAACCCAAACAAACAAACAAAAAAACAGTAGCATGGTTCCAAAGTCAATACTAAGTGTAAGGTTTACCTAAAGAAGGGTCAGTCCTGTAGGTTCCTCCCACCATGTAGGTAACCTCTCTAGGTAACCAAGATTATTAGTTTCTAGTGTCTCCTTTCTCTGTTTCTTTTTGCAGAAAAATAAGTCAATATATGTATATTTCTTTATTACATGATAGTACACTATAGATCACCAATTCTCAAACTTTGTAATCTCCGGGTCTCTTCACACTATTAAAAATTACTGAAGAAGTGGGGCGCCTGGGTGGCTCGGTTGGTTGGGCGACTGCCTTCGGCTCAGGTCATGATCCTGGAGTCCCGGGATCGAGTCCTGCGTCGGGCTCCCTGCTCAGCAGGGAGTCTGCTTCTCCCTCTGACCCTCTTCCCTCTTGTGCTCTCTATCTCTCATTCTCTCTCTCTCAAATAAATAAAATCTTTAAAAAAAAATTACTGAAGAAGCAAAGAGCTTTTGTTTATGTGGGTGAGATTCATTATATTTACTGTATTAGAAATTAAAACCGAGAAATTGTAAAAACATTTATTTACTAGTTCAATTAAAATTAACAATAATAAACTCCTGAAATGTAAGCATATTATAGTTTTGTGAAAAATGACTCCACTTTCTCAAATAAAAAAAATAGAAAGAAGATGGCAATGTTTTATATTTTTTGCAAATCTCTTTAATGTCTGCCTTAATAGAACACAGCTGGATTCTGTTTCTGCTTCTTCAAGTGATCTCCTGCAATATATTGTTTTGGTAGTAGCATGTAAAGAAAAGTTAGCCTCAAATAGACGTGTCTTTGGAAAAGGGAAGAGTATTTTAACAGTCTTTCCAGGTTTTGTGCATCTTCTTTGATATTTAAAACACAATAGTGATAGTTTCTTAAAAGTTAGTTGCCATGTGCAATCTGAAGCCATATCAACAAACTTTTAAAAATTCTATTGCATTAAAATCTATTGATCTACTTTATACTTTGATAGTATTTTTTTTCAAGATTTTATTTATTTGACAGAGAGAGACACAGTGAGAGAGGGAACACAAGCAGGGGGAGTGGGAGAGGGAGAAGCAGGCTTCCCGCTGAGCAGGGAGCCTGATGCAGGGCTTGATCCCAGGACCCTGGGATCATGACCTGAGCCAAAGGCAGACACTTAACAACTGAGCCACCCAGGCACCCCTATACTTTGATAGTATTTTTTAACCAGGCATGATTTTGTACCATCATGTTTTGGTCATTTGGAAAATTATGGTTCACTTAAGTATATGGATCTCCCAATGTTGATACATTGTATTGTACACTATCGAAAATTGTTTGATTTAATATCATATCTGAACCCATCAGAAAAGTCTTTAAGCTGAAATCAGCTGAAAACCCCATAGTAGTAAATGGGATTTTTTCCAAAATTCTAATTTTTGACTTGAAAGTTTGAATTTTACCACTAGTAACATGTACTATCAGTTGTTTTACTTGAAGCAATAGGCTCACTTCAGTCATAGCTGAGAAGAAAAAAAGAAATTGTCGGGCGCCTGGGTGGCTCAGTCGGTTAAGCGACTGCCTTCGGCTCAGGTCATGATCCTGGAGTCCCGGGATCGAGTCCCATATCGGGCTCCCTGCTCAGCAGGGAGTCTGCTTCTCCCTCTGACCCTCTTCCCTCTCGTGCTCTCTCTCATTCTCTCTCTTTCTCAAATAAGTAAATAAAATCTTTAAAAAAAAAAGAAAAAAAGAAATTGTCAAATACCCATGTCTGAATAACAATAGTTTGTCTATCATCTGTTCTTTGTAGTAGAAATGGTGTTCCATGAAAAAGTGGCTAGTTCAGCTTGTAACTCAAACAATAGCAGACATACTTTTCCTTGAGATAACCATCATTTTCTGTGTGCATCAGAAGTGATTCATATATACTTCCCATTTAGTCACACAGAATATTGAAAAGACATGTCCTTAGGGTCAAGTTTCAATAATATCACCAATTTTTATTGCTTCATCAAGGTGAAATTGTCCCCCTCCTGCCCCCAAGAGTATGTTGCAGTAAGTGCACTTGTCACAAACTTGATTTGTGGTGGCACCAACAGTTTTATCGTCATTGTCTTTGCACCATCAGTGAGATGCCAACATAGTGAAAAAAGACAAATGATGGCTTAGTAAGTAGTATTAGGAAAATAGTTTTGATTTTACAGAGAGTCTCAGGGACTCTCAGGTTGTGGACCACATTTTAAGAACTACCTTAGATATTTTTTTGTACTTTCCTTTTTTCACCTAAGAAATATAAATATATGGAAATCACTCCATATCAGTTTATAGAGATCAACTTTCCTACTTTTTTTTTTTATACTTCCATAGTACTCCATTGTATAGATGCACCATACTTCAATTACTTTCTTATGTTTGGACATTTAGACTGCAGTTACAAACAATTTTGCAGTGAACAATCTCGTGCATATGTATTTTCATAGTATTGAAGATGTATCCTGAGGACAACTTCCTAGAAGTGCAATTGCTGTGTCAAAAATAAACATGTGTGGTTTTGTTAAATGTTGCCAAATTCCACTTCACAATGCAAATTTGCATTTCTACTAGCAATGAATAGGAGTTCCTGTTTCTTTACACCTTATAACAAAGTATAATGCATAAGATAGAAACATAAATTAATCATATATTAGACCCATAGGTTATCTATGAAGCTGACACCAACTTTTCTGAGAACTTTCTTCTCTAATACCAGTCTAGGGGATGACTGATTTAAGTAGACCCTAGCCAAAGCTGGGCCAGATTCCCTATCCTGGGACCTCTGGAATCAGAAAGGAGGTCCCATTCTGTCTCTGTTAGGAAATGAAGTAAAGCTGGGGCCAGTTCAATTATATTGGGTCATATGCCAACCAACGTAGAGAAGATCTGCTCTGTAGAAGCAGAGATGAGAATTACCCCATTTCCTGATATCTTCTCTAATTCCTGTTTTAGATCCTGCAAGGGTTGGTTAAACTTCCAGCTCTTGGATTATAGTAGAGACCTGTTACATGTTATTACTCCCAGATACTCTTCGTATTATTACTGATTGGCTGCTTATAATAAAAAGAATCACAATTGAGAAAAAGTTACAATGTAATAAGGTATGATACTTGATCATAAACCTGCATTAATTAGGTTATAAGCTTTAGTTGCTTTAACAAAGACCCAAATAAATAGGAAAGAACTTTATTTCTTTCTGTGTCAGTCTGAATATAAGCACTCCAGGGCTAATATGGCAGCTCTGAGGTGCTGAGGGTCACACTCCTTCTATTTTGTTGTTCTACCATAGCTGCTCTTGTTTTTGTTTCTTTTCTTTTAGACATGTATTTATTTATTTTAGAGAGAGAGAGAAAGCGCATGCAAGAGACCATGAGTGGTGGGAGGGGCAGAGGGAGAAGGATAGAGAGAAATCTCCAGCAGACTCCCCACTAAGCAAGAAGCCCAACATGGCTTGATCCAAGGACCCTGAGATCATGACCTGAGCCAAAATTAAGAGTCAGACACTCAACCAAATGAGCCATCCAGGTACCCCTGTGGCTGCTCTCTCATAATCTAAGATGCCTGCTTTAGCTCTTGCTACCTATCAACTTTTTTTTTTTTAAGATTTATTGAGAGAGCGAGAATGAGAGAGAGAGTATACGAGAGGGGTGAGGGCCAGAGGGAGAAGCAGGTTCCTCGCTGAGCAGGGAGCCTGATGTGGGACTCGATCCCGGGACTCCAGGATCATGACCTGAGCCGAAGGCAGTTGCTTAACCAACTGAGCCACCCAGGCGCCCAACTTTTTTTTTTTTTTTAAAGATTTTATTTATTTATTTGACGGAGAGAGACACAGCGAGAGAGGGAACACAAGCAGGAGGAGTGGGAGAGGGAGAAGCAGGCCTCCCGCTGAGCAGAGAGCCCCACATGGGGCTCAATCCCAGGACCCTGGGATCATGACCTGAGCCGAAGGCAGACGCTCAACGACTGAGCCACCCAGGCGCCCCCCCCCCATCAACTTTTCAGACACTAGAGAGAGAGAAAGGAACAGGCAGGCATGCCTATTTCTTTTAATAGCTTAAGAATATATGATATATATGAATTCTCACATCCCAATAACCAGAACCAAGTCACATAGTCAAACCCAGCTGCTAAGGAGGTTGAGTTGAATATAGCCTTTGGCTGAATGACCATGTGCTAATCTAAAATTTGATAATTCTATTGCTAGGGGAAGAGGGGAAAATGCATACAGTCCCAGCTACAACCCACCCCCTGATCAGCCAATTATACATGCTCAGCCTTCTTCCTACATAGAAAACACACTTTGTCCCCTGTTCAAGTGAAACAACACAAATTTCCATCTGACCACTTCATTCAGTTCAAAATCTAGGATTTCTATGACATACATTCCCCCATCAGGACACTCTGTGACTCTTTCAGGTGAGCATCTTCTGAAAAACAAATTATCTGTGCCACTCACCAAAAACAATGGTGAATTAGGAATGGGATCATAAGAATCCTCTTTCAGAAAAAGAGGGAAAGAGCAACCATTGAACTAAGGCAATCGTGTAATGCTTGCTAAGGTGAAAGGCTCCTGGCCCTGGCAATAAAGGGTGTTTCCCCATTAGACCCCAGCTCTGCCAGGCAGTCTCGATTCATCACCCACTGTGGTTTTCGGCTTTGCCTCTGGAAGGTTCTTCAATCAACTATCTTTCATAGCCACATCTTAAGTGGTATTGAAGGGTATGCTCCCACATGGGTTCAGTTGTGGGGGCCCTGGGGATTGCTTTAGGGGTTGATGAATTCTAAGTTCTTGAAGATCAGTCTCGTGGATTCTTAATATATTATTTCTGGTATATTTCCTTCCATTCAACTCCTTGGTCAAGTAACCACAACCACACATGGTGTCTGGAAAGCCTGAAGAGCCTCCTCTTTTACTCACTGGCTGGTACATGGCTCATATCCACACTCAAAATATCATGAAGTATAACCTGATGCCATGTGAAGCAACTGGCTTAGGTTGGAAAGCAACCAGACTTTACTAATCTGGCTAGCTCCTGCTGACTGGTAAAGAGCACATGAGAAAGGTTTTACCAAACATCCTTAGGGGAAATGTATTCCATTTCACTCTGCTCTCAAACCTGACTAACTCTTGCCTGGACTCATTCCTCTCATAGGACTTAGCTAAAGACAGAAAAAAACAATCAATACACATAAACATTCTGACTTTCCTCAAACACTTCTCCTAGAGCTATGAGCCTGACTGGCATGAGTACTGCCTTCCAAGGTATTGGAAGAGATAATCTGTCTGAAATTAATATAGCTACTGCCACTTTCTCTTGGTCAGTGTTAACGTGGTATATCTTTCTCTATCTCTTTACTTTTAATCTGTCTTTATATTTAATCTTGTAGACAACATATTGCTGGGTCTTGTTATTTTTATCCACTCTGATAGGCTCTGTCTTTTAATTGCTATATTTAGACCATTCACATTTGAAGTGATTATTGATATACCTGGATTAATATATGCCATATTTATGACTGTTTTTACTCACTGTTCTTGTTCTTTGTTTTTGTATGTCCATGGGTTGTTTTGTTTTTTGGGGTCTTCCATTCTTTTTCTGAGTTCTCTGTTTTTAATTGAGCATTTTGTATGATTCATTTTTTCTCTCCTCTCTTAGTGTATCAATTATACTTCTTTAAAAGTTTTTTTTTTTAAGTCATTGCCTTAGAGTTTGCAATATACACTTACAACTAATTTAAGTCCACTTTTGAATAACATTATACCACTTCATGGGTAGTGCATGTACTGTGTTAACAGGATATCTCTAATTCCTCCCTCCCAACCCTTATGATATTGTTGTCATACAATTTACTTATCCATAAGCTAGAATTGTATTATATATCATTGCTCTTATTATTCTGAACTTTTATCTGTTAGATCGGTTAAGAATAAAAAAAATAATAAATTATTTTATTTTACCTTCATTTCTCAATGCTTCATTTCTCAGACTCTCTTTATGTAGATCAGATTTTCTGAACTTCATCATTTTCCTTCTCTCTAAAGACCTTCTTTTAACATTTCTTACAAGGCAGGTCTATTGGAGAAAAATTCTCTCAATTTTTGCTCATCTGAGAAACTATTTCTCCTTCACTTTTTTTTTTAAAGATTTTATTTATTTATTTGTCAGAGAGAGAGAGAGCACACACAAGCAGGGGGAGCGGCAGGCAGAGGGAGAGGGAGGAGCAGGCTCTCAGCTGAGCAGGGAGCCCGATGCGGGACGCAGTTCCAGAACCCTGGGATCATGACCTGAGCCGAAGGCAGCAGCTTAGGCAACTGAGCCACCCAGACATTCCTCTCCTTCACTTTTGAAAGATAATTTTATTGGATGCAGAATTCTCGGTTGCTGGCTTTTTCTTTTATTGCTTTAAATATTTTACTCCAAAAATAAATAAATAAATAAATATTTTACTCTACTCTCTTCTTGCTTGCATGGTTTCTGAAGAAAAAGCCAATGTAATTCTTATTCTTGTTCCTTTATAGATAAGGTGTTTTTTTCTCCCATCTCTGGTTTCTTTCAGAATTTGCTCCTTGTCTCAGATTCTCAGCAGTTTGAATATAATATGCCTATGTATACATTTTTTTAAAAGATTTTCTTTATTTATTTGAGAAAGAGAGAATGAGAGATAGAGAGCACGAGAGGGAAGAGGGTCAGAGGGAGAAGCAGGCTCCCCGCTGAGCAGGGAGCCTGATGCGGGACTCGATCCCGGGACTCCAGGATCATGACCTGAGCCGAAGGCAGTCACTTAACCAACTGAGCCACCCAGGCGCCCCCTATGTATACATTTTTTTGTTACTTATCCTGCATGGTATTCTCTGAGCTTCCTGAATCTGTGGTTTTGTGTCTCATAAATTTTGGAAAATTCTCAGGTATGATTATTTTAAGTCTTTCTTCTGGTTTTTTTCTTTCTTTTCCTTCAGGTATTGCAGTCCCTATATGTTACACCTTTTGTAACTGTCCCACAGTACTTGGATATTCTGTTCCATCTTGTTCATTCTTTTCTTCTCTTTAATTTTGAGTTTGGGAAGTTTCTACTCACATATCCTCAAGTTCACAGACTTTTTTTTCATGTGTAGTCTATTGATGAGCCCAAAAAGGCATTCTTCATTTCTGCCACAGGTTTTGACTTCTAACATTTCCTTTTGATTCTTAGAGTTTCCATCTCTTTGCTCTTATCACCCAGCTGTTATGTTGTCCATCTTCTGCATTAGACTCCCTGACATATTATTCATAGTTATTTAAAATTCCTGGTCTGATTATTTCAAAATCTCTGCCAAATCTAGTAGTTCCATTAAAAAAAAAGTAAAAGTCAAAAGAAACAGGTAAAATTAAAATTTTTTTTGAGGATGGAAGTTGCAGAGGGAAAGGGAGAGAGATTCTCAAGCAGTCTCCACACCCAGTGCGTAGAGCCCAAATCAAGACTTGATCCCATGACCCTGAGATCATGACCTGAGCCGAAATCAAGAGTTGGATGCTTAACTGACTGAGCCACCCAAGCACCCCTAAAATTAACTTTAACAATATACCAATATTATATTAATATATTAATAATTATTAATATTGATGGTTAATTAATTATTAATATTATTATATTAATTAATATATTAATATATTTTTACTTGAAGCACCTGAGTGGCTCAGTCAGTTAAGTGTCTGACTCTTGATTTTGGTCATGATCTCAGGGTCATGGGATCAAGCCCTGCGTGGGGCTCCATGCTCAGCAGGGAGTCTGCTGGAGATTCTCTCTCTCCCTCTCCATCTGCCCCTCCCCCCACTCACGCACTCTCTCTAAAATCAATAAATCAATAAATCTTTTAAAAAATGTATTTTTACTTAACCTAGTATATCCAAAATATTATCATTCAACATGTAATCAGTATAAAAGTCATTGGATATTTAATATTTTTCTGTACTAGGTCTTTGAACCTCCGTGTATATTATTATTTATTTTTTTAAGATTTCATTTTTAAGCAATCTCTGCACTCAACATGGGGCTTGAACTTACAACCCCAAGATCAAGTCTCATGCTCTTTTGACTGAGCCAGCCAGACATGCCCTCAGTGTGTGTTATTAAGTTATAGCACATCTCAATTAGGAATAGTCATTTTTAAGTGCTACATGGCCATATATGGCTGGTGGCTACCATGCTGGATGGCTCAGATACAAGAAATCTCTATTTCTGATTCTTGCAGTGTGAAACCACAAATTCTGTGATGAGATTAATTTTATTAGAAATTATTGTAAAAAACATATAACACAAAAATTTACTATCTTAACCATTTTAAATACATAGGTCAGTGGTGTTAAGTATACTAACATTGTGCAACCAGTCTCCAGACCTCTTTTCTCATTGCAAAACTAAAGCTTTGTACCCATTAAACAATAATTCCCTGTTTCCCTCTTCCCCCAACCCCTGGTAGCCACCATTCTACTTCTTGTTTCTATGAATTTGTCTACTTTAGATACTTCATACAAATGGAGTCATACAGTATGTGTCTCAGAAGTGGGATTGCTCGATCATATGGTGTTCTATTTTTATTAATTTTTTGAGGAACCGCCATACTGTTTCCCACAGCAGCTGCATTTCCACTAATAGCACGCAAGGGTTCCAATTTCTCCATATCCTTACCAATACTTTAATTTTCTGTTTTGTTTTGTTTTCTAATTTTTAATATTAGCTATCCTACTATTAGTGGGTAGAATGTGGTATGAGGTGATAGCTCATCGTGATTTTCAGTTGCATTCTCTATGTTTTTTTCTTTTTTAAGTAGGTTCCATGCCCAATGTGGGGCTTGAATTCATGACACTGAGATTGTGAGTTGTGTGCTCTACTGACTGAGCCAGCTAGGTGTCCTTCCATTCTCTAATGATTAGTGATGTTAAGCAAGTTTTCATATGTTTTGGCCATTTGCATATCATCTTTAGAGAAATGTCTATTCTAGTCATTTGCCCTTTTTTTTTAATAGAGTTTTTTGTTGTTATTGAGTTGGAGACTTCTTTTTATATGCAGAGAATACAATCAGATGCACTTAGGGTAGTCTCAGGTGGAAACTGGAAGTCATTATGTGGATTACTAGTGTTATGTATTGTATTTAGCAACACATAAGGTGGACATAAAGGAAAAAGAATCAAAGAAAGGATACAAACAAACCACCACCACCAACAACAACAAAAACAAAGTGGAAAGCACTCTTCTGACCTAATACAAACATGGCCTTCCATGTGGCATATGACTTGAAGTTCTGGTTGCCAAAGGTCAAGGAAGAGATAATTAGGCTCAATAAGGCCCAGAGATCTGTGGAATGGGGAACCAACTAAAGCAGAAGTACAATCTGGTCACCATTTTCATCAATTTTTCCCTATAGCACTTTAAGTATTTAAGACATCTGGAATACATTTTGTTATTTAATCTAATTTTGTTTTTTTTTTCCAAATGGTTATCCAGTTCTCAGCATCACCAATTGAATAATTCATTCTGTCATCCATCCTAATTTGAAAAGCTACCTTTTTTTAAAAAATATGCTTAAATCTTAAATGAATTTGAGCCTGTTTCTGGTTTACCTGGTCTACTCCATTATTTTATTTATTCTTGTACCACAGTATTACAGTATTTTAACTATTGTAGCTTTACAATATCTGGGGGAAGTGTTTATTAATTGATTCCTAGTATTCATTCCTCCTTCATTATAGTAATAATTCCTCACCCTCAAATTTAGCGGAACATGTTTCTGTGGCAGGGAGCTATAAATCACAGCCTGCCTTGTAGACCGGTGTGGTCATGTGACCAGGATGAAGCCCATAGTGAATGGAAATGAAGTGTGCAGCTTCCAGGTCATCTCCTTATAGACAAATCTACTTGTCCTGGACTCTCCAGTGCGCTAGAATATGGATGTAGAAGTTAGCCAGCTTCTACCAAGTGGAAAGGATAAAAACCAGATAACAGCAGCACGAGGTGAATGAAATCTAGCTCCTGAATAACTGGAATACAGCTTCATCATAACACTGAGCCACTCATTTTGAGATAGTTTGGGGAGATTTAAGAACCCTTCTATCTTATTTGAGCCCTACAGTTTGTGTCTTTTTGCCAAAACCTAATTAACAAATGGCTGTTAAGAATAACTTTTTTTTCCTATTCTGAATGTAATGTATGTCAACTGTAGAAAATTCAGAATTCAGTAAGCAAAAAGAAGAAATATACCATATTTCTTCATAATTACACAATGACACAAGTATTACAAAATTTAACATTTGGGGGTATATATTTCTGTTTTCTGTAGTGATTTCTATAGTGATACATAAATATATAGACAATAGATATTTATAGTCACATAGTTATAGAAAAATGAATATATCTTTATATAACAAAAACAGGATTATACTCTATATGTTGAGTAGTGTTATACTTTTTGCACATAACAGTGTATATTGTGAACTTTCCCATGTTATGAAATATTCCTCTGGATGTAGTATAATTTACTTAACAAACCATTCATTGTTGGACATCTAGATTCTACAAATTTTTAACCATCATAAATAATACTGAAATAAAGACTTTTATAGAAATATATTTGTGTTCATCCATGATGACTTGGGATAAATTCCAACAAGTGTGATTTCTTGGTCAAGGAATATGTAAAATTCTATTTTTTTTTTTTTTTTTTTACCATGCACTGTCAAGTTGCCCTTTAGAAAGAATATGGAAGTGTAGAGTAGAAGAGTATCACTTCTCTTTATTCTTCCTGACATTAGGTATGGTGAGTTTTTAATTAACAAAATGATCTTGCTAATTCCTCTTTTTTGTTGTTGTTTTCAAAGATATTTTAAAGGGAAGTTGGAAGAGACTTTGATCGTGTATGTTGGTAAAAGGAAACTGTGGGCTTAAATAAGATGGGGTCTTGAGGCCTAAAGAAGATGCAGAGATGGGCCACCTCTTTATTTAATTTCATTGGTAGAGCCAAGAGACCATTATTGGAAGACCATTTTGGTACAAGAAAGTACCAAATAAGATCCCAGGGTAAACAGGATCACCAGTCCAACTGGGGCTAGACTTGGAGATAAAGCCTGGCTACAAAGCCAGGAAACTGGGGGGAGATGGTAGAAAAAAAGGCTGAAGCATGAGGATCATGCTAGAGTGGCACGGAACATGCTAGAACAGGCAAGAGTAGTTCCTGAATTAGTAACAGGGTTGAGAGCATCAATTCTAGACTCAGATTGTCTTGGTGTGCCGTAAGTGTCAGGGATTCTTGTTATCATTACTGCAGCTGACTAGCATCATACATACTCATGTCCACTCAGTGTATGAGGCTTCAGGAACATTTAAGAGATGATATTTAACGTTTTACTATAATTATGACCAGTTCAGTGCAGTATGAAACAAAAGCAGGAGACAGAACTCTTGGAAAGGAGTAGACAAAATTCTCATTTTGTATAAATGATATGATTGTGCATCTAGAAAACCTAAGGGAACTAATTATGTGCTCAGTAATGAACTGGGTGACCCTGGGCATGTTACTTCATCTCACTGAACTTCAATTTTTTCATTTATAAATTAGGATAATAATGGTAAGTAATGATAAGGCTACTGTGAAGATTCAACAGGAAAATACATATAAACACACAGCATAGTGCCTGCCATTTGGCAACTGTTCAATACTAGTATAATTTTATCATTTATTATTGCTATTTTTATTATGGCAACTATAGGACAAATTTTTAGGAGCACAGTAACTTTCCTTTATATCATTTATAAACAGCTAAAATATGATGCAGAGAAGTCTCTTTTATAGTATGAAAAAAACTTATAAAATTCTTAACAAAAAATACACTAGACTCTATGAAGAAAACTCCAAAATATACTCAGAGGGGCGCCTGGGTGTATCAGTCCTTAAGCATCTGCCTTCAACTCAGGTCATGATCCCAGGGTCCTGGGATCAAGCCCCATGTCAGGCTCCCTGCTCAGCGGGAAGCCTGCTTCTCCCTCTCCCACTCCCCCTGCTTGTGTTCTCTCTCTCTCTCATGTCTCTCTCTCTCTCTGTCAAATAAATAAAATCTTTAAAAAAAAAGTATTCAGACAAAAATAATAATTTGAGTAAGTGAATCAAACTACCATCTTCCTGAATGAGAAGGCTCAGTATTCTAACAACCAGGTTTAACAAAACTCTAATCAAATCTCAATTCAAATTTTGGGGCAGAATTTTACCTAATGATTCTAAACTAATCTTGTTGTTAGAATGAGTGTCGAGCAAGATGAGCTTTGAGCAGTAATTAGCAGACTTGACTGCATTAAGAGCCAGATCTCAAAGAATAAAAATGTTCACCTGACACATTTCTCTCTCTCTCTCTCTCTTTTTTTTAAAGATTTTGCTTTTAAGTCATCTCTGTACCCAAAGTGAGGCTGGAACTGACAGCCCTGAGATCAAGTTGCATGCTCTACGAATGAGCCAGACAGGCACCCCCACATTTTTCTCTTTCAATATGAAAATAGTTATATTGATTTCATGAAGAAAAAAAACCAACTTACATTTTTTACTCTATTAAAGAATGCCAATGAGAAAAGAAGCATTTATTTTTAGTCACTACCCTATTACTATCTGGGGGTATTGAAGAATTAAGAATCTTTTATCCCTACATTTCTGAGTTCACCAAGTGACATTCAATATCATCTCTTTTTCACACTTGAAAAAACCTTGCGAGGTAGGTTTTATTTATTATCAGCCCCTTTTTTTTTAAGATTTTATTTATTTATTTGAGAGAGAGACAGAGAGCACAAGCAGGGGGAGTGGCAGAGGGAGAGGGAGAAGCAGACTCCCCACTCAGCAGGGAGCCCCACACCAGGCTGGATCCCAGGACCCTTAGATCATACCTGAGCCGAAGGCCACGCTTAACGGACTGAGCCACCCAGGCGCCCCTATCAGCTGTATTTTATAGAGGGAAAAACAGATACTTACCCAATAAAGCTTGACAAAGCCAAAGAGTGAATCAGTGGCAAAGGCCAGAATTAGTCCACTCCATTGACTGTAACATTCCCTGCCAATCTAATGAGCCGGATCCGGCATAGGGATGCAGACCTCTCATACCTGGGTCCTTCCTGACCCAGGTTCCTCCTACCTCTGCTGGTAAGGGCCGGGCGAGCCCTGTGCAGCGACCTGAGCACCCAGCCCCCTCAGTGAAGGGCGGTCTCTTCCACCAGGTCCTAGCTTCTCCCAGCTGAGGCAAATCGTTGTCCTAGAGACTTCTTTCCCCCTTGTAACAGATAAAATGTTTTTGAACGATTCCTGGCCTGTGCTTCCTCACGATAAGCTGGTTTCTGTTTCCTGAACCCTTTCCACTCTGGTGGCAAAGGCAGGACACACCTCCGGAAGAAAGAGGATATGATGAAGGGGAATGTTCTGTCAGACAGGAAGGGGAGGGGCAAAGTCTGCCCTTTTTCATAGGGTCGTTGGAAACCAGAGAGGAGCTGGAGGTATGAGAGTGCACGTTTAGGTGTGTTCCACTGTTCTTTTTGGGGTCTGAGACGTGGTCACATACTATGTTTGGGACAGAGGAAAATGGAGTATGGTTTCCCAAGCTGCTGTTGATTCTCAAGAAGTGGTACCAGACCCAGACCCTCCCGGAGGTGGGTATCATGGATTGGGGAAGCCGGATAAGTGGTTGACTTGAGAACTGGGAGCCTTGTGAGTCCCAAAGGGGCTAGAGTGGGAGGACCTGGCAGCAAAGGCTTGGGTGGACCCATTGGGCAGGGGCACGGTTGGAGGGTGAGGTATAGACTCAGGAGGTTGACTAGGAAAGACAGCCCGCTGGGCACTTGACTAAGCCCTAAACTACTCTAGCAGCAAACTTCACCAAGCACACATGGGACATTGCCTCGGAGGCCAGCAGAGGCCTGGACACTGCACCATCCAAGCACCTTTTATCTGAAAGCCATCAAGAAGATATGTAAGTCCTGCCCATTTTCCCAGATCAAAGAAGAAAGGGTGGATGAGACAACATTTACGAGATAGAGTAGATTTATCTAAAGACATTTACTCAACCAAATAAAGATTTTTATCACCCCTAATGGGAAGCTGAACTTTGGACCAGTTGCTTACACTGACACAAACCTGCATAAATGGGAAGAAATGGGAATAATGTGAAGAAACAAAATCAAGCTTTCCTCTTGATACCTGAGAAATAAAGAGGGTGGAGTAGAAGGAAGTCTGCTTGCAAATGAGCGCTCAAAGGGAACAAACTTGAAATTGTTTTTGCACATCTGAGTTGTATAATTTTACAACCTTGCTGCATTCTATTTCCTCCATGTTGTAGAAACTGAAAGGTTGAATTTAAAATAAAGTGGGCCTTTGGGAGCCATGGATTTCAGGATGATTATCACTATCTCTAGAGAAATTAATTACAGCAAAATAGCAGTTACCACTGTGGCTACTTACAGGTTTCTTCTGTGTATGCAATTTAATACAAATTGGGGGGAAAGGGGGCACCTGGGTGGTTTAGTTGTTGAGCATCTGATTTTTTACCTCAGCTCGGTCTTGATCTCAAGGTTGTGAGTTGTGTAGAACTATTATCTCCATTTTGCAAGTCTGGAAATGCCCCTTGGCATTGAGATTCCAAATTGAATATTCCATAACTTGGGACAGCATCCCCACGTTTGCCCCACACCTTTACATTTTGTGTGTCCTGTCAAGTATTATGACAGTGCCCATGGAACACAGCCACAAGTTGGTGTTACATGGGCCTAAAATTCTAACCCAACTCCAGACCCTGAGAGTCATTTTGGAGGACGCCTGTGTGCGGTGTTTTAACCTTATAAAACTCATGAGAACAAAGGGCAAAGAAACCTATCGTAAAGCACATAAACATAGAATCTTCTTCTGTATCCCAGGTGTGGCTTCTTCCACGGACCAAGCTGCGATGCCGTATTGATTTGACAGAGCCTCCTTTTCAATGATGTCTGTCTCAAATGCCTCCTGTGATTTTTGTAGTGCAAAATAAAGCCAAACTCTGGAAACAAATAAACAAAAGTCATAGGATTACTCATGATTGTAGAGCCATCAAGAAGATGAGAGAAATAATGTGCAAACCCAGACCCTTCTGATCGCTAGTCCAGTGTTTATTTCATAGCGCCAGTGAGTTCCAGGGTGTTATTTCTGGAACCTTCTTTCTCCCAAAACATAAGACAGGATAGGATCAGCTACTCTGATTCGAGTGAGAATGAGGTGGAATCCAGAGTCCTGGATACTCCCTCCCACTCCCTGGAGCGCCACCATGGAGGTGTCTCTGCAGCACCCCAGGACGCCACTGAAAACAATCTGAAAACCATTGCCCTGTGCCATGCTACTCCCAAACCGCTTCAACCTCCCCCATTTCCAACTATAATTACGTGGTGTTGAGAACAGAGAGCCTGACATCAACTTGTGAGACAAGTAATTTTGGGCACAGAGTAAATCACAAAGATGACAGTATGGTGAGAAGAAACATGCCAACTGAATTTAAAGATACAGACGTGGTTTAATTGCTCCTCATACAATATACGGTCATTACTGTCTGCTCAAGTGCTTTGGGGCAATTGATTGTTGAAATATTGTGACTTTCCATGATGCGAACACTCAGTTGCCCAATCAGAACTGAGACTCATGAGGACGAATCTCCTAGTGCAAACATCCGTTACCCATTAAGGCTGTGTGGCCCACATTTGAATGAGAAAGCGGGGGTGGTCAAGAGAGGAAATTCTACAAAAGGTGGCAGCAGCAAGACCACCAACAGACCACTCTGAGCTGGTTCTCCTTCAGTCTGGCCGCATGTGAACTCTGTACAGCAGTCCAAAGGATGATGCCAATGAAGAGAGGGCCTTTTGTCAGAAACCCTGTCCCAATCCAACCATTTTTAAAGCTGCCTCACAAGAAAGGAGAGACTTGGGACTCTGCACACATTCTGGTGACCCTACTCCTGAACAAAGACTTTTACAAAGGAACTCTTTGTAGGAGGACTCTGTCCTACCTTGTGTATACCACCTCTGCAAACATAGTTTTTAAGGTTTTCATCATTGGAACACATTCCATACGTTTAAAAAAAAAAAGAATTGAATTGTAGAGAAGGGTTAATAACGAAAAGCAGTCCCCACTCCCAAGAGGGAAAATTATTTTTAACTATTCTAGTCACTTCTGTTTTTATTCTTATGGTGATTGCCTCATGTCTTTAAATAATGTGCTAGCATTGCTATTTCTTGATGTAGTATTTTCTGAAATTATCTGTTGACTCCCTACTATGAAAGATGAAAATTAAGCTCGGCTCTACCTCTTCCCCAGTCTCTTTCCCAATAGATTTGTGTTCTTTTTTTTTTAGTTTTTATTTTAATTCCAGTTAGTTAACATACAGTGTTATATTAGTTTCAGGTGTAGAATATAGTGATTCAACAACTCTGTACATCACCTGGTGCTCATCATGACAGTCACTCCTTGATCTCCATCACCTGTTTCACCCTTCCCCTATTGCCCTCCCCTCTGGTAACTCTATAATTAAGAGTCTGTTTCTGAGCTTCTCTCCCCCTCTCCCCCTCCCCCTCCCCCTCCCTCCCTCTCCCTCTCCCTCTCCCTCCCCCTCCCTCTCCCTCTCCCTCTCCTTATTTTGTTTCTTTTTTTTTAAGATTTTAGAGAGAGAGAGAAAAGGAATGAGCAGGGGGAGGGGTAGGGAAGGGGCAGACTCCCCACTGAGCACAGAGCCCAATGTGGGGCTTGATCCTAGGACTCTGGGATCCTGATCTGAGCCTAAGGCAGAAGCTTAACCAACTGAGCCACCCAGGTGCCCATTTGTTTTGTTTCTTAAATCCCACATATGACTGAAAGCATATGGTATTTGTCTTTCTTTGACTTTTTCACTTAGCATAAGACACTGTAGTTCCATCCATGTTGTTGCAAATGGCAAGATTTCATTCTTTTTTAAAGATTTTATTTTAGAGAGAGAGCAAGAGAGAGTGGGGGAGGGGCAGAGGGAGAGAGAAAATCTTCTGTGCTGAGCATGGAGCCCAATGCGGAGCTCAATCTCAAGGCCCTGAGGTCATGACCTGAGCCAAAATCATGAGTTGGACACTTAACCCGACTGAGCTGCCAGGTGCCCCAATTTCATTCTTTTTTATGACTGAATAATATTCCACTATACACATCTACCACATCTTCTTTATCCACTCATCAGTCCATGAACACTTGGGCTGCTTCCAATTTGTGTTATTTTGAGTTCTTCTCTTGGTTATAGTTATAATTTTATTTTATTTTATTTTATTATTTTTTAAAGATTTTATTTATTTGACAGAGAAAGACACAGAGCAGGAATACAAGCAGGGGGAGTGGGAGAGGGAGAAGCAGGCTTCCCGCTGAGCAGGGAGCCTGATGCAGGCCAGATCCCAGGACCCTGAGATCATGACCTGAGCAGAAGGCAGATGCTTAACGACTGAGCCACCCAGGCGCCCCTACAGTTATAATTTTAAATGAGCACCTTCATTTCCTGTTCTGTCAGCTATTGACTTTATCTCTTTTCTCTCCATTTTCTTTCACCTCTCTTGATTTCCATCACTTAGTCTGTCATCTGTACTTTCGTGTTCTCAATGGCCATGACCTTTACATTCTGCTCTGAAACTAAAGTTGACCCTTGAACAATACAGGTTTGAACAGTGCGTTTTTTTTGGAAAAAAAAATACTATAAATGTACTTTCTTTTCCTTGTATTATTTTATTAACAACATTTTCTTTTCTCTAGATTGTAAGAATACAGTATATAATACATATAATGTATAAAATATTATTAATCCACTGTTTATGTTATCAGTAAAGTTTCCAGGTGACAGTAGGCTGTTAGTAGTTAAGTTCTGGGGGAATCAAAAGTTCTATAGGGATTTTTGACTGCATAGGGGTTTGCACCCCTAAGCCTCATGTTGCTCAAGAATCAACTCTATAAGTAAATCTTTAAATTAATTTTAAGAGTTGAAAATCAGTTAACTAGGGGCGCCTGGGTGGCTCAGTCGTTAAGCGTCTGCCTTTGGCTCAGGTCATGATTCCAGGTCCTGGGATCGAGCCCCGCATCGGGCTCCCTGCTCGGCGGGAAACCTGCTTCTCCCTCTCCCACTCCCACTGCTTGTATTCCCTCTCTCACTGTGTCTCTCTCTGTCAAATAAATAAATCTTAAAAAAAAAAATCAGTTAACTATATTTATTATAACAATGGCACATGCTGTTGGTTGCCTACCTAGCATCCATCCCAACCTCACTAAACAGAATCTAACAACAACAAAAAAACCAGAATCTAACAAGACCCCGAGTTTTTCAAGTGTCTACCCTCATCCACTTAGCCAAAATTTTTGGGAGAGGTCAGCCCTATTTTCAGCCAGACAAAGGATCCCAGATGGGCTATTCAGTGTTTCTCAAACTTGGGTCTGCATTAGAATGACCTAGAAGGCTTGTTAAAGCAGACTGCTGAGCTACATTCACAGATATTCTGACCCTGTAGATCTGGGGTGAGGCTGAAGATTTTGCATTTCCCGCAAGCCTCTAGGCCAATGCTGATTTTGCTAGTTTGGGGACTATACTTTGAGACCCCCTGGTCTACATGAAGTGTGGCCACTGCAGTAACTAAGGTATTGCTCTGGCTGCTTTAATAGTGATCAGAATAAATGGACAGAAGTTTACTTTTCTATCACATAAAATTCAAAACTAGTAGAAGTATAAGAGGGTTAGCTTCGTGAAAATGCCTTGGGTCCCAGGTTTCCTTCTATCTGTTGCTTTGTCATCTCTTTAGGAATTACCCTCATTTTCATGTTTGAAGCTGACTCACTACTACCAAACCTTCATGCTAGCAAAAGGGAAAACATGAGGTAGTGGAGAGCCTATAACTTCTTTTTTTTTTTTTAAGATTTTATTTTTTAAAGATTTTATTTATTTTTGTGAGGGAGAGAGGGAGCATGAGCATGGGGGAGGGGCAGAGGGAGAAGCAGACTCCCCCCTGAGCAGGAAGCCTGATGTGAGACTCAATCCCAGGACCCTGGGATCATGACCTGAGCCAAAGGCAGACTCTTAACTGAGCCACCCAGGCGCCCTAAGATTTTATTTCTAAGTAATCTCCACACCCAATATGGGGCTTGAACTCACAACCCTGGGATCAAGAGTTGCATGCTGTACTGACTGAGCCAGCTAGGTGCCCCCATACTACTTCTTTTAAAGGAATAATCCAGTAATTGCCCACAACATCTCCAATCACATCCTATTGGCCAGAACTTAGTCACATGGCTACACCTAGGAACAAGGGAAGCTGGGAAAGGTGGTTCCTAGCTTGGTGATTATGTGTCCAGATAAAATTCAGGGTAGTTCTGGTATAGAAAGGAATCGGAGAGAATGGATATCAAGTGGCAATTGGCAATCTCTGCAACAGTGGTTCCATTCTCCTTTCCAGCAGTTGTTTAGAGGAACACATGACACACCTTTAGCCCATGAGAAAGGAAAAGATGGCTGCTGAGGATTTCCGGGAAAGTACTCCTCTCTCCAGGAGAGACATAGGATCTTCTTTGGGGTTCTATCATGTTGGATGTGAACCTTAAAAAAGAGCAGTGGGAAGGTGCCTGGCTGGCTTGGTCTGAAGAGTGTGTGACTCTTGATCTCGGGCTTATAGGTTCCAGTCCCCCGTTGGGTGTAGAGATTACTTTAAAATAAATTCTTAAAAAAGAGAGAGAGAGAGCAAGCAGTGGGTTTCTTGCTACTGTGAGAAGACCTAGCCTTTGGACAAAGCTTACAAAGTAAAGCTGGCAGAGAGAAAGATGGAGAGAATTTATGTGCTTGATGAAAACCCAGAACCACTGAGTTAACCAACAACCCTGAAGCTTCCTTGCCTATAGTGCCCTTGTTATGTCAGATAATAAATTCCTGATTCTTTTTAGCCACATTGGTTTTCCTGTAGTTTGCAGCCAAATCATCCAAATGTATAAAGTGACTTTCTAATTGTTTTTCTTTCTCTTTATTTTTGCACTGTAGGCCTCTTTATGTTAGCCCCAAATCTCAAAGTTAGTATGAGATACTCAGCCCCTTCCCCTTTTTCCCCCCAGATAATTTCCTCCTAGCCTCTTGCTTGCTGGCCAGGTCTGCTACACAGCTGTCACCCTGAGACTCCCCTCAATTACTTTTCTCAGTGGAAAACCACCGTTTCCTGCATGCCAGTGCTTTCTTTTCCTTGGTTTATTCTTTTGTCTTGCTGAGGCATACTGCCAAGTAACTTCCTAAGAAAAGATATGGGGAAGTGAATTTTCTGAGTCCTTGCATGTTAAGATCTGTAGGCGGATTGGCTTCCTTCTCAGGTCTGGCCTCTCTATGCATCCTTCAGGATGGAATTGCCTCCACTTTACCACTTTCTTCTTTGTCTTCTGGAAATTTATTGAAAGATTTAGATCACTGATGGCCCTTTCCTCCTCTCTTGATTGCTCCTCAATTATACCTCTTTATTTCTTTATTGTCATTTTAATGAGGTCTTAGGAAGAAGATCACATAAATATGTCATTCCTCCATCTTGAACTAGAAGTTTTATCCCCTTTTAATATGCCTAATAAATAATTCAGACTTTGAAACTGAGTCATTAGATTGGATACTTCACATTTCAGTACTCTGTGAAAGAACATCATCTTACTCTTTCTCAAAAAACAATTTTTTTTAGCACATTCAAGATAAAATTAAATGAACAACTGTATTTACCTGGGAATTTTAACGCACTCACTTTCCTGAATGTTCGTCAAACTATAGTTAGGAACTAGAGTTTCTACTGTCTACTTTACATTAGTTATGAAAAATTCTTTTTTTTTTTTATCGTTAATGCCAAAAGTGTGACTGAGCATCCAGGCCAACAGAAATTTACAGTTCCAAAAGAAGTTTGCAGATTTTTTCTAATAATTTTTCAATAATTCAACTGAAATTCAGTAATTTGTTTTCAATAATTAAATTGAAAAGAAAGAAAAGAGCTCTTAATTTCCATAACCACATGAAATAAACATAAGAAAAAGCCCATGACAACAGGTACAATGGAAAAAGCATGTAAACAATAACGTCAAAGTGACTGAATGTTAATGGACCACTTAAATGTGCTCAGATGTAACAAATGCAAATTAGCCTTTCTTGAGAGCCTACTATGCAGCTTGTAACTTTCATATATTTAATAATTAATGCCCTCAATCTAGCAAGGATCTTATTTCTATTATATTGCTAAAGAAACAGACTAAAATAATTACCTTGCATAAAGTCACCGACAGGAAGGAATTGGCTGAGTTGGGTTCAGTTCCACTTTTGCTGAACCCCGAAGTCTGGGCCCTTTGCACCTCTTCATCAGTCTCTAAGATAGGTGGGTACATACATTCCCATCTATATTCATTTCCTTGTGCCTCTGTAACAAAGTGCCACAGCTGGTTGGCTTAAAATAACAGAAATTCATTGTCTCAGTTTTGGAGGTTAGAAGTCATAAATACAAGGGCGCCTGGGTGGCTCAGATGGTTAAGCGTCTGCCTTCGGCTCAGATCATGATCCCAGGGTCCTGGGATCGAGTCCCACATCGGGCTCCCTGCTCAGCGGGGAGCCTGCTTCTCCCTCTGCTTCTCTCTCTCTGTCTCTGATGAATAAATAAATAAAATCTTTAAAAAAAAAAGAAATCATAAATACAAGGTGTTGGCAGGGTCATGATCTCTCAAGACTCTAGGAGAGAATCTGTTCCATGCCTTTCTTTTAGCTTCTGTTGTCATAAGTGATCCATGGTGTTCCTTGGCTTGCAGCTGCCTCACTCCAATCTTTCCTTCTGTGGTCACATGGCATTCTCTCTGTGTATGTTTGTCTCATATGGTCATCTTTTTTTTTTTTTTTTAAGATTTTATTTATTTATTTGGCAGAGAGAGAGAGTACAAGTAGGGGGGAATGGCAGGGAGAGGGAGAAGCAGGCTCCTGCTGATCAGAGAGCCCAGTGTGGGGCTCGATCCCAGGACCCTGGGATCATGACCTGAGTCGAAGGCAGACGCTCAACCAACTGAGCCACCCCCATCATATGGTCATCTTCTTATAAAGATATCAGTCATAATGGATTAGCACCCACCCCACACCCCTAGCTCAAGTATGACCTCATCTTAGCTAATTATATTTTTAATGACCCTATTTCCAAAGAAGGTGACATTCTGAGGTCCGGGGAGTTAAGATTTCAACATGTCTTTTTAGGGTGACACAATTTAACCCATAACACTATCTAAACCCATAACACTATCAAAAATTCCTTCTCAGAGCTCTATTTCAAATATTTCTCGATGAATAAAAGTATTAGTAGTGTTGAGGAGGAGAAGTTTTTCACTACCCTTCAAGATTCTTTCAGCTGGTCTAAAAATTAAATTGACATGAGACAGATTAATAGGAGCAAATCAAATTTAATTACCTATGTACATGGGGCTCTATAAGAATATGAGGCCCACAAGAAGTTAGATAAGTGAGGCTTATATGCCTTCCAGAGCTAAGGAGAAGGAGGTAGGCACCTGGGACCTGAAAGGGAAGGAAAATAATTCACAGGGAGATTAAAAAAAAAACAAAAGAGTAAATGGGGGTACCTGGGCGAGTTAGTCGGTTAAGTGTACAACTCTTGGTTTCAGCTCAGGTCATGATCTCAGGGTCATAAGCTCGAACCCTGTGTTGGGCTCCTGGCTCAGCAGGGAGTCTGCTTAAGGATTCTCTCCCTCTGCTCTTCCCCGCCCCCCCCACTCTCTCTCTCCCTCTTTCTCTCGCCCACTCTCAAATAAATATATCTTTATTTTTTTTTTAAAGATTTTATTTATTTGAGAGAGAGAGAATGAGAGATAGCACGAGAGGGAAGAGGGTCAGAGGGAGAAGCAGACTCCCTGCTGAGCAGGGAGCCCGATGTGGGACTCGATCCTGGGACTCCAGGATCATGACCTGAGCCGAAGGCAGTCGCTTAACCAACTGAGCCGCCCAGGCACCCAAATAAATATATCTTAAAAAAAAAAAAAAAAGAGTAAATGCTCAGGAAACAAATGTGGCTGGGTCACACAGAAACAATGGAAGATAGAATGGAATTTTAACAGACTTTGCTAAGCTCCTCCCTGTCTACCACACCTAGTTTATATCATACTGTAATTATCTACGGCATAGCTTCTTTCCAGGAGCAGGTCCTCTAACTAAATTGCTTCAGGCAGTTATGGGGAAGATCAAGGGTTCTTACTGAGCCTTCTGTTTTTTATTTTTGTTTTTTAAATAATCAGTCTAAAACAATCCATATACTAGAGATACACTTTGAGGTGGCAAAGTTTGCTCCCCTACGTTAAGTAAAAGTTCTAACACAAAATTCGCTCACACAATACCCTAAAAATATGGTAAAATTACTATTGAAGGAAACCTGGTTTTTAAAACTTAAATCTGTATTAGAATCATACTATTGAAATATTTCATTTCAATGGATCATTTTTCTTTGTGTTAAATTTTTTTCACACATTAAAATATACACTGGAGTTATTATCACATTAGGAGTAATTGAACAATTAATTCCTCAAAAAAGTCTCACTAAAAGTGATTTCAGGGTATTAACCAATGCATTGTGATGACAACTAGGTCTTTTAGAATTTAAAGATTATCCTCAGAGGACTGCCCTTTTTGTAGACTCTGAAGCATGACTAAAATAAGTTTGGAGCTCATCTCAATGCCAAGCCTAATTATTATCACTTAAATTTTATGGTGCTCTTGTTTCATTGCTGATGGTTCTTCCAGAAACATCTAGCTGCCCATTAAGACTAGATGTACCTGCTGTGTACTAATGTTTTATTTATTTGAATAGACAGTAGATTATACAAAGATATAAACAGGAGTATTTCACAAATGCAAAAATTTAAGATTATTTTTGGTGATTAAGATACCTACTGTATTCTTTATAAAAGGGAATGTCTACAGAATTTGAGTTCCCCTGGCCAGAACAGTGATCTATCTAAGCTATAGCACAGGGCCCCTTTCAGGTGTCTAAAATTATCAAGAGGGACAAAGTCATATTTGCAAAGGGGCACACATTTACATGTGGCTTGCATAAATCATTTTGCTCATGCTGCAGTTCTGTTACTTCTGTGGTTTCATTTCCCTTAACTTACTATCGATCACTGGCCCCCATCTTCCAGAGAGACAGTTTAAGTGGGAGGCATTGTCATTTTCTGGTTATCCATGTTGTTATTCTAAGATTCCAGACATGTGTAAGTTCATTCGTTTAACAAAAGTAACCCGACTCCTCCCCAGAGGAGGAGTCCAGCTTTTCAACTTAGGAGTGTGTGTGTGACTGGGAACGTTTCTATTTATACAAAACCTAAACACACAGCCTGAAGCTCCTACCCTGCTCATCTGCAAGTCCATTTCCTCCCCAACTATTTCAGAGTATCCTTGGGTTGGATGAGAATTGCTTCTGCTTTCCATACTCCTATTCTGGTCCTCACTTCTCACCTCCTGCCTACCATTGTCTGGGCTTCTTTGTCATTCATCTCTGCTGTTTCACAGACATTTCTCCACACCTCGTTCCTCTCTCTAATCTCTACCCCTCTTACACCACGTGCAGAGCCTTTTCTCATTTTTCCCAAAGGATGTAAGGCAAAGCTGCCATGTTTAACACACCTTATCAAGGTTTGAAATTAACACAAGGGAACTATTTTGCAGAAAAGGGAAATTTAAGGCTGGATTACCTATTCTTACTGTCAGTGGCATCCATTGACCACACGCTTCAGTTGGGGTTGCCTGGGGCCATCTGTCTTCTAACCTCCCCCAAGCCCCCCACCCCCTGGCCCACCTCTGTGTTGTCTGGGCCCACTTCCTTCTTTTCAACTGCCTCACCTCCACCACATTCAGATAAAGGAAACAGAAATCTGGGCGCCTGGGTGGCGCAGTTATTAAAAGTCTGCCTTCAGCTCAGGTCATGATCCCAGGGTCTGGGGATCAAGCCCCGTGTTGGGCTCCCTGCTCAGCGGGGAGTCTGCTTCTCCCTCTCCCACTCCCCCTGCTTGTGTTCCCTCTCTCGCTGTCTCTCTCTGTCAAATAAATAAATAAAATCTTAAAAAAATAAAAAAAAGGAAACAGAAATCCCCTAAAAAAATAAATAAATAAAAGCTGTGCTCCAAATGAAGACCCTCCTTCTACATTCCTGAAAGGCACATTAATAACAGCATTACATTATCAAACATCACCTACCATCCCATCCCAGTCTCAAACACATACCCTGGGATTACTCAACTGCTAGCCTTCCCTGAGAACAATGGACAGAAAGGACACAGGGAAGGTCCCTCCTGGAACAAAATAAAGGTCTCTTTCAAGCTCATAAAGCAGAATACAGACACTACTCCAGTGTTACATCAGAACTTTAAAATTCTTCCTGCTACCAAAATGTGTCAACACTTACCCTGTGAAGATCTATTATGGGTTACGTATTAACACTTTAGTGACGTGAGAGGTCCCAAAGAATAGGAACTTTCCCTGGCCTCCCAACCTCCATCACATGGGGACCACTCACTGAAAATGGATTCTCCTCCTGGTTTTGTCACGTGTTAGCTCTGTGTCCTTGGATAAGTCACCCGAACTCTCAGAACTGTAGTAATCCTACCTTTAGAATGGGGAGAATAATACCAGCCTCAACATGCTTTCAGGACTTTGCAGGAAGTGAGAATATAAGAAAGTAAGTACTTATAAAATTGTACACAAATGCACACTGTTATAATTACTAAATCTTAGTCCATTCTAAGAGAGTCTTGTGATGAACAGATATCCTGTAGAAAGTAGTTTTTGTGGATTCCAGGATGTTTCTAGAAGCTGGTTGGCAGCTGGAAGGAAGGAAGAAAGAGACACATTTAAATACAGTCATTCATAATATCCAAATTTATTATGCCAGGCTCCTGGTGGATGGAGGTATTAAAATAAAATAACAATAAAAAATTTTAAAAATAAAGTAAAATAATTAAACTCAAAAAGGAATGCCAAGGAGTGAGCTCTACAGGTGAGTGCAGTGCATGAAAATAGGAGTTCCAGGCTCCTGGATGCAAAACCCAGGTATCCCGGGTGCAGAGCCTTCCACTAGCAGCAAGACCTTGATGGAGATATTTAGGCTTTCTTTGCCTCAATTTCTTCATCTGTAAAAAAGAAAAAAAGGGGGGGCTGTTACAGCTCCCATTTCATAGTGTTTCTGTGAGGCTTACGTAAGCTAATACATCTCAAGCCTGTAGAAGTTTGCATGAGAAATGTCCTAACACAACAAATATTATTAACCACTGTTGTATCTTGATAGCCTAATGATGGTCTACCCCAGATTTGAGGAGACTTTTCTACTTAAGTTCAGAATGCTTAACTGAAACCTTTGAGTTTGAGGATTATACTTTGTGTGTCTGCTAGTGAATGATGTGAACTAACTCCCATAATCCTCCCCATCTCACTCTACCTTTCAAGGTCCTTCAATATAAGTACTTATACGTTTATAGATTACTATTGCACTGCTATGAAACATCTCAGTTTTTATTCACTCTCTCCTCATTTGTGCACCAGATTTCATGCTATCTTTGTGGCTCTCTTTGCAACAGTATTCCCCTTGGTTCTTCAGAAGGGGGCAGAGAAAGAGGCAGAATTGTCTTATAAACAATGCTTTCATTGAACATTCTCAAATGCTGTGTATGTACGTGTGTGTGGGTGTGATGTGTGTTTTCTGTTGTTTTGTTGACTCAGAGCCAGCTGATGGTCTGCTTTTCTTCCTAGACTCTCTTCCTTCCATCTGACCAGTGGTTTCCCAGTTTGTGTGTTTATGGAATTCATTCATTCCTTATCCACAAAAATCTACCTCCATGACCTCAAAATGTATGTGGGTGTGCCTGTCAGGGACAAACAGTAGAGCTGTTGTATCTTGGAGCCAGCCTATATTCTGTATGAGATCCCAGGACAAGAGAATTTATTTTGGGCCAAATGTCATTTACAAATACAAAAAGCTGGTCCCTTAGTTGAATGATCTCAAAGCTGTCTGGGGTGAGGAAATGGGCAAGGTTAGTAGGCAGTTTCAGGTTGAACCTGTTTGGTTTCTTTTTGCTGAGGCAAGTGACCACGGTTGAGGGTTTTGCTTTCTCTGCTCTGAAGTTTCACAGCTTCCCTGGTGAACTCCAAGGTGAATGAGGTAACTGTCTCACTTTATCCAAACAGGGGCTGCTTTGTAACCCAGACAGTCAGCCTAGTATTCTAGTGAGACAGGGGCATGTTCTCAAAGAGACAGACAGATTCCTGAGAGCATCACCTTCCCTGCGCCAAAGTACCTGGTGAGCTTCAGAATCATAAAGCCGCCGTGTTGAATGCCAACAAAGGGAGCTAACTTTGTGACTCAGTATTTTTAACCAAAGGCCGGAACCTGTGATGTGTTTGTCTGCTCTGGGATCATCTGCCTCCTGATCTTATGCAACAATGATGCTGAGAAGCGTACGCTTTCTTGCTTTTCCTTTCTTGTTTCTAGAACTCTGTTGATTGGCATTTTCCAGGACTCCACCCATTCCCTTCTTTTCTTCTTGTCTTTAGTTTTAACTTTATTGTTCCTTCCTTTAAAAAAAAAAAAAGATTTATTTGAGAGAGAGAGTGCGTAAGTGGAGGGAGGGGCAGAGGGAGAGAGAATCTCAAGCAAATTCCCCACTGAGCGCAGAGCCTGACATGGGGCTCTATCTCACAACCCTGAGATCATGACCTGAGCTAAAACCAGGAGTGGGATGCTTAACCCTACTGAGCCACGCAGACACCCCTATAGTTCCTCCTAATCATTTAAAAATAGACATTATATTCATACAGTATGTGATGTATTTAGAAATTTTATCCTGCTTTTTTAAAAACATACTATATTTTGAGCATTTCCCCCATGCCATTACATTTTTTTGTAAACATGAATCTTGATGATTATATAGTATGACAACTTATGTCCTATAATTGCTTAACCTTTTTTTTTTTTGTCATTTGGATTGTCACTTTTCAATATTGCACTTGATTCCAATGCTAGCCCTTTTATCTGTGTGGGATGAGTCTGGGTGAGTACCCTTCTCATGATGACGCAAAATTCAATAAAATGATATTAAATAATAAATTAATAAAAGTGTACCATTCAGGTATGCCTACTGTAAAGAAAGAAAAAAAATCTTTTTCCCCTATCCATCTTAGTTTTAGTGGCTGGGCCCTGCAAATCAGACACAAATTGATTAACGAGAAAAACATGTTTATCAAGGCCCGCATGGTACAGCGTGGGGTACTCCGGGATGAGTAACTCAAAGAGGGGTTAGGCAGTATCTTAATAAAAGAACAATAATTTTGTAGAAATATGACAGGACAAAAGAAAATGACTCTGAGCTTCTAGGGGTGGTACATTGTGAGAAGGCAAATGTATGGGGAAACTAAGGAAGATCTGGGCTAGTTAATAAAGCTTGTTAAGTAGATTCCTCTGGTACCATCTCTAGGCTGATAAGGGTCTAGAGTTGTCTCTGAGGGTTCATTTCTGTCCTTTCTGGTAGAGAGGGAAAGGGGGGGGTACTTTTACAAACTTATACCTTGCTTTTTGGCAAATAGAGGGAAGGCATAAAGCTTTTCTTGTATCTGCTTTTCCTCAGTTGTATTCAGCTCGAAATAATCCTTATACCCAAGTGGTGCATTTTAGGGCATGTCCTGCTACTGTTCGCCATGCTTCATGTCTGTCATCTTCACCAATGCTGTCATCCTCTTATAAGGAGACTTCTGCCTCCAACGGCCACTGCTGCAGAGACCAACTTAGGGGGCCTTATCTGAACCCCATGGGCCTTCCGTGCCAGCCACAACTGATGGGACCAGGTGGACGCCAAGCCAGAGGCAATGGTATGGGCCAGTGGGAGAGGACAGCTGGGTCAAACTGAGAAACTGTGAGATCAGAAGGCAGTTACCTGAGGGAGGGAAAGGGAAAAGATGCAGAGAGAAGCCTTGAGGGAGAAAACACAGTGGGAGGGGCGCCTGAGTGGCTCAGATGGTTAAGCATCTGCCTTCGGCTCAGGTCATGATCTTGGTGTCCTGGGATCAAGTCCCACATCCCGCTCTCCCCTCAGCAGGGCATCTGCCTCTCCCTCTGTGCTCACATGTGCTCTCTCTCTCTCAAAAAAATAAGTCAATAAAATGTTTGTTTTTTGTTATTTTTTTAAAAAAAGAAGAGAACACAGTGAGAGACAGACTGGAGATTTGAGTTCCAAAACTGACTCTGCCACTTGACCTTGAGGAATTTATTTAATTCCTTCAAACCTCACTGTTCTTATCTTTAAATTGGACATAATCATCACCACTACCTCATAGGTTTTGGGGGAGGATTAGCGATAGAGTGTGTATAAAGGGTATATAACAGAATAGGACCTCATCAAATGGTAGCTATTATTACGCATAAAAGTATTTTTTAGAAAGGAAATAAATACAATAGAATCTTTCTAAAATCATCACTTATAATGAAGAATAAAGCATATGGAGGAAGTAAAATATTTATACAACACAATAGCTAGATTTTAAGTTCTTAAGACACAGTCTGTTTTAATGACATGTTTATACTCTGTACTTAGCACAGTGCCTGACAAATCTTAAGTGTTTGATGAATGCATATTGCTTTCAGTAAATAGCTTCAGAGCAAGATTTTTCTTTGACTCTAGTACCACTCAAATACCCAGCTGATTGAGCATTTTTACCAATGGAATCACCTTGCCATGACTTGCCTCAGTGTAACTCATTGAGTGCCTTGCATGTGGAATCATTGCAACAATGTTTCCCTTTGAAAGGTTGGGGTTTATGAGGCCATTTCTTCCTTCAGTCTATTCCCTATTCCTTTTAATTCTCAATTGCTCTTTAGTTTCTACCATATTTCACAGGCAGGCAAAACAGAGCAAACAAAAGACCTTTCATAAAAGTAACTTCCTACTATAACTTCTCTCCATGAAATCTGCTGAGAAGACAAAAAACAATCACAAAAGAGATGAAAACATAAGCCAGGCTAGTTCCCCAAATCTTTCATAGGGCACCAATATTGATATTTAAGTGAAAAGTTTCTGCAAGATCCTGGAAGTAACCCTGAACTCAAGGAAGGATGAGCCGGGGAGGGAAAGGGAGCATTTCCATACCCAAGAGTGTGAGGTGTGGTAGACACCTGCTATTTTTGTCCTCTCTGGGCAGCACTTCTGTCTACAGGAGGGAGCTGCTCTTCCCAGAGCCCATGGGACTGGCGGTGGGGGTCACTACTCCATCCAGTCATGACTCCCCAGCCATGTTAACACAATACAATTGGGCACTGACCCAA
Organism: Eumetopias jubatus; assembly: GCF_037043125.1. NCBI lineage: Eukaryota > Metazoa > Chordata > Mammalia > Carnivora > Otariidae > Eumetopias > Eumetopias jubatus. The sequence goes on along the minus strand of NW_028274822.1, from coordinate 53,459,325 downwards.
GCAAATCTGATTTTATTTCTTCCAAGGGATTTCATATATGAAATATTGGGAAAGAGAGGGAGTCACTTATTTTTACACCAGGAATTATAAGGTTATATAGACGATTGGCACTACCAGTAGCCATATTTCCTACTACATGTAATGAACTTATTTGTATCAGAAGAGAATTAGGTCACATAGAAAAAAAAAAAAAAAGCAGAGACAAACATAACCTGAGAGGAAGAGTGGGAAATATAATCTTGATGACATCATTTGGACACCTGAATGCACCTGTGACTAAAGCCTTTGTTTGATAGAACAAATTGTAAGAGTAGAAAATGAGTTCTCCTGTCCCCACCCCCACTGCACTTCTAGCTCCAGGCTTGGTAAGTTGGTAAAAAGGTTTTAAAGAAAGAGGGAAGTTACTGGTGCACGAATACAGGGAAGAATTTGGAACTGAACAGCCAACCAGGAGGGAGGGGATGAGGGGCAGAAGTGGAGGAAGAGTAGAGAGAAGGAGATGATCCAGTCCTCTGATAGAACTGCTCCTCGTAGCTTTTCAAATTTTAAACAAATTCAACTAAAGATCACTAAATATTGATGTGTCGGTCGATTTCTTGGGGAAATCCATTTTTTTTTAAAAAAGGTATGTAGTTTTGTATGCTCATAGTTTTATATCTGTGACATATGGAGAAGAGAGGCATAGGATTTAGTTGATAATATGAGGTGTTTGGCCTTTCATAGATCCTGAAGTTGGTTGGGGACTAAACTAGTTATTTCAGTCTTCAAAGGACCAAAAGGCCTTAGCTAACATCTGAATTATAGATATAAAAAGAAACAAAGAAGATTCAACACACGCATAATAGGTGTTCCTAGAGAAGAAAACAAAACAAAACATAAGCAAAAACAAAAAAAAAAGAAAAAAATATTATTCAGAGTTAATACAAAGAATTTCTCCTGAAAGAAGAGATCTAAATATGCAGGTTAAAACAACACATCAAGAAAAAAAGTAATAAGATCAAGGCAAGATCAAAAAGTGATCAAAATCAAGACATATCCTGATAAATTTCAAGGATGAAAGAAGTGTTACAAGCATCCAGACAGAAAAGACTTGCCACCTTTAAAGAAAAATAATATATATCAGGCGGCCATAGATGTCTATCCACAGAGACACTAGAAGCAAGGTAATGGAGCAATGTTGAGAAGAAAAAATATGATACAGAATTCTTAGCCTAGCCAGGATATCTTCCAAATGTAAAGGCTTGAAAAACACAATCCTAAATATGTAAGAACTTTGTAATTTTAGTAATAAAATCTTTCTTAAAAATCTACTTAGAAAATTAACCCTGCTACCTGAAAGAATAATCAAATTTAGAATTTATAAGTTAAGAAGTTGTGATAGAGATAGATTAGCAATAAATACTGTGGTCTGTTAAACAGAATTAAATCATTTATAACTGTGGTGCCTATTGCTTCTGAATAATGTGCCTATGGCTTCTGAAAGAAATGTGTTTTTATTATTTTACAAAGTGAAAATATAAGGACAATTTGGCAATGATAGACCGAGATAAAAAAAAAAATCCCAGAACATGCCAACAAAAAGCAAAAGATTTGTAGTTGGTTCATGGTGGCACACTAAATGGTATGTGCCCTTCTGCCCCACATTCCTTTGAGAAGGTGGAAAAGAAGCCAAAGGACATCAAATGACAAGAGGGCTAGAAAGCAGAGCAAGAGTACGACCACAAAGTTGGAAGTATTCATGCAGACAGTAGACAAGTTTACAGGGACAAAAAAGGAAAGTGACACCACAGCCCCAAATATCAGAAGTAAGAGAGATTTTTTCCCCAGGGAAGCACCTAGAGAGGCTCTGAGCTCAGAGTCAAGAAATCCAGCACACTGGAGAGGGGGTGACATCATGCCAGTTCCAGGCCTAGCCTTGAGGGGACTGGCAGCTTCTACTTTCCTTCCTCTTGGAGCTCTTGGAACCCAGCTACCACTCAGAACCCAGAAGCCACTCTGTGAAAAACACGGGCCACATGGAAAGGTTAAGTGAAGATGCCAGACCCAGCTGAGCTTCCAGCTTACAGGCAAGCACCAAATGTGGCCATGAGAGTGAGCCATCTGAAATAATGCAGCCTTAGGAAGCTCAGAAGAAATACAGCTCTGCCCATATCTCATGGAGGAGAAGATGACCCAGCAGAGCCCAGTCAACCCACAGGAGCATGTAGTACGTACATGTTGAAAATACTGATAATGAAAGAGAATACTATAATCGACAAATATTGAGAGCTGAAGAGGGAAGGGGATAGAAAAGATAAAGTGTATAGAGCCTTCATCCTTAACGGAAGGAATCAAAACACAGCAATATGCTTTAAAGTGTTAATTATAACCATCAGAAAAGCGAACCTAGAAAATCTTAAGTTGTTTCTGGAAAGCAGGACTAAGGATAGGAATAATTCAGAAGGCAGTTTAGACTCTTCTTTGTTTTTTGCCATGTAAATCTACTTCCTTATTATTTTCAAGAAACCAAGTTAGAAGGTTATATTTAATGCGTAAAAATAAAAAAATATATCAAGAAATTATCACTTCATCATAGAGTTTTTTCATTTTTTAATTTTATCAACATATATATTATATATATGATAAATATATAAAAATACAAAATGTATTTCAAAACCAATTTATATATGTAAAGACTGATTAGATGAAAATACAAAGCCCAACCACATGTATACTGAAGATAAAAGACCTCAGAGAGACCAAGAATAAAAGAAGGAACAAAAGTGTAGCCAGCTGGGGCACCCAGATGGCTCAGCCGATTAGGCGACTGACTCTTGAATTTGGCTCAGGTCGTGATCTCAGGGTCATGAGAACGAACCCCTATGTTGGGCTCCATGCTCAGCTCAGCGGGGAGTCTGCTTGAGATTCTCTCTCTCCCTCTCCCTCTGCAATCCCCACCTCCTGTGTGTGTGTATGCGTATGCTCTCTCTAAAATAAATAAATCTTTTTTTATAAAGACTTTATTTATTTATTTGAGAGAGCAAACAAGCATGAGTGGGGGGGGAGGGCAGAGAAAATAATAATAGAAATAGAAATAGTAATAATACAGGTTGAAACACATGAGGCAAGGTCAAGGTTATACCAAGAGAAAACTTCCTGACCTCTAATACCTTCATTCCTTATCATGGTAAATGAAGAATATTTTTAATGAGTAAACTACTAACATAGTTGTTTAAAGAGTGACAACAATATTCTTTAAAAAGTTGAGAGAAATAATAGCAACAACACAAAGGAACTAGAACACTTGTTAAATCACTCTAGCCAGTTCTTGGAACATAAGAACTGAAACAAAACCTATCTTATAAAATGGAATAAAAGCTAGGTGGGCTATCATGGGAAAAAACTGAAGAAAGCATAAAGAATTCTTAATGTCAGGAAACAAACTGAGGGTTGCTGGAGTGGTGGGGGGTGGGAGGGATGGGGTGGCTGGGTGATAGACATTGGGGAGGGTATGTGCTATGGCGAGTGCTGTGAATTGTGCAAGACTGTTGAGTCACAGACCTGTACCTCTGAAACAAATAATACATTATATGTTAAAAAAAATAGTAGGAAGGGGAAAATGAAGAGGGGGAAGTCAGGGGGGAGACAAACCACGGGAAACTGTGGACTCTGAGAAATAAACAGGGTTCTAGAGGGGAGGGGGTGGGGGGATGCGTTTGCCTGGTGATGGGTATTAAAGAGGGCACGTTCTGCATGGAGCACTGGGTGTTATAGGCAAACAATGAATCATGGAACACTACATCAAAAAAAATTAATTAAAAATAAAGAAAAGAAAGTATAGGATTTTTTTTTCTTGGAAAAAAAAAAACCCAAAACTGAAGAAAGCATAAATATACAGAAAACGAGGATGGAGGAAAATCCAGACTGGCCCCAGCATTCCACCCCACTCATCTGTGATTCATGGTTAGGACTCCACTTCCTCAGGTGTTTCATTCGTGAAAGATAGCCCAGGAGACTCTGGAACTAACCCTAACAGATGCAAATTCTGAGAAATGAGTGGAGACTGAAACAACAATCATATTAATATGAAGTCCTCAGGGCAGGATGTTTCTGCAGTAGTGCTTAAGATTAAGAGACACACAACAGTTAGTAAAGAAAAGTTGACTGCAAGTAACAGGTTTTGTCATGGAGAAAGTTCAGATCCTCATTTGATTAGCCATCAATCAATCAGACACCCAGGCACCATTTGAAATGGTGGATGAAGCTACAATTGATGTGCTCAGCAGTAGACAAGAGGTGTCTACTCAAAATCAAACAAACAAACAAACAAAAAACCATACTACTTCTTTATTCCAGAATAGGATGTCATTATAGTATTCTCATGTTGGGAAAATATCATTTAATTCAGCCATATCTTGGCAGGTTTTTCTGAACATCACTTTTATTTCTCTATAGTAGATAAATTATCTGGTATATGTGCATAAGCAAAGTGCATTTCTTTTGTTTTTCTTTTATTAATTTAAATGTTCACAGTGGTAAAGATCAGCCAAAAAAAATCCACTCTAGGAAAATGCTGCTCCTTTCCATGAGTAGCATGCTCATTCAACTCGTTATAATGTCATTAAGGTTAACAACAGCAAAATTTACCTGCCTTCTTCACAAGATAAAAATCAATGTTTTCCCTGTATCATCGTAAAACTAAGGTTCAATTCATAATTTTGTGTGTATATATAGGTCTATCTACGAGAGAAAAAAAACGCTTGAGGGAAATTGATTTTAGAATCTGGATAGTCTTTCCTACATATTATCAATCTTCATGTTTAGATACATTTCTACTTTCAATTTTGGTTATTTAGAATTTAAAATTTCGCTACTAATTTTTTATGTTAGAGCATTGTGCTCAGAGAACGTGCTCTGTATAATTTCTGCTCTTAAATTTTATCAGTAGTTTCTTTGTTGCCTGATAATAAATTCCATTGATGCTGGAAAAGTATATTATCCATGTGAAAGGTTTAACGTTCAATATGCAGCTATTAGGGTAATTTTGTTCATTTTATTACCACACCTCCATAAGCTAGCTTATTTGTTGCCTGTGTGATATAGGAGAGACTGAGAAAAGTATTTTAAAATATCCTGTATCTATCAATATTATATATATTAATTTCTTCTTTGGTTATTAGATATTTTGACAGAATATTATTTATACTTTAAGGAAGGGCATTATTAACATATTTGATAGTGACTTCATTTCGGGAGTACAACTGCGTTCACGGCCAGAGCAAATGCAAAATTAAACTTTTAATTTTATAATATTCTGTATTATCTCTGCTTCCCAACCCTGTCCATGTGTTGTTTCTATTTTTCAAAGATAAAGAAATAAGCAAAACATAAAATAAGACAGTCTTTTATATCTCAGTGCTTTGTGCCTTCACCTCTATACCGTATGATATTAGTATTATTCTTGCTTTATGTATTTATTTTTTGTTTAGGATTGCCTGATAAATAATTGGCCATCTTTTCTTTAATCTTTTTTTTTTTTAAAGATTTTATTTATTTGACAGAGAGAGACACAGTGAGAGAGGGAACACAAGCAGGGGGAGTGGGAGAGGGAGAAGCAGGCTCCCCGCTGAGCAGGGAGCCCGATGTGGGGCTCGATCCCAGGACCCTGGGATCATGACCTGAGCCGAAGGCAGACGCTTAACGACTGAGCCACCCAGGCGCCCCTCTTTTCTTTAATCTATATCAAAACTATAGGGGGCGCCTGGGTGGCTTAGTCGGTTAAGCAGCTGACACTTGGTTTCAGCTCGGGTCATGATCCCAGGGTTGTGAGATGGGGGTGGGGAGCACCATAGGACTTCCTGCTTAGCAGGGAGTCTGCTTGAGATTCTCTCTCCCTCTGCCTTCCCCTCTCCTGTATGTGTGCCCACATGCACATTCTCTCTCTCTAAGATAAAATAAATAAAATCTTTATATTAGAAACTATAGGATCATCCAATATTAGAAAGTTTGTTACTATAATGTAATATTGTTAAATTAAACAAGGAGGTCATTAGATTGATGCCCTGGCAACCTTCACAAGTAAACCAAAACCTAAGCCTGGAAATGCCTAAGGACAGCCAATCACAAACAGCCAATGAGGCTTTCCACTATAATCTGTGATTTCCTTTCTTTGCCTCTACACTCTCTCTAGGTAAGTCTTTCCCTGAGTTCCTTATGGAGTGTCCCTAACCACTTCTTGTTTGGCATTGCCTGATTTGAACTGATTTTTGCTCAATAAACTCAACATTTTTTATATGCCTCAGTTTATCTTTTAACAATATTAATAAATCCAATAAATCTTTTATTTTTATTTTTTTTAAAGGACCCCTTTAATTCCAAAGAATCATGATTTTTTTTTTTTTTTTTTTTTTTTGAGTAGGCTCCACACTCAGTGTAGGGCTTGAACTCACAACCTTGAGATCAAGAGTCGCATGCTCTGCTGACTGAGCCAGCCAGGTACCCCTCTAATAATTCTTTTAAAAAGCAGTATATGCTAGGGGCGCCTGGGTGGCTCAGTCGTTAAGTGTCTGCCTTCAGCTCAGGTCAAGATCCCAGGGTCCTGGGATCGAGCCCCACGTCTGGCTCCCTGCTTGGTGGGGGAAGCCTGCTTCTCCCTCTCCCACTCCCCCTGCTTGTGTTCCCTCTCTTGCTGTCTCTCTCTTTCAAATAAATAAATAAAATCTTAAAAAAAAAAAAAAAAAGAATCGCATGCTCTGCAGACTGAGCCAGCCAGGTATCCCGTGGAAGAGCTGCAGGAGGAGCATGAAGAACTCCCTGGTACCCATTCCCTTGATTCACAAATGCCCAACATTTGGTTGCTTTTGCTTCCTCTCTCTCCTTCTCTTTCTCTGTCCCCTTTCTGAGTTATTTGGAAGTACCTCAAGGACATCATTGCACTTTATTCCGATCTACTTAATCCCTAACTCCTAAGAAAAAGGACCATTTCCTATAGATACTGTGATCATATTCAAGAAGTTTAACATTTGTATATTATCTAATAATCATTTACTATTAAAATATTAATAATGGCCACAAGGGAGGAGAAAAAAATCTTTTCCTCTACCCCTCCTAGGTTCTCCAGGTGGGGCCTTATAAATTAGATTGGCCAAAGACAGACCAACAGGAGAAAAATGAACAGAAGTGTCTTCACATGTATGCTGCTCATGTCCACATGGGAGCACTTGCAGCAATGAGTAATCCAAAGGGATGTTTAGAACTCAGGCTCCTGTACCGTTTTAGGCTAAACAAAGGAAAGGTGGCTTGGCTTTTGGGCAGGTGAGGCAAATTATGAGAAGGTGACCCAGAAAGTATGGTAAACTAGGGTTGTTTAGTAAGGCCTCTTATGCAGATAAGGTCAGCACTTTCTCCTGAGATGAGAACTGGAAGAGACTTCCTTTTCCTGCTATTGGGAGGGAGAGGCACCTTTACAAATGGAAATTTCCATTTCTTTGACAAAAGGAAAACTTGTGCCTTATTTTTAGAACTTTTCTTGCATGTGCCATTAGCTGAAATAATCCATGGGCCAATAGCGGCGTATTTTTGGGTGGCTTAGCCATTAGCTGAAACAATCCATGGGCCAATAGCGGCGTATTTTTGGGTGGCTTAGCCACAGCCAGAAATCCAGTTTCCCCAGTTGTCCCAATAGTGTCCTTTATAGTTTCTTTTTTCCCCTCTTTTTAATTCAGGACCCAATCTAACAGCATGTATTGCATTTAATTGTCACGTAGCTTTAGTTTCCCTTAATTTCAGTGCACTGCCTTTCCCCCCTCCTTTTAAGATACAATATGTGAGGCGCCTGGGTGGCTCAGTCAGTTAAGTGTCTGCCTTCGGCTCAAGGTCCTGGGATCAAGACCCGTGTGGGGCTCCCTGCTTAGTGGGGAGTCTGCTTCTCCCTCAACCCCTGTCCCCTGCTTGCGCTCTCTCTCCTCAAATAAATACAATTTAGGGGCTCCTGGGTGGCTCAGTCATTAAGTGTCTGCCTTCGGCTCAGGTCGTGATCCCAGGGTGCTGGGATCGAGCTCCGCATCGGGCTCCTTGCTCAGCAGGAAGCCTGCTTCTGCCTCTGTCTGCCACTCCCTCTGCCTGTGCTTGCTTGCTCTCTCTCTCTGACAAATAAATAAAATCTTTTAAAAAAATTAAATTAAAAAAAAAAGATACCATATGTAAAGAGTCCAGGCCTATTATTTTACACAATGTATCAGAATTAAATTCAGATTAATCATTTCAGCTGGCCTGTTACGTCCTCAGCATCTTTTAGTAGGCTCCTGTGCTTTTTGACTTGTTCCAAAGCACTTTTAAACATTTTCTTACTTTCTGGATCAATAAGATGACGATGATCCAGGCCGACCTTTTGCTTTTCCTACTCCAAAGCTGAAATCAACCAGGGAGTTGGTTATTTTCAGTGGGAATAGTTTTTTGATTACTGTGTTTTAATACACAGCATTTGTATGCTGTGAGAAAAAAGAAAAGTAGTCCTGGATAGGTCGGAGAACTGTGATAATGTATCCCATGATCTACTTCCTCCAGCAGATATCAATTCCTTTATAGTTGCTAATTATGGAAATAATCTCTGACAATTGGTTATTTAAAAGATTATCATCAACCATGTTTAATTAAACAAAGAGGCCACTAGACTGAGGTGGCTTTGATACCCTAGTAGCCTACAGAAGCAAACAAAACAGACACCCAAAATGCCTCAAGCTTAAGAAATCAAAAACCTTAGGACAACCAATCGCAAACAGCCAACTGGGCTATAAGCTGTAGCCAATCAAATGATTTCCCGGCTTTGCTTCTGTCTTTATAAAAGTCTTGTCCCAGCTCCTGCGGGTGGAGAACTCCTTAGCACTTCCAGTTTGGCACTGCCTGATTCATATCAGTCTTTGCTCAAATAAACAAAATTTTTAATATGCTTCAGTTTATCTTTTAACAGCCATCTCTTGTCCTTCAAGTCATCTGTGGAACTTTGATAAAATACTTGTTCACAAGTTTAAAATAGATTGTTCAAAGTAATGAGATTCATAGGACTTGTCTAAAAAAAGAATTTGTATTCCAGATGAATAATCTGATTTTATGATCTTAAAGTTTTCTTCTAAATCAATGTTACATGATTGTGCAATGAATGGCAGTGACCCCTACTGGGATTGGTCATGTAATGATTTACTTAATTGAATGATTCATTGACTATGACACACCAGACAATTATTTCTGCTACATTATGATATTGTCTGTCTAATGCAGTGACTGAGCTGTATTCAGTGCATGAGAAATCCTTCAGTGCTGAATCATGAAAGCAACTGTACAAACTCTTGTAATTATTTTTAGTCTAAATATTTAAATATTTAATAATAATATTTCAGAAATTTGCCCACTTACCCACTTCACTTTTGTCTTTTGGGGGGAGGGTTGGGAAGCTATTGATTTCTTAATGCATGAGGAAATTAGGAAAAAAGAAACCATTATTAAGAAAAGAGTCTACATTAATGATACCATCCCCGGATACACATATGGCATCTTTCCAGGATGAACATTTTTTAAGCTTTTTAGAAAATTTGTCTGTGCTAGAGATGTTTATGAATCTAAAATCCTACACTTTCAAAATCCACTTCAGCTTGAAAAGGTATGTTTTTGTTTGTTTTATTGTAAAATAAACATAATGAAATTTATCATTTTAACCATTTTCAGTCGTGCAGTTCAGTGGCATTAAGTGCATTCACACCATTGGGCAAAGAAGAAGGTAGGACTGTAAGTTGTGGCCTTGGCCTGTTCAGGTCTGTTTTAGATTGTGTCAGGCACAGGGGGAAGCCTGTTTGAACATACTTCATTCTGTTTTACACACAGCAGAGACAGGAGTCGAGGTGCATAACATGCCATCCTATTGATAGGTACTGTTTTAATGAGAACAAATACTACATATAAAATAAGGAAACCTTAAGTAGAATTCACTTTTTATTTCTATAAACTCACATAAAAATAGACAACCAAGGGGTGCCCCGGTGGCTCAGGTCTCCATCTGAGGGTCATGAGTTCAAGCCCCATGTTAGGCTCCATGCCCAGCGGAAAAAGAAAAAAAGATAGACAACAAAATCTTTTTGAAACTAATATATAAATGGATAAATGATATAAACAATTCATAAATTATAATAATAGTAGTGGTAATATGAATAACAAAAGAGCAAAAACTTATTGTGCTTTATTATATGTCAAGCACTGTTTTGGTCAAGAAGCACCTCATTTCTATTTTCTATTTTGTTACTTTTTTTTTTTTTTTATTTGACAGAGAGAGACACAGCAAGAGAGGGAACACAAGCAGGGGGGTGGGGGAAGGAGAAGCAGGCTTCCCGCCAAGCAGGGAGCCCGATGTGGGGCTTGATCCCAGGACCCTGGGACCATGACCTGAGCCTAAGGCAGATGCTTAACGACTGAGCCACGCAGGTGCCCCTCTATTTTGTTACTTAAGCCTCATAACAACCCTATGAGGTGGACACTTGTACATCAGAGAAGCTGTGCAGTGTTAAGTACACTGCTACTGGAACCGGAGTTCATAACCTGGGCGTAAATCCTGGTCTGCCATTTACTTGCTGTGTGGCCTTGGGAGAGTTACTTAACCTCTCTGTGCCTTAGTTTCATTATTAGAAAAATAGGGACTGTGCTAATAGTCATACCTTCCTTACAGAATTGTTGTGAAGATTAAATAAATCACTATTTATAAAGCACTTGAAACCATGAACCAGAGCTGTCTGATTTCAAAGCTCTTAACCACTCCATTAAGCTCTTCCACTCACTTATTCCACAGATATTTACTGAGAGCCTATTGCAGGGCTAGGCCCCATGCTAGGTGCTGTGGATGCTGTGGCGATTATAAGAAAGCCCCAAATCTTTCCCATCCTAAAACTTAAATATGAAAATTGTTCAGCCTCAATGTATTCAAAAAATAAAAATGAAAACTGGTAAATGCTAAAAGGCAATATCAACATAAGTTTACCAAAGTAATATTCTCAGGTACTATAAAGAAATGTGAAATTAGCATGGTTATTTTAGCCAAAAAATACAGACAGAGGCATTTAAAGTCATAAAATTATTGGCATCATTTATTCCATGAATGTCAATGAAAAAATCCAAAATATAAAACCATATTTACGAAAGTGTTTAATTAGAGTATCATTTATTAAAGAAAAAGAAAAAAATCCAAAGAGTTTATCAACAGGGAAATTTTAAATAAATTATGACGTGATGCAGCCACTTATAGCATAGGTATATAAGAAAATCCCTCATAATAATTGTGTCAGGCAGCATAGTGATTCCCCAAAAACATCTACATCTGATCCCCACAATCTCTGACTCTGCTAGGTTACATGACAAGGGGTAGTTAAGGTGGCTACTCAGAGGACCAAAAACAGGGAGATTGTCCCGGATTATCCAGGTAGGCCTAACATAACCACAAGGGTTGTTAAAAGCGGAAGGGGGGGCAGAAGGGTCAGCGTTAGTGATATGTTGTGAGAAATATTTGATTGGCCATAGCTGGCTTTGAAGATGAAAAAAGGGACCATTAGCCAAGGACTGTGGGCAGCCTCTAGAAGCTAGAAAAGGCAAGGAAATGGAAGGAAAAGGAAATGCCCTCAAGCTTCTAGAGAGGAATGTAGTAGCCCTGCCAGTCTTTTGATTTTAGCCCAGTGATACCCATTTTGGACTTCTGACCTCCAGAACTGTAAGATAATAAATTTGTGTTGTTTTAAGCTACAAAATTAGTGGCAATTTGTCACAACAGCAATAAGAAATTAATAATCTTGGGTGGAAAGGTGTCAAAAATTGCTCTATGCTCATAGGCTGTATCCCCACTGAGTTTTCTTTTCTTTTTTTTGAAGATTTTATTTATTTATTTAAGAGAGAGAGAGAGAGAGAGAGAGAGCGTGCGAGAGCACAAGTGGTGTGGAGGGGCAGTGGGAGAGGGAGAAGCAGACTCCTCACTGAGCAGGGAGCTTGACCCTGGGCTCATCCGATCCCAGGACCCATGACCTGAGCCGAGCCGAAGGCAGACGCTCAACCATCTCAGCCACCCAGGCGCCCTCCAACTGATTTTTCAAAGGCAGTGCAATTGTCCTTGATCTAAGCTGTGAGTCTTTTAACAGATGCTTGGAAGAGGGGAGATGGGGGCACGAACACAGCAGGCTCCTGGAATCCATTTGTATTTTCTGATAAATCCTCTAGTTTCCTTCCTTTACAGATAACTATCCTTAGTTTGTCAGATAATTTGGTTTTCAAATTCTGGCAGGCTTCAGACAACCAAATATATATACAACAATTTTGGATTTCCTTCTGGAAACAGAAAGGACATCTGTAAGGAAAGCTATATGATTTCTTCCCCCCTTTTCTTTCAGATGGCCCTCCTTCAGCTAAATCTGTCTTTACTGTAGCTCTTTTCCAAAGGCTAAAGATGTATCTAACAGCTTGAGTTTTTCCTACTAATGTCACAAATGCTGCAGTCCCAGTAGACAACAAACCTCAGTTTAACCAACAGTTCTGCTACCATGTGCCAAGAATGGCCAACTTCCTGGCCCAGAACCGTGGCACACTCAGCCTACCTCCAACCCCAACTAATTCCATATATACGATTTGTTGCCTGCCACACTCCATGCCAAATTCTGTATAGATTAGGATTAACTAAAAACACGTACTAATTCAGGGGCACCTGGCTGGCTCAGTCAGAGCATGCAAGTCCTGATCTCGGGGTTGTGAGTTCCAGCCCCACACTGGGTGTAGAGATTACTTAAATAAAAACATTAAAAAAATAGTAATAAAAATAAAAACATTAATTCAAACTATCTTAAAAAAATTAAAAGAATCTACATGTTAATGATAGAGGTGACATTACAAATCAGTATGAGGAAGTTTCCTTTAATAGGATATCGATTTTTAGTAAATAATCTCTTTAATAAATCCTACTAAGACAACTGATTAGCCATATGGAAATTTAAAAAAACCAAAACTAAATAAGGCCCTACCTCCTAGCATATACAAAAAGTGAATTCCAGGGCGCCTGGGTGGCTCAGTTGGTTAAGTGACTGCCTTCGGCTCAGGTCATGATCCTGGCGTCCCGGGATCGAGTCCCGCATCGGGCTCCCTGCTCAGCAGGGAGTCTGCTTCTCCCTCTGACCCTCTTCCCTCTCGTGCTCTCTATCTCTCATTCTCTCTCTTTCAAATAAATAAATAAAATCTTTAAAAAACAACAACAACAACAAAAAAACAAAAAGTGAATTCCAGGTGAGCTAAAAACCTAAATGTAAAAAGCAAAATTTTTAAAATTTTGAACAAAATAGAGAAGAATTTCTTACTTGAGATATAAAAATCATAAACCATGAGGGAAAAAATTGATACATTTAATTAAATTAAAGCTTTAAAATTCTGTTCAACAAAAAGATGTATTTTAAAAGTAAAAAAATAAAATGAGTCATATGTGGGATAAGATCAGTTCAATATATTTAGCTTACAAAGAATCAGTACACAGAATACATTGAAAAACAAATCTCAGAAATTAATGAGAAAAAAACAAATAATGCAACAACAACAACAAAATGAGCAAAAGGCATGAATAAAGAATTCACAGATGGGAATGGAAGGAGGCCAGCTGGAGACTTGGCCGCCCCAGTGCAGTGGCTGATGAGCTAACCCAAGAACAGATGATGATGTCAAGAAGCTTTCTTCCTATTTGACAAAGATGACCATGACCCATCACAACAGAGGAAGTTGGACCTGTCATGAGGTCACTGGGTCAGAACCCAACAAAAGCCGATTTGCAGGATATGATCAACAAAGTGGACGTTACCAATGGAGCATCTTCCGACTCTGTTTTTAAAACCTTCTGAAACGTGACTTGGAGCTGTGGACTTCAGCATGACCATCAACACTGCTTTTTAAAAAATTTCAATTTACATCCATTCCAAATTGTAAATGCTAGTCTTTTTTTTCCCCAATAAAAGGACTATTAACTTAAAAAAAAAAAGAATTCACAGATGAGGAAACCTACATACTGATAAACATGAGAAAATTCTCATCCTCATGGTAATCAGGGAAATGCAAATTTAAAACACAAGATCCTGTTTTATGCTCATGGAATTGACAACTGTTGGTGAGGGTGTGGAGCCACTAGAACTGTTGGTGAGGGTGTGGAGCCACTAGAACTCTCATCTACTCTTGGTAGGAGTACAACTTTGTAAGACCAGAGTGTGGTAGGGGTCCAGGTTGAGGTTGGGCATAAACTATGGCAGGCACAGTGAATCTTAGCTTAGCTCAGGCTGGCTTCCCTCAGCATTGTGACATGAATGGTGGTGGAAACTGGGGTTTTGTGCTTCCATTTAAAAATCAAATGGTAGGAAATGGTACCAAGAAGAGAGAAGAGACCTCTCTTTCCCATTGTCTGTAAGTGTGGAGGTGAGCTCTGCTTGGCCCTGCTTGAATCACATGCCTTCTCTAGGTATGTTCCCAAGGACAGGGGGTTACTATTATCAGCTCAGTCAGTCAGAGTCATGTACCTGCTCCTTTGACCAGACAGGGATATTACGCTTTATGCTTGACAGTTACATGTAGACCACCCAGAATAAGGGAGGGGCAGACTCTCAGAGGGAAAAGAGGGTTTAGGCAAATTCAAACCACAGATGTCCACTGTAGGATCAAACTGAGCATGCTGTTTTGTGGTCTTTTTTCCTTTACCCACAATTACTAATATTACATAAACATTTCTCAGGGAGGGATTTATTTTTAATTTTTTTTTTTTAATTGAGCTTGTCAAGAAAGAAAAACTTCTCCTCTACCCATTTAGGTTCAGTAAGTAGAGACCTTTGATTTAAGCCAACAAAAGACAGATTAATAGGGGAAAGGCATATAATTTTAATTAATATTCACATACACAGCCGTTCAGAGAAAAACAAGGAAACTCCAAGAAGTGATTAGATACAGGATTTATATTCCCTTTTAAGAAAGGAAAGAGGCTTTGGGCTTCCAGGGATGATAAATCATGGGGGAGTGATGAGCAAATATATGGGGCAAATAACGGAAGATACAGGTTATTTTTAGTAAGGCATGTTTGCACAGACTCATCTCGGTGCCAACCCCCCATCCACAGTGATAAGAGTCACTCTCTTTCTGGTGGAGAGGAGGGGAGACACGTTCACAAAGGGAAATTTATGTCCTGCTTTATGCAGATAAGGGGAGGGCAAGAACTCTTCCTGCATCTGTTGATTCTCAGTTGCCTTTAGCTAAAAATAATCCCTATGCCAAAGTGGCATATTTTGGGGTGGCGTATTCTGATCCCTTTTGAGGTATAATTTACAGATAGTAGAATTCACCCTTTCTGGTATTTAGTTCTATGAGTTTTGACAAACAAATTCAGTGGTAACCACCATCACAATCAAAGTATAATTTAGTGACATGATGCGGTCTTGTGGACTCAGCAGATCCAGGCTGATGGCCCCCTTTACAATCACCATTACTGGTGGCTGGGCTACCCTGCCTGGAGCACATCCCCACTCCTGGGGTCACCTGGTGAGCAGTGAGGTGCCGGGACTGATTGCCCCAGAATGATCACACCAAGTGAAAAGAGAAGGCTCCTTCAAAGGCACGGAGGGCTGGACAGAGGAAAGTTACATCTTCCGTGACAGTGTCCAAGGAAACAGATTTAATGTAAGTAAACTCATGGACTTGAACAGGGCCCTTCTGATATCTGGGATCAGGGCCAAAATGCGCATAGCACCTCTCGCTTCCTAACAGCCCTGAGCCTGGCCTGCATTCCCCAACCCCAGAAGGTATGGTGATTCAGGGGTCCCACCGTCACCCAGCTTTCTGAGGGGTTGGGCGGTGAGAGTCTACCCTGTGCAGAGCGAGGGTGCAGGCAGCACCAGGAAAGCCCCATAAGAAAGTTTAATTGTGGGACACCTGGGTGGTTCAGTCGGTTAAGCGTCTGCCTTCGGCTGGGGTCCTGATCCCAGGGTCCTGGGATCAAGCCCTGCATTGGGCTCTCCGCTCAACGGGAAGCCTGCTTCTCCCTCTGCCCCTCCCCCTGCTTGTAGGCTTGTGTGCTGGCTCATTCTCTCTCTCTCACAAAAAATAAATAAAAATAAAACCTTAAAAAGAAAAAAAGAAAGTTTAATTGCTGTGTCCCCAAGGAGGGCTTTGAGGGATAAAGAAAGAGCCTGGCCATGGACAGGGAGGCAGGCTTTTAGGTAGGTTTCCTGGACAGCAGCTGATGGCAGTGACCCTGCTATGTGGATTAAAACTCCAGTACAAAGTAGCACCCAGTTTGTCCAAAAAAGTTTCCTGGAAGCTGGATGTCCAGTGGTGTGTCCAACTTCAGACAATGTCATCAGGATGCCTTTTTTTTTTTCATTGCCTCCTGTTTGGGGCTCCTTTCTTCAGAGTCTCCTCATGTGGCTCGGAAGATGACTGTCCATATCCTCCAAATCACTCTCTCGCAGTTTGCTGGCCAGAGCCCCAGACAAGCCCTATTCCAGCTCGCTTAAGTACCTTCCGCTGAACGAGGTCTGAGTGTCTAAAGCAGGCTTGCTCAACACATATGGCAGAAGGTGGTGGCTGAAACCAATACAAATTAAAGCAATAGTCTAGAACAATAAGAGGCATTGTTCGTAATTATTGAAATGGTTATTTCAGTAATACTAAGAATAACTGAAATAATTATTTCAATAATAATAATATATTGAGTTCTTAATAAGCACCAAGCGCTGTCCTTTACAAAGAGTCTCTCCTTTAATCCCCACAGTCCATTAGGTAGGTACTATTCCCATTTCACAGGTGACAAAATTGTCCTCCCCTCCAAGTTTTGTATCTCTAATGCCTGTAGGGCCGTCAGATGCAATGGCTCTCTCACTTGTGTGTGGCAATCAGTTCTTACTTTCCAATCCCACTTCTAGCACTCAAGTGTCTCTTTCATAATATATCCTGGCCATTGTCCCTAGATCTAGAAGACACTCATCTGCAGCCCTCTCCCAGGGGAGTCGCTTTTGCACCAAACTTATGAGTTGACTTGTGAATTTTTATTTCAGACGCTGACCTTTTAATAACCTTGTCTTCAAACTCTACGCATATCAAGAAGCTGGTGCTAAAGATAAGACTGAGCCTTCTCCACAGAAGTGAGAGAGAGGGACATCTCAACAACTGGCTATCCTGTAATGGGCTCTAATGGAAGTGTGCCGCTCGGGAGGGAAAGACCTCATTCTGCAGAGGAAATCAGAAAGTAAGATTCATTAAGCTACATAGAGATTTGATCTGTTTGTTCAATGTGGTATACCCCACTCCTTAAACGGTGCCTAACATGTGGGAGAGATCTGTCAAAAACTGAACAAAGCAAGTGGTATTTGACTTGACTCTTGACCAATGAGTACTGTCCCGGCAAGATCAGCATTTGCAAAGGCACAACAGGATGAAGAATTTGCTGCTCTTGAGATATCTGATGTGGTTCCCTGTCCTTAGCCCCCGACAGAAAAATCCTGTCTTTAAAAGGTGATCTCTGGCAGTAGTATGGACTACAGAAATTAGTTCTTCAGGAAGTTAGTAAAAATAATTGTTGGAATAACTTCTGAAATACTCTCTGATTTAGACCTTCACGATGTTCATCAAATATTTCTTGCATTCCACCTTTCAGACACATGGTAGGATTGCAATTCTTCACTCCTGCTGAAGTTTAGGTGTGGCCATGTGACTTTCTTTGCCCCCCTCAAATGTTAAAAGGAACATAATGGAAACTTTAAGAGTCCCTACTCTGCTCAGCGGATGTGTAGTATAAGCAAGAAATGAGCCTTTGTGTTATAAGCCACCACACCTTCACATTCCATTGGTTTAGTGAATCTTCACCAAAGCCCTATGAGGAAGGTAGTGTTCCAATTTTCCAGATAAGGAAAATGAGGCTTGTTCATAGCCAACACACCTCTGGACTTGTGTTCTCCACTATGACGGCCACCAGCCGTTTGAGGTCGTGAGAGCACTTGAAATGCGGCAGGTCCAAACTAAGATGTGCTGTAAGGGTAAAATACATACCAGATTCAAAATGGTATGAAAGAAAGAATGGAAAATGTCTCATTAGTAGTTTATATTGGGTACATGATGAAATAATATTTTATTATTTATTTTTAAGATATTTTATTTTCTTTCTTTCATTTTATTTTTTTAGAGAAAGAGAGTGAACAATCGGGGGACGCGCAGAGGGAGAGGAAAAGAGAGAATCTTAAGCAGACTCCACACCCAGTGCAGAGCCCAATGCGGGGCTCGATCTCACAACCCTAACATCATGACCTGAGCCGAAATCAAGTCAGTCGCTTTCAGACTGGCTTAACTGACTGAGCCACCCAGGTGCCCCAGGAGTTTTTATTTTCGATTAATCTCTACACCCAACATGGGGTTTAAACCCACAACCCCAAGATTAAGAGTTGCATGCTCCACCAACTGAGCCAGCCAGGCACCCCTATGAAATAATATTTTAGACACATTGGGTTAAATAAAATATGTTATTAAAATTATTTTCAGGGTGCCTAGATGGCTCAGTCAGTTAAGCCTCCGACCCTTGGTTTTGGCTTAGGTCATGATCTCAGGGTCGTGAGACTGAGCCCTGCGTCAGGCTCCCGGCTCTGCTCTGGGTCTGATCAAGATTCTTTCCCCTCCCTCTCCTCTCCTCCTCTGCTCCTCCCCTTGCTCACCCTCATGCACTCACTCTCTCTCTCTCAAATAAATAAATAAAATCTTTAAAAAAATTGGTTTCACCTTTTTATTTTTACCTTTTTCTTTCAATTTTTTGTTTAAACTCCAGCTAGTTAACATAGAGTGCAATATTAGTTTCTTTTTTATTTTTATTTTTTAAAAAATAGAGCTACTAAAAAATTTAAAACTACATAGGTAGCTTGTGTTAGTAGCTTGCACTAAATTTCTTGTGGATCCTACTGGTTCAAAGGTTTCAGATTAAGGAAGCAGAGACTAGTTCTGGTGGCTCTAAATTCAGCACTCTCTCTGGTATACCTCCCTTCCTGTCTGGAGTGGTTTTATTTGGTGAAGGCGGTTTGACTGACAGTCATCTACTGTCCATTATTATTTACAATCCATTTATTCATGGATTCATACAACAAATATTTATTGATATATGAGGACTGTTGATACATGCAAAGCATGTAGGAGAGTGGTATGATTTCACTCTGCCCAGAGCTCCTAGTCCTGCTGAGGACAGAAGTCTTGTGCTTGGAAAACTGATAAATGGCCAAGTTGGAAGGTAAATGAGATGCTAAAATAGGAATGCTGTTCAGGAAGGGAAATATGAACTGGGTTGGAGTAATAAAAAAAAAAAAAAGGCCTGTTTAAAGACCATCCTGCCAGCTTTAAAGCCAATGTGCCCCATGAATTTTCCTAAATAACCATAACCTAGGGAAACTAAGAAAGTCTGGTTATTCCATTTCTTCTGCTCCTCTGCTTGTTGATACTTTAAAAAGAATTCAGCCTGTGCACTTTATTTATTTATTATTTACTTTTATTATTGAAGTATAGCTGACATACAGTATTACATATTAGTTTCAGGTGCACAACATAAAGATTCAACAATTCTATACATCACTCAATGCTCACAGTCTGTGCAATTGAGATGCAAGTCCTTACCATTGGGGGAAAAAACCCACTAAGAATTCTGCTTCATATTGTCCCAATTAGACTGATGGAAATAACAAGATTGATGCCCTATGTCATAAGTGAAAATAACTGGACAATTCTAAATTTTCATTCTTTTTTTTTTTTGTGAGAGAGAGAATTCGAGCATAGCAGGGGTGGGGGGCAGAGGGAGAGGGAGAAGCAGGCTCCCCTCTGAGCAGGGAGCCCAGTGCAGGACTCAATCCCAGGACCCTGGGCTCATAACCTGAGCCAAAGGCAGATGCTTAACCGACTGAGCCAACCAGGCGCCCCCTAAATTTTCATTCTTAAATGATTAATTACTGAAGGAAATATTAAATCTAAAATGTGAACTGATAAACAATGATCACATTTTCACTTCTTAACAATTGGATGCTCACATCAAACCCTTTGATTTTTATATGTCTTTTAATTCAACCTTGTATATAATAAACCATTTTCTTTATCTTTTATAAGCCAAGTACCCTCTGCCAGTGATTTCCACAGTGTGATCTACAGTCAGTATCGTCAATTGTCAATATTGGAGATAAACCTGCCTCAGCCCAGAGTCGGAGTTTCAGGGAGTGTGGCCTGAGGATCTTTTTTTTTTCTGGGCCGTTCCTATGCACCGTAAAGTTGGAGAGGCACTGTGGCTAGTCGCCTATGAACAACTTGCTATCTTGACTTCTCCTCGACAAGATCAAAGGGCAGGAGGGGTGAGGGCTAGAAAACATTTTGCGAGGCCTCCAACTGTCAAGGGGAGTGGAGAGGATTATTCATAACCCCTTGCTGCCAAGAAATCTGGAACTTCCGACGCTCTGGGCTAATGCATCTTGCATGAGTTATTTAGCATGCGGGAAACCCCCCATCCATGGTGCCAGTGGCACAAAGCGTCTTGGCACCTTAAAGAAAATAAAGTTGGGAGTTTTTCAGGTTACCCAGGGACTTCTGACTTCCTGCTTTGTTATCTGAAAGTAGGCACAATGATTATACCCCTTTCCTTCTTCAAGGTGGGTGACTGTACCTAATAATTTTTCTTAATGGCAAAAATAAAATAGTAGTTTGAAGAGACATACTGAGCAAGTAGCTCAGGAAAATGGATCTGCTGAAAGACCATTCCTCCTTGGCAAGAACAGAGCAGCCTAGAAAGGTGTAGATACCTCATTTCCTTGTAAGAACCATCCTGTGTTCTTTCAGGGTTAACAGTCTCCTTGCATCCCAGATGTAGCTTGGGTTCTCTTTCATTTGGGGCATTGATTGGGTCTGGATACTTTTATTTTTTAACTTTTTGTTCTGAATTAATTTTAGACTCACAAGAAGTTGCAAAAATAGTACAGTGAATTCCTGTGTCCTTCTCATCCAGCTTCCCTCAATGATAACATCTTATATAACCACTGAGTATTATCAAAACCAGGAAACTGAAATTTGTACAATGTTATTAATTATACTACAAACTTGGCCTTTTTTAGTGTGTGGTTATCTGGTCAAGATGGCTCGGGAGCATCTTGTCCTACAAGACACCCTAGATATGTACCCAGCACACAACATGAAACACTAGCTTCACTTCAAACTCCACAAACATTCACAAGAGCAGCTAAGCGCCCCGTGGAAGGTAGCAACATTTTCTTTTTTGTAAGAATTAGCCATGACATCTCTGCATAGCAGTAGTGTTTGGTTCGAGTTTTCTGAGGGATGCAAACAAGTTCCAAAGAGCCAGCTGTTTATTGGTATTAAACTAGTTTTCTTATGCTGCATTTTGCCTTGTACACTTAATAAATACAAGTCCTTACATTTCTATAGAGTTTTAGAGTTACAAAACCTTTACACATAGCTGACTGTGTTTATCTCTTGCAATCAATCCAGGACGTTAGGATCCACACTATAATTTATATTTTATAGGTTAGGAAACTGAGTGTCAGAGAGGTTAAAAGACTTGGACCCATGCCTAGATTCTGGGGATCACTTCATTCTAATGCCTCTTTTATTTTTACTACTCTCCAAATATTTTGTTGTTGTTTTAACTTTTTTACTGTGCATTTTAATGTATCAAATAATTCTATAAGGTTTATTGTGAAAAAAAGAACAGTCCCAAGCACGGCCCTTGCTCCCCTGCCCTGGCTAACAATCTCCAGAAGGAACCACTTGAACTTTTAGCTACAACTTTTGGTCCTTATCTTCCCATCTCTGATAACATT
The DNA here is from genome assembly GCF_037043125.1 of Eumetopias jubatus. NCBI lineage: Eukaryota > Metazoa > Chordata > Mammalia > Carnivora > Otariidae > Eumetopias > Eumetopias jubatus. Next base: position 53,437,468 of record NW_028274822.1, on the reverse strand, counting down.
CTTATACCACTGTTTCTTGATTTTTCACTTTTAAGCATTATCTACTGATTTCCCACATTGGAAGGTGAGGACTTTATTTTCTGTCATTAACTTTTCCACTGCTCCCATCTCATATACATATTACTTGACCACCCCCCAACACAATCCGGATATATCACAATTTGGGGTATGTTGGGATTTGGGGATTTCTTTATGTGACTATAAATGCTAGTCACTGCTGACTAGCTGAGTCATATACACTGTGCTTCCTCCTCAACTTTATATTTTCCCTGAAGTTAGTAATTGTCAAGATTTTTTCTTTTTCTTAGTGTTCTAAGCAACTTACCATATCTAATCTATTTCTATAATTTTCCCTGTGGCCTGAATCTCCTGTCAATAAAACTGATTTTCTATCAGTGTCATCTGTTTGGAATTGTCTCTCCCCAACTGTTTTGACCTGCTCCTCAGAGAGGCTGGTTACTCTCTAGGCTCAAAATAAAGCTGTCGTCCTGTATTTCCTTCACCTTTTTCGTAGGGACTCCTTTTACGACTCTCTTTGGCTGGATTGCCTGAATTCTTTCTAGGTTTATTCACTCATTTTGGTGGAGTACCTCCTCTGATATCTTCCTGTAATATCTTACAAGCGTAGTTGGAGATACATTTTTTGAGATTTTGCGTGTCTGGAGGCTTCTTTATTCTAGTCTCATATTTGATAATTTGGCTGGAGATAGAAATTTAAATCTAAATCTCATTTTCCTGAGAATTTTTACATTATTTTATTTTCTTTGTTTATGGTGTAGTCATTAAGAAGTCTAGAGTCGTTTTAATACCTGCTTCTTTATAAGCAATCTGTTTTTTCCTTTTGGAAGTTTTCAAGGTATCTTTTCCCTCTCATTTTACGGTGATGTTCCTTTGAGTATTACAATTTTCATCCATTGTGCTGGACACTTGGTGAGCCCTTTCCATCTGAAAACTTTTGTATGTTGGTTCTAGGAAATGTTCTTGAATTATTTCTTTATTGTTTTCTCCTTCCATTTGGTCTGTTCTCTCTTCTTTCTCAAATTTCTTACATTCATTTGCTGGACTTTCTGTATTCAGTCTCCAATTTTCTTATCTTTTCTCTTTTATTTTTCCTTCTCTGCATCTTCTTTACCCCCTTATTTTCTGAGAGATTTCTTAAGTCTTCCATCTCCTCCAGTGAGTGTTATTTTTTTTTTAATGTTCTTCATTGATATCAATGTGCACCTTTTTTCACATTTTAAAGCCTCTAAATTCAGGATTTAATTCATAACTGATGGCCCATTACAATGACTGTTGTCCAGGCAGGTGTCATGGCATCGTTGTCCCTGCCTATGCCTTTACAAACTTGTCATCTCACATGAGTTATAAGCACTGTTGATACCACAACATGTCAAGATATGTAGTTAGAGGGGCGCCTGAGTGGCTCAGTCGTTAAGTCTCTGCCTTCGGCTCAGGTCATGATCCCAGGGTTCTGGGAGCAAGCCCCACGCAGGGAGCCTGCTTCTCCCTCTCCCACTCCCCCTGCTTGTGTTCCCTCTCTTGCTGTGTCTCTCTCTGTCAAATAAATAAATAAAATCTTTAAAAAAGAAAAAAAAGAAATGTAGCTGGAGGCAAGAAAAATGCCAAATGCCTTGGAATAAATGAAAGAACTTCCAAAGCAACAAGCAGCTGGCGTGACCAACTTGTACCTTGTGCAAGATCATCACTGAAGCGTCGAACCTCAATTGGTCAGAATTTTCTGCTGACTTTGAAGAGAAGTGCATGACATCCAGTGATGTACAATTCAATTGAGAGAAGGTGAAACTACAGTATAAGTGAAAATAGTGCTAGATTTAAAATTTGAAGAATGGGTATCAGTAGCTTAGGAAAAAAAATCCCTAAGATTCTAGTGGAGTAATTGGCTAAGAAATGATGCATAATCTGGGGCACCTGGGTGGCACAATCAGTCAAGCCTCCGACTCTTGGTTTCAGCTCAGGTCATGATCTCAGGGTCATAAGATCGAGCCCTATGTCCAGCCCCATATCAGGCTCTGCACTCAGCGCAGAGTCTGCTTAGAGTTTCTCTCTGCCCCTCCTCCTCAAATAAACAAATAGATCTTTAATAAAAGATGCATAATTTGTACTCTAGTGGCACAAAAAAATTCAATGAAGGAGAAAAGATGTCGGTGATTCTGAGTTGAGAAGTGGTTTCAGAAGATTCAGACTCTGAATGTGAAGATGTTTAGGAAGTAATACATTTTTCTTATATTTTCATACATACACACAATGGTGATGAGGTATAATGCATCTGTCTCTAAGCCATATTAAAAATTCTTCAGTAGGTAAAAATAAAAATTGTGCATTTTAAAATATCGTACAAAAAATGATATGTCTTATGGTTGATGCCATCTTAAGAGAGTGGGTATTTTTTATTTCTAAGAGTTAGGTTTTTTCTGAAATTTTTTTGGTGACATCCTGTTCTTGTTTCATGGTTAAAATGTTTGATCATCACTGTGAGGACATTAATGACTGTTTTTTTAAGTTTTCATTTAAATGTATAGTCTGGGTTTCCTCTGAATCTCCCCCCCCCACACTCTTATTTATTTAGCACCTCATTTTTCATATAAGTAATTCCCCCTCAGATGTCTGATAACAAAAATTTAGTACTAACAAGCTATTTGGACTCTCTGTAAACTAGAGTAAGTCTTGGGCTTTCCTAAAGGCTGAGGACCTTTTCTTCAATGAGGATCATTCATTGCTTCAGAATTGTTTAGGTATTTTCTCTTGAGTTGTTCCCTGCCTGGGAGGTTTATGCCTGACAGTCAGCGTTTAGGAAGCAACTTTGGTCCTCTGACAAGGTGGGGGAGGGTATTCATCCAGCTGAAGGTTTGGGGAGGGGGCTTAGGATGTGACCCTCCTGTCTTCATTATCTCCTGTATTCTCAGACTGGGGCAGCCATTTTCCCTCTCTGGAAAACCCTACTCTTCCTTTTATGGAGGGCTAAGTCAGTTCATTCTTCTGCTTTCTGCCTCCCCAAATTTTGTGGCTATTGTCTTCTCTCTTACTCTCTTTCTTCTACAGGTTTATGGCTTTTGTTTGTCCCTTTGCCACAATTTCAGTTGTATTTCCGGAAGGAGAAGCAGTAAATGTGTGTGTTCTGTCTTTAAACTGAATCTCTCCATATTCTCCTGCCTATCTGGAATATTTTCAAAATAAGTTATATAATTTTCTTTAATGTTAATATTTCTAGATGTTTCTTTTCTTTTTTTTACCTCCTTACTTTATACTCTCAAAACCGTAATCATTTTGTTTTGTTTTGATTTGTTTTGTTTAAAGCAGAGAAAATAATTTAATTTAGGAAAGAGGAGAAGGAGATGGAAGGGAACGTGACTTTAAGTGGTATTTTATTTAATTCCCACAAAACCCAGCAAGACAGGCACAAGCGTCCTGTTCCATGGAAGAGAAAGGTCAGGGAGGTTACATACCTGCCTCAGAGTTTCATTAGGCGGATCCTGAAGTAACTCTCAAATTTTGACTCATTCTCATTGCTCTTCTGTCACTCTATGCTGAAAAAGACGAGAACTATTAGAAGCACCATGTCAAATGTCTTTGGTATCTGAGACAATATTCTTCATGCCACATTCTAGATCCTTCCATTCATTTCACAGCTATGGCAGAACACATTCTCTTCTTCCTATACCCTCAACCAGAAGCAACTCCCATAGCATTTTACCAGCCCCTAGCTCCCTTCAACCCCTGACACCAACCAACTAGTTGTAGATCACCAATCTTAGTCAAGACTCTTTATGATAGAAACCTTTTTTGGTTTTGTTTCCCCACTGAGAAATGGAAGTGTTGATATATAGACGTTTCCAGTGATCAACACAGGTGAAAGCCTGCCCTGACTGGTAAGCCTAAAAGGGAGTCATTCATTCTGATTATCAATGTCAAAGTGAGCTGGGTCAGTGGGGCCTGGAGCCAGACTATCCTCACGAGTTCAGTTGGGAGCAGAGTATGACAAAGGCTGGGCCTGAGGGACAGGGGTCAACAGACTGAGATCTGAATAGGGAAGGGTTGCCGCTAAATGCTTAAGGGGCAATTACCAAAAGGGATCAATTAGACAAGGCAATCTCTGAGGTGCCACTTTGTCAGGCTCTGGAGTGGGAGAAAGGGCTGTTGGTTTATTGGGAGTGGACGGGCCTGGCCGATAAGATACAGGGCACTGAGTTAAATTTGAATTTCAGATAAGCAACTGATCATTCTTTGGTATGAGTATATCCTATGCAATATGTGGGATGTGCTTATACAAAAATTATTTTGTTGTTTATCTGAAATTCGAATTAATTGGATATCATGTATTTTTATTTACTAAACCTAGCAACCTTAAGTAGGGAGTAGATGTGAGTAGCCTAAGGAGATATGCAAACCACCTTGAGGCTTTCTTGCAACAAAATCTTATATGGAAGCCAACTACATATAAAAGGGCAATGAATCCACTCAAGCTGAAGCAGGGAGAGGGGACCTCTCTCCCATAAGCCCTCTTTCCCACTCCCTCTTTCCTGCAATGGCTTGAGGCACCACCACCAAAAGTGAACATTTACTGAAAGGCATGCATAACTTCTTCCATTTAGGGGGAAATAGGTTTCTTGGGTTATTTCTGCAGGCCCTTTAGGAAGGTACCACCATGTCCATCAGTGGAAATGTTAGAGTAAGTGTTGACCAGCTTTGAAGGTAGTGAAGGCCTTACTTGCAGGAGCCCACGGCATCAGTACTAGGTGACAGGACTCTGTCCCCCGAGGAATGGGGGCTCAGGTGGTCAATACAGGTGTTCAGTTGGCTTGGTCCTGGGAGGGGCCAATGTGGATGGTTTTGCAGGGCTTCTCTGGTACCCATGGGATCTGACACATAAGCCACTGAATGGGGTCTAGAGAATACCAGTATAATCACGGAGGGCAAGAAGTATATACTTTCCTCAACTGGCACCATTTAATGGAGAAACTTATGGTATCATTTAGTGCATGACATTTATTACTTCTGATATTTATACTTTTAAAAATCTTGTTTGTAATATATGCCAAAGACTCAAGATTAGTTCAAGACTCAAGGGAGTAGCAAAAAAATTGAACTATATTTGAAATTCCTGAGTATATTTATGACACAAATTATGATCGCCTATCAATGGATCTTAGAATCAGCAGGGGGGGATCACTACAGGCCTGGATGGTATATCTTGCCTTCAGCTGATAACTACTTGATGAAATTTTGCGGCATAAAGGATATTCATGACAGCAAATAAAATTTTGCACTGATAGGACCAGGAAAGATGATCAATGTAAATGAAAAAAAGTGCAAGGTATATGATGAAACTGCACAAGTTTGTCTTCTGCCCCACGCAGAAAGATCGTCAATCCAAGACAGATGCAAAAAGAGCATCTAGCTGCTTCAAATGAGAGCAAGGCTGTTGGCTTAGATAAATGACACCCCAGAGCCCTGAAAGAAGTTGCAGATGTGATCACAGGGCAATCCAACCGGGAGGGATCGGGGAACAGAGAGACAGCAAAAGACCGGAGATGGGCAAATGAGTTCCAGATTTTCCAGCACAACAGGAAAAGTGACTTATGGATCTGTGCCCTGGTTAAGTTTAATTCTGAGCTTCAGCAAAACCCCAGAATGAATGATTAAAGGGGCTTTGTGTGTATTTATTAAAAAAAGTGGTGACTGCGAGGCACTCTCTTGAGTTCCCTGAAATCTGAGCTCAGGCCAACCAACCTTGTTCCATTTTGAAGCACTTGACTGGAGGAACAGGAAAATATTATAGTCAGGAATGACATGTTAGCAAGACATTTGCCAGGAGTCTCTCATGACATCCTTGTGCACAGAGAAATGTGGACTGCTGATTCTAGGGTCCTCTTATATTCCAGAATTCACCACATGCGACCTCAATCACAAGGGTGCAAGGAAATAAAACGATCATAACAGAAACACAAACGAACTTTCTTAAAACTAATGACTTTTTGAAGTAAGATAGTCACACTCAAATCTTTCCTCACTTGTGTTAGTTTGCTAGGACTGCAATAACAAAATACCACAGACTGAATGGCTTAAACAACAGAAATTTATTTCCTGAGGGTTCTGGAGGCTGGAAGTCCAAGATAAAGGGGACAACAGGGTTGGTTTCTCCTCAGGTACCTTTTCTTTTAATTTTTTTTCCCCCCTCAGGTACCTTTTCCTTGGCTTGTAGATGACTCTCTTCTCCCTCTGTCTTCACATGGTCTTTCCTCTGTGTGTGTGCCCTAATCTCTTCTTATTATTTTTTTTTTAAGATTTTATTTATTTATCTGAGAGAGAGAGAGAGAGAGCACACAAGCAGCGGGGGGGGGCGGGGAAGGGCAGAGGGAGAGGGAGAAACAGGCTCCCCGCTGAGCCGGGACCCACCCCGGGACTCGATCCCAGGACCCTGAGATCACCACCACCTGAGCTGAAGGCAGACGCTTAACCAACTGAGCCACCCAGGTGCCCCCTAATCTCCTCTTCATATAAGGCTACCCTAATGACCTGTTAAAGATCCTATCTCCAAATACAGTTACTATCTGAGGTACTGGCGGTTAGGACTTCAACATATGAATTCTAGGGGACACAATTTAGCTCATACCGTCACTTTATACTAGCATCTGTGCCAGCCCGAATTGCCAGTTTTTTTGTTGATAGCTTGCTGATTTTCTTGCATAATACAATAATAAAAAGAGGCACTATAACATTAAATGCTTACTATGTGCCAGGCACTGTTTTACCTCCTTTACCCATATGTACTCACTTAATACTTACTAAAACCCTATAAGGTAAATATTATTCTTATTCATTCATTTTAGGGAATTGAGGCTCTTGGTCAAGTAGGATTTCAACCTGGGTGAGCTGGATCCAGAATCCATCTAAATAGCTATCTTATTTGAAGGAATTCAAATCAATTGCAAAGTGAAATCATAAATCTTGCAAAAGATATTGGATTTCCAGAAGTCTTTCAGAGAATTGTTTGAATGAAATCCAAAATAGAAAACAAAAAAATGATATGGAAGAGTCAGACTGTTAATTGAGGAAGAAAAAAATCATGAAGACGTCAAAGGACCACAGAAGTGAATTATTTGAATATAAAAGGAAAAGTAAGGACAATGAATCAAGCCTTCTAATATTTTTGCAGAAATGACAATCTTTACGATTATAATCTGAATGTCAAAAATAAAATGAAGATGATCGCACCTTGCTATCATAGTTTTGTCGGAAAATCTCCTTCCTCCCGTAAAATAACAGGGCTTGAGCCATATTCTATTTTCGTTTTCAGAACTGACGCACTATTGCCATCATAGCTGACAGCTTGTTAACTTGAAGGTAAAATGAATTAATTTGCAAGATGTTTGGTTTTATTTTTTAAGATTCATTATAATAAAACATTATTTTCAATGTTTAATGGACTTTTTTTTCCTGTTTTAAACAGTTTAAGTGGGGTTTTTTCAGGATTAATTATGCTCTGCTAATGACCTTCTATATTATTTCAGCTGATTAAACAATTGCACCCAGAACGAATTAAGTGATTAGTGTGTTTAATTTGGTGAAGAACTATCAGACATGCTTATTTAATAAATTGGTGTTGAAAACCTGGGAGGGAGGGGCACCTGGGGTGTCTCAGTCAGTTAAGCTTCCTCTTGATTTCAGCTTAGGTCATGATCTCAGGGTCCTGGGATTGAGTCCTACCTCAGGCTCAGCACAGAGTCCGCTTGGGATTCTCTCTCCCTCTCCCTCTGCCCCCTCTGCTCGTGCTCTCTCTCTGAAATAGATAAATAAATTTTTGTTTATTTTTTTAAAAAGATTTTATTTCAGAGAGAGACAGAGATAGTGACAGAGAGAGCAAGAGAGAGCAGGGGTGGGTAGGAGAGCGAGAAGCAGGCTTCCCACTGAGCAGGGAGCGTCACATCAGGCTCCATCCCAGGACCCTGGGATCATGACCAGAGCTGAAGGCAGACGCTTAACCAGCTGAGCCACCCAGGTGCCCCTAAGTAAATCTTTAAAAAAGGGGAAGGAAAGGAGAGGGGAGTGGAGGGGAGGGGAGAGGAGAGCTGGGAGGAATAGTTCATATAAGAGATAACAGCAAGGTTCACAAGGATTTCAGGGCGAGAACATGAATTTTAACTAGAAAAAAATGCATTTAGGTTAAACAGTATCTATTTCATAAATACAAAAGAGAAAAGAACTGGCTAGATTACAGATTCAAAAGAATGATTTAGATATTTGATGACATTCCTAGATTAAGCTGAATAATCCTAGTTTACCAGGATACATACCTAGCTATTGTCTGGGGTCTTACAATCCTTCCTAGGCATCATTAAAAACAACAGCAACAAAACTGGTGTAAACCTGAGTGTATCCAGGATATCAAGATATTGTAAACAATGTCCTATAGAAAACAGTTGAAGAAAATACCAAATCTTTAGGAAATGATACAAAGAGATACAGAGGAGCCTTTTTCATGTGTTTGTCAGCTGCTCTCAGGTATTTGGAATGTGGAGAAGAGAGTAGCTTGAGGGTTGCTCCAGGGAGCCCTGGGTGAAATAGCCACGAGGTATATTTGGGTTTAACATATTAGAAGAGCCTGTAACACTTAAAGGAGGGCAATAAATGGGCAGGAAACTGACCTTCCTGTCCCTCGATTTCCTTCAGCCACGTTTTAAGGTTTTCAGTGTCTTTTGCCTCCTTGGTTAAGTTGATTCATAAGTTTTTTATTCTTTTTGATGCTATGGTCAATGGAAATGTTTCCTTAATTTCTTTTTTGGGTTGTCTATCTTTCTCCATGAGAGATTAGCTTTGCTTGTTCTGGAATTTCATATAAATGCAATCATACAGCATGAACTTTTTAAAAAGAAATATTTTATTTACTTGTCAGACAGAGAGAGCACACAAGCAGGCAGGGGAGAAGCAGGCTTCCCGCTGAGCAGGGAGCCCAACATGGCGCTCAATCCCAGGACCCTGGGATCATGACCTGAGCCGAAGGCAGACGCTCAACCGACTGAGCCACCCAGGCGCCCCGGACAGCATGACCTTTTGTGTAAGTCTTCTTTCAATCTGCATAATTGTTTTGAGTTTCATCCATACTGTTGAGTATATCAGTAATTCATTGCTTTTTATTGTTCAGTGGCATTGCATTGAATGAATATACCCCAGCTTGTTTAGCCAGTCTCATAGTGATTGGATGCGTGGCTACTTCCAGTTTGAGGTTATTATGAATAAAGCTGCTATACACATCCTCGTACAAGGCTTTGTGTGGTTGGATGTTTTCAGTTCTCTTGGGCAAGGACCTGGGAGTGGAATTGCTGGGTCATAGGGTAGGGCTATGCTTAGTTTATAAAGACATGGTCAGACCTTTCCCCCAAGTGGTGGAGGTAAACGTATTTTTTAAGTTTTAGTAATGTTTTTCTTCCGTTTTGTAAGGTGGGTCTCTTAATGGCCACCACCTGCCAGCCAGCGCCTGTACGTGCTGGTGAGCGCTAGCCCCTCGCCAGGGGAAGAAGCTGCTGGCCTCAGGGCCATGAAGTTAGGGTGCAGCACCTCTCACAAAAGGAGGGCTCTGGTCACAAAAGTTTATTACTCAGGCGGTCCCAGGGGTTCTTCCAGGCTCATTCACACTGCTCTGCTCACTGCACTTCATCTTCCTTTTTATTTGGTCTGAATTGCCTTTAAAGCACTTTCCTGTTCAAACACACATGTTCTGAAGGATTCAGTGAAGCCCTTTTCATTATGAAAGTAGTAGCGGGCGCAGCCTTGTGCATCATGACATTCTACTTGACCCTTGTGAGCCAGGAAAAGGGCATTTTTATGTTTCGGCTTTAAATCTTAAAAGTGAAAGACAGTGTGAACCTCTAGTCTTGTAGAAGCGACATTTTCCCACCCACTGAAGCACTAGGCAGTAGGTAGTTTGGGGCAATTGAAATACAGTGAGATTGATTCTCTCTCAATGAGGTGTTAACCAGCCTTGAGAGAGCTCCCTTCTCAGAGTTACTCAGTGAGTCAAAAGAGTCTTTGTGCGTGTAGAACTTAGAACATTTCTAGAGGACAGACCACAGGAAGACAGGATGCTGGAGAGGACATTGTCACAAAGTATTTTCCAAGGCTTCCTGCTGCAGACTGTGACTAATTTTGTTGTAGGCCAAAACCATCTTATGGAAGGACATTGTTTAAGATTAGGCTCAGAAAAAGCTCAGAATATCAATAATGTAACCAAGGCAGAAGTCCATTTCTCTCTCACAGAGGAGTCCAGAAGCCAGCAGCAGCCCAGGGCTATGACAGCTCCGTGATGGCTCTTCACGGCTCATTCCATAGACGCAAGAAGGCCAAAAACACTTCCTCCCAGAGCTCAGAGAGCTGAGTGTGCTCTTTTTTTAAATTCAATATAGACGATACACAATGTTACATTAGTTTCATGAGTATAACAGTGATTTGATGAACCCATACATTATTTACTCTTGCTTAAAAAAAACAAAACAAAACTTGTTTCTCCTAAGCCAGATGTTAAGCACAGGTAGTGTTAACAAAGAATATGTGTGTGCCTTTTGCCCATAAGGAGACATCTCGGCAGTACCAGCTACCGGTTGCTTAACTCGGTTGGCCTGAACTCTTGGTTACATGGCGACATTGAACAGCAGGGGAGCCTAACATCTAGAACCTGAGAATTGGGATGCTGGTAGTTAAATTAAAAGGGGAAAATGAACGTTGGGAGGTAATTATCAAGCTCTGCCATAGCAGCACTGGAGTGGGTAAATAAATTAGTCTCTGCATCTGCATTATCCTATATGGTAGCCACCCACCAAATATGGCTGTTGAGCAACTGAACTGTGGCAGGTCCAAATCGGGATGTGCTGTAACTATAAAATATACACAGGATTTCAAAAACCTAGTGTGAAGGAAAGAATGTAAGATATCTGTTTTTATATTGATTCCACATTAAAATGATACTATTTTGGATATGTTGGGTTAAATAAAGGGTTATTAAAATGAATTCCACATGTTTCTTTGTACTTTTTTTAACGTGGCTACTAGAAAATTTAAAATGATCCGTAGACCTCACATTATATTTCTTTTTTTTTCCCTCACATTATATTTCTATTAGACAGTGCTGCTCTAGAAAAACCAGTTAAGGATCTTCTGATGGCTCCAGGCTTGGGAAATGGGACTAACATGGGAATTTTAGCAAGGGCAGAAAGAAAGAGAGACCAGTAAGTTCACAAAGGAAAGCAGGGAGGGAAAGTAGGAAGGAGGATGAGAGGGAGAGAGGGAGGGAGGGAAGGAGAAGCGAAGGATTAAGTCACGGAAGAGTTCTAGTTTGCAGGGTTGATTTCCCCGAGGCTGAGCTGCAGAAGAATTTGGGGAGAACTCGGGATGGAGGAGAAGGACTGAAAGGTGGCTGTGTGGAGTGAACCAAAAGAAAAACCATTTTTCTGATTTTTTTTCTGGCCTGGATGCAAAATGCTGAGCTCTGGGCAGCACATTGAAATTCCAGGACTGAAGCACTGGCATTCTAGAATCTTTTGGAGCGATCTCAGTAATTCCTGTGTGCCTGTAATTTGTCTACACCTCCTCCCTTCCTTAACCTTAGGCAGTGGCCATGGGAGCCTGGCAGGAGGCATAGCTGGGAGCTCTCTGCAGTAGTTTGGCACCTTACCACAGGCCCCTGATGTATCTCTGCTGGAAGGGGCTGGTCAGCATACTGGTAGGTTAGGACTACTGCAGTAGTCACAGCACCCCTGGGGATGGTCACACATTAAGCCTGGCCCCTTGGGAAAACCTGGCAACAGCTGAAAAAAAGGCCCACAATCCTCTTCTCCTTCCTAGACATCCAGAGGAGAAAAGTGAGCTTATTCTTTTTTTTAATAATATTTTTATCCCAGGCCATATGTTAGGCACAGGTAGAGTTGAAAAAGAGTATGGAAGAACTGGCAATTATCTGGTGAATTTAAGCTGGATAGACAGCTACCCTAGATCTGGTTTGGGAACTAATTTATCTTGGTTAGTTATCCATGTTAATTCAAAAGGAAAATAGAGAAAGATTTTCCCCCTTGTTTTGAGCACCAATCTAGAGAATCTCTGTGTTACTTTATAATTTTCACCATCCACAACTCTATTGTCAAGAGGATGAGTAGAATACAGCATTTTATTAAGTACTTCAAGTTATTACAGACAAGGGATGATTTAAGGCCAAATGATTTTATAATAATAATAGTAATTATTATTATTATTATTAATGTAATTTTAAAGGCAATCCAGTTTTTCCAACTTGAAGTCTTTCATTTACAATTCAGTAACTTTTTTTTAAAAGATTTTATTTATTTATTTGATAGAAAGATAGCGAGAGAGGGAACACAAGCAGGGGGAGTGGGAGAGGGAGAAGCAGGCTTCCCACCGAGCAGAGAGCCTGATGCAGGGAGCCTGATGCGGGGCTTGATCCCAGGACCCTGGGATCATGACCTGAGCCGAAGGCAGATGCTTAATGACTGAGCCACCCAGGCGCCCCTCAATACCTTTTCAAAAATGCTATTAAAAATATACTTTTCCAAGATTTGGAATTTTGAGACAAAAGTCTTAAGTTTAGGGACACCTGGCTGGCTCAGTCAGTAGGCACATGACTCTTGATCTTGGGGCTGTGAGTTCAAGCCCTAGGCTGGGTGTAGAGATTATTTAAAAAATAAAATCTTCTTAAAAAAGTTTTTAAGTTTAGATTCTCTAAAACTTTGTATATACAACTCAACTGTATTTGGCTATGCCTGGCCATATGTAAATAGCCATTATGTTTTATTTTACACATAGTACAAAATCAACAGGAATTACAGGATTTCTACCAATTTCAGTCATCTACTAATAGATCTTATTAACATTTAGAGTTAAATAATCAAGGTACAAAATATAAATGGGGGTAAGGAAAGAATTACTACTTGCCCCGTGGACAGTCGTGGGTTGGAGATGTAAGTACCTTTTTTGATGGAAGCCTGGGGAATGTTGTCATTACTAATAATAGTAAGCAAGTAAGCACAATGACTGTGGAAGTCTTTTTGCACCTGGGAAGTGGCCCAAAAAAGGAGTACTATCATAACACTCTGAACCTGCTTAGACAGGTAGGGGTGGAAATTTTATGATTATAATTTCTTACTCCTTTCCCACTTGGAGTGTGAATATGCTTGTGTCATGACTCAAAGGGGTTAATTTTCTTTTAGAAGGAGTGTGGTGAACTAGGGCCTGGAGGCAACTGCCTTTGAACAACCGTTCCTTTGGTGAGTTTTGCTTAGTGCAGGAGAATGAATGTCACTGTTATTTAATGTGGATTTTTTTCCCCTACAGTTTAGCCTTTTTCATTTTATGATGGTGTTCAGTAGTACAGCTGGAGCTTTTTTGTCCCTCAGCTGAAACCAGTTAAGTAGTGGTATGAATTCCCTTTTCTAAGGTATGAAATTCCTGCAGCCTACAAAAGCCCATTGAGGAGTTGTCACGTTGAAGAGTGCTGGAACAGGAAGAGACTTAGAGTTGTCATTCCAGCTCTGCCCTGTCACACGTTGAAGAATGTGACCCTCAGAAAACAATCTGACGCTGGGAACTGTGGCCAGGCTGGACTGACAGCCCATTTCATTCTAGCCCTTTCTTGAAGGACAGATGTGTATCATTTTTACTTTTAACTAAAACTACAGGCAGACATAACATGGATATAATAGTAAAATATCTCGTTATGTTAATGAAACAATGTGTGCTTTTAAAGACGAAGTTAGAGTTTGTTCCAAAGCTGAAGTGACACAAACATACACAAGTCCTCAGCTCCCCACCTGTCTTCCTCCAGGCTCCACCACTAAGCGGGCACCAAGGGAAAGAAACTCAGTGCTCCCAGTTCCGAAGGGGAGGAGATGGGCTGGAGAGAGGAGAGGACAGAACTGGGAGGCTGGATCAGGCACAGAGCTAGAACCCGTTTCTCCAAATTCTCAGCCCGGTAGTTTACACTACTTTTAATTGTTGCTTTCACTAGGTAAGAACAATAATAAAATCCACTTTACACCCTGGTACTCTGATTTGATTTATACCAGACATGTTAAATTCCTTACATCGTTTCACATACAATTTTTTTCTTTAGAGAAAGAAGTTCAGCTCTTTGATATGAGATAGGAAGGCTAAGGCATCTAAGGGATTCTTTCTTTCTTCTTCTTCTTTTTTTTTTTTTTTAGTTTTGGGAGTAGGTTTGCCAGATAAAATACAGGACGCCCAGTTAAATTTGAATTGATAACAGAGACATACTCATAAAAAACATTATTCATTGTTTATCCGCAATGCAAATCTGACTGGGCGTGCTGCATTTTTATTGGCTGTCTCTGGCAGCCCGTTGGGCGGCGCCCAGCTGAGCTCCCCTCCGTGGAGCAGAGCTCAGCTTCTGGAAGCAGGTTATTTGCCAGGCTTGCTTTGGGAGTTGGTTTGAAGTTACTTGGATTTGATGACCTTCTTCTTTTCTCCTTTGTGCAGGAATCCACTTACCAAGACAACTAGAGGAAGTGGTAATCAGATACTGCCTTCTAGAAGCTATTAAGTAAGCAGTCGCGATCTCTTTTTCTCCACCTTCCTTCAGTCTTGGTGACGCGATCACTGGGATATAGTCACTTTACCTCCTTATTTTAAAATTCTGTTTTGCATACGCTTTACTGGAGTAGCGTTCTTTAGAGAGGTGTTTAGTCAAAAGCCCCATTATTCGGTTATATTAAACATTTAACTGCCTGATGTTTTTCTGGGACATGTGAGCAGGAGGTGAGGAGCAGTCTCTCTCTCTTAGCAGCTGGGATTCAGAGCATTTCTGCAGATAGAGGCGGGGCCTTCCTGGCTGTCTCCCTGGTATTCCCAGCTGGGCACAGCGCCTGGGCACCCAGGGAAGCTGGACAGTGACAGGTACATGACCTCCAGCGTCTGACGGCTCTGCCGCCTGCTACCTGTGCAACCAAATGCAGTGACTTCACCTCTCCGTGCCTCATTTTCACGTCTATAAAGTACGGATAATGTTATTATTGTGAGGACGGCAGGAGTTAATAAAGGTAAAGCCCTTAGAACCGTGCTTGGTAAATGTTAAATCAGTAGATCAGCCTCCTAGGCGGTTCCTGTTCTCTCTAGAAGCCATTAAGTTAAGTGGTTATAACTGTTCAACCCAACCAAAAGATTCCTAAAGGAATGACTTAATAACTCGGCAGGAGTACAGGTGTAGAGAACTTGGCCATTCTGTATGGGAAAAATATAAATTGTTATCATCAGGGATGGGTGCTTTTTAAAAATCTGGGAAATTTCAAATCACAAAGAAGGACCTTGGGGAGGCAGAAGTACCCTTTGCACTCCTAGGTAACAGAGGGAACCAGGCAACTATTGGCGAGGATGCAGAGAAAGGGGAAGCCTCCTACACTCTTGGTGGGAAGGCAAGCTGGGGCAGCCACCCTGGAAAACAGTATGGAGGTTCCTCAGAAAGTTGAAAATAGAGCTACCATATGACCCAGCAATTGTACTACTAGGTATTTATCCAAAGGATACAAAAATAGTGATTTGAAGGGGCACCTGCACTCCATTGTTTGTAACAGCAATGTCCACAATATCCAAACTATGGAAAGAGCCCAAATGTCCATCGATAGATGAATGGATAAAGAAGATGTGGTAGATACACACACACACGATGGAATATTACTCAGCCTTCAAAAAGAATGAAATCTTGCCATTTGCAACAATGTGGATGGTATTATTATGCAGAGGGTATTATGCTAAGCAAAATAAGTCAGTCAGAGAAAAACAAATACCATATGGTCTCACTCAGATGTGGAATTAAGAAACAAAACAGATGGACACAGGGAAAGGGAAGGAAAAATAAAATAAGATAAAAATAGAGGGAGAGGCAAACCATCAGAGACTCAACTACAGGAAACAAACTGAGGGTTGCTGGAGGGGAGGTGGGTGTGGGTATGCGGTAACTGGGTGATGGGCACTAAGGAGGGCACATGATGGAATGGGCACTGGGTGTTATATACAACTGATGAATCACTAAATTCTACCCCTGAAACTAATAATACACTATATGTTAACTAAATTGAACTTAAATAAAAATTTTTTTAAAAATTAAAAAAATTAAAATCTGAGAAATTTTAAATCACAAAGAAGGACATGGGGGAGGCAGAAGTACCCTTTGCACTCCTGGGTAACAGTGGGAAACAGGCAACTCCACAGTACTGATTCAGCGCTACTCTGCGTGAGTGATCCATGGGGGCTACTCTGAGGCTGGGTCGTTGCAATGGATCCTGCTTCTCTGCAGAGCTGATTACCCAGTCTCAACCTGCCTCTCTTCCCTTTATGATCTTATCACTAAACTGGCAAAGAGAGGATTTGATAACACATCTGAAAACTCAACAAGCACAGCACTAATATAAGACCATCGATCATGTTGTTATGTGCCAGCAGGTGTGGAGAGATAGGAGGAGCAAGCTTCTATATCAGGATCAATGAAATGTAGATAATGGCAAGAAGTATCTAGAAAATAAAAAATAAATAAAAATAAAAACACTGTAGCACTAAATTAACATAGGAGCTTCACACTAACCCTTGGTGCAAGCGTCTGCTTTAAACACTAGGAGTCATCCCTTCGTAGGCCCTTCCAATGGTGGTGGGTGTCCAGTAGGAATAGCGTCTGAGCACAGATAGTTTTTGTTGTTGTTGTTGTGCATTTTTTGTTTGTTTGTTTTTAGAGAAGGAGGTGGGGGAGGGGCAAAGGGAGAGGGAGAGAGAATCTTAAGTAGGCTCCGCAGGAGGCTCGATCTCACAACCCTGAGATCATGACCTGAGTCAAAATCAAGAGTCAGACCCCTAACCGACTGAGCCACCCAGGCACCCCTGAGCACAGATAGTTTTAAAAAGCTCTAGGGTTTAGGCATAACTAAGTTGGTACATTCTAAATCCCTCACTTAACATTATTTTATTTAATCCTAGCAAAAGTCCTACTTGTTAGTTTCTGTCTTTCTTAACTATGAGAAACTGAGACCCAAGGAGGTTGAGAGCTTGCTCATGTCACACAGCTCGTGTGGGCAGGACCTCACTGTGAGCCTAGGCCTGTGTGGCTCCAAAGGTCAGATTCTTACTGTAGACACTGTTATCAACCCCTAAGTGCTTCCAGCTGCTCAAAGAGGGTTCGAAGGTCTGTGCCCTGCCTTGGGGTTCTGCCTTAAAAAAAATGTTTTTTAACTGTTGCAAAATATACATATAAAATTTTACCATTTTAACTATCTTTAAGTAGTATGCAATTCAGTGACATGAAGTACACTCACAATGTTGTGTAGCCATCATCACTATCCATTTCAGAACTTTATTTTTATCAGCCCAAACAGAAGATTCTTCTTTCTTAATAGGAATTTTCTGGCCACAAATAATGAATCATGTGGTTGGATGCAAGAGGCTTTTCTTTTTCTTTTTTTTTCTTAAGTAGGCTCCACGCCCAACATGGGGCTTGAACTCATGACCCTGAGATCAAGAGTCTCATGCTCCACTGACTGAGCCAGCCAGGCACCCTAAGAGGCTTTTTAGAAATTTTTTATTTATAAAACCCAGTAAACAAACAAAACACGACAAAAATAAATCACATCTTAATGACATCTTTAGAATTGTAGGGTTAAATATAATTGAGAATTATTAGATAATAAAAAAGCAGGATAATTTAGAATGATCTCAGTTTGATTTGTGCTTCACACAGTTCTCAAACCTCTAATTCCACTCCACATCTGGCCACAATCTCTCCAATCCCCTCAGGCTACTTGACCTGACTGTGACAGGACTTCTCCCATGCAGAGCGCAGCCTCACTTGCCCTGTCAGTTCCTCTCAAAACTTGCCTCCCCTGAGAGCCTCAACTCATCAAGCAAAATGTGAGTTATCACATGCAACATCCACCAGTGGAGTCCTAGCCAGTGATTCCTTGTGAGACCTTAACATGAAATGCATGGGTTTCCCACTCTCTAGCCCAATGTTGGTCCAGATGGGAGACCAAGAAAGAAGATCGGGATGCTATGTATATGAGGCTCAGGACCAGAAAGTAAATATGTCCCTCTCTTTATTTTAGCCAAAAGGGACCCAGTAGTAAAGCACAGAGGAAAGAATGAGGTGCTCGGGGCTGGATGGTGGAGAAAGCCATTTACAGTTTGGGCCCTAAATAGACAATCTTCCCCATAGCGAGAAGACGGTAGAAACCTCTGTCTTGTTGTACTGTGGGAAGGATCCTTAGAGTGGCTGAGGGAGCTCAGAGAGAGGCCAAGAGCCAACAGGGCAGGAAACACAGATTAGCTTGTTCCTAGGCAGATAGTATTCCACAAAATCATCTCCAGACTACTTTCTGAAAAATCCCTATCTTTAATTTTTTTTTTTAGTAGGTTCCATGGCCTGAGCTGAGATCAAGAGTTGGATGCTTAACAGACTGAGCCACCCAGGTGCCCCACTGAAAACTCCATCTTAAAATCTACACTTTAAGCAGTTATAAACAGAGATGGAAAATTGGTGACATAAGGAAACAGTCTTCCAAGAGTGGACAGTAGGACACTGTTCCTGACACAGGGCTCCTAAACCCTGGTAATTTCCTAAGTGATAAGAACACTAGGAGCATCTTTTGTCCTAATCTTTGACCTTGGTTTCTGACACAAATTCCTTGGAATTTCCTGGGTGATAGGAGTGTCTTTTGTTCTAACAAGGCAACTCTTGATGGGCTCCTGGGTGGTTTCAGGATGGGGGCTGGTCACCAGAAAGACCAAGCCAAGATTAGAGGCTTGGACCTTTCAGCCCCACCCCCCATGCTCAGGGAAGAGGAGTGGGCTGGAGATTGAGTTAGTGATAGATCATGCCTACGTGATGAAGCCTCCACAAAAACACCACAAGTATGGGGGTGGGAGAGTTTCCAGGTTGGTGAATGCATTTATGGGCTTGGAGGGTGTTACATCCTAACTCCAAGGGGATAGAAGCTTCTGTGCTCAGAGTCCTTCCAGATCCTACCTTATGTACCCCTTCATCTGGCTATTCATTTGTATCCTTTATAATAAATTGGCAGTAGTAAGTAAACTGTTTTCCTGAGTTCTGTGAGCCATTCTAGCAAATTATTGAACCTGAAGATGGGGTCATGAGGACCTCTGTAGCCAAGTCAGACAGAAGTTGGGATAACTTGAAGACCTACCACTTGCACCTGGTGTCTGAAGTTGGGGGGGCAGTCTTGTGGGACTGAGCCCTGAAAGTATAGGGTCTGTGCTAACTCATTTACTATTGGAATTCACTGAACTGTAGGACACCCAGCTGGTGTCAGAGAATTGGGTGATGTGGGAAAAGCCCACACATCTGGAGTCAGAACTATTGTGTCTGAGAGTAAAGGAAAATATGTGTTTTTCCTAGAAAGACACACAGAAATAGGTCAACGGAACCTTGACTACAGAAGAAAAATAAAAGGCTAAAGGATGCTCGAACTGTAGTAGAACAAAGACAACTCTCCTAAAGTAGTTTCAGTGGAGACAAATTGGAAATTGGCACAAGAAAGTCACACTGAATTATAGTGTGTTGCACATTTATATTAACTGTACAATAAGCTGTAGATTGTGCTTATTCCTGGGTGTGCATTCATTCCTGACTAATTCCTTTTGTTGCTTTATCAAGTCTGATTTAAAGTTCCTTCTAGGGACACCTGGGTGGCTCAGTTGGTTAAGCATCTGCCTTTGGCTCAGGTCATGATCTCAAGGTCCTGGGATCGAGCCTCACGTTGGGCTCCCTGTTCAGTGGGGAGCCTGCTTCTCCCTCTCACTCTGCCTCTCCCCTCTGCTTGTTCTCTCTCTCAAATAAATAAATAAAATCTTTAAAAAAAATAAAAGTTCCCTCTAGATATTCAGTCTAGGTAACTCTCTGGATCAGATGGCTCCCTCTAACTGTGAAAGCCAAGAGGATAGTTTCATAAGTTGGGAGGTGAACGCAGTTCCTCTTATATTCTGCCCAGTCAGCTGTGTTTTTTTCTTTCTGGCTGAACTGCATGAGGTGCATGGTTGGAAGGATGGGTAGCTTTAGAAGCGTGTCTGCAGGTGTTGGGACAAGTTCATGAGCATGCCAGGCATCATAAAGGTCTGGAACCCTCAAAACGAGGATCACCATATTTAAGTATGAAAACCATAGAGAGCTGAGCTGTTGGTGAGAAGGCTGGAAATTAAGGCCTTGCTCTTCCAGTTACTGAGCAGGTGACCCAAGGACAAAAGCTTGGAGTGGATTAAGCTGTCAGAGCCACAGTTATAACAGCACCCTTCCCAACTTCCTCAAGGAACAGATGAGCCTGCAGCCTGCACACATCTGAAAACTGTGAAGCCCTATCTAAATGCAACATGTTGTTAAATAAGCACGTGTGTATGTGAGTATTTTTTCTAGGTTTAGCTGGCCCCTGAGTTGCATTTGTTGCATAGTTCCCAAGGGCAAGGATCCATTCTCTACTACATGATACAAATGTGTGCTATGTGTGACTTAGCTCAACATGATTCTTTAATTGTTAGCCCCTAAGGTTTACAAAGGACTTCACAATACAGGCAGTGCCAGCATCCAGAAAGATCATTGTTGTCTTTATAAACTTCTGTAAGCATTAGATTCTCCCAAAGGAATAGTCCCCTTACAGCATCAGGGAACTGGCTGCCCTCTGTCCAGTCTGGGCTCCAGTTTTTGTAGAATTATGACATTGTCGGGGCATCCAAAGGAACAGTTTTTCAGATTCTGATTCACACTGATCAGATTCACAAGAGGTAGGTGTATAAAATAGAATATCAATTAATATCAATTGATTAATTGATAAATAGGATATCTAACTGATAGAAATATCAGTAGGGCAGATACTCATGTTTGCTGATTGGCATGTTCGTTCCCTGAAGATAAAACTATGAAGAAGCTTAAAGCACTAAGCCTCCCTGCAGAGCAGAGAATCAGAACAAAGGCGGGTAGGGAAGTATGTAGCGCCACTGAGCTCTCAGCCTGCGATATCCATTTCCAGCTCAGGGTGACCCCATCACACACACCAGCGGGGACCCACTGCCTCCCTCCACCCTTCCCGCCCTGTGAGGTGGCTAAATGAGTATCGCAGGTCAGGGCCAGAAGGTTTTAAAAAAGAAAATAGAAGATTAAAATGCCAGAACAAATTGTATCTAGTAAAAGCAAGATTTGTTTTATGAAATTTTTGTCTTGGGGCACTTGGGTGGCTCAATCATTAAGCATCTGCCTTTGGCTCAGGTCATGATCCTAGGGTCCTGGGATCAAGCCCCACATTGGGCTCCCTGCTCCGCAAGAAGCCTGCTTCCCCCTCTCCCTCTCCCTGCCGCTCCCCCTGCTTGTGCTCTCTCTCTTTCTCTGTCAAATAAATAAATAAGTAAAATCTTAAAAAAAAAAAAGAAATTTTTGTCTTGGTTAGACAGATACATAAATGGAAGGAAGGAAGGAAAGAAGGAAAGATGGAAGGAAGGGAAGGAAAAAAGAAAGAACTGGTCCTATTTGAAAATAAAGTGTGTTCCTTATAGTGATTACTTTCCCCAAAATGTATGAATGTCGCTTCTATTGAGACCCTGACATCTTTTATGTATTTAATAAATATTTATTGGGTGCCTGCTCTGTACCAACAATTCTTCTCATAGAGATTACAGTGGGGGGAGGGGTTCCGGGAGAGATTAAAAAAAAAGGAATAAATGAAGAGACAGGTGAGATAAGACAGGTACTAAATAAACAAAGTACCCCTTGGGTCTCCCCTTTCTCTAGTCCCAGTGTATCTGGTGACAGCCACTCTTGTTCCAGGTACTGCTGTCGATGGGCTCATTCAGTTCCGCCGGCCTGGCATTATGCCTGGCCCGCTCGCTCACTGACGCGTCGCAGCTTAAATGGATCCTTTGCAAAGCCACTCCCTATCCCATGCTCCTCTCCTACCTCTCTCAAATCCTCATGGTGCATATTACCCACCTACATTCTTGAAATAGCCCTGTGATTTTTTTTTTATTCTCTAAAAAGCGATCTAAAGATAATCAGGCAAAATATCACATAAATGTACATTGCAAGGGCCTGAAGGAAGAAAACTAGCAGAATGTGATAGAGCTGGAAGAAATCCTGGAGCCGGTCTTCTCAATTCCCTTATTTTCTGGTAGAGACACTGAGATCCAAAAAGCCCCTTACTTGTTCATGGTCAAAGTCATTCGAGAACAGATCTAGCTTTAAAAACCTGGGTCTTAGACCCCCCTCGCCCAGTGCTCTGTCACCCTGTCATACAGCCTGTTTGTTATGGGCTGAATGCTTATGTCCCCCTCAAAATTCACATGTTGATGCCCTAACACCTTATGTATTTGGAGGTGGGGTCTTTGGAAGGTCATAGGGGTAGAAGAAGTCATGAGGGTGAGGTCCCCATGGTGAGATTACTGGCCTTATAAAAAGAGAAAGAGATCTCCCCCCACCACCTGAACATGCATGCAATATGGAAAGGTCATGTGAGGACACAGCAAAAAGAGGGCCATCTACAAGCCAGGAAGAGCGTTTTTAACAGAAACTAAATAAGCCAGCACCTTATTCTTGGACTTCTATCCTCCAGAATCATGAGAAGTAAATTTCTGTTAAGACACCTGGTCTATGGTATTGTGTTATGGCAGCCCAAGCCCACTAAGACACTGCCTAAAAGAACATCACACCGAAGAGGACGTAGAGATGCTTCTTTCTCAGGTTTTTGGATACATCGTCATCCTGTTATTCTGTGGTTCTATAACATAGCAGGTATGGGGCAAACCGATTAAAACATTTTCATGATGGAAAGAGTGAAGGAGTTCTATTATTCACTGGGGTAAAGTTTTTCACGCATTTTGTGCATAGATTTAATGAAGTCTTCAATCTAGTAACTGATTTCATTCATTCATTCAATCAACAGGTACTGAGCCCTGCTAGGAACCAGGCTGTGTTCTAAGTGATATATCACTGATTATTAGAAAGTAAGTGCCTGCCCTCATGGAGCTTCATTAATACAGGGTTGGGGATGGGTGATAGATACAAAGATGCCCCCTCTTGAAGGAAGAGCTTGCTGCCGAGCTGTGGGGAGTGGTTAGCAGCAGACTCCAGCTGTTGGCTCTTTCAGGGTCAGTGCAGCTTCAGACTGCTGTTTTGCCCACGGTCACCCCATTCCCAGGGCAGCCCATAACCAATGGCTGAGCATGGCAGGGGTATAAAGGCCTGGTCATTTCAGCCCAATACAGGACAATTCTTTTTTTTTTTAAGATTTTTTTTTTTTTATGTATTTATTTTAGGGATCGGGGAAGGACAGAGGAGGAGGGAGAGGGACAAGCAGATTCCACGTTGATCCCATGACCCTGAGATCATGACCTGAGCCGAAATCAAGGGTTGGACATTAACCTGACTGAGTCACCCGGCACCCCAATTCTGGACAATTCTTACTCTAGAATTCCCCGCCAAATTGGCCAATAATTTTTTGTGCCTGCATCACAATTTGACTTCACTGTTTGCCCTCCTGCTTCTCCTAGGTCTTCCTTTCACAAGTGCTGATCTCTAATAAACATCCTGCATCTCAAACTCTGTCTCAGTGTCGGCTTCTAGAACACCCAACTTGCCCCAGGGACTATTCCCTGTAAGTGTGACTATTTTATGTAATTGCCAGTGAAGTCTTTTTAAAATAATCATCTCAGTAAAGACTTGGAGAATATCAGGGAGTGAATCCTGCAGAGATCTCTGAGGGAAGAGCGTCCTAGACAAAGGGAACAGCTAGTGCAAAGACCCTGAGGCAGGAGTGCATTTGTCAATTTGAAGAACAGCAAATGAGCTAAGGAGTTAGAGCAGATGAAGGGAAGCAGGAAATGAGATGCAAAAGACATTAGGAGTGAGGATGAGGGGTGATAGAGTCCCATCATGTAGGGAAGTTTCACATACAAGGAGCTGGATCAGTTGCTGTGGAGAGAAGACTGGTTAGAAGTTGTAAGAGATCTACAGAGGGAAAGAACATGCAGCAGACGGGTCAGACAAAAAGAACAAATCAAAACACATTGCCTCATATTTTGTTGAATCCGTCCCCCAGTCCTGAACATTTAACAAAGGGTATTCCTATCAAAACAAAAAGAAAAAGAAAAGATGAATTGTTGGAGTAGTCAATAAACCCCATTTTTGAGTTCAGAGTGCAGCCAGCCAAGATTTCTAGACATTGTGCTCAAAGCACATTTAGGTGGTGGAGTGAGGCGATCTGACAGATTTCTCTCAAGTCACCCAGCTTCAGCTTGCAGGGTTTCAGGAAAAGGGCAGTTAAAAGACAACCTAGAAGCACCAATAAGGATCTGGGCAGTCGGGTGTTGGGTTTTGGGGATGCCACATCAGGAAGGTGGGAAAGAAATTGGAAACATTAATTTGGAGGGCTGTAACCTGGTATTGAAAGAAACTAGAAGAATTAAGAATTTGGTAAGGACTGACAAAATGTGCAAGATGGCAGGATTCAGCCCAGTTTACAGGTAGACGATAAACCTCCAAGACAGTGAAGAGGACTGGAATCTGATAACTTGCAAGAGTGGGTTATAGTTTTCCACTGAAACCTAAAATTCACCTCTAGAGTAACCCATACTTTTGATCAAAGATAATCAAAGAAAGATTATTTTTGCAAAATAAGTCTAGTCTCATCTAATTTGGCCTAATTATCTCTATAAGCACAACAACAATGGCAGTTGACCCCATAAGCCTTTTTTTTTTTTTCAAAGTTTGCTTTGCTGGACCTTTCCATAAGGAATCTCAGATTGGACTTTCCAAAGCTTCTCAAGGGTAGGAAGTCTAGCCAAGAACTCACTACCAGACTCCATCTGCAGTACCTATAGATTTGGGTGAAATCCTCTTTCCTTGAGGTCCCCAAAATATCCTGTTTCCTGAGCCTACCAGGAAGTGACCTTCCTTACCCACCTGTAAGACTGGGAACCCCATAAGCCAGGCTGGTTTTTCCAAGAGTAATTTGTAAGCATTGGATCCATTTCTTAAAACTGTCTGGACGTACCTGATTCTATGCATATCATTCTCAAATGACATTCCAGTAGAAGCCTTGGTTATCTAATCAATGTTTCCAGTTATGTTCTCTTATACAGAGAAACATTCTTATTGGACTTATGCCCTTTTTGGCTTTAGGTGGTCACTTATGGTAACTTTTTTGGTTATCTTTTGTCCCTCAAGAGCTCCTGATCAGGGTGAGGGGGCCTAAAGCCTGAGTGGCTGTAGGGAGATGAGCAGCTGGAGTAGAAAGGGAAGGTCTGGCAGTAGTGGGCAGAGGGATGGAGAAGGTAAGCATCTGAAGGGGGACATATCAAAGGAGCTGAAGGGAAGATGGTAATTGGTCAAAGGAGGAGGAAGGAGTGGAGATCATAAGAAAGGAAAGATCTCAGAGGGACCGATTTGGGGAAATCTTAAGTTTCCCAAAGGAACCACTGAAGTCCCAAATGATCTTTAATAAAATCACACCAATGAGAACAGAAGAAGACAGTTAGCACCATAGAGGTGGATCATGTAGTCAGCAAGGGTTGGAGAAAGCTGAGGGTTTCAGTCAACTGAGAAGTTCCCGTGAAAGGCAAGTAGGAAAAACAGAGAAGTCTCCAAAAAAGTCAGAAAAAAATTTTCAGCCCAAGAAGTATATTGCAAAAAAGCCTGGGACTCTAACTCAACTTCAGAGAGTATACTCATTTCCAACATGACTTAAGCCAATAAGCTTTTTTTTATGGCTTAAACATGGACACAAGACATATTCCCAAAGAAGGCACAGAAGATGCAGCCCCCATATCCAAAGATAGCCAAGGAGAAAGAAAGCAGGGACTCTCCCTGCCATAAGCAGTAAGAATGGCATTTAGGTATATGTGACTCGGACCTCTTACAAAGACGAGACACCTCCAATCACAGATTCACTAATCCATGATACTGAGAGGAGAATTCTCAGTGCTCAAAGGCAATGGGGAAGGAGACAATAAGGGTCCTAATGGGCTGGGATCCTGTAGGACTTATACTTAGACAAACCTCCTGAGAGCTGGTAACAGTTGGTAGGAAAGTGTTGCTTGTCTTCCTCCTGTGTTCGCCCCCAGCCCAGTGGTTGGTCACCTCTGAACACGAACTCAAATATCTGTGCTGCCCAGCAGGTGGAAAACCAGAGAGAATGTTCTCTCTGGATCCAAGCCAAGCTCTCAGGACATAAAATCAAATCGGAAGAACCTCACCCAGTTTTATTGGTGACCCACAGTGAAGCTTATCTAAGGGGCCACCAGTCTGGTGAGAACTGTAAACTAAGTGGTCTGTGAGGCTCAAACAACAGGCTTATAGACAGCTATGCCCGTGTTCTACCCTATGATTTATGACAAACAATGACACAAAAGACAGAGACAAATGAACAGGACAAAATGGATATCTAAAACAAGAGTCGTAATACCCAAAAATCTGCAGGCATACCTCAGAGATATTGCAGGTTTGGTTTCAGACGACCACAGTAAAAGTGAATATCACAATAAAACAAGTCAAATGAATTTTTTGGTTTCTCAGTGCATATAAAAGTTATGTTAACACTGTGAAGTGTACAATAGCATTATTTCTAAAAAACAATATACATACTTTTATTAAAAATATTGCTAAAAAATGGGGTGCCTGGGTAGCATAGTCAGTTAAGTGTCTGACTCTTAGTTTGGCTCAGGTCATGATCTCAGGGTTGTGAGATCAAGCCCGGGTCAGGTTGTGAGCTCAGCCGGGAGTCTGCTTAAGTTTCTCTCTCCCTCTCCCTCAGCCCCTCCTCTCTGTGCATGTGCACGCATGTGCTCTCTCTCTCTGTAAAATAAATAATTCTTTAAAAAAATATATCGCTAAAAAATGCTAGCCATCATCTGAGCTTTCAGTGAGTCATGATCTTTTTGCTGGTGGAGGGTCTTGCCTCCATGTTGATAAGGGTGGTTGCTGAAGGTTGGGGTGGCTGTGGCAACTTCTTAAAATAAGATAAGAATGAAGTTTGCCGCATTGATGGACTCTTCCTTTCATGAGCAATTTCTCTGTGGCCTGCAATGTTGTTTGATAGCATTTTACCTAGAGTAGAACTTCTTTAAAAATTGGAGTCAGTTCCCTCAAAACCTGCTGCTGCTTTATCCACTAAGTTGTTATGTACTATTCTAAATCCTTTGTTGTCATTTCAGCAATCTTCATGGCATCCTCACCAGGAGTAGATTCCGTCTCAAGAAACCACTTTCTTTGCTCATCTATAAGAAGCAACTCTTCATCTGTTAAAGTCCTATCATGAGATTGCAGCAAACCAAATATAATAATGAAAAAGTTTGAAATATTGCAAAAATTACCAAAATGTGACACAGAGTCATGAGGTGAGCAAATGCTATTGGAAAAATGGCACCAGTGGACTTGCTTAATGGAGGGTTGCCATAAACCTTCAGTTTTGTTAAAAAAAAAAGTATCTGTGAAGCCCAATAAAGGCAACAGCAATAAAACAAGGTTAGGTAGTTCTAACCAAAAAGTTTTATCATATAAATCTAAAGTTTGGAAAATCCCTTTTAGAAAACACAGATTAACAGGACAAAGACAGGGTTTATTTACATGTGCACATGGGAGTGCTCGTGATGAGTACCATAGAGAGAAGTAAAGGTTTATGGACTAACTTAACAAAAAGGGGATGAATTTTGGTTTCAATGGGAAAATATGGAAGGTTTTATTAGACTTTTTGATGCTAATGGTGGCTGAATTTGTACTTCCTGGTGCTAAATGTCAGTCTGCTCCCAAAAGGGAAACTCCCTCCGAGGGGGTCAAGGGCAGCTGTATTTTCAGGAGGCTTTGCTTAAGTTTAGATATTGTTTCCTTCTGTGTCTGCTGGATGTTCAGATGTTTAAGTTTATTTTTTTTTAAGATTTTATTTATTTATTTGAGAGAGAGAGAAAGAGAGAGCAAGAGAGCACAGGCAGGGGGAGCCTGATGCAGGGCTCAATCCCAGGACCCTGAGATCATGACCTGAGCCCAAGGCAGATGCTTAACCTGCTGAGCCATCCAGGCACCCCTGGATGTTTTAGGTTTAAAGTGATTTTCATACCACTTTGGGGCGGGGGGCAGGTTGTAGTCCCTTCATTGGTTAGTTTTGTGAGCTGGGCATAACTATTCTTTAACCCCTGGTAAGAGAGTCATAGGCCATAGAAAGCTTGCTTTAAGAGAATACCCCATAAGGTTGAGAACCCAGCCACAGGATTTCCAGGCAACTTGTCTAGCATAAATCATGTCAGTTGAATTACTTTGGAAGTTGTAAACCAAGTCTGACAAATAGAGAATTCAAATGAACATCATTTTAATACCACAAAAGAGTTATGAGATCCTAAGAATAAAAAAGAATGTAGGAATCAAGCAAATTCAAAGTTCTTTAGAGAAATGAGGAAATTACAATTATATATCTTAAAAGCCAAAGAAATGCAAAACCTAATTAAGTGGTGTAGGGCGGGCAAGACTCCTCTTAGGCAAGAATCAGAGAGTCTTTGTCTTGGGCTATTTGATCCATGCTCTCCTGAAATTAAGGGTAATTGATACAGCAACTGCAAATACAATTCAGTTCCTCACAAGTAAGAATTCAATTAGCATCCTGGCTTAAATATTTGGTGTTTGTGCAACCTCAAGCAATAATTACATGGGAAAATCGTAGATTGTATGGGAAGTGCCTTATATCCCCGAAATGATTTGAGGGAACCAAATTCATGGTATTCATATTTTTGTTTTAAGGAATGTGCACATATTTGGCATCTTATATACTTGTCATGTTTGCAGGTAATTGAACTATTAAAGTAACTGCCTCATCAATCCAATTTAAAATGTGCAAATACATAATTGATTTGGAGATGTGATTAAGTATAGATCCAGAACTGAATTATTTAAGAGAACTTCACATTCAACATGTTATAAGTTTAATTTAACATATGAAATTTATAAGAATTATTTAGTTTACGTGGCCATACAAAACGATGAGATCATGCCGTTTAGATAGATCTAGAGGGTATTATGCTAAGTGAAATAAGTCAAGACAAATAACATATGATTTTACTCATAGGTGGAATCTAAAAAAACCAAACGGGGCGCCTGAGTGGCTCAGTCGTTAAGCGTCTGCCTTCGGCTCAAGTCATGATCCCAGGGTCCTGGGAATGAGCACTGCACCGGGCTCTCTGCTCAGTGGAAGCCTGCTTCTCCCTCTCCCACTCCCCCGAATTGTGTTCCCTCTCTCGCTGTCTCTCTCTCTCTGTCATATAAATAAATAAAATCTTAAAAAAAAAAAAACCAAATGGGGTGCCTGGTTGGTTCAGTCATTAAGCATCTGCCTTCGGCTCAGGTCATGATCCCAGGGTCCTGGGATTGAGCCCCATGTCTGGCTCCCTGCTTAGCGGGAAGCCTGCTTCTCCCTCTCCCTCTCCCCCTGCTTGTGTCTCTCTCTCACTGTCTCTGTCTCTCTCTGTCAAATAAATAAATAAAATCTTTAAAATAAATAAATAAAAATTAAAAAAAAAACGAATGAATAAACAAACAAAAAGTAGCATCAGAATCTGACCTGTAAATACAGAAAATGAACTGATGGTTGCCAGAGGGGAAAGGGGGTGAGCAGATGGGCAAACTGGTTCACCCAGGCGGGGGAAGTTACAGGCTTCCGCTTACGGAATGACTAAGTGACAGGACTAAAAGGCACAGTATAGGAACTATAGTCAATAACATTGTGATAGTGATGTACAGGGACAGATGGCAGCTACACTTGCGGTGAGAACATGACATACAGGCTCGTCAGATCACAGCTGTACACCTGAAACTAATGTAACATTGTGTGTCAGACTCAGAACGTTTTAAAAGATTTTATTTGTTTATTTGAGATAGAGAGAGAGCACAAGCAGGGGGAGCTGCAGAGGGAGAGGGAGAAGCAGGCTTCCCGCGGAACAGGGAGCCCAATGCGGGACTCAATACCAGGACCCTGGGATCATGACCTGTGCTGAAGGCAAACATTTAACTGACTGAGCCAACCGGTCGCCCCAGCTTTACTCAAATTAAAAAAAAAAAAGAATTATTTAGTGCTCAGGAATATTTTATTTATTAAGTCAGATGATTATTTAATATATACATTAAATTTATAAGTGCAGTTTAAAAGGTCCTAAATATTTGATTATGTTTATAAATAGGACCATTTCAATCAAAGGTCTTTTTATTTTATTTTTTAAAGATTTTATTTATTTATTTGACAGAGAGAGAGACACAGCGAGAGAGGGAACACAAGCAGGGGGAGTGGGAGAGGGAGAAGCAGGCTTCCTGCTGAGCAGGGAGCCTGATGTGGGCCTCCATCCCAGGACCCTGGGATCATGACCTGAGTGGAAGGCAGACACCTAATGACTGAGCCACCCAGGCGTCCCAATCAAAGGTCTTTTTAAAATCATTGCCAAACTTCTTAGAGTTGTAAAAATAGAATTTGTAAGCTAGACTTAAAAGCCTAAGGAAGGATTAGATTGTGAGATTTGTATTTTAATATATTGAATATTAAGATTAATTTTGGGGGGCACCTGGGGGCTCAGTCAGTTAAGTGTCTGACTTTCTGGGATTGAGGCCCACCTCAGTCTCTGCACTCAGTGGGGTGGGTGGGGAGGTGGTGGGGGAGTCTGCTTCTCCCTTTCCCTCTCCCTCTGCCCCTCCCCCTGCTCATGCTCTATCTCAAAATCTTTTAAAAAATTAATTTTTTTCCTGTACATAAAACCACCCCCAAAGGACACCCCCGAACTCACATTTGACATAGATTGTTGTGAAGCTCAAAAGCAATAACCACCATGAAACAATTCTGAAAACTCGGACATGCTCTGTAAATATAAGGGGTGAAGGAGGCAGCTGTTGGCTTTCAAGCACCCATTCTGCTCCTCCAGTAGCTCTTGGTGATCCCATTCCTTGGAAGTGATTGGTTAGGAGAAGGCCTATTGTGTCTTGGTGTGATTCCCACGATCTCAGTGACCATCTAGTGAGAGCACCCAACCTCAGGATGAAGCCCACACAACGCAGAGTGAAGAGCGGAGAAAGGGAAGACAACTAGAGCAGCAGTTAATAAGAGATTATTAAAATCCATAGGGCAGTGCTTCTCAACCAGTTAAACAGGTAAGTAGCAGAGCTGAATTTGATTTCACTTATTAGCCTTGTGACCTTGAGCAAGTTTGGCCTCTGAGGTTTACTTTCTTACAAGGTTGTTGCAAAGATGAAGTAAAATAAGTAAGGTTTTAGTGTCAATTTCTTCAGTTGTAATATAAAGATATTAGCAGCAAATAACCCAACTTAAAAATGGCTAAACGACCTTAATAGATATTTCTTATAAGAAGACACACAAATGGCCAATTAGTGTACAAAAAAATGCTTGACATCACTAACCATCAGAGAAATGCAAATCAAAACCACAATGGGATATCACCTTACAGCAGTTAAAGTGGTTATTTATTTTATTTTTTTCAGATTTTATTTATTCATTTGAGACACACAGAGAGAGAGAGAGCATGAGCAGGGGGAGAGGCAGAGGGAGAAGGATGCTCCCTGCTCAGCCAGAGACCCAATGTGGGACTCGATCCCAGGACCCTGGGATCATGACCTGAGCCGAAGGCAGATGCTTAACCATCTGAGCCACCCAGGCTAAAAATCCTAGAGTGGTTATTATCAATAAGACTAAAGATGACAAGTGTTGGTGAAGATGTGGAGGAATTGCATAGGGGTTGGTGGCACAGTTGCTATGGAAAACAGCGTGAAAGTTCCTCAAAAAGTTAAAAGTAGGGGGCTCCGTCAGGAGAGTGTTGAACTCTTGATCTTGGGTCATGGGTTCAACCCCACATGGGGCATAGAGATTGCTTAAAAAAATAAACTTTTTTTAAAAAGTTAAATATAGAACTACCATAAGATCCAGCAATCCCACTTCTGGTACATACCCAAAAGAATGGAAATCATGATTTGCATTCCTACATTCATTGCAGCACTCCTTACAATAGCTTGAATGTGGGAACAATCTACATTTCCATCAATACTCACACACACACACACACACACACACACACACACACACACAATGGAATATTATTCAGCCTTAAAAAGAGGAAATTCTGTCATTTGAGTTAACATAGGTAAACCTGGAGAATGTTATGCTGAATGAAATAAGCCAGACACAGAAAGACAAATAGTGCATGATCTGTTATATGTGAAATCTAAAAATGTTGAATTCACCATGTATACATATAACAAAATATCACACTGTACATTTTTTTAAAGATTTAATTAATTTATTTATTTTAGAGTGAGATGGAGGGGCAGAGGGGGAAGGAGAAAGAGAATCTCAAGCAGACTCCACTCTGAGCACAGAGCCGTACGTTGGGGTCGATCTCACCACCCTGAGGTCCTGACCTGAGCCAAAATCAAGAGTCTGCCCCTTAACTGACTGTGCCACCCAGGTGCCCCATCTTAATACATAATTTTTTGTTTGTCAATTATACCTCAATAACGTTGAAGGAAAACAAGATCTTAGAACAGTGGCTGGTACATAGCCATTACTATTATTATTTTCAGAATATCAAAATTGACTGCAAAAACCCTAAAGGAATGTCTCCCAACAGTTGGGCCTAAGGTGGATTTTTACAGCCTTGGACATTCCCTCCAAGCTCTCCACTATCACTCATCTCCCCTGCCAGGTCTGTGGTGGAGCATTTGGAGAATTTATGGGTTTTTGGAAATATCCCCCCAAGGGATTGTGGAGGTTTAAACCAGAGAAGATGGAGTCCTTGTAGTAGTTTACGTCTGTCCCGCCTTTTCCCTAGCAATGTTTATTGACACGGAGGATACATAGATGAACCTCACCCCCATAAACTCCCAGTCCGGTGGAAGCAGAAACCAGTCCATGGAAAAAGTTCATTAACTCACGCCAGGTGCTGTGAGGGAACTCTGCAGAATGAATAACGAGGCACAAAGGAGAGAGGATTTTCTTCCTGGGGAAGCCGGAAAATGACTCAGAGGTGAGGTGATGGTGGGCTGCCAGTGGAATGTTGAGTAGAAGTTTGCTAGATGGATTGGAGGGGGAGGTGGAACAGGGGAAGAGCTTTTGCAGAGGAGGCAGGGTTCTAAGGCAGTGGTGGCTTTCAACACTGGCTGCACTTTAGAATCACCTGGGAAACTCCAAAAAAAAAAAAAAAAAGAAAAAATACTGGTGTTTGGGCCTTACCCCAGAGCAGTTAAATTAGAAAATTAGAATTTCTAAGGGTGGGGGTATGAGGGGGGGAGGGGACAGGTATTAAATCCTTAAAAACTTTTCACGTGATTCTAATTTGCAGCCAACATTGAGAACTAATGATCTAAGATGAGGATTTTTAAAAAGGAGGGGCATGGGACACCTGGGTGGCTCAGTCAGTTAGGCATCTGCCTTCAGCTCGCGTCATGATTCCGGGGTCCTGGTACTGAGCCCCAGGTTGGGCTCCCTGCTCACTGAGGAGCCTGCTTCTCCCTCTCCTCCCCACTCGTGTGTTCTCTCTTTGCTATCTCTGTCTCTTTCTCTCAAATAAGTAAAAAAATCTTTTAAAAAAATGATGTGAGGTTGGGGAGCATTAAGGGGGAGACAGGTTTGTGTTGGCAAGACTGGCAGAACTCACATCATGGATGATGGTAAAACATGCCGTATAGGTAGTTTTGTTCCAGATTAAAAAAAAAAAAAAAGAAAAACCACTAGCTACTAAGAGGCTACCTTCATGGAGATGGTACAATCAGATCAGCAGCTGTAGGAAACTCTTCATCTTTATTTATTTGAGTAAGCCAGAAGCTCAGTCTTTACAAATTAGACTACTTTAGAATCCTTACCAGTTTCTCCATTCTTCCAGTCTTCCAATCAAAAGTCTGGCCAGCTTTGCTGTGATAGTCATCAGTGAACAGTATTCAGAATTTTGCTAATTCTATCTAGAAAGACATTTTCTCATCAACCTTTGACCTTGGATCAAGCTATAGCTCCTTCCAATTTCAGCAGTTCAGATTTCAAAGTATCTGAGTAACTAATATTTTCATTTTGTTAACATTCCCCAAATCTTTCTATGTCTAGTATGTAATTTGAGGAAGCAGTTGGGCTTTTGAAGTGCTTGGCAGCCATCTTGTCTGGTGAATATTTTAGTACCTTCAGTAACCCTTCAAAACTGGCAATACTCTCTCTAAAGATTTCAAGTACATGTGATAATCTGAAATTAAAACACTGCCAGATTTTGCATTTGCAAAAGTAACTTTGATAGTACAGGGCCAAAAAATGGATTTTGTCAGCCATGAATGCAGCTGTTTTCTTTACTCCTAGGAAGGACAGAAAACTAAAATTATAGGGTAACCTATGGGCATATGATTTAAATTCTTAGGCTGACTCTTCTAAACTGGAAAAAAATAATTATATTTTATTGGGTTAAATAAAATACATTGCATTCCATGGTAAAAAAAATCAAAAGTTTTAGAGTATAGTTGTCCTACTAACTTCCTAGAATAGTCAATACTGGTAAATAAAAGAAGTGCCTGAAGCTATTTAACAGATTTATTTAAAATCCTTTATGGGGGCGGGCACTTGGCTGGCTCAGTTGGTAGAGCACACAACTCTTAATCTCCAGGTCATGAATTCAAGCCCCACATTGGTATAGATTACTTAAAAATAAATAAATAAAATCTGTTTTTGGGTAAAAAGAAAAACCCATAGATCCCTGAAATTCTTAATTTAACAAAACCTTAAGGCATTCTCTGTTTTGGGTTTTATTTTTCTTCTCTCTCTCTCTTTTTTTTTTTACTACCTATTCAATTCATACAAAAAGAAAAATATTCTCAAAATATAATCTGTAAACCTACTGGTAAAATCTTTCCTAATTAAACATCAGATAGAAGATAAATTTCATGCCTGTTTCTGTAGTTCATTCATTCACTGCTTCATAGTATTCTATTTTATGAACATGCTGTACTTTATTTCTTTATTCAAGTTTTGATAAAATTGGGTAGTGATTCCTTCTGCTTTATTCTTTTTTTTTTTCAAATTTGATTCAGCCATTGTAGTTCCTTTGCCTTGTTTTATAAATTTTAGACTAATCTTGTCTATATCTACAGAAATCGTACTGAGACTTTGATTAAGACTTGTGTCAAACCTGTATATCCATTTGGGAAGAACTACCATTGTGCTCTGTTGAGTATCCAGCCCATGAACACAGTACAAGCTCTAGAGTGTTTGATTATGCGGCTCCTCACTTGGTCCTTTGACTGGAGAGAATAGGCTTTTATTGTTGGTTTTGTTGTTCCCTCTATGCCTGTCGCCATTTCTGGGTTGGTGGTTCCTTCAGCTGCAGGTGTTGGCTATCTTAGGGGAAAAGCAAGCCCACCCAGGGCTTGCTCATCTTGAGGTCCCTGACTGATCTGCCTTCCTTTCTCCACTTCTCAGAGCTTTCTTCTGTATGTTTTACATATAATATCCAGGGCTTGGGGTGGTACTTACTGGGAGATTGGGTAAAAGTACATCTGCTCTACATTTCCTGACACAAATAGCTCTCTCCCATATTTTTAGCACGTATTGTAAGTGTTCTCTCAAGGTCTTGGTGGTAATATGGATTCTGTTTTGCAGACCTAATAATCCTCAGAGAAACTTTTAAATTGACACATGTGACCTTGTATGACTGATAAAATAAATTAGGCTGGACTGACATAAATTTGAAAATAATCCTACCCCTCCCCCCTTGACCCAGCTGACCTTGCGCTCCAGCCCCCCCGCACCACCTCCTTTTCCTTTCTTGTCTTCCTCTCCTTTTCTTCCTTCCCTGCCTCTCCTCTTTTCCTTTCTCTCTTTTTCCCTAGGTTTCATTGTGGTTATTTCAAAAACGATGCCTATGGCAAATATACTCTCAGATACTTTTTAGAGGGCTTAAAGAACAAACAATATTTATCAGCCAACTCCAGAGATTTGCTCAGGGCAGAGAGATGCTTATTTTTGTAGCTCAAAGGAAAGTCGTAAAAATGCCTAGAGATTTTTAGGATTTCTTGTGGGAGTAGTGAAAGGTAGTTGTGTGGGATAATTTCTAAAGCAGGGAAGGGCTTCAAGTCTGAAATTGTATTTCAGGTGTGCCCCAACCTAATGACCTTGAATTCATCACTAATTATTACTGAGTGTCATTGTTCCTCTCTGTAAATAGACTTGTTCCTACCAGCTGTGTTCAAGGAAGTCTGGAAAGCCAGATGCAAAATAACATGGTTGATATTCAACAATTATATTTCTGCCTGAAGCAACATCAAGATAGGGTATTGCACTTTGCCCTTCTTGAAGGATTAGCAGGTAGCTGTTAGGAGGAAGCCTCCTAGATCAGAGAGAAAATCTACATGACTTAACTGGAGAAAACTGTGCATGTTCTGCCAAGCATAATCTGTCTTTCCTTTAAAACTGCTTGCTCTGGGAGCTGCCCAATCACTCACTGTTCAAGTCTCAGGGCACAATGTAGCCAGTGAAGTGCACATTGTGTTTTCATCTCTATCAGTTAAATTGCAGAAGATGTGCCCATTAGGACATTTTTTTTTCCTGAAACTAAATGAGGGACTGAAACACAATGCAAATGTAAGATGCATCTTGATAGTCATTAGTAGCATAAGCAAATCTCGTTAATTGTTAAACTTCCAAAGTTATCATAGAATAAAATGACAGGCTGATAAATGCAAAACACCAAACGCTTAAAAGATGAAAGGGACCTCTCTGTGAAGCCAAATACAGGAAAGTACAGTAAGGCTGGTAATCTTACATCATTTCATTCTGATCTTAAAATCTACCTCTTACCATATTTTTACATATAATTGACAAAAATGTAAAAGATTTGTAATGCCCAATGTTGGCAAGGGTGGGAGGAAATAGGTCCTCTAACATGGTTGGTTGGAGGATAAATTGGTAAACCTTTGAAAAGGTAATTTAACACAGTCTACTAAAATTTAAAATTCACTCATCGGGGCACCTGGCTGGCTCAGTGAGTAGAACCTGTGACTCTTGATCTCAGGGTCACAAGTTCAAGCCCCACGTTGGTCATGGAGCCTACTTAAAAAAAATGCACAGAGGCACCTTGGTGGCTCAGTCGGTTAAGCATCTGACTTTGGCTCAGGTCATGGTCTCAGGGGTCCTGGGATTGAGCGCCTCTTAGGTCTCCCTGCTCGGCGGGGAGTCTGTTTGTCCCTCTTCCTCTCCCTTTGTGCCTCCCCGGCTTTGTGCTCTCAATCTCTCTCTCAAATAAATAAATAAATAAAAATTTTTTTTAAATGAACTCATCATTTGACCCAGTAATTCTACTACTGGAAATATCGTATGGGATATATTTGCAAAAATATGTCTATTTATATGCATAGAGAGTTGTTCATTATAATATTAATCGTAATGACAAAACCCAGGAAATAACCTGAGCATCCATTCGTAGGAGACATATTAAATACATTATGATGCGCAATGTTGAAGACTGAGGTAAATTTGTATATTTCATATGAAAGATCTCCAAAATATGTTATCATGTGGGAAAAAAAAAGCAAACTATAGACAGCATCTAGTATGAGGTAATTTGTGTAAACGTTTTAAAGTCTTCATACATATTTGCATAAACATTTCTTAGAGGATAAGTAGTTATTGACACTAATTATATTTGGTCAATATAGTCTAGGGGACTAAAATTTGTGGAGAAGGAGAGA
The DNA here is from genome assembly GCF_037043125.1 of Eumetopias jubatus. Taxonomy (NCBI): domain Eukaryota; kingdom Metazoa; phylum Chordata; class Mammalia; order Carnivora; family Otariidae; genus Eumetopias; species Eumetopias jubatus. Next base: position 53,399,709 of record NW_028274822.1, on the reverse strand, counting down.
TCATTTTATATCTTTCTATACTGTTCGAATTTGCTTCTATGTAATTTCTTATATATTTTTTAAGATTATTTATTTGACAGAGAGAGAGTGAGAGAGCACAAGCAGGGGGAGCGGAAGGGAGAGGGAGAGGGAGAAACAGGCTCCCCGCAGAGCAGGGACTCAATCCCAGGACCCTGGGACCATGGCCTGAGCTGAAGGCAGATGCCCAACTGACTGAGCCACCCAGGCACCCCGGTAATTTCTTATTTTTTTTTTTTTTTAAATCACCTCTCTCGGTGGCTCAGTCGTTAAGCATCTGCCTTTGGCTCAGGTCATGATCCCAGGGTCCTGGGATCAAGCCCCACAGGCGGGAAGCCTGCTTCTCCCTCTCCCGCTCCCCCTGCTTGTGTTCCCGCTCTCGCTGTGTCTCTCTCTGTCAAATAAATAAATAAAATCTTTAAAAAAAAAAATCACCTTTCCCTTGGGGACAGGCAACTGTCCAATTCATCCATTCAAAGAGTTTACAAAATTCACATTTTTATAGTCTCATAATTTTAGAGCAGTGGCCTCTTACCTCACAAATAAGAAAAGTGAGGCCCATAGTGTTCAGGTGACTTGGACTAAGTGAGTAAGCTGGTGCAAGGCCAGGAGGAGAAGTCAAGTCCCCTGACCCCTGGTCAAGTGACTGGCCATTGCACTTTGCTACCTTGGTATGTCGACTCTGGGAGGTTGCTCCAAATGCACCTGACATTTCACTCAATTTAGATCTCATTGCTAAATACCATATGAAAAATGGTATGAAAAATACCATACTTCACATATATTAAACAATGGCCTCGTAATTATTAAATATTTTTTATTTAATAAGTTTGAAGTAGCCTAAACGCATCAAAATAAACAATCCCCTCCAAACTGAGGTGGCCGGAGACCCACCTGATTCGCTGGTACCTGGATCTACTTGCAACGTGCAGTATGGGAGCCCCCACTGTGCCCACCAAACACAGTGTGTAAGGTGTCAGGCAGCCCAGTCAGTGCGCTGTACCAAGGGGACTAGAATTGCCCTTTGGACCTCTTCATAAGCTGGCTTAGGTCAAATCTTCACTGATTTTTAAATTCTTTTTCATGAAGTGCTTGCTTCGACAGCACATATACTAAATTCTTCTTCATGAAGATGTAACTTACAGTTAGTAATGGGCCCAAGTGCTTAGCTTGGTGAATTTTCTCACATGCACACACATGCGCACACCCTGTAGCCATCACCCAGCTCAAGTACCCAGCAGGCTCCCCTGGATCACTTCGCATCAATGTCCCCAAAAGGTAACCCCTATTCTGGCCTCTGTAACCAAACATTAGTTTTTAAGCCTTGATTATTAAAACAAAACCAAACAAACAGAAAGCATAGCTGATGATACGGGGTGGTAAGCTGGATAAGCAAGAGGGGTCAAGAGTGCTTTAATCTATGCCGTTTTTTTTTTAAGCATCTTGTTATCTTTTTTTTTTAAAGATTTTATTTATTTATTCATGAGAGACAGAGAGAGAGAGAGAGAGAAGCAGAGGGAGAAGCAGGCTCCCAAGGAGCAGGGAGCCTGATGCGGGACTCGATCCCAGGACCCTGAGATCATGACCTGAGCTGAAGGCAGACGCTTAACCATCTGAGCCACCCAGGCGCCCGCATCTTGTTATCTTTTAATTTATCTTCCTTGTTCACAGTGTTCTTTTAAAAAATTATTGTGTGAAAGATTTAAAAAAGAGACTTTTTCCAGGCCTCTTTTGTTGTAATTTATTTGTGCTTGAACTTTGATATGCTCTAGAGATCAGAGAAAACAACGCGGAAGGAGGAAAAGAATTACAGAGGGACAATGATTTTTTTTTCTTAAGTTCTATTTTTCAGACTTGCTGTATTTCTCACTGCTTTTACTCAGAATCAATGCCTACCTCTACCTTCCCCAAAATGTGGGTATTATATCTATTATATTACATATTGTATCTATTATATATAAACATCTATTATATAACATCATATACTGAAAGATTATTGTTTCTTATTTAACAGTTAAGAATAACTGCAGTAAGATTATAGAGTTTGATTATAAAGACTAGGGAGAGAACTGGTCCTTAAATGGACTTTGAAGTTTGGGAGTAATTAGTCTGGAGTCCCAAAACACTGACTTACAGGATGCTGAAACTGGATCCCAGTCCAAAGGGAGCGTCTGGTGTGGGATACCAATGTGTTGGGGGGGTGGGGAAACTCCCAACTGAATACAGCACAGCCCAGAGTTTTGGTATCTGACCATCAGCTGACCTCGTGTGATCTCACCTACCCAGAGCAGATCCCCTCGGGGGATTCAGGGACGCTGGGCTTGAGAAAACTCCAACACCCTTTCCCCTGTGTCAAAGGGAGCTAAGAAATACCTTTCAGGAGAGACGGGAGAAGGCAGTGACAAAGACAGCCATGCCTCCTGTAGACAGTGACACTTAGGGTCGGAGAGCTAGGATTTGAAAATAAAAGCTTCGAAAGCAACTGGTTATAAACTTCCTGTAGTGTTGTAGCAAAAGGCAAAGCTCAACTTCACCACTGATCTAGTACTTGGGTAGTTCTTCAGTATAAGTCCGAAATGTTGAAGTAAAAATTATAGTTGATACTTCTTTAAAATCGATGGTTTCCCAGGGCACCACAGCCTTTAAACTATTCTTTACAAATATCTTTTGACATGTTTAACAACATATATAAACATTCTGGGAATGGCAAAAGAAAATCAGAATCCTGACGATTAAGAGTAAAACCTCAGGCTGACAAAAAATGATATTCTGCTCTAGAAATGGGAATCTGGAGGTGAGAGCCTAAGACAAGTCCCATTCTTGTTTCTGCTTTCACAGAGGGGTGAAGTCTCCCCAGTTCGAGGCTTGATCATGGCAAGAGCTTGAATTAATGGCTGCTGTTCTTGCAAGGGTTCTGATGCTATCTGATTTCCTGTAAATTGGGATTTCTGAGCTTGGGGGAGAGCAAAGACTACAATTCATGTCCCATGACCTGGGTGGGCATTCAAATGAAAACCAGAATCAGCAAACATTCCCCTGGGATTTACATTTTCTGGGGAAAAAGAAAAGAAAAGTCTCTGCCTACCCAAGATGGATATAAAATGAAAGCACCCCCCACCCTCCCCTAAAAAAGCAAAGCTACTGAATACTGTTTGTAAAAGATCAAATTGCCACAGTCACCAACCATGTTCTGGTACATCTGAGGGACCCAAAGGGTTAGTTGAAGTAACAGAAATAGAAGCACGTAACAGGGCAAATGCAGTGTTGTCTTCCTCGCAGGGACATGAGCTAAAGAGTGAGTCATCAATATGTAACAGCTTTCTGGACACTGAGGCCAGTATTATCATGGGGGGGTGCTGTTCACAACATAAGTGTCCTATGAAAACAAGGAGGGTAAAGGAAGAAAGGAAATTTTCACACTAAAGTGTAGGAATCTAATTTTGAGATAAATACTGTATTTCTACTCCCGTGTAGCACTAAGCTGTACTTGAGCAAAGATATTATTGGTAAGAGCTCAATAAATGTTAGTTATAACTACTCTATTTATCATTATTATTCACTCTAATCAGGCCTTTTAAATGAGCTGAACATCATTATAGACCAGTCTGATTTTTTTAGGAGACTGCTGTCTAAGGAGAAAAATACAAAAGATGTGTATCATGAAATAAAAATCCATCAGTAAGATAGTTTTTGAAGCTTCCCTGAGAGTCCCTTTTAAAGTATCATAAAATGTCTTCATTGACTGAGTAAAAAGTACTTTTTGGGCTACCATAACCAACAGAGTTAGGAGCAGAAAAATAGCAGCACAGGAAAGGAGAATATTATTAATATTATAAGTAATCTGGTACTTCGTTTTCTAAGAAAAATGTCAGTGTATATCTTCGGGTAAGTAAGAGTCATTACAGGTCATCCTGGATTACTACGGTGTCCAGCACAGGGACATGGGAGCCACTAAAGAGATGAGTTTTTCCTCTTCTGTTAAATTTATCCACCCAATTTACAACTACATATTTTGTCTCCATCTAGGGATATTTGAAGAGGACTTTGGGATAAGATAAAAAAAATGGTAAAGTTAGGTCACAGAGTCTCCCCTAAAATTAAGTGAAGGGAACAAAAAAGAGGAAATGCACAGCAAGCTACACAGGAACCCCCTCCTTACCCCCGGCACACTGTCAAAGCCCACAGGCTTCATTTATCTTTTCTTTCCTCCGTTGGCAAGGGAGTGGTGTGGCTGCCAGGGAGCGGCAATTGGCAAGTGAAGCAGAGGGGAAGAGGAGGGAATAAATGCCTGCATTTTTCCTTAATCAGAAACAAAGGCTTCATGGTCCTACTCTTAATTGGAGAGCCGCTGGAATCTAAGAGTAAATATACTCTACCGATAAAAGTGGGATGGATTTTAGGACAGGAGTTTTAACCCAAGTACAGCAAAAAGAGCAATGACCAGATCTCCCAACATGAGAGTCCGCGGTCTCTGCTGAAGCTCCTCCTCTTCTCCCATCCCAAACCCCAACCCTGTAGACACCAAGAGTTGCACCTACTGTCTGTTCTTCCCTTCCTCCTTACTTAAAAAACAAACCAAAACCAAACAAACCTCATATTTTTACTGAGCACAGGGACTCAGAAAAAAGATATTTCTAAGCTACCCTTGGAGTGAGGTACTCATAGATGTTAAGTCCTGGATAATAGGATATAAGCTGAAGCAATTGTGTACAACTTAGGGGAAGGTACTTAAATGGAGTGGACATTCCCCATTTCCTCTTCCCTCTTCCTTTCTGGCTATAAAGCCGCTATGATAGCTAGAGCTAGAGTTCACATGGTGAACTTGAGTTTGCGACCCTAACACTGCAAAGTATCATATCAACTGTGATGGTTGGCATAGACTGCTAAGTGAGAGACGAACAAACTTCCTTCTGATTTAAGACACTGTTACTTTGAATTTTCTCTCCTGCAGACAAGTCTAATTCTAGCCAATAGATGCTCCCTTCAACCTGTCCTCAGGCAATGAGAGCTAGAACACAAAAGGCTCAGTCTCAGACTGATTTCCTAAAGGAAGAAAAACAGGTCTCAGATCATTGCGAAAAAATTTGTAATAAGAATTCATCCACACCATATCTGTGAAAATAGGAAATCTGGATAGGACCCCCCATGGTAAACAGTAAGATGGAGAGGAGGATCGAACAAAAACAAGACAAAAACACTATGACAGAAAAAGAACATGAACAAAAGATTAACTATATCTGGGAAGAAACATATATTCTACAAAATTCTACAGCAAATGCTTTGTATTCTATAAAAAAAAATTAGAAAGTGTATAAATGCAATGAAACAAGAAACCAAAGGTGAGCTAAGGCAATAGAAGGCTAAGATTGCAATGTGTGATAGTTAATTTTATGTGTCAACTTGAGAGGGCTCCAAGATGCCCAGTCATTTGGTCAAACCATATTCCGAGTGTTCCTGCAGGCTGTTTCTGGATGAGATCAACATTTTAATCTGTAGACTGAGTAAAGCAGATTGCTCTCTCCCATGTGGGCCTCACCCAATCAACTGAACACCCGAAAAGAAGAACAAAAGGGCTGAGTAAGAGACACTCCTCCAGCCTGACTTCTTGTGGGACATTGTTCTTTTCAGGCCATTAACTCAAACTGAAACATTGGCTCTTATTGGGACTTGAGCCTATCGGAACTTATGCCATCTGCTCTCCTGGTTCTTAGGCCTCAGACTTGGACTGGAACCACACATCAGATCTCCTGGGTCTCCAACTTCCAGCCTGCAAATCTTGGGATGTTTCAGCCTCTATAATCATATAAGGCAATTCCTTAACTCTCTCTGTCTCTCCTAACCAACAGGATATATATAGATATAAATGCCTTGTGCTTAGATATATATGTATCCTGTTGGGTCTGTTTTTCTGGAAATCCCTGACTAATACACAATGCTAAGTAGGAAAAAAGAAAAGAAACACCACAATGCATTGTTTTGTTTTGTTTTTGTTTTTCACCAATGCATTGTTTAAAAAATTGATTAGGAAAGCAAGGAATGGAACACACATGGCTGAAAACTAATTTAATAACATGAAGGAAAGGTCTGCAGTAATCACAGAGAATGCAGAGGAAAAAGACAAAGATATTTTAACAATCTTAGAAAAGAAATTAGATATAGTGTAGACAATAACAGTCTGACATCAGGATGACTGGTATCCTGAACCAGAGACCACAATAAATGGAATAGAAATCATATTCAAAGATCCCACAGAAGAAAAAAATTGAAACAAAGAAGTACAACTGCATGTGGAAAGGTCTACTGTGTTCTAAGATACATTGCTTAAGAAGGATGGACACTAAGCAATATCCTAGCTAAGTTACTAAGTTTTAAAACAAAGAAAGAATTCTTCAAGCTTCAGGACCACAAACAAAGCTAATCACCAACAAAAGAGAAAAATGGGACTGGTGTCAAGCTTTTCCAGATAAGTAAAAGACTACAAAATTCTAAGAGGGAGAAGAATTTGACCTGAGAAAGGTAAACTGAATCACATTGTCTTTAACCATAAAGGCAACAGACAAACATTTTGCACTTGTAAGACCCAAGGAATATAAAATTTATAAGCCCTTGATTTAAAAAAACTCTGATGAGTAAATGAAGCTAGCCCAGAAATGAATCAAAATATAGGAGCACAGATAGAGTAGTGATTCTCAGAGTGTGGTCCCTGGACCCACAGCGTCAGCATCATCTGGGAACTTGTTAGAAATGCAACTTTGGGACCACGACCCCAGAACTATTAAGTCAGATACTCTGGGGGTGGGGTCCAGTAGCCTCTTTCAATAAGTCAGCCCTCCAAGTGATTCTGATTCACACTGAGGTTTGAGAACCACTGGAATAGAGAATCTGTGGTTACAGAAGAGATCATGGGCATTGAATCCATTTAAATAAAGAAGTCTAAACAACTAGGGGAAGTTAAAGAAGAGGATAAAAAAGTTATTTTAAAAAGACACTGAGGGGCACCTGGGTGGCTCAGTCGTTAAGCGTCTGCCTTCTGCTCAGGTCATGATCCCAGGGTCCTGGGATCAAGCCCCATGTCAGGCTCCCTGCTCCATGGGAAGCCTGCTTCTCCCTCTCCCACTCCCCCTGCTTGTGTTTCCTCTCTCGCTGTGTCTCTCTCTGTCAAATAAATAAATAAAATATTTAAAAAATAAAAAATAAATAAAAAGACACTGAAAGGGGTGCCTGGTTGGCTCAGTAGGTAAGCATCCAACTCTTGATTTTGGCTCAGGTCATGATCTCAGGGTCGTGATCTCAGGGTAGTGAGATTGAGCCCCACATTGGGCTTGGCATGGGTCTGCTTGAGATTCTCTTTCCCTCGCCCTCTGCCCCTCTCCCCACTCACACACGTACTCTCTCTCTCTGAAATAAATAAATAAAATGTTAAAAAAAAATAGGGGCGTCTGGGTGGCTCAGTTAGTTGGGCATCTGCCTTCAGTTCAGGTCATGATCCCAAGGTCCTGGGATCGAGCCCCGCATCAGGCTCCCTGCTCATTGGAGAGCCTGCTTCTCCCTCTCCCTCTGCCTGCCACTCTGCCTACTTGTGCTCTCTCTCTATCTCTCTGTCAAATAAATAAATAAAATCTTAAAAAAAGAAAAGAAAACCATAAAAAGATAGCTGGCATCAAGATCAGTCAGGGATGAATTCAACAAAAAAAAGGTGAGAAAAGATAAAGAGGGGGAATTTTACAATGATAAAGGAGTAAGGATATAACTGTCATAAATCTTTATGGATCAGATTTTATATTATTGAAATACATGAAGAAAATTGCAAATGCAAAGAGAATGGGGGAAAAGACAGTATTACTAGGTGACATTAACCCTTGGAAACTCATTTCCAATTCATCTTTGGAAAATAAATATACAAGAAATAGCCAGGAAACAGCAAGGAAAATAAATATGCAAAAAAAAATGCTAAAAAAGAAGAGAATTGAGGGAGACTAGTCCTACCAGACATTAGCATCTATTAAAAAACTTCCATTCTTGCCTTACTCCAAAAATAATTCAAGACAGAATTTAATGTAAAATATAAAGCAATCAGATGCTAGGATAAAATATGGGAACACTTTAAATAAATAATTTTTGAAGAGGAGCTTCTTTCTAAGCAGAGTGTACCATCACAAGCCAAAAACATAAAAGACATGCATTTAGGGGCCCCTGGCTGGCCCAGTCAGTAGAGCATGTGACGATCTCAGGGTCGTGAGTTTGAGCTCCATGTTGGATGTAGAGATTACTTAAAAAGAATAAAATCTTTAAAAAAGAAAAAACATGCACTTAATTTGATAAAAATGTAAGATTTCTATTTAGCTAAAAATCACATAAATACAGTTTGTAAAAAACAAGCAACAAAATTGGGGAAATATTAGCCACACGTAATCCTGAGAAGGGCTAATTTTAACAACAGATTTAAAAATTCTTACTAAAAAAAGAGTTTGGTAAAATTGAATTTGTGGAATGGTGTGAGTAAACATACGATCAACTCCTAAAAACTTTTGTTTTGTTTTTTAATAGCTTTATTGAGATATAGTTGACATATAATAAAGCGAACAGATCTAAACAATTTGGTCAGTTTTGACATAGTATAAACTGTGGCCACATGAAAATAATGAAGGTATCTGTCACCTCCGAAATTTCCTTGTGTCCCTGTAATTTCTCCCTCTGTTCTTCTTCTTCCCCATCCTCAGTCCCCAGGCAACCAGTGGTTTTCTTTTTCATCCCTATAGATTAGTTTGTATTTTTATAATTTTATATAAATGGAATTATACAGTATATACTGTATGCTGTATAACAGTATATACTGTTTCATTGTCTGGCTTCTTTAACTCAGCATAAATATTTTGAGATTTATCTATGTTGTTGTGTGTATCAATAGTTCATTCTTTTTTTTAATCATTGATTAGTATTCCAGGATACTATATATTTTTAGATGATGTCTTATATTGTTGATTAGCATTCCATTTACAGATACGATTTGTTTAGCCATTCACTTGCTGATAGTCATTTGGGTTGTTTCCAGTTTGGGACTATTACAAATGGAGCTGCTGTGAGCATCAGTGTGTAAGTCTGGTATGGACATGTGCCTTTATTTCTCTTGGATAAATAACTGGGGGTGGTATATCCTGATATTTAAGGTTATCCAACATGCATTACTCATTAAAAATTAAATATAACATGTATACTTTGATCTCATTCATGTACATTTTAAAAATACATACACTTTTATATGTACTTCAACACCAACTTCACAGTTTGGCTGAATCCAAATGGCTGGCTGTTAAAATCAATATACAGTTAAAACTGAGACTGAAACAGATTATACCACTATAGAATGAACTTCTGGGTTACTACAAGAATAAATCTGAATTTTTATTTGAAAATTTAAAAATTATGGGGTGCCTGGCTGGCTCAGTCAGAAGAGCATGCAACTCTTGATCTCGGGGTCATGAGTTTGAGCCCCACGTTGGCTGTAGAGATTACTAGAAAACATAAATAAACTTTGAGGTACCTGGGGGGCTCCATCATGGAGTGTCTGCCTTCGGCTCAGGTTGTGATCCCAGGGTCTTGGGATCGGGCCCTGTGTTGGGCTCCCTGCTCAGCAGGGAATCCTCTTCTCCCTCTCCCTCTGTCCCTCCTACCCGCCCCCAGCTCGTGCTCTTTTTCTCAAATAAATAAACAAAATCTTAATATAAATAAATAAATAAATAAACTTTTAAAATAAATAAATAAAAATTCAAATATTAGTTAAATATTTGGTAGTCACATCTTTAAAGCTTGCCATCATGGTTCAGGAACAGTGGTCCTCGGCAGGGTCAGCGGGTCAGCAGGTCCTGTGGTGATAGCACTGCACATTTACAACAGGTGAATTAGGTATCTCTTTCAACCAGCTCCTTTAATAACATCGTGTGTGTGTGTGTGTGTGTGTGTGTGTGTGGTGTGTGTGTGTGTGTGTGTGTTTAGAGCAGAATACAATTCAGGAAGTAGTTTTTCAGTAGCATGTTTTCTAGGAGGAACTTTGTACCTCAGATTTATATATTGGGTAACTCCAGAATCTTTTTACTTCAATTAGGAAGATGGTTGACAATCAATAGGAGTCATTTCAACAAGGTTCTGTTTAGATTTTTTAGCTCAATTGACTCAAAGCTATAAAGCAATTGTCTTGGGGCGCCTGGGTGGCTCAGTCGTTAAGTGTCTAACTTCAGCTCAGGTCATGATCCCAGGGTCCTGGGATCGAGCCCCGCATCGGGCTCTCTGCTCCGCAAGAAGCCTGCTTCTCCCTCTCCTACTCTCCCTGCTTGTGTTCCCTTCTCTTGCTGTGTCTCTCTCTGTCAAATAAATAAATAAAATATTTTTTTAAAAAAGCAATTGTCTTCTTAAAGTATTCTCATAGAATCTTTCTTTAAATTGTGGTAAAATACACATGACATAAAATTTACTATCTTAGCCATTTGTAAGTGCACAGTTCAGCAGCGTTAAGTACATTCACACTGTTGTGCAACCATCGCCACCATCCATCCACAGAACTTCTATCATCTTGTAAAGCTGAAGTCCTCAACCCATTAAACAATAACTTCCCATCCCTCTTTCCCTGCAGCCTCGGACAACCACCATTCCACTTTGCATCTGTATGAATCTGACTTCTCTAGGTACCTTGTAAAAGTAGAATCACACAGTATTTGCCCTTTTGTGATTGGCTTATTTCACTTAGCATCATGTCCTCAAAGTTCATCCATGGTGCCTGCCATTTTGAAGTTAAAAGAGTGAGAACAAAATGTGTTTGGGGTACCCCCTTTTTCTCTATACCTCTATGTAACTTCATCATGTCTAAATGTGTCACAGTTGTTGTTACATGTGATATTGGAGTTTTCCTTCTTTGGAAAATCTAAAGTGATAACAAAGCTGCATTTAATTCATCTTTAGAAGATGCGAGGAATTCTCAAATAGAATTTTTTTCTTGAAATAATCATGGCCTAACTGGAATTAAATAACAAATAATCAAAATTCTTTTTTTAAAAGATTTTATTTATTTATTTGACAGAGAGAGACACAGCGAGAGAGGGAACACAAGCAGGGGTAGTAGGGGAGGGAGAAGCAGGCTTCCCACAGAGCAGGAAGCCCGATGCGGGGCTCGATCCCAGGACCCTGGGATCATGACCTGAGCCCAAGGCAGACACTTAACGACTGAGCCACCAGTCGCCCCAAATAATCAAAATTCTTAAGAGCTATTTTATTCGCTCATTTCACCAAACAAGTCTGCAGATTCTAGCCTTTTGATACTCTCTGATCTTAATTATTGTCCTTTGTATTAATGCTTAATTTTTTATAAACATTTATGGACTCAAAAAGGACGTTTTATTCTTTCCTAAAGTTCTCAAACTCTGTCTTACTTATTTGCTATCTATTGTCTTATTTAAACTCTGAAAATTCTCAATGATGGCTTTTGTTTACAAACTTAACTTTTACATCAATTATTACAACACTTTTTTTTACAATGGCAAATACAAACTTAACACTTTAACTGAAAGAATTTCAACATAAAACACTTGGGGAGATATTTCTCTCCAAATTATATATAGAATGCCTCCTCTGTTTACAAGTGATTGTTCATATATTAGCAATCAATGTCTTCGCTTCTTTGGATAGTGGGTGTTATCATGCTGATTAGCTATGATGATAGCCTAATTAGAAATGGCAGACCTTTTCCCTAAAAGGCTGGAAATGAAATACTTTCGGCTTTGCCGGCCAGTTTCTGTTGCAACTACTCAACCCTGCCCCCTAGTGTGAAAGCAGCCGTAGACAATTATATAAAGGAATGGACGTGGTGGGTTTCAATAAAACTTTATTTATAAAACAGAAGAGAAACCAGATTTGGCTGCTAAGTTGCAGACCACCCCCTTCCACCCCTATCTGCCCAGATCTAGATGATAAATGATCTTGCACAAGACTCAGAATGCCAGGGCTGAAGGTAAGTTGGCATTTGACTATTCAGTCTTCCACAGGCCAAAGTTGAAGCCAAATAGTGATGCAGGAGAGTTGGAAGAAAGGCAGGCGGCGACAAGGGGCCCTGCCCTAAGAGGAAACCACCCTCAAAAGGATATTACACCACCCTGGAAGGAGCCTTCCACCCTTTCCCATGTGCTTGGTGTACACCTGAAACTAATATAGTGTTCTATGTCAATTATACCTCAATAAAAAAATAAAATATAATAAAAAAACTCATAGAGTAAAAAAAAAAAGTCAACCTATTATGCCAGTCCATGTGTTCAAAAGGTTATAAGAAGCATAAATAAGTAACATATTGGACTAAATAAGATCAAAAGGTGAAAAAGTTAATTTGGTTCATTGATTATGTTTTTAGTCTTCTCTTACCACAGTGATCATATTCTTCACAATTTTTTTTACCAAAAATGATTTTATAATTCATGATAATACTGTGCTGTAAATCAGAATATTTATCAACAAACCTTGGAGAAATATTAATGACTGAAGTGTCTTGAATACTTAAAACGAGCCAGACATTATGTTAAGTGCTTACCGTGAATTATCATAAACAATGCTCACAACATCCCTCTGAAGTGGGTGCTAGTGTTATCCTTATTTTACAGATGATAAAAAATTAAGCTTAAGGAGGTTAACAATTTTGTCCCAAACAAGACAGTTAATAAGTTCAACTAATAAGCTAGTAAGCTCTGAGATTTGAGCATAAGCAGCCTGATTCGAGTCCTTCTTACTCTCAGTGTTCGACACATTGAGGAGAAGATGGAGTGGATAATTCAGGAAGCCTTTCAGATGGGCTGTGGAATGCACTCGACCTCCCAGTGTATAAGGGGTGAGAATATGGGAAGAGTTGCAAGCAGTACCAGAGTCACCTCCCTAAATGTTATTGACCTAGGACATTGACTACAGTTGGCATTCCATTTCTGACCAAATGTCATTTGGGCTCAAGGGGAAAACAGTATTTTTCATAGCATCCAGAAAACTCATTCGGGTTTTACAATTTATTGGCATTGCTGGACTTGCTAACTGAAAAGTAATTGTAACGAAAAGAAATCAACATTGCTAATTCCATTCCTCCTCTAACCTAAATGTTTTAATGCAGTGAAAACACAACAGGGTTTCTCAAAACTCTTAGGAATGCCAATAAAGACACACTCAGAAGAAGGCTGAACTTGGGTGAGGGCCAGATGTGACAAAAGAAAAGAAACAACAGGCAAGATCAGAAGGAAGTGATGAGTGCCGAAGCCAAGGCGAGAGGAGCTGGAATATTCTCTGCAGAGCACAGAGGAAATAATGTAAACATTTTAACAAGGAGGCTCCCTCAAATCCTTGAAATCCTGTGTTTGCCCTCTGAATGACCGAAGCCCATATAAAGATAATATCCACAACCAAGCCAGTACTTTGCTGCAAACCAGGGCTGTGTGAGACAAGCCGGCCAAGGAGATGGGAAGGTCAAGGCCATGTGGATCATGATGGCCCAGCAGGCTCTTACCATTGTGCTTGAACGTTACACTGTTTTTACTTTTTCCTCTTTTTGGTGCAGTCTGGCTTCATAACAAAAAACAGAACACTGAAACTTGTAAATATTTTACAAATTTTACTTCAAGTTTTCTTGTCCAAGGTCCAATTTCTTCAGAGCCTGGTGACTCTATGGTCATCTAATTAATCTGAAAATCCAACATAATTGGTCTGTGAATGGTGCCATGTATTAAAGTGTAAACACCACACTCCTCCCCAGAGGGTAAATTCACTGGAGTGCTTAAACCCACTATGCTTTAATGTCTGGGCCATTAAACGAAATAACACAGATCCAGATTACCCAGTGCCCACCAAGAATGAAAGTACACTGCAAACTCCCACAGTGACTGGGGTTTGCTGTGGAAGCGTAAGGCACTGGATGTAGTTCGGTGGTTTTTAGAGTCCCTCTACGTCAGGATCTCCAGAGGTTTCCTATGAAGCATATTCCTGGGCTCTTTCTCCAGAGATTCTGATTGGAGGGGTCAGAACAAGAAACTGTTTTCAACAAGCCCACCATGTGCTTCTGAGATTTGGGACTGGCTTTTGAGAATTGCTGTTTGCAATTGATCTTCACAACTTCTGCCCCCACCCGTATCACCAGGTCTTCCCTTGCCTCATGCCCCTGCCCCAGCGCCTGCCTTTCTATAAGGAAATCTTGTAGCTGTTTCTCTTCTTATCTTCTGCCCAATTTAGGCCTTCTTCCCTGTCATGCGGGCATGTCTTCCAACTTCACAACTACCAAATGCACTCCCTCCCGTCCCTAAAAAGTATTTTTATGGAGTGCCATAGGTATAAATTGGGCAAAAGCTTTAAATTGGAGGGAATATGGAAGAGGTGGGAGGGCTATAAGGGTACCAGTAGAAAACTTCCAGAGTGCTTAAAATACACATTTTGGAAGGAACATTGAAAGTTAAACAAGAAGTGAAAATAACAAAAAAATAAAAGTTACACAAGAAGGTCGCTTTGCATACGAGGGGCCTCCGCTCAATCCAGAAGATCTAACCCACCAGTTGAGAAGGGGACACAGGAACAGAGTTTTGACGTCATGGGGTGTAATCATCAAGATCCAGACAGTAGAGAGCTCTACAGTTTGCGAGTCTGTGGTCTGTGGTCCAGCAGCATCAGCCTCACCTAGGAGCTTACTAGAAATACGATCTTGGGCTCCCTATCAGATCTTCTTTCTAAAGCAGAATCTACTTTCAAAATAAGATTTCAAATTGATTTGTGTGTACTTTAAAAGTTTGAAAAGCGCTACTGTACTGAATAAGACATTCAATATCTTCAACAAATAAATTGCAAGGAAAAAAGAGAGAAGGAAACATATGGATCGGAAAAGATTAAGAAATCTCTCGACAAGGGCGCCTGGGTGGCTCAGTCGTTAAGCATCTGCCTTCGGCTCAGGTCCTGATCCCAGGGTCCTGGGATGGAGCCCCGCATCGGGCTCCCTGCTCAGCGGGAAGCCTGCTTCTCCCTCTCCCACTCCCCCTGCTGGTGTTCCCTCTCTCGCTGTGTCTCTCTCTGTCAAATGAATAAATGAAATCTTTAAAAAAAAAAATCTATCGACAAGATGCAATGTGGGGATTTGTTTGGATCCTGATTTGAACAAACTAGCAGTAAAAAAGATTTTTTTGAGATGCTTTCCTTCTTCTTTTTTAAGCTCTTAATTTGAATTCCAGTATAGTAAGCATACAGTGTCATATTAGTTTCATGTGTACAATATAATGGATTCAACAATTCCATACATTACTCTGGGCTCATCACAATAAGTGTAGTCTTCATCCCTATCACCTATTTCACTCCCCCCACCCCCTTGGTTTGTTCTCTATAGTTAAGAGTTTGTTTCTTTGTGGCTCTCTCTTTTTTTTTTCCTTTGCTCCTTTGTTTTCTTTCTTTTTCTTAAAAAGATTTTATTTATTTATTTGAGAGAGAGAGAATGAGAGATAGAGAGCACGAGGGGGAAGAGGGTCAGAGGGAGAAGCAGACCCCCTGCTGAGCAGGGAGCCCGATGTGGGACTCGATCCCGGGACTCCAGGATCATGACCCTGAGCCAAAGGCAGTCGCTTAACCAACTGAGCCACCCAGGCGCCCTCCTTTGTTTTATTTCTTAAGTTCCACATATGAGTGAAATCATATGGTATTTATCTTTTTCTAACTGACTTATTTCACTTAGCGTTATACTCTCTAGCTCCATCTATTTTGTTGCAAATAGCAAGATTTCAGTCTTTTTGTGGCTGAATAATATCCCCTTGTGTGTGTGTGTGTGTATATACACACACACTATATATATATATATACACACACACACACATATACATATATATATATTCCATTGTATATCTTCTTTATCTATTCATATATCAATGGAAACTTGGGCTGATTCCATCGTTTGGCTATTGTAAATAATGCTTACGATACAATCTACCTGAAGTTAGGTCAAGTAACAGTGTAAAGCTACAATCTCCCACAAGATTGCCCTCCGTTGACAGAAGCCCTTGGGGCCCACCATAACCAGATACAGACAACAAATGAAAATCTGTGGAAAGTAGTTCAGTGTAGCCAAATTGACATATTACAGGGCCACCACACCAATTAATCAGTGCCTGGAAATAATTATTTAAGGGCCAAACAACTGCATAAAGAAAGCTGAGACATACATGGTAAACCCAACCCACATGGGAAACATACTTGCTTTGTCCTGCATTATTCCTTCTCCCCTCTAGTGTAAGAGCATGAGATCTCCCACCAATTCTCTCTGATCTGGAGTCCATCTTTTTATGCTCTCCCAAGGACCATGCTCCTTCAATTAACCTCTCAGAAATGTTCTCAATAAGAGCACCAGCTACTTCTCTATTGTCAAATCCAGTGGACACCTATTTTATTTCACTGAAGCAACGGACATTGCTTCTTCTTTCTTGAGACTCTTTTCTCTTAGTTTCCACCACATCTCTTTACCTAGATGCTTTCCAGAGTGCATGTGGCCCCAGATGGCCATCAAGCACCTAACATTCAAAAAAGTTCAAAACCGAACTCATCATCTTCTCACTAGAACTCTTTCTTCCTGAACTCTCTGCCTCTCACTTTTGTACCTCCACCCACCCAGCCACGCAAGCCGGGAAGTGAATGACCCTAGACTCCTCCCCACTCCCATAGATGTGTCCTATGTTGGTTCCTTTAGGACTTCCAGAACAACCGCCAGCAGCTGCAGGTGTTCCACAAAATCAGGCTACTGTGGTAACTACTTGCACTTTCTCACCTCACGTTCTGCCCCACCTGGCCTTATTCCTTAGTTCCCTCCTCTTGGTTAAGTTTGAACTACTTCCTTACCTACACCTTGATCTCACATATGCTTCGATGCTGTCTGGTTATTTCTCCTAAACTCCTTTCAGGTTGACCTGCAGTGACATCCTAACCCCTTGTGGTCAGGGAAGGAAAATCAGAGTTGTCCCTACTCTGTGGGTTTCATCTCCTTTCGTCCCTTTTCTGGCAAATGCTGCTTCAGTTTACCATCTCGTCCCTCCTCTGCTGAAATGCTGCAGGGGCCACTTACCAGCTCTCTGGCCTCTAATGTTTCTACCCTGATACGTTCTCTCTGCTGCCTTCAGTTATCTTTACAAAACACAAATCTTCTTAAACTACCTCATTCTCCAGCTTTGGATCTATTCAAATGCGTTAGTTTGACGTTTAAAGCCCTTCATCTTCCCTTGATATTTCTGTCCTGTCTCAGATTTTATGTTTTCAATATGCTGGCAATTTGTAGTTCCTGATGAGCTGTGGTCATTTCTCATTTTATATACTAGCAACTCTTTCTGAAGTACCCTTCACTCTTCTCAACACCCACTTTCCTGCCAGCAGCCAGCAACCGCACACACACCCATCCCCACTCCCCCACACGGCCTGACGGTACACTCCCACATGCTCTTCCAGTCTCGACTTGGTCACTTCTTTGATCAGCACCAACCCTAGGCTGGTTTGGATGCTCATGGTAGATGCCCCTATGTTACCCTAGCTTAGGTTATATAAACACTTACCAGATGATCACAATCATATACATTTTTAAAAAAGATTTTATTTATTTATTGGGGGGGCGGGGCAGAGGAAGAGAGAGAGAGAATCTCAAGCAGACCTCACACTAAGTGAGGAGACCGATTGCAGGGCTCCATCTCACGACCCTGAGATCATGACCTGAGCTGAAATCAAGAGTCAGACGCCCAACTGACTGAGCCACCCAGGGGCCCCTAATCTTATATATTTTGTAAAAAATCTATTTTTCCCACTAGATTGTGAACTTTTTATGGTCTTGCATCTCTAGAGCCTAACACAGCTTTTGGCCTATGGTAGGTTTTTCATATACATTTATTAAATGAATAACTAAGTAAGTAACCTAACAAGGTAAATGACATGGGATATATGGCATATGTGCTCTGTCCTGTCACCAGTCTCTTTGTTCTGGACCATGTGCAGACAGGGAGAAGCGATTATGCTGGAGAATCTGGAAGGAATTGGAGAAAGCCCTGGATTCATGTTCCAGAAAAGTAGATGAGTGCCCATCTAGTGGTGGCAGCAAGAAGTGAAGCAAGATGGCATAACCAAAGGGTCATATGCATCTGGATGTTCCACCTGCCTGGCTGCCTGAGGACGGGGAGGAAAGAGGGCCTCCACAACCTGCTTCTTCAACATCTTCTAATTCATTCATTTTCTCAACCCCCACTACTCTAGCCTTAGTTCAGGTCCTTCTAAGAATATGGGCCTTTCAGCAACAGGAGCAGAAAGGTGTCATCCAGGCTCAACCAACATAGACACCAAAGTCCTCACCATATTTTCCGTAGCACTGTTATCAGGAGCCCCCCAAGTCCATGGTATTCAAGAGCATTTTGCTACATGGTAATATATCTTTGGCACATCTTAACCATCTCTGTAGTAAAATGATAGTGTATAAACATGCCACATTACTCCCTCTTCCATCTGAGGTAACATGCAGGATTTTATTCCTCCCGTGCAAAAGGAGAATGGGGGGACTACTTTTAGACTTACCAAGGCTTATAGAATATATTCTCTTGTTGATCATCAAAGTTTTAATTTGTAATGGGAAATGCAAGCATGAATTCCAAATTTTCAAAAAGGTGTTTACAGTGAAATTAAGTCTCCCTCTCATCCCTGGCCTATAACTACCCAATTCCCTCCTCAACAGCAACCAACTTCTTGTACATCTTTCCAGAGACATTTGATGCATAAATGTTTGCATGAATACACATGGGTGTGCCCACAGATGTAGAACATACATTCTGAATACGAATATGATTTCTCAATGTGTTATGAACTCTATCTGGACTCTACCTAAAACCGAGGCCACCGATTTCCATATCTGTTTGCCATTCCCGGCCTCTATGACACAATGAAGCATAAAGGTTGGGGAAATGCATTTGACCTCTGCCTATGCCACCCTGACCACCACTCCGCCACAGGCCGTGGTCAGTCTGTTGGTCAGCATCTCTGCCACGAGTCAGAGGTAACCCATTTTGCTTACTACTTCCAATTTAGCCCAGATGCAAAGAAAGTAGGGCAACCTCTTCATATTTTCTAAATCAAACACATCTTTTCAAATAAAAGAAAAATGTGCCATGAAAGAGTTTAAAAATTGAGGTCAGTTTTGAAATATTCCAGCCAAGTAGCAAAGTGGTGAAGGTGACAGGCATCTGGAACACGGATGGAAAAAGAAAAACAAATCCACAACAAAAACCATATGCATACAAAGACAGATATATACTGAAAAGATAAGCAAAAATACTAACATTTTCAATCCCCACGATTGTGGAGGGATAGAAATGTTTGTTTTTTGTCTCTTTAAAATGATTTTGTCTGTTTTCTCTTTGTACTAATTTGATTGCATCCATTTACCTCCATTTCACTTTACTCACTCAGTTCTTGGTCAATCCCACCAACTTGAAGGGCCAGCCTGGATTTGCACATCTTTCCAATGTGACCATCTCAGACTGGTGATGGGTTTTCCTTTACTTGCTTTCTGGGGAGTACACGATGGATTTGCTTCAGATCAGCCAGTCAACGACTAATCATGGATCGCCCACTCGGCATGGCAAGCCTCTTGAAGGGAGGTTCCTGCTCTGGTTGGGTTGATGTTATGGAAGAGGTTGGGGCTCTCGACTCTTTCTCTCTTTTAACAGGGAAATAGCCAGACTCACAAACAAGGTAGGGGAAAAAAAAAAAAAAGATTCCATGAATGTGATATAGGTCAAGAAGGGTGCTACAAAAAACTCCCTGGTTCTCTTAGAGACCTGAAATGAAGTAGGGAAAGAGACTGAGACACAAATCTTTTTTCTTGGGAAGTTTCTAAGAATCACTGATTAAAATTTGCCATTATGATTGTTCTCTGAGATTGCTCTGTTTATTCCCAGGAATGTAGGCATCATTCCCTGTTTGTGTCTCTGTTTACAGATTTTTCTCTTTGTATGTACTTTCAAGGTTTGGGCCCCAAAGGTGTAAAAACTCGGTGGGGGGGGCAGTAAGAGGGAGGGTGCTGAGCTCAAGAGCAATTTGAGAACAAAGGGAAAAGCTCTTGAGATGTGCACAGACAGCAGCCAGTTCTGCGCAACCGACTGGGTGAGGGGAGGAGGCCATGGGAGCGAGGGAGAGGCTGGAGTAGGAGGCTACCTCTGCCCACAACTGGCACTGACGCCCCCAGGCATCCTTCAGATCGGAGGCCTTCATCTTCTGACCTGAGAAGTGGGAGCTTCTCTGGAGGTGCTTTCAGCAAGTGGACCCACCTTTCAACTGTTTATAACCTGGTAGGGACCTAACATAGAGAATATGCTGAATTTCTTTAACTATCTCCAAAATAAGCAGGAAATCTTGAATATTTTCCATGTAACTTTTAAAATTGAGGTTTTTCTTTTTAACATGTTTGCTTGAGGTTTTTTTTTTGTGTGTGTGTTTTTTAAAGATTTTATTTATTTATCAGAGAGAGCACAAGCAGGGGGGAGCGGCAGGCAGGAGGAGCAGGCTCCCCATTGAGCAGGGAGCCCGATGCGGGGCTCCAACCCAGGACCCTGGGATCATGACCTGAGCCCAAGGCAGACGCTTCACTGACTGAGCCACCTGTTTGCTTGAGTTCTTAGCTACCATTGTTTCCTGATTTGAAGGCAAACAATGGTAGTGCTGGGAAAATAAGCATCATTGTTAGAGCATTGTGTAAAAACCATCTTCGACCTCTTTGGTGAGCTGTTAGGCCATCAGCTGTAGCCCCAGCAAAACCACAGAGCACAGCTGTGTTTGGGGTTCTGGGAAAGGGAGAGAAATAACCTTTATTACCTGCATCCAGAGTGCTAGGCAGTCGGACACTTCTAGAAAGTGGGCTCAGAATCTCTATGTTGCCCACAGCACTCAGAAATAATGTCCAGTTCAGTAAATAAGAACTGAATAAATAGGTCACACATAAGATAACTTGAGAAAAAGTACAATGAGCCTAACCTAAAATGAGCCATTAATTTACACTCAGATTATTACAAAACGTGAATAAAGTATTTGCATTTAGTTCTGCTGTGCTGGTTAGCAACGTCCACGAGGAAATATGCTTCATCATCATGTTCATTCAGAACGGGTGTCTGAAAGGCAGTACTGTATGGGAGCAAAATCAACTGCACACAAGCAGGAGCAGTAAAGATTAGGTTAGCTTCCTGCAAGACTTGTGGAAACAATTTTTATACTTAAACACACCCATTCATACACACCGCACAACATATTCCTGGTATCCTTCGGCCAAAACACTTCAGATCTATTCATTTTTGGTTCTGACAGTATTTCCAAGAGATAGATAGAGGCAGGGAACAGCTACACTAAGAAGCTGTCTCCTGGTCATTCGCGTTGGGGCTGATCTTAATAAGCTTAGATTGTGTGACTTAACAGAGTATATTATATAGAACTACTAATAGAAACAGCTCTCAACATTCTTGAGGTAGTAGTAATATTCATATATAGAACATGATTTTACAAAGTATTTTCATACCCGTCCACTGGCTCTGTGGCTCAGTCTTCTCATCCCTAAAACAGAAGTGATAATAATACTGACTTGCACAAGATGACCCTGTCAATAAATAGAGGACTCAGAGCTTACGAGAGCAAAAAAATCTTACTTTCTTACTTTCAACAAAAGTCCTTACTTCAGTGTGAAAATAACCAGAGCTTTGCTGAGCTCTTGGCATTTTCTGGACAGTCAAGTATTTGTAAGTGGATGAATGATTGATTGAATCAATGAATCAATGAATGAACGAATGATACAACATTGTAAAAAGGAGTCTGAGAGATTGCTCCCTGGATTTTGGGGTTCACAAAATAGTATGAATTTCACTGCAATAGACTTTGTTATTAATTCTTTCTCTTGAAGAAACAATTTTGACAATGTTACAGCATTGTTAGGACTAAAACGCTGCATATTCATACTCTTGCTTTATCACTCTCAAGTTCATTAAGGAAGAAGTTACGACAGCACTAAGAATATAGTGCCATCTAGTGACACTTCTGGTTATTGTCTCTAAAATTGCATATGACAAGGGAATGTGATGTATGCAATCTGCGATCCTCAGCATTTTTCAGTCCAAGAAAACTTTTCTCAAAATTTCAGTATGTGATAGACTTTCACATCCTCGTTCATATTTCCCAGATGACATATTTACAGAGGCTATTCATACCAGATTTTTCAGTTTATACGTTTATATTTCAAAGACTGTTTCTTATCTTTTAAGACCTATCAATTTTGAGTGGCAACACTGATACAATTATTTTTCAGGATAAACAATATTAAAATATATACATTGATAAGACATCCTGTTTTCAAAAACATTAAAATATTTTTTTAAAAGTCAATTTACAATCAAGGAAATTCATTATTCAAGTATTTATTCATATATGTATTGCTGAACTTTAAAATTTACTTCAATGCAATTATTAGAAAAGATAATCCATTAAATGTATAATTAAATATAATTTCATTTTATAAACATTAATGGCTTTCATATATATGATATATGGTATACATAAATTTACAAATTAGAAAAAAACTTTGGTCAGGCTACAGATGTTATTTAATTAGGAAACCATAGGTTTAATGAGAAGCCCTCTAGCTCTCAAAAAGCTCAGAAGCTAGTCTTAGCTCTGATACCATCTAGTTATCTCAAGCTGAGCAAGTCAGGGAACTTCTGCCACTCAGTATTCTCAACTGTAAAATGGGTTAACAATGCCTACCTGATCTACCTCCCAGAGTTTTGAAACTTCCTTATGATGGTAAGAAACTAATGCTGTTATTTCCAATAATCATTTTCCTGGGAGGGCAGGTTCTGGAGCTGGACTGGCTGGACTCCAAGTATAGCCCTGTTTTTGCCCCCAGCTGTGTAACCTTGGTAAGTTACTTCTCTGCTCCTCAGTGCATTTGTAGGACAGGTATAATAAAAATACCCACCTCAAAGGGTGGTAGGGTAACATGCTTAGTACATAGTAAATATTCAGTACAGTTTTAACTATGTGATTAAACCACACATCCCTAGTGTGATAGCCAAAAGATCAATTGTCAACTTAAGAGATCATCACCATGTGGTTCTCAAAAAAGGTTAAGATACTAGAGAGTTTTCACCATCATCACCAGTATTTATTGTAAACACCAAAAAGGTACAAGGTCCTAACCCTTATAGTACTGGATTCCACAACTCTCTAAAATTCAGAGATCCTATAGACAAAACAGAATGGGATATGTCAGGTCAACGTAAGATGTTAAGAAACCACCGCATTTTTTTATAATCTTGAAAACTTCTTTTCCAGTCTTTCAAATCTGCCCTTAAGCAGAGCAACAGAATAAATCAAAATGATGGCAGCTGGAATGATGCCAGAGACAGCAGCCAGACAGGGTTGCAGCAGAGGAACTAGACCGGGAGAGGCATTTTACAGCCACTCCCTCTACTATTTCTGGAGCCCAGGCCACCCTTGCGTCTTACCTGGGTGATAGCAACAGTCTCCAAACTGGAAGCCTTCTTGCTTCTCATCTTGCCACTCCTTTCTATACACAATGGCAAGGTTAAGTTTCCAGAACCCTAACTCACCTTTCTTCCCTCCCTAAGCCCTATGATTCCACACTTCAACTAAGCAGCAAATACCATCCTATGTCCTCGTCCAATGCTCTCCCTGTGCTTCTGCCACAGCATGCCCTGAAAGGAGCCTTCTGAGTGGAAACACAGGGACCTCTTCTTGTCCTGCACATCTCTGCCGAATGTCACATCTCCGAGGCCCTCTGCCACACTTGCTCTGTTCTTCATCCCACAGTACTTGTGTGATATGGCTCACTGATCCTGGCTCTCACCAGAGAATATGGACTCCAGGAGGGCAGACGGCATCTTTGTCCTGCCTCCGTTAACCCCAGCACTTACAACAGTGCCTGGCACATAACAAGTGGCTGATCAGTCTCGGTTTAATGACGATCAAGATTATCATGGTAGATTCTCCCTTTTCCTTAAACATACAGTGACTCTCCACCTGGTGTGATGCTGCATGGTGACTTGAAGCTTGGACAGGTGCTTTGGCTTGTCTAAACTTCAGTTCTCATTAAAAAAGCAGGAATAACACCTGCCCTACCTACCTCATGTGCCGTGAGGATCGGATAATAAAGGTGAAAGCTCTTATGAAGTGTGAGCACTCTGGACCATCACAGTGGAACTGCTCTCTCGTTTTAAAGACGATGAAAAGGAAGCCCAGAAAAATTAAGTGGCAATACGTGACCAGGACTTGCCTACCACACCAAGCTCTAAGGCACAAATATTAAATGATATGAAAATGCATTCATTTGAAGCAGATAAAATACCAATACAACACTTTTAAGAGAGGGAACAGATGTTGAACAAGATGGGGAAAATTTTGTTTTTTTTCCTTTTTTAGCTTTTTCTCTCGTACTTTGCACATTGGCTGGCCTTGAGGATTTTAAATGAGCTCTGTAACAGCCTTGTCTGTTCTAGTCCTTGCTTTAGTCTAGTCTATACACCACATGAACTACCTTCAAATATAATCTTGCTTAAAATTGTTTGTCTTCTATTTTTTAATGGGATACTTTTCTGAAATTCTGTTCAAATAATTTCCACAAATTATTTCAAATTTTAATGACTACAAAATTGTGTTAGAGTGTAATGGAAATGTCTTGACCTTTTAGGCATTTGGGGCTTTTTGCAAGGATAGCACAGGGTTCCAGGACTATAAGCTCTGGAATTAGGCACCCCAGGTTGGAATCCCACCTCTCACTTACTCTAGTGACTCAATCACTCAACACTGCAGAGCTCAGTTCCCCCACCTGAAACACAGAGCTAACAAAACTCTCACAAGGTCATTGGGTAGATTCAGTGGAAAAATCATTACAGTAATGTTAGTAATAACTATTCTTTTCTTCAGAATTTTGCCTCATCTTCTCAGACTCTAAGATGCATAAAATGTTAAATGTTTTCTCAGATATATCCACTTTTTTCATTCAATAGTTTAAACATCTGACTTATACTAAAAGCATGAACAAAGGCAATAAGTAGTTTTTACTGCATAATGATGTTAATATGTACTTAGCTCTTAAGAACACTGTCCTACATAGGTGAAAAATCAGCTTGACCATGAAATTTGAATTATGTGAAGTTGAAAATCTGAAAGAAAAAAAAGAAGACTACCCCCAACTACCACTTATTTGTTTAACTTTCCATTATATTCCATTTGAGTCAGCATAATCTTTATTTCAAAATAGTGTTTTTATTATATAAAAGTGTAAAAATCCAGCAAAACCAGAAATACCGGATGTATTTTCCTGGGCTTTCACATTTGTTGATTTTTATTCGCAATCTCTTTTTCAGCACAATTTACAACCTCAACCCCATTTGCAGTTTGATTATACAAGTGCTAAGTGGCAGAAAGGTCTAGAATAAATACATCAAAAAAAGAGGCCAAGCTGTGAAACTAAGTTGCATGCAACAGGTCTATGAGGGTGGGGGAAAGTGTCTGGGAAATAAAACGGAGTAAGACAAAGCAATTGGAAGGTTTTAGCTAAAGTTCTTTCAATCATCTTTGTCTTTTGCTCCATGTTTAAGGATGCGCGTGAACTCAATATAATTGAAATTTCCCTTTTTGTCGATAGGCGCTTCTCTGTACAGCTCATCCACTTCCTCGTCTGTAAAGCGATCTCCCATGGTTGTCAGCAGCTCTCTCAGGTAATCTTCCTGGATGGTGCCTGGAAGGCAGTAGAGAGGAGGGGGTCACGAATACTTCCTGGCACTTTAATGGTTCGTTTCTAAACTAGGTCAGTGTTACAAAGTATTTCAGAATATCCACATTTACGTGTATAAAATAAATTAGTGAACTAAGGCAATATGTAACTATTTCATTATGTTTGCCTATTACTTTTTTTTTTTTAAGATTTTATTTATTTGAGAAAGAGAGAGAGAGAGAATGAGCCAGGGGATGGGCAGAGAAGCAGGATCCCCGCTGAGCAGAGAGCCTGATGTGGGGCTCGATCCCAGGCCTCTGGGATCATGACCTGAGCCAAAGGCAGATGCTTAATCGACTGAGCCACCCAAACTTTTAGAATTATTACTTTTGGAGTTCTTTCAATACTTTTAGAGTTCTTTTAGAGTTATTGCTATTACTTGCCTATTACTTTTAGAGTTCTTTCATTTTAGAGGTTTTTTTTTTTTTACAGCCACCCCCTCTACTATTACTGGAGTCCAAGCCGCCCTTGTGTCTTACCTGGGTGACAGCAACAGTCTCCTAACTGCCTATTACTTTTAGAGTTCTTTCATTTTAGAGGTTTTTTAAAATATTTTATTTATTTATTTGAGAGAGAGAGTGTGTGAGCAGGGGAGGGGCAGAGGGAGAAGGAGCGAATCTCAAGCAGACTCTGCACCGAGCACGGAGCCTGACAAGGGGCTCAATCTCACGACCCCGAGATCATGACGAGCTGAAACCAAGAGTGGGATGCTTAACAATGAGCCACCCAGGTGCCCCATCTTTCATTGTAAAAGCTCACTTAATACATTATAATGCTTACAAAATTAATTTGGAGCAAGTGTTTTCTAGAGGAGGAAAAAAAACCCTCTATATTTCAGAGATGCAAAGAAAAAAAAAGGGCAGCTGCCCAGGAAAAAAAACAAATGTGCCCGAGGGACGGTGCAGTTGTGACAGGTAGAGACAGGAAGCAGGAAGAGGGTGCAAGGTATCTCCGATGAGGTGTGCGGGTGGCTGAGGAAGGGGTTGAGAGAGAAGGAAAGGGGAAATGAGAGGAGTTAGAAATGTGAATAGCTAGGCTTTACACTCTTAAAATGAGGAAAAAAAAAGATTTCACCGTTCAAGTTAGTTAATTATACTTTTTGGTGAGATTTACAGTCACTTGAAGAAGTAGTTTTCATTGTCTAGAAATACTATTTAACAGACATTTCTCCGTTTGGCTTTCAGGAAGCTCTGAACCAAATTCAAAGATTAACACCACAAACCGGGCAGCTTTCTGACCCATATACCTGTGACCTCCCCATTCTCGGTAATATTATCCTATTATAAATGATAGTTTATTCATTTTTTTTTAAGTTCTATTTTACTCATCTTTTTCATTTTCTAAAAAGTGTTTCATGTAGTCTGGAATGAGGGTGGGCATGAACAAACAAAGAGCACTTACCAGTTGCTTCTTCATCAAAGCAAGCAAAAGCGTTTCTGATGACATCTTCTGGATCTGTGCCATTTAACTTCTCACCAAACATTGTGAGGAACATGGTGAAATTTATGGGCCCTGGAGCCTCATTCATCATGGCCTCAAGGTATGCATCAGTTGGATTCTTCCCTGTAAGATTTCACATTTTAACATTTAAGGACAAAGAACTAATTTCAATACATAATTATTTTGTTATTATGCTCCCCAGTATATTTTTAAGTTACATCATCCACATCATGGAACTATTTTTCCAATTAACTTGCATTAAGAACATTTTTATTTTTTATATTTTTTTAAGATTTTATTTATTTATTTGACAGAGAGAGACACAGCGAGAGGGAACACAAGCAGGGGGAGTGGGTGAGGGACTCAATGCGGGGCTCAATCCCAGGACCCTGAGATCATGACCTGAGCCAAAGGGAGACGCTTAACCAATTGAGCCACCCAGGTGCCCTGAGTGTTCAATCTTTGTAATACAACTAAGTCCTTCAATATTCCTCCACGGCCTTCTTCAGTAGTGACCCACCCAAAAGAGTACACTTAGCTATTCTAAGTGTGAAAAACACTGGGATCCAACCTACCTCCAAGTCAGTAACTTAGTTCAGTATCCTCATTCTACTCTCACTCTGAATAAAGAAAATGTTGCAAAATGTTAAGAATTGGTGTATCTAGGTAAAAGATGTATGCATGGTCACCATACTGTTCTTTCAACTTTTTGTAGGCTTAAACATTTTCAAAATAACATGTTAGGAAAAAAAATAGAGGAACAAAACTGTGTTCTGGTTACTAAGAGGAAAATAACAACCTCTCTCTTTGCCCTCTGGCCCCTAACTTCCCTTTCTGGCTAATAGTCAAGCACAAGAAAACTCCAGAGAGTAGAGCCTAACTGACCTGCACCCCTTCCCTGCCCAGTCTACAGAGAACTCCTAGGCTTGCCATTCCCAGTGTAAAATCACTGCTGACTTGGGGCAGAACGTGGAGGAACCTTCCCTCTCATCCTTCTTTTTAAGATCACAACAAACCAACAAAATCATACAAGGAATAAAAAATTAACACCCATATAACCAAAATGACAAAGGGGCAGTTTCTGTTTGCTTTAAATCTTGTATCTTTATATTTTGTTTACCTTAATTATAAAAAAATTATAAATAAAATCCTCTTATGACTGGCCAACCCCAATATGGCACTTCCCACCCAGACATCTCTCACTAGGCCTTTGAGATAAGGAGAGAAATACTTACACATCACACAAAAAATAATTCATAAAACACTGAATTATTATTTTTGGGAGGTGGGCATATTAAGAATATAAAAACCTGGCTGCTGTGGACTCTAGGCCGCCGGGGTCGGTGAAGGATCTCAAGGTGGCTGCGTGAAAACTTGCTCTAAAAACCATTGACTGGGTAGCTTTTGGGGAGATCATACCCCAAAACCAGAAGGCCATTGCTAACTCCCTGAAATCCTGGAATGAGACACTTACCTCCAGGTTGGCTACTCTCCCTGAGAAACCACCTGCTATCGACTGGGCTTACTACAAGGCCAATGTGGCAAAGGTTGGTTTGGTAGATGACTTTGAGAAGAAGTTTAATGCCCTGAAGGTTCCTGTGCCAGAGGATAAATATACTGTTCAGGTAGATGCTGAAGAAAAAGAAGATGTGAAAAGTTGTGCCGAGTTTTTGTCTTTCTCAAAGGCCAGGATTGAGGAATATGAAAAAGAGCTGGAGAAGATGAGGAACATAATTCCATTTGATCAGATGACCACTGAGGACCTGAATGAAGTATTCCCAGAAACCAGATTAGACAAGAAGTATCCCTATTGGCCCCACAAGCCAATTGAGAATTTATAAACTTGAACTGGGGAGAAAGCTCTGGCCCTCGTATTGTAAATGCTGGACATTAAAAATAATGATATGAAAAAAAAAAGAATATAAAAACCTACCTAGAGAAGCAAGCATATCATGCAAATCCTCCTTGTCAATGAAACCATCTCTGTTCTGATCAATCATGTTGAAGGCCTCTTTGAACTCCTGAATCTGCGACTGGTCAAACATGGCGAATACATTGGATGTTGCGCGCTGGGGGCGCTTCTTGGTGGTCTTGGTCTTTGCCTTTTTGCTCGACATGGTGGCTATTTAATTCTAGAGTTAAAAAGAAAAAACATAAACCAAAAAAGAACGCATAAAACATAAAACAAAACAAAAAAGAACCTGTAACACTTAAAGTTAGTGAGTAAAAATATCTTAATGCAGAATTATTACTTTAATTGTGTAGGAATAAATATACATTTCAACTTTATTTCCAATGTGACAATTAGATGGTTAGGGAAAAGCAGTTTTGAAAAATTTAAGAAACAGAATAGAAATCATTATATAGCTAGCCTCCGAATTTCATGAGACTCATTTTTATTAAGTGGAAATTAATTTAAAAATATATAGCAATAGCTAGCATTTACTGAGTACCTTACTATGTGCTAAGCACTGTTATAAGGGTTTGGGGCTTCCCTAAAGAGAAAGACTCCAACGTTGACATTTCATCTTACTTTTTACGAGGATTATCCCACTGGATCCTCCTAACAATCCAATGCAATAGGCACTCTTTTTACTTCATTTTATTACCAATATTGCATAACTTCTCTGAACCTCGGTTTTTCAAAACACAGTATGAAAACCAGGGAAGCTCACACAATCTTATAGCCAAACACAGCCTCTATTTCAATGCAAGTGAGACTTAAATGAGACAGCATTCACAAAGGAACTAGTATAGTCACGGTATGGTACATGTTCAGAAGGCTCTCATCTTAAAAAAATTATCAAAACCTACTTTTTTTCTTTTTTTAAAGTAATCTCTACGCCCAATATGGGGCTTGAACTCACGTGAGGCTTGAACTTAGGACCCCGAGATGGAGTCACATGCTCTACCAACCAAGTCAGCCAGGCACCCCAAAACCTACTCTTTAATCTTTCATCCCTTCTATCTTCATACTCATTTCCCCTTTCCTTTGACAAAACTTTCAGAATAGCAGTCTGATACTCAACCATCTCATTTTCTAATCTTTCCAATCACTCCTCAATTCTCGATAATATGGCTTTGATGGTAGCCTCCAATACTCTACTGAAAGCCACCAATAATTTAGATGCCAAATAGGAGGTGCCTGGGTGGCTCAGTCAGTTAAGTGTCCTACTCGTGATCTCAGCTCAGATCTTGTTCTCAGGGCTATGAGTTCAAGTCCCATGTTGGGCTCCACACTGGGCATGGAGCCTACTTAAAAAAAAAAAAAAAACAAAGTAAATGTCAAATAGAATGAACACATTTCATTCCATTTTTTATTTGCAGTTTTAAATAAACACAATGCAAAAATACTATCAGCTTTGGATTAGAAGTCCTGAGTTCAAATCTTAGCTCCACCATTACTAGCTACATGTAACCTTGGAAAACACAGAGAAACCAGAGCAAATTTGCCATCCAATCTCTTATTCAATCTTCACAACTGTCCTATGAGATAGGTATTATGGCCCTTTGGAGTAAACAATTTTGCACAAAGAGAGGCTTGGCCTTTGTCCTCTCTGCTTCTGGGAGGTAATCTCTAAGCCTGTGGAATGTCCTGCCTATATCTGGGGTCTTGGGTCACATCAGACAATCTAACAATGTAATTTATTGTGGGGGTTATGGGTCATGTATTACCAGTTTGACCTCTCGAGGGGCTAGAGACTGAGGTCAGTCACAGAGCAGCTGACAGTATCTATGTGACGGAGCCCCAATAAAAACAATGGCTATCAAGGATCAAGTGAGCTTTCCTACTTGGCCATACTCCCTGCATAGTCACATCTTGTTGCCAGGAGGAGTCAACACTGTCCATGGAAGAGGACAAATGGAGCTCTGCATTTGGAACCCTCCTGGACTGTGCACCACACATCTCTTTCGTTGGCTAATTTTAATCGGAATTCTTTTACTGCAATAAACCATAACCAAAAATATAACAGCTTTCAATGAGTTCTGTGAATCCTAGCAAAATTATCAAACCTGAGGGTTGTCTTGGGGACCCAAACTTGCGATTGGTATCAGAAATGAGGGTGGTCTTGGGGACTGCTGTTTAACTCTGCAGCCCCATAGTATGAAAGCAGATGACTAGCTGGGCAATAGCTGACTGAGGTAATTTTGGACTTTGTTCTCTAGGACTTTTAGTCATGAACTTTTTTTTTTTTAAAGTAAACTCTACACCCTACATGGGGCTGGAACTCACAGCCCCGAGATCAAGAGTTGCATGCTCTACCAACTGAGCCAGCCAGGCACCCCTAGTCTTGGACTTTTAATCTACATTGCTTATTTCTCTATCTTCAATTAAAAAAAAAATTACCACCACCAACAACCCCCACCCACAGGTATTCTGAAACTTGGCTTAGTGGTGTAGGTTTGAAGTATACCAGCCTTAGAGTTCTTATTCTAATATTGCAACTCTTCTACCCCATATAAATGTTAATTTTCTCCTCTGTCCTCTAACTTAGCTTATTTGAGTTTAGTTATACTGAAGGTTAAATCAGAGACAGAATGTGGTCCACCAGCAAGGCACTTGTCTAGGCTTTAATTCTTCTTCCTATTCCAGAACTGTTGATTAAAATTTTTTTTGTGCTAAAAATTCTATCTATTCAAGATATAATATGTACAAAAGACGGTAAATCTGAAGGCAAGAATTAGTTCTTTCAGTATCTACAAATTATGTTTGTAATAGAGTCATTTAGAAAAAGCTCCCAGAGTAAATTTTATTTATTTATTTATTTATTAAAAGATTTCATTTATTTGACACAGAGAGAGAGACAGCGAGAGAGGGAATACAAGCAGGGAGAGGGAGAAGCTGGCTTCCCTGCTGAGCAGCAGGCCCGATGCAGGGCTCGATCCCAGGACCCTGGGATCATGACCTGAGCAGAAGGCAGACGCCTAACAACTGAGCCACCCAGGCGCCCCTGGAGTTAAAAAAAAAAAAAAAAATTTTTTTAAATAATCAGTCAATTATGTCATGCTAACCTTTAGCTACCCCAAAAGTCTATTTATTTAAACATTTCAGAAGCTTGGTTGGGGTTCTCCAAGAAGCTGATGCCAAGATGGGATTAAACATGCAAAGATTTTTATTAGGGGCAATGCCCGTGAGAGAATGGGGAGGTAACCAATAAGGCCACTAGATGGTAAGACAAGTCTGACCCCAAGAGTGAAGGCAATAGGGAAGGAAGGTAAAAAACAATCAGGAGAAATTCATACATGGCCCTAATCAAAATAGGTTACAGCACAGATAATAGGCTCAATGTAATAATACCATAATTTCTTCTAAAAAAAGTTTTTCTTACTTCACTTTAAAACTGTATACATTTACATACATATATGGTACCTATACACTATACACATATATACAAAATATCAGCTGAAAAGCAAGGCAAAGTTAGAGCAAAACAATCAATCTGAAAAGAACTCTACCCCCAAAAGAAACTACCATCCTCTCTCTCCCCTTCCTTCTGAGATAAGAATCTTGGCTTTCTCTACTTTCTTACTTCCCACTCACTTTCAACCCACCACAATCTGGCTTTTTTTCCTCTACTGCAACTGCTTTCAAACTGCCAAATCCAGTCTAACTCCTTGGCTCACTCTGCTGTATTTAACACCATCTTATCCCTCTTTTCTTCAGAGTCTCAACAACTCTTGGCCTTGGTGAACAGTAACAATAGAAATGAACTGTCCAAAATGGAAAGAGAGTGCAAGGTTCCCAACCTTGAAGACATTCCACTCTAACAAGGGAGACTTAAAAACAAAACAAAACAAAACAAAACCCAATTTTATTTATTTGAGAGAGAGCACAAGCAGGGGAGAGAAGCAGAGGGAGAAGGAGAAGCAGACTCCCTGCTGAGCAGGGAGCCAGACGTAGGGCTTGATCCCAGGACTCCAGAATCATGATCTGAGCTGAAGGCCGATGACTTAAATGACTGAGCCACCCAGACACCCAAGGGAGACTCCTAGTGATATTGGAAAGGTTGGTTTATGTAAAATGCTACATTTGACTTGGTGAGACCAATGTACTCTTCTCTCAGTTCTATGACTGGTCCTCCTCCATTTCTTGTTAGGCTTTTATCTTCTCCACTCACTCAACATGAAAAAAATATTCATGTTTCCCAATATTCTAGCGGTCCATGGCTTATTAAAATTCTTTCCATTCTGCTTTCCTCGGATGATTTCATCAACTCTCACTGGTCTGACAACACTGATGCCTCCCAAGTCTGTATCTCCAGGCCTGACCTTTCCCTTGGGCTGCAGACTCTAATATCCACTTGCTTATGAAAGACACCCATTTGGACACCCCATAGACACTCATAATCAATGTGCTGAAAACTGAATTATCTTCCTGTTTCTAAATTTTCTTAGCTTTCTGTCTTCTCTCAGTTAATGACACCATCATTTACCTATTCACCAAGCCAGAAACCTAGGAGTCATTCCCAACTCATCCCTCTCCCTGGTGAATCAAGCCCTGCCTCTTGAGTATTTCTCAGACTTGCTCATCTTCCTCATTCCTCTCCCACCACCCTACACTGGGCCTTCAGTTTTTCTGTGTAGAGTATTTCTATAGCCAACAAACCTATCTTCTTGCTTTTTCTTCCCTCTAAACTGCCCTTTTAAGTTCCAGCCAGTAGTGTCTAACTCATGAATATGATCTTACCTTTCCCTTAAAAATTGTCTTTGGCTCTCCACTGCATATAGTACAAAGTGTAAGTTCTTAAGCATGGTATACAAGATGCTCCTTTCCATACACTAGAATGACCTTTCCAGCCTTATCTCTAGCGATTCTTTGCTTTGTACTTTTCCTTCAGCAGCACCAAACTGCTTGTATGTGTCCATGGCACCATGCAGGTTCTTACCTTATGTACTTTCGTTCTTGCTACTTTTCCAGCCCAAAATGCTTTAAGACCAGAGAGAAAATTAAAGGTCTAATCAACTTATAGCTCCACTACCATTTACTGAGTGACTCATGTGCTAGGCACACTATGTGCATTAAACTTAACATACCGGGGCGCCTGGTGGCTCAGTTGTTAAGCGTCTGCCTTCGGCTCAGGTCATGATCTTAGAGTCCTGGGATCAAGTCCCACATGGGGCTCCCTGCTCAGCGGGAAGCCTGCTTCTCCCTCTGACCCTCTCCCCTGCTTGTGTTCCTGCTCTCGCTGTCTCTCTGTCAAATAAATAAATAAAATATTTAAAAATAAATAAACTTAACATACCTGCTTTACAAATATGAAAAAACTGAAGATCGAAGCTATTAAATAACTTTCCCAAGGTCACCTAGTGGCAGAGCTGGGATCCAAACCCCATTTATTAAAGGTTATTTCTACCTTTATATTTTTTACTTTGTACTAAATGTTCTTCTAGTCATTTTACCACAATTTTTAAAAACTTTCAATACTGCCAATGTAATCCAACACTGACCTTTTTTTTTAAAAGATTTTATTTATTTATTTGAGAGAGAGAAGGAGTGCGTCCAAGAGAGTAGGGGAGAGGTATAGGGAGAGGGAGAAAGAGAAACTCAAGCATACTCCCCGCTGAGCAGCAAGCCCCATGTGGGGCTCAATCTCACAACCCTGAGGATCATGACCTGAGCCAAAATCTATTTGTGGACACTTAACTGACTGAGTCACCCAGGCGTCTCCCCAACCCCCACCGCCCCGCAATGATTTCTGAGCAGTGACTTTCCTCTGAATTCAAATCCTCGGGTTTTCAAATAAATTCAGACTATACTGGGGAAACCAATGTACAGAATAGAACTGCATAGTAGAATGGACTGTGTAATGTAGGCTTATTTGAGTGACAATATTTCCTATGAGACATGGCCTTAGTTTGACATCATAAAGGCTTGAAACCTTTACCTAGGGCTGTCAAGTTAATGTTTAACCTATACATGTTAAAGAGAAAAGAACAATCAAACCCTACCCTTAAACTATAATTACAGAAAAAAATCCACATAAATCAGCATATAATTGTAATGAAGAACCCTCAATAGCGGTAAAAACTTCTTACTTCCTCTTCAAAATTTTTATTTCATTATTTTTGTAAATTTCTCATGTAGAGTGAACTAAAGGTTATATGTACTGTTCACAGAGCTTACAAGAAGGGCAGGGATATAGGAATACTGGTATATGCGGTTGTGGTGTCAACATATTTAGATAATAATCTACATGTCTGCAAAACACCTGCAATACTGATGTATCAATCAAAACATGGGCACGATAATAAGCAGAAATTGCTTGTGAACTTCATCCAACCTATATGACTATTGGCTTTTATGGGACATATTCTGTCAGCTGCCTAGGACTTCGACATTCCTTTGAGGCTTCTTCCTTTAAGTGTCTTAAGTCAGTTGTTTGCTGTCACCACATGGCAAGTAAACATGTCTCTCACAGCAGTTAACCTTCTGGTCTCAATCTGGGCTGCACATTAGAATCATCTTGAAAGTTTAAAAAAACCTGATACCTAGGTCCTAGTCTGGTCTAACTGAAACTGAATGATGATGGGTGGGGCCCAGCAACTTCTATTTTAAAAAGTGCATCAGGTGATTCCATGCATGAGAACCAAAATTAACCATTTAGAAGGCATTATTTATGCACTGAGTTCCCTTTAGTTTTTAAAATTTGGTCATTAGGTTTTTAATAGAGATGCTAGAGACCTGTATACTAATTTCAGTTCTGTCATTCACAAGATACATGACCTTGGGTCATTTTAGCTTTCCTGGGCCTCACTGTCCTCATCTATAAAATAGGATAAGTAGATCAGAAGTCACAAACTGGCAGCTACCACACTATATGCAGGTTGCAGGGAGGTTCATTTAATTCTCCCAGGGACGATCTTTTAAAATGTCTTTTTAAGCAACTGAATTAGTTTGCCAACATTTTAAAAAACTGAATAGTTACTTTAATGAAAACAAATTTCAGACATCTTGAAAAACTGTATGATAAGGAATCACTTGACCAGCATTCCCAAGTTCCTGTAGATAATGAGTATTCAGTGAGCAATTCCCACTACTCCCCACAGCTTCCTGTCAGAGCTGGGATTTGTTTATGTGACTGAGAGCCTCTGAGAGCTATGAACTTGTTACTTGGCCTCTGAGAGCATCTGAACTTGTTCCTTGGCCTTGAGAGCATCTGAGCTTGTTCCTTGGCTCCGGTGATAGCCAAATTCCAAGATGGCCCTCAACATTTCTCATGCCCTTGTGCAATCCCATCCAACAGTGAAAAGGGCTGACCTGTGTAGGGAGGTAAAATAATTTTCCTTCTACCCTTCTGAGTTCTTGGCTGACACCTCTGTAATTATAGATTCACAGGAGAAAAACAGAAGTTTATTAACATATATACATGGGAGATACCTAGGGAAAAGCCAACTCAGAAAGGTAACTTAGAACTCAGCTTAAATATCATCTCCAGCTAAAGACAAAGAAGGAAGGTGTGTGTGAGGGGAAGAGGCTAGCTGTGTGGAAGTTGCACAGTAAACAGGGTAAGGCTTGTCATGCAGACTAAAGTCAGGGCTTTCTCCAATGATAAGAGTCTAAAGTTGTCTCCAGAGAGTAACCTTTGTTCTTCCTCGTATGGAGGGGAGGAAGGACACCTTTGTAAATTTATGTCCTGCTTTTAGGCAAATAGGAGGATAGAGAGCTTTTCCTGTGTGTCTGCTTCTTCAACTGCCTTCAGCTCAAAACAATCTTTAGGCCAAAGTAGCATATTTTGGAGTGGCATATTCTGCTACTCTTCATAACCAATAGGATATTGCAAAAATGATGGGTGTGCGACCTTGTAACAGACACTATATCTTTTGCCCTGCTCTTCCTCAAACCACTCAATCTGGGGCAAGCCAGCACCAGGACACAAGGGCCCTATAGGGCCCTATGGAAAGGTCCCTGTGGCAGGGAACTGGGGCCTCCTGCCAAGAGTCAACACCAACTTGCCAGGCAGTGAGTCAGCCATCTTGGAGGTTGATCTTCCTTCAAATGATTGCAAACCCAGCTGACACTTGGACTGCAACCTCATGAGACTCTAAACCACTAGCTAAGCTGCCTTGGAATTCTAGACCCTCAGAAACTGTTTTTTTTAAGATGCTGAATTTGGCGTAATTGGTTATACAGTACTAGAAAACTAGTAAAGGCACGGTGTTTCCTTGGCCTCTTTAATATTAAAATAGGACAATGATTTATTTCAGAATTATGGCCACAGTCGTTTGTATTAAGGAATTTTGATTCCAGTAGAAAAGAAAATTTTAATTCCTTCTATTCAATTTCTCCAAGTTCTGTGGGCTCCTCTGTTTGCTTTTTAAAAAAGATTTTTATTATTTTATTTTTTAAAGTTAATCTCTATACCCAATGTGGGGCTCGAACCTACAATCCCGAGATCAAGATTTGCACGTTTTACCAACCGAGCCAATCAGGCACCCCTCATTTTTGCCATTTTAAAAATATTTTTCTAGTAATTTATAACCATTTCATCTAGGTTTTTAAATGTTAGCCCATGGTTACTCATACTATTTTTACTTTTTCTAAAGTTTATTTATTTATAAGTAATCTCTATCCCCAACATGGGGCTCAAACTCACGACCTCCTGAGATCAAGAGTCCCATGCTCTGATGGAGCCAGCCAGGCACCCCTTCTGTGGGTGCCTCTTTGAACTGCAACAGAGTCACCACTTCCTCAACATTCCCATCAACACTATCCTATTCTGCTGCTTCCTATGCTGATTTGCTAGTTCTTCTTGCTTCCTAATTGGGTTTTTTTCCAAAGCTCTATCCTTGAACTACTGTGCTTTTCTCAGGTACTGGTTGAAAAACCAGGAGCATAAAGCTACCTCTCAAGAATGAGGTAAATAGGGAGGGAAGAGGAGCTGGTTTTGTGAGCAAAGGGATGATGGAAGAGTTCGAGTTTTAGCCAAGCTCCAGTAGAATGGTAGTAGAGAGGCCCAGGGGCAGGATGCTGAGGGGGGTCTCCTTTGGCAAGGCCAATTTGTAAGCAGAGGGACAAGGTGAGGCCTAACAGTAAATGAATGCAAAAAAGCAGAGAGCAGTTCTGCCAAAAGTTAAGGTCATTTCTGATTTAATTCTCATGCTCACCATGGTCTGTCAGAAACTTTAGAAATTTTTCATGGATTCCCATGGTCATTATTATAGTCAAGACTAATGTTAGTGCTAATCAGGAGGATCAAATGACTGGATACATAAGCAACAGTCTGAAAACAGGAATCATAAGGAGAATTTAGTATATAATCAAGCTAAAACAGTTCACAAAATTAACCTCATACACTTAATGACATATCACTGTTTTTATGCTGCATATTTAGGCCAATACGTAATCAGTTCTATAAGTTATTATATCTATTATTTCTTTTACAGAGCCAAACACAATTTTTACAGCTTTCCTCTTAGTAACCAGCTAAGCTTTCCCCATAGTATACATATTTTAATATTTACCACATACATTATAATGTCATTTTTTAATTATGGGTTTTAGGATCATCCCAGCTGGCAGTAAACTTTCCATCCCCTGAACTCCCATATCATTTTGTTTTACTGCAGTGAAATTTATATATGGTGAAATGTACAGATCTTAAAAATGAGTTTTTATAAATGTGAACACCCATGTAACCACCATCCCAATCAAGTTACAAATGTTAACATCACTCCAGAAAGTTCCTTCCAAGTCAATGACTCTCTACCATAGGCAACCATTGCTCAGATTTCTATAAATCAGAAATTTATTAATTATAAATTAGTTTTGTCTTTGACATTCTTATAAATGGAATTATACAGTGTATATTCTATATGCCTGACTTCTTTCACTCAAAATAATATTTTTGAG
Source organism: Eumetopias jubatus (assembly GCF_037043125.1). Taxonomy (NCBI): domain Eukaryota; kingdom Metazoa; phylum Chordata; class Mammalia; order Carnivora; family Otariidae; genus Eumetopias; species Eumetopias jubatus. The sequence continues at coordinate 53,360,566 of NW_028274822.1, read as the reverse complement.
ATTCATTTATCTTGTTGCGTTTATCAGTGGTTTATTCTTTTTTTACCGCCCAGTAATATTCTCTTGCCATGCCATTTATTTATACATTTTTGTGGCATTTAGCCTTTTTATCTTGGATCATATGGTAGAGCAGCGTGCCTTACACTTGGTAGGTGCTCCATAAATATCAGTAAAGCAAATACATACATATACTTCCTTCCTATCACAAACAGAATTACACATACATATATAAGGTAGACCCTGGATCTGACTCCCAAAATAAATCTTTTCTCTATGGTCTACCCATGGTTCAGCATTCACTCTACTGGACTCTTCCCCAAGAGGTCCTCAACAAAACTTATCAGTTAACCCCTGTTCCATATCCGAAGAAACAATGCTGATAATAGATAATAACTGAGTGCTAAATGTGTGCTAGCCACTGGTCTAAGCATTTCACATGTATTAACATATTTAATCTTCAAAATTTATGATATAAGTGCTGTTATCCCCATTTCTCAGATGAGAAAATTAGGGCAAGGAGAATAAACAATTTGCCCACAGCCACACAGCTAGAAAACGGTAGTTTAAATTCAGGATTTGTACTCAGGAAGTCTAGCTCCAGAGCTTGTACCACTGGCCCCTAATATCCTATATACAGACAGCTGAAATTCTCTATCATGAAAACATGGATAGCTGGTTGGGGGTACCAAGCGATATCACCACACAGCTAAAATGCAGACTAAGGAAGATACCAAAGCTACTGGCAATGAAAATCATCCCCAGATACCTGGCGTCTTTGAATACTAGAAGAGAGGGACAACCAGCCCCATTTACCAGCTCTTTTCTTTCCTAATCCCACAACCCTCGCATGGGGATCTATCCTTCAGAAATTTCAGTTCACCCAGCTGAAACTCAGTCTCATTAAAGCATAAATGAATATCAAGCCAGTCATTATAAAAGTTGTTTCATTCAACAGAGCCTGAACAAACAAAAAGCTATGCACTTGGTTATGAGGTCCAGTGGGGTCCACCTAATGCTTACAGAGAAAATGGATGGCACCTGTGAATCCTTCAAGTGACCTTGGGCCAATTATCTCACTTCTCTGGGTTTCAATTTCCTCAATTATAAAATGAAAAATAATCTGTAATACAGATAATCTATAAGGTTCTTTTGAACTCTAAAATGCTATGATTCTTCTCTTACCAAAAGACCATTCTAAATCCCCCATCTTAAAAAAAGACTGGCAAACTAATCCCTTAAACACCCCCTTTCTTCATGTTACTCCCTTTCTAAAGAATCCAAAATGACTGCCTAATGACTCTTACATAATCTTTTATTTCTCGGTCAAGTTTTGAAGACATCCATAGAAACGCCTCACTGATTTACCTACCTACCCTTATATCCAGCTATTATTCATTTTAGATCTTGTTCCATTCAGGCTGGTCTCCCCACTGTCTCCTTTTCACACAACACAATTCCCACCTTTCCAGCTTTTAGTCTTGTTACCTCCTACCACAGCTCCTGCCCGAAACAATTAAGTTCTACCTCCTAGGGCTGAACCCAAGGTCTTCAATGAGGTCATGATTCTTTCTCCAGGAAATCTTTCTTGACTTTTTTTTTAAGATTTTATTTATTTATTTATTTGACAGAGACAGCGAGAGAGGGAGCACAAAGCAGGGGGAGTGGGAGAGGGAGAAGCAGGCTTCCCGCTGAGCAGGGAGCCCGATGCGGGGCTGGATTCCAAGACCCTGGGATCTTGACCTGAGCCGGAGGCAGACGCTTAACGACTGAGACATCCAGGCTCCCCTCTTTCTTGACTTTTATTATTCGTCCTTTTCTTCAACCAACACGAATGAACTAAATCTTTACAAGATGCAGGACACAGTGAGAGCCACAACTCTTACGAAAATCATTACATTTTAGCCTGCACCAACCATGCACTACGGTATAGATTCCTCCGACACTTATCTAAGGCAAGAAGCAAGCACCGGCAGACTCCTACCCACCAAAGCACCTAGCACCGTGTGGGGGCACAGAGCAGGCGCTCAACACCCTAATCGGTCGACTGGGCCCGCGAGGGCAAGGCGCTGGCATCTGGGCCTCCGACCGCCCGGAGGCACCAGGTGGGTGAAGTCAGCCGGGTGACGCCGGGCCGGTCTACCGTCTGCTGGGGACCCAGCCATCTCTTCCAACAGGGCGTCTCCCCAGCCCGGCTTCATCTGCCCTGGCGCTGCTCGGCCTCTTAACTTCCAGGCCCAGGCCCGGCCGCTGCCAGGACCTCCTCGCCCACCCTCCTCGCCCAACCTGACAGGTCCCGCAGCCCCCGGACCCTGCGCCCCAGCCCCCTGGGGCGGGGTTCGGCTGCGGGCGCGAGGCCGTAAGGGAGGAGGGACGGGCGCGGCCCGAGGGGTGTCGTGCGCGGGGGCGAGTGCCACTCACCGCCGCCAGACACCAGAACCCGGGCTGCCCTGCGCGAGACGACGAGCGACGGCGACGATGGCTGGGCTGTGGCGCGACAGCGGCGGCGGCCGGCACTTCCTGCCTCGAGAGGTGGACCGGAAAGCGCACCGGAAGGCGCGGCTGGATCCAACTCGGGACGGGGGGATGCGAGAGGGGTTCTCGCTCAAGACCGAGCGAAGCCCGTTGTGTGGGCCGCGGAGCCGGACTGGGGCCGGCGAACACAGCCTGGGCTTCAGTCGTCTTCTGTGACCTGTAGGATCTGCTGCTGCATCCCCTCCAGCAAGCGGCTGTAGTCCCCCGGCCCGCCCTCCTCCCCCGCCTTCCGCGGCGGGTTCCCGCGGCCCTTCCGCATTCCTCGGCCGCGGGGCGCCGGGCCGGGCCCGGAATTTGACCGGGTGGGGAAGGGCGGGCCGCGCCGCGATCCCTCAGGATTTGGAGGGCCCCGGGCGTCAGAAGCCGCCCACCCTGGACTCCCAGAGTTAGCCAGGGAAAGTACAGCCCGCGTAGTTCCATTTGAACTTGAGGTAAAACAAGTAATTGTTTAGGGTGCGTCCCACGTAATATTGCGGAAGGTAAGAGGGCGGCGGCCGGGAGGACTGGTGCCTGCTGGAAAACCCTCTTTTTCAGCTGAGCTCCAGCCGGAATTATATCATTTACCCTCAAATTTTAAGGTTTACGGCCTTACAGACCACGGCCAGCCTATGACCGTTTCACTCCCCTTCCAACCACAAGAAAGTTTTATTCAAAATACTTGCTTTCCTTTGGGTCAACAGATGACAGAATTGCACACACACATACCTACAAGCGCTCACACATTCTAAAATGCTCTTCGTCAAAACCGGAAACCACGAAGCTACATTATTCAAGTTTTGTTCTAGTGTTTGTGCCCATAACCTTCCCTTCCCTCGCTTGGAATAATATAGATGAATAGCACTATTGCTGGGTAATGGAGGGTAAGTCAACTTAATACCAAACCTTTATTGAGCACTTGTGATTGAAAGTGTGACAGATGGGGAGGGGAAGAAAAATGGCTTTTATATTCTAGAAATCTTTGATCAGAAATTCCTAGATAGTAGGAACCATGTGTTCAGTATTCTTGAGCAGTTCTTAAACAGCAGCACTGTAAGCAAAACCTGGAGGGCTTTGTAAAAGATTCTTGAGCCCCGAGCCCAGATATTCAGATTAAGTAGGTCGAGGGTGGGGTGTTAATTTGCATTTCTAATAAGCACCCTAGGGATGCCGATGCTGGGGTCCTCATCTGAGTAACACTGTCCAAGGTCCAGAAATGCATTTTCTCATAATTTGAAAAGCAATTTCTGAAAAGTCACACCTGGTTCTAAAAGATTTATTCTTTCCCTTGGCTGCAGTCTGCTCTTTAGTCCAATAGTATAATTTTTTTATTCCACTCAAAATCAAAAGATTTTGGCTTCCTTAGGTCTGTGTCATAGAGCTCTTCAAGAGGTCTATTACCATCCCATAAGCCCTCACCTTGGTCACCGTAAGACCATAGCTGAGGGACCCTGACTGTATTTTGATCTCAATATTTGTTTATAGAACTGTGCTTTTCAATACAATAGTCATTAATCACATCTGGCTATCTAAATTGAAATTAAAAACTCTGTTCCTCAGTTATATTAGATACATTTTAAGTGCTCAATAGCCACATGTGGCAAGTGTCCTTATTGGAAAGCACAGAGAGCATTTCTATCATCATAAAGTTCTACTGGAGAGCCCTGTTCTAAAAAATAATTCTAGGGTATATTCTCTAGATTCTAAAGAAAAACATAGTATTTATTAACGAAAAGCTGAATATCTAAGTATCTAGCACTTGGGTAATGGCTAATTAAAGCATATCCTTGTCAAAGATAATTGTGGCCATTAAAAAGAATGATTAAAAATAAAAATGGTGGCTATGCCAAAACATGAAAAGTTAAGATGTATTAAACTAAAAAACAAATTATATATTCATTACAACTATAAAATGTGGATAAGTAAGAGACGTTATGACGCTACTTGAGTAGGGAGATAGAATCTAAGGTAAAAGGATACAGGGACTTTGGACGTTCAAGAGCAAGCGGAACTGGGGAGAAGCAGGATTGGGAAAACGGCATTTCTTCTACATGGGATTAGTTCTGACAATGCCTTCAGGAACAGTAAAAAGCCAGGTTTCCGGGAAATCAAGAAATCGTACACTTAAGGAAGACCTAGCAAGACACAAGTCTACATATTGGATCTACCCAGGAAATCTAAAGTATTTGATCACCTAGTCAGTACCAGGAAATAGGCTTTTTAATGTACTCTCATTCAATCCTGATTACAACCCTTTAATATAATAAAATTCCAGTTTGAGCTAATTTACTGTCAAACAACTATGGACCTTCCTCCTAACCTCAGCCTTTTAGTTCCAACTACCATTAAACTCCCATCACCTACCCTTCTCTCTTTTCAGAGGGAGAAGTATCCATTTTTATTTCTCTAAGGATCATCCTACATGTGATCTAGGTTCTGTCCCTTCCTATCTCCTGGATATGATTCATTTTGTGTCACTGATTGTTTCCTCTTGTCTTTTCCCCCCTCTGTCTACAAACAGGCTTGAATCTCTAAAGATGAGTCCTTTGATCTTGCCTTCCCTTCAAGTTTCTCTTCATTGCCAAGCTTCAGACCCTTTGCTAGTAAACTGAACAATCCCTTTTTAAATACCCGTGTACCAAACCATTTAGCTTCAGTGTTTCTAATTTTCACAACATACTTGGAGGTTTTCATCCCTGTTATATAGGTGATGAAACTGAAGAGTGACCTGCCCAAGGTTACAAAGCCAGCCAAATAATTGGTGGAATTCATTCCATCTAGTCTGGCCTCATACTGCTCTTAGTCACAAAAAGTACTGCTTTATATATTAATAGACTACGTTCCTATTATGAACCAATAGCATTACTTCCATTTTACAAATGAATAGGGGTCCAGGGAATTTAAATAATTTATTTAAGGTTATGAAGCCATGTAGCAAAAATGGGATTAAAATGCAGATTGGCTTGATCCCTAAACCTAGGCACTGTCCACCATTTCATGCTGCACTATGGATCCTGCATTCAAAACTCTACTTAGGGGCACCTGGGTGGCTCAGTCAGTTAAGCATTTGCCTTCGGCTCAGGTCATGATCTCAGGGTCCTGGGATTGAGCCCCGCGTTGGGCTCCCTGCTCAGCAGGAGCCTGTTTCTCCCTCTTCCTCTGCCCCTCCCCTGCTTGTGCTCTCCCTCTCAGATAAAGTCTTGAAAAAAACAAAAAACCTCTACCTAATAGATATAGCAAAGGTGACCTTGTCAAAATCTAGTGATTTGACTTGTCAAATCTAGTGGTCCCATTTAAACTTTACTGAGCTTTTCTGATTTAACACTATTGACTAACCTCCTCATTCTTAAAACTGTTCACTTGATTTCCACAATACTGTTTTTGCAGCTCTACCTCTTCGAGCCCTTTTATCATCTTCTGTCTGATCCTTCTTACAGCTTTTCTACACGTCCCTAATCTAGGTGTTACACCTCTTGTCCTTTTTCTTTCATACTTTATAGGAAATGGTTGCCTTTCCTTTTCAGAATATGATTTTACTAGTCTCATGTAGTTTGGCTTTCCTCCCTTTTCCCCCCAGTAGCACTCATCAGTTTCTGCTCTTGAATCATAGTCTCCTTGATCAAGTAAAATTTGGACCCTGGAATCCAGTGATAATATAATCATAAGCAGGCGGATAAGGATGCTACCCTAGTAGGTAGGTTTCATGAGAACTTTTGAAATGTAGGACTTTCTTCATGGAGACTGGTTTTTCAGTCAAGTCCACTGTTGGAGTCAGATGCTTTAATTTTTTTATTGGCAATTATCTTTGCTTAAGTAAAATCTAGTTACTATGTAAAGAATGCTATTACCATATTAGGAGACTTACTTCATTTGTGGAAGACCATGCACTATTCCTAATGGAAGCTGATTCTTTGAGCAGTTATTTGAAATGAAAATGGGGATACTGCAAGAGCTCATTTTAGTAGATGAGACCACATTGTTTCTGTAGTGGAAACAATGTAATTTGGCAATTTGTTAAAAACAGAAGTGACCATGTTTTCAGTTGAAATGGAAATTCAATTCAACAAACAAGATTTTAGCATCATGGCCATGAGCCTAGGAAAAGTATTTTGCTTAACCTACTGAATGAAATTCAGAAACACATAAAAGGCAAATAGTTAAGGGAGGTGCTAAGATTCTAATCTTGAAGGAGGCAGAAGCAGTCTTGTTCCTAGTCTTTCTACTTCTGCTCTATAAAGCTGGCTGCACCAGATTAAAGGATCTAGCTCACCTATCCTGTTGAGTGCAAAGGTCTGCTGCCTTAAAGGCATTCAGTAATTGTTTATTGAATGAGGTAATGGCTTTGTCCAAGGACAGTCTTGTTAATAGTAGCATAAAACATAAAGTTATTAGAGTAATTGTCAATTACTCATCTTTGTAGGCCAACTCTTTTCAGCTGACTTTTTCTCCCAACATTTCAAGGTCTTTTTAAAATTCATGAATATTTGGAAGTTAGATTTTTGAAGCCTAAAGCAAATGAAACTTCTGATTAACTCTGAAACAGTCCTGCATTTCTGCAAATAGCAGACGTTATTTTTAGGACTGAAATAATGGTCTCACTTTCCCAGGCATGTAGCTTCAGCTGTTTTGATTGTGGGCAGGTCAGGAATGTCCAAAATTCATACAAGGATTCATGGTGAATCTCTGCATAAACAAACACGGTATTTCAAGAGGGACAGTTGTATTAAAAAAGAAGCTACATACAATAAAAAATGCTGGATTGTATTTCCAACATTCTGAAATACAATACAAAAAAATATTTTTGGTAAGAAACATTCCATAGAACCTTTTGGGGCTAAAATAGTTTTAAAAATTAGGACAAATTAAAATTATACTCAGTGGCCTAGTCTAATTTTAAATGACATGAAATAATGCACAAAAGTTTAGAACAGATAAGGAGGGATGCTGACAGGTATGTTAAACTTAAGGATTTAAAGCTACCAAAGTTAGCATGTCTATGCAAATTCTATAGAAAATTATTTTTAAAACTGAAAGACAAAGTGCAGGAAACCCAATTAAGGCAGTTAAAACTGATTTCTTTGGTGGGGGGAGGGATATATAGTAGAGATAGGATTGTTAGGGAAACTGGAAGGAGTAAGGGAGAGGTCTAACAACCATACCATTTTCCAGGATTTGTCTCGTCTACCTTTCCTTGGAAGATGCAACTAACAAAAGCCAATTTTGGGAAATAAGTTTTAAACAAGTTAAGTTTTTATCATAAAGTTTAATTATGGTTCAGAAAAAACTGAGTGAATAACTTTCTCTGAAAAAATATACTGACTCTGTAGACTGCAGTTATTTTGGGAGGGGGCTGGTAAGTTAAATTGCCCTATTTTCTATTCTGAAAATGATAAAAAGTCCCATTTCCAGTCTGATTACAGAGATGCATGTGCCTAAAATGGCTGAGAATAAATACAAGAAAGGCAAAAGCTGCAAAGCTAAGGGCATGCAACAGACTCTAAGAGAAAGTCTCAGAAATACCCAAAGTGGCAACAAGGAACGTTTGGCTGGAATTTGAAGTTCTTTTCAGTCATCTTTGTCTTTTGCTCCATGTTTAAGGATGCGTGTGAACTCAATATAATTGAAATTTCCCTTTTTGTCGATAGGCGCTTCTCTGTACAGCTCATCCACTTCCTCGTCTGTAAAGCGATCTCCCATGGTTGTCAGCAGCTCTCTCAGGTAATCTTCCTGGATGGTGCCTAAAGAATAAAGAACTGGGGATCAGAATACATACTACTCTGAGGAGTAATTACAGGGAACATCTGCACTTGACCAAGCATGCAAATATAGGAAATATGGGCTCTTCACATGTTTAAGCCAGCCTCAGCAGACAGCTGCCTAGCTCTATCATCCTGCTCTGCTCTATCAACTTCTGTCCACAAGTCTTCATAATAGGGCCTAAACTACACCTAAACAACAATAAAGTATGATTAAGGAAACTAACCCTCATGGTTCCTTAAAGTAGCATGAATGGTTACACTAAGTCTTTTTTTTTTTTTTTTAAGTGAGCTCTATGGCCAGTGTGGGGTACTCCTGGTCACACTTCTATAAGCAAGTAACACTAAAATACCACATCATAAACATGCTTCAGTGGAAAGAATACTGGAGTCTTGAGGTTGTTTTTTGTTTTCAAGATTTTATTTTTAAGTAATCTCTACACCCAATGTGGGGCTCAAACTCACATCCTGAGATCAAGAGTCACATGCTCTACCAACTGAGCCAGCCAGGTGCACTGAGGTCCTGTTTTAACAAGTATGTTACTTCAGGCATTTCATTTTATCTCTGACCTTGGGTTGTTTGTTTTTTATAGGTACAATGAGATTTTTAATGTTTCTTTTTTACAAATCTAATTTAAATTTTATAACAAATACAGCTAGGCCCTGAGTGTGCAAAAACATGAGTATATATTTGAGCATTACCTATGTGGCAGACACTGGGCTAGGAATTGGGGATGTGGAATGGTGAGTCAAAAGGTGTGCTTTTTACTCTGGATCTGTGATATCAGGGTTCTGATAGAGAGCTTTAAAAAAAAAAAAACCCAGATGCCACCCTTGATTTATTATCTGGCATTGATTTTTTTTTTAAGATTTTATTTTTAAGTAATCTCTACACCCAACATGGGGCTCAAACTCATGACCCTGAGATCAAGAGTTGCACACTTTTCCATCCAGGTGCCCCATGGCATTGGTATTTTTAAAAGGCTCCCCAAGTAATTCACATCATGATTGAGAACCACTAATGTACTAACACAAAGTTGATAAATGACCAAGCACAGAGATGTTTGAAATTCATAAAGTAAAAGAAAAATCTGACAATATTCTTGTATGTGAAATTAAGCTAAAACATTGACAATATATTTCTTATAAAGTGAGTTTAAAGTGGAAGGTCAGTTCACAAAAGAAACTCTAGACTTAGGGGGTTTTTCCTAATTCCATTCTACATTTTAAAATGTTTCTCAAATGTTAGACTTCTAGCTTATAGAAATCAATTCTCATCTCCAACCAAGTAATTCAATTATCACATAAACCTATCATCGAGTATGTGCGAGGAGCTGTGGTAGGTGCTAAAAGGAGTTACAAAGATGGGAACATAATGCTGTTGAAGACACAGAGCCATTGCTGATTGGGAATAAGTACACAACTGAATAGAAGGTCAGGAAGAGTATGTGCCAGGAGAGAGATAATAAAATACTTTAGATGTGGAGAGAGAGGAGAGGCTTCGAGTTTTCCTGGGATGAGGAGAAAACAGTATAAAAACACAGGTAAGGCTCTATAAAGAATGTGACCATTGAGATGAGTTTGAAGAATGGATAAGACATTTTACTGGCTTTATTCCCTTCCATTAAAAAAAGTAACAACTGCTCAGAGTCAAAAGCTCAATCAATACAGAAGTGCCTTTAGGAGAGAAAAAAGTTTCCTCTGCCTTTCCCTCCCCACACCCCATCTCTTCCAGGTATAACTTTTAAAGAATTTCAGTTTTAAGAGGGAAGGGAAGGTGATATGATGAGGAAGGCACAGAAGCAGCAATGGTGGAGGTAATTTTAGGACAACAATGCATAGAAGAGCTTGGAAGGAGGTTAGGAAGATGATACAAGAGTCAAGGATGGTATACCTGAGTAGGCCTAATGAGGCCATATTGTGTATGGAGACTGCTTCTAACAACAGACTGTACTTGACATTAGGGGCGCCTGGGTGACTCAGTTGGTTAAGCATCTGACTCTTGATTTTGGCTGAAGTCATGATCTTGGGGTCATGGGATCGGGCCCCACATCCAGCTCTGCACTAGGCATGGAGCCTGTTTGAGATTTTCTCTCTCCCTCTGCCCTCCCCACCGCCCCTCTCTTTCCCTCTCCCTCTCTAAAATAAAATAAAATAGTTCAAGTAATATGTAACTAAAGGGTGTACCTTCCTTCTCAAAAACCTTGCCATGTGAGTTACTCCCTTATGTGTCCCTTATAGGCACTTCTGCCAAAGGATCAAGCATTTACGTAGTTAACTTTGGGGTTTTTTGAGAATTAACTCTATGCCAGCAGTATGATTAAGCACTTTATATAAAGTATCTCACTTCCTCATTTAATCCTCACAAAAACCCTATGAGGTAGGTAATATTATTGACCATTTTATAGGTACAAAAACAGAGGCTTAGAGAAGTTACTTGCCCAAAATCAGACAGCTATCATATAGAACAAGCATATGAAACCAAGGAGCCTGATTCTAGAGCAAAAGGCTAGATACCAGATTTAAACAATCTGAAGGCTGAGAGGTACTTGATAAACAAATACAGGACTGTACTGGGATCATGGCCTATAGCAATTCATACTTTTTCCAAGATTGCTCTGGTAAAAGTTATTCATTCAACACAATTACTGAGAGCCTAACCCTTGTGGAGTTATTCTAGTAAAAGGGCAACATAAGTTTCCTAGCGAAGTTCCAAATACACCTATTAAATTGTTAATTAAATATTTAAGGGTAAAGGCAGTAAAATGAGTGATTAACATGCCACAGGAAAAGCCTGTCCCACAAACAGGTATGGTATAAACCCGAGGGTATTATGTTATCATATTTCAAGTTATATGTTTTAGTTACCACAACCAAAAATTAAATCACTTGGTAATTAAAGGTGACCTCAGACTTACCAGTTGCTTCTTCATCAAAGCAAGCAAAAGCATTTCTGATGACATCTTCCGGATCTGTGCCATTTAACTTTTCACCAAACATAGTGAGAAACATGGTAAAATTTATGGGCCCGGGAGCCTCATTCATCATGGCATCCAGATACTCATCAGTTGGATTTTTCCCTAAATGAAAAGGAGGGTCATAATTTTAATTACATCACAAAATGCACCAAGTATTATCATAGTGAACATCTTGACAAGAGAGATTATGATTTATACAGCTTGCTGTTTATATTCACACACAAATAGTAAAACTATTTGGGAAAAAGCTTCTCAATAAGTGAAGGCCTGTATTAAAGAGTCTAGAGATGGTATGCTATTCCTTTGGGATGTTAGGAGGAATAGTGCTGGTGCTCTCATAATACCAGTGTTTCCAACACATACATGTAATATGCTGGTGCCCAGCTCAATCCTGAGATCTGGCCAGAAATTTGCAAGTGGTCCAAGGACCACACTTTGGGGAACATTGCTCCAGACTTTAAATCTTGGGAAACTAACATCATTAGATTGGCTCCACAGGCATTATAGAAATTCTATTTAGTTTTTAATATTAAAACTGATCATTACCTAGGGAGGCAAGCATATCATGCAAATCTTCCTTGTCAATGAAACCATCTCTGTTCTGATCAATCATGTTGAAGGCTTCTTTGAACTCCTGAATCTGTGACTGGTCAAACATGGCGAACACGTTGGATGTTGCGCGCTGGGGGCGCTTCTTGGTAGTCTTGGTCTTTGCCCTTTTGCTCGACATGGTGGCGTTTAAATCCTAATTAGGAAGGGAAATACAAAAAAAAAAAAAAAGATTAACAAAAAGTAAACTGAATAAAACTTCCTGACATGTCTGAGCTAGTTAGAGATGTACCTAAAAACTACTCAGCAGAGTAGTATCACTTGGCAAAAATATCTCGCTCAACTAATATGATTTCTTACAGAACCAACTACAAAGAGAAAAACCAGACTCATGTTTCAATTCACTCATCCTTAGTAGTCCTGACATCTAATCAACAGTCTGTCACTAACTTCAAATTCCAGACTAAAACCAACATAAATTCAAAGCTCAGAGCCCATCGACAAGATTGTATGTTCCCCCAAGCAGCTAGATAGCCAGATAAGGTACTGATAACCAAATCTACTGGTTTAATAACAATATAAAAAACAAGAAACAAACAAAAAATATAGGTACCCTGGAGAAACAGTACTGGTTCTATACTTCAGTGCTATGGCAGTACTGGGGAATACTAATTCATCTTCAACAAGTCTATTCTAAAGCCCTAGCCTAAACTGGCTGTCCCATTCTAAGGTGAACAGAAAGTAGGAAGGAAGACTGATGGAATAGGTCTTCATCTCCTTATCTCCACTGTCAAATAGCATTCTTCTACTTGCAACTAACAATTTTTATTGCACCCTCACTTCTGGAATCAAAGTAGTTTAAAAAATGTATTTGTTGGAAAGCTAACTGAAAAAGTATAAAAAACTATGAATTCACCTACAATTTATTTCCACTCTATCCAAACCAATTTCTTGCACAGAGCCAAGCTAAATCACTTGAGGTCACTAAGTTCTCTAGACAAAAATCAGCACAACAGTTTTTAAAGCTATTTACTTTTTAAAAAAGAAAAGTTTTAGAAAACATTTTAAGAGCTATGGAAATAAACTTTGTTCTCTAATCTAGATTTATCCCTGTAAAATTTAAGTTAAAAATTAAAAAAAAAATGCCTAATGATACCTAAAATGAAAAGGCAATTTTTTCAACACTCAAGCTTTAAAAGATGATAAAAATTTGTTTGGAGTTAAAAGCCACATAGTCATCCGATAACAAAATTTTACCGTACCATCCTTCAGAGCTCGGGTGGCGATGGTAGTCTGCAAAACCTCTAACCAGCAAGACTAGGCCACTGTATTGAGTTATATTCTTCCAAACAGGCCTAAAATAGGCACTCCTGATTTCACTCTCTGACCAGGATAACAATTTTAAAGCTTACGTTCTGAAAACAACATTTAACTATGATGTAGCAAAACACTATGCCCTTGCTCTAAAAATAAATCTGTGGACTGCAAAGAATGAAGTACTACCTAGATCTCAGCACTGCAAAGTGACCTTAGAATACAATGCTTCCTATGAGCTTAAAGTTATTTCTTACATTCTTCCCTTGATTATACCACATCACCCAGACTAAACTGAATTATAGAAATAATTAGAAAAGCTCTGCTTCAGATTTTTTTTTTTTAAAGCTAAATCTGTTCTCAGATTTCAGTAGGAAATTCCACAAATAAGAGTCACAAATTCCAGGCCATCCAATATAGCACTCAGTGATACACTGGAATGTGTTGTTGGTAAGATATACCCTACACAACCCAGAAGTTATGATATACACTCCTCCCTAATTTTCAAGTTTCCTTTAATCACAATTTGGGAGGCTGCCTGTCATAATTAATCCGCACCATTCTTGAATGCATATTTTCATTCTGCAACACCTTTTGGGGGCAGTAAATACCATTATTATCAAAACTACATAGGGCTGTAATTTTTCCCTCTATTCTAAATGTACTTTTAAAAACTACAAAGAGTCACAGTGTATATTATTCCTCCATTTCTTAACTGTACTCCAGGACTTGGGGTGAGTGGCAGAGACCCAATGAGGGGTACAGAATTACCAGTCTACCTCTCTTTAATATTTTAGGCATGCCATATCTTTGCAAACCAAAGCATGTCTTTAAAAATAGTCTGTTTTGTTTGACAACACTGTCTTCCCCTCATGAGGCAGGAATGTCAGTTATTTTAAGAACAAAGAAACTGATGAGAATTATAGGTCAAATGGTTGGCACATTTTTTAATCTATAAAACCTCATAATATTAAATTTGGTGGGAGGGGCGCTTGCCTGGCTCAGATGGTTGAGTGTCTGCCTTCGGCTCAGGTCACGGTCTCGGGGTCTTAGGATCGGGCCCCTTATCGGGCTTTTGGCTTGGTGGGGAGCCTGCTTCTCCCTCTCCCTCTGCCTCTCCCCCTGCTCATGCTCTCTCTCTCTCTCTGTATCTCTGAGTCTCAAATGAATAAAAAAAAATCTTTAAAAAAAAATTTGGTGCGAGTCCTCTAGGTACCTTTTTAAAATGCTTAGTTTGTGCTATAAAGTTATATGTATTTGAATTTTAAAGTATTTCCCATTAGTCTTTCTTTTAATCATGCATTATTTAAATCTCTATTCATTGTAAAATAGTTTGTAAAAGTTATAAAGTTTTTTTTTTGGTCAGCACGGACAATGTCTCAGAAAGAATTTTCCTTTAGCTCAAGCAATACTTAATCATCAGTCTTTAATATGATCGTTTAATTACACCAACGTACATCAAATGTCACTAGTGTTAAGCACTATTTAAGAATTAAGAAATGTAAGGCAAATGGCCTATCTTCAAGAAGCTTGAAGTTGGGGAAGCAACTATAAATAAATGAAATGATTGGTTAATCTTATGAAATGAGTCATAGTTTTCATTCCTGAAGTAAGACTCTCAAGTTAAAACAATGTGTGATAATAATGAAAAATAAAGGTGGTACATGATCTATCAAATACTGTGAGTTGAGAAAGATCTTTTTTCTAAAAGATTGAGGAGGTGGGGAAAGACCTTGAAAAACCCTGCAAGACACCCTTAGAATTAAGAGATTCAGATATTAATTTTAATTCTAACAAATTAAGGTAGTTAATTCTACCAAAACTGGTAGTATAATGTTAGGCAAGTTACTACCTGGGCCTTTACTTTTTCAAGGAGGTTGTGTTCTTCTTGTCTATGAGTTTATCTCCCAGCAGAAACTGGGAGCCTTCCAGCAATAGGCAGTTCAGCTTCACAGAAAGTTGTTCTAAAATAAGGAAAGTGTGGGGTTTTTTCCCCTACCAAACTAAAAGTATGGGTGGAGGGGCGCCTGGGTGGCTCAGTCAGTTAAGCACCTGCCTTTGGCTCAAGTCATGATCCCAGGGTCCTGGGATTGAGTTCTGCATCAGGCTCCCTGCTCAGTGGAGAGCCTGCTTCTCCCTCTCCCTCTCCCTCTGCGCCTCCCCGCCCCCATACCCCTCATGTGAGTGCATGAGCACTCTCTCTCTCTTGCTCACTTGCTCTATCTCAAATAAACAAATACAATCTTTAAAAAATAAAAATAAAAAAAAAGTATGGGTGAAATAAACACTGATGTAGAGGGAACCAAATCAGGGACAGTGCTATGATCCCAAAGAGCAGATCACTTATGATATTGTCACTGTCCTCCTTTCTATATGATTCTAATTTGTTATCCACTTTTACTTTCCCCAAACAAGTGAGACCTGTTAACTCTCTTCATGTAACAAACCTTAGGCAAATGCACAACTCCCATAGAAGTTTAGAAAGTTAGGGTAAAAAACATTGAAAATATTTCATACATCAATGTAAGTATTCTTTATATAGAATGGGAAGATGTAGGCATCTGAGCTTTTTAAGTTAAGAGTATTCTTACTCATTCTAAGTTATAGCCTGGAGTCTATTTTTGAGGCACTTAATGATAGATCTCTGGCGTGAAGGCATATTTGTTGTATGAAACTAAAGCACTTGCAGTGCAGGCGTCTGTGAAATATGAAAGGATTTCAGATGCACAAGAAACTGAATGAAATGGAGCCAGTGGTGGTCAAGAAGATTCAGTTTACAGATCTAAAGGAGTATAACCTTGTTTTAAATCAGGAGAGGTTAAGTGTTGGTAGCAATGAATTTATGTGGGTGTGTGTTTTAGCTTGATCAAATAGGAAGAGACTCAGTTCAAGGTTAGGACAAAAGGAAGGATACAAATCATGTAAGGAAGATGTTACACTAGATTAAATGGTAGAAGAAAAGTAAAGATCCTCAAAGAGGCTTTTCCCACACATCAAGGGCAACGGGAAGATTTTTCAGCCTCTATCTAGATAATACTATGGTTTCATTTATAAAATGGGATTAATCCATACTAATATTGATTACTCTAATTAGAATCCTAGAATGTAACATTTGTAAAGTGGTAATAAATGTAAAATAATCTAGAGATTTTTTTCTACAGAACTGACACTAAAACTGATAGTATTCTAGGAAAATATGATACATTCTTTAAGGAAAAACGCCCATCTTAGAAAACACTTCCTAGTGGGTGCCTGGGTGGCTCAGTCAATTAAGTGTCTGACTCTTGATTTCAGCTCACGTGGTAATCTCAGGGTCTTGAGTTCAAGCCCCAGGATGGGTTCCACACTGGGCCTGGAGCCTACTTAAGAAAAAAAGAAAGAAAACACTTCCTAGTGTGATAGGATGTAGTATCCAGACCAAATCTCCTGTTTCATTTAGTCAATGTACTTTATCCTCAAGCTAAGCATATGTGATTTTTTGGAGCCAACTGCAGTTTTTAAAAATACATTTTCAGATTGGTGCTTCTTCCAAATGAACCAAGTTTTCATTTCCTATGCAAACTTCGGGCTGAAGGTAGGATTAGATCTCAGACTGCCACACCCAAAGTTCTTAGCGCTTGACAAAAGCAGTTAATTAGCTGTCAGGGTTCACTTGCAGTAAAGCCTCACTCTTGAAAATGCGAAGCTTTTCTGGTTAAGTTTCATCAAAAGCCTTCCAGAACATAAAACAAATAGTAGTAATTTTAAGAAATACTCACTTGATCTTCAGATATAAAACATTTTGCATTTAAGTTAAAATCTCAACCCTTATTTCTGTTCCAAAGCTGTTAAGAATTCTTTTATATACCTACTTAACTACTTTAAAAGGAAATATTTTGGCAAACTGATATAACCCAAAGTCTCCACCCAAAAGGAACTTGGTGTTGCATTTTGGAGTTTTCTCAAGCTGCAAACTACACCCTTAACCCCTTGGTAAAATATCAATTAAAAAAAGTTCTAATTATAGAAATGGATGCTGAGCTGAGGAAATTGCTAATTTGAGTGGTTATCCCTACTAAACGTAGCCACACAGCTGCAACAACAGCTGCAGCATGGGGGACACTTGGGCTTCGGATTTTGCGCAAACTCTTGAATCCGGCAAGTTTACGTTAGAAACTAAACTTAGTGCAGGAGTCAGCGCCGCGGGGTTCGGGTTTCACAGGCCAGCCTGTCGCCGAAGATCGCGGCGCCAGAGAGCGAAGTCACACTTGCCGAGCTCCAAGTTTGGGTAAAGGGACAAAGTTCGCGCCTCGGGACTTCCGGGCGTGGCCTTCGATCCCGCAGCTGGCCGTTGGGCTCGAAACCCGGGAACCCGCTAGAACACCGGCCCAGGTGCGCTCCCGGCGCCGGCGGCCCGCCGCGGAGCGCCGCTGCCCACCCAGCCGCCCTGCGGAGATGGGCCCCCGGGGATGGGCCTCACGCGCCGGATCGCGAGCAGCACTCACCCTGCACAGCCGCGAGAATCCGAGCACTTCGGTAACCCCCTCGCTGCCCTGGCTGCTGCTATCAACACCCTTCTACTCCCAGAGCCCCCTAAAAGCCAATACTTCCGGCCTCCGCTTAGTAAACCGGAAGTGAGCCTAGTCACCATTATCGGCCGACCTAGTGGGCCTGACTTAATAGAAAGGCGACGGGTGGGGGGAGTTGCCAGTGTGCTAGAAGGGTGCAGTTTTGAACGAGTGCACGGGAAGGAGTATAAAGCGGGCGACTCAGAACATAGAAGATTGTGTAATGGTTCGTTCGTGTAATGGTTCGACTGAGTTTCCGTCTTTTTATACCTTCTCTTTCATGTAAGCTTTTCTTCCCCCCTTTCCTTTTGGCAAATGGGTGAGCCTATCCTGTAGGTCGGCCCCCCTCACATTCCAGGGCACGGCCAGGGGCGGGGCCGGTTAGCCCAAGTCCTTGTAGGGACATCGCTGAGAGGGCTGCGCGGCCCACGTGACCTGCCCCCGCGCGGCCCCCGAGCGCCAGGCCCGGGCCGCCGGGCGGTCGTGCGCCTGCGCGCGGGACGCACGCCGTTGTCTGGGTCTCTGCCTGTCAGGCTTTTGGGCAGGAGGTTTTATCTGGGCGTACTGTGCTGTTTTGAAGAGCCCCACCCCTTCTACATTGGAGCAAACCTTCGGAAGTCCCCAGAGCCCTCAGCTAAGCGGCCACTGTCTTTTTGGCCCAGACGGATTTCATGAGGTCACGAATGATAAAGACTTACTCCCTCTTCAAAAACGTTTCTGGTATTTTTCCCACCAGAGCCCCGCTTAATAAGGAAAGACTGGGTCTGACCAGGAAGAAGACAGGCGACCAGCAAGAACTAACGATATCTTGCCCCTCTCTCTCACTATGATGCAGACCTGTGGCTTGGTGAAAATAGTAATAAAAAGTTGGGGCTATTTTTTTCTCAGCTCTCCTTTCCTTGGACAGCTTCTAACAATTCATCTTGTTAAAGGAAAGCCCTCCCCAGTTCTGTCCTTTTCCGTCCAAAACCTGGTGAGGAAGACTATGGTGCTGGTCACCTCAGCTCTAGTGAGCTCAACTACGAAAGGAGTGAACTGGATCCGGTAACGCTCAGATCATCCCAGTACTAATAAGGCTCAGTGCCTAGTTTGGCTCAGGTGGCAAGAACTGTTCTGGCGTTTGGGGTGGCCCTGTGGTCCTTTCCTCTCACTTGAATCACCCTGCTGAAAAGGAAGGTAAAAGCTGCTGAGTAATACATTCTAAATATTAATAAACTATAGTTTCGAGGAGCCCAGGAGCATTTTATTTGTTAACCAATAGCATATTCCAAAGTTAACATTGAGGTGAAATCACTGAAAAATAAATAACTGCCCTAATTCTATAGTGTGAGTGACACAAAGATGCTTAGTTTCCTCAACTGCCTTGATAATAAGAATCACTTGGGGTGCTGGTTAAAAATACAAAATACTGGTGCCTTATCTCCAACCTAATGATTCAGAATCTTCTAGAGCAAGTCCTATGAAGCCATCCATTTAACTGGGGTCCTAAGTTAATCTTATCACGGGGGGACGCAGAACTAGACAGCTTAGGGCCTAAGACTTACACAATGACAGGGCCAACTCCAGATGGCTTAGTGGTGGGGGACTGCAGTTTGGTTTTGGAGTTTGACTTGGGCAGCAGTGTGAGCACCCTGCAGTGTACTCACACCTCCACCAAGTTGTGGCCTGCCACCACTGAGCTGGAGCCTTGCAACTACTACTGTCCTTTTCTTTAATCCACAATGAAATGGGTAGTTTAGTCTTCTCAGCTCAAAAGGAAGCAGCAGCATTCTTTTGCTTCTATACTGTCAGATAATTGCCTTCTTTGTCTTCTTTCTTTCCACTCAATCAGTCAACAAGTATTACACAGCAAATTCATTTCCAAGCAGTGTGGTGGGTATTGTGGTTTATGCTATTTGTACTAGCACATAGTTGCTACCTCTGGGATCGAGGGAGAGGGAGTAGAAAGGGTTGCAAAGGCACAGGGAGTATCAGGGAATAGTTGTAAAACAGATCATTGCAGTACAATTAGGTAAGGCCTTTAGAAGGAACACAGAGAAGGAAATAAACCCCTCTGGGGATTTGTGGAAGGTGGCCCCTAGAGGACTATTAAAGAGCTGACTCTAAAAGTCAATGAGGAAGGGCACCTGGCTGGCTCAGTCTCCAGAGCATGTGACTCCTGGTCTGGGGTTATGAGTTCCAGCCCCACATTGGGCATAGAGCTTACTTAAAAATAATAATAATAATAATAAATAAATAAAAGAATTAAAAATTAAAATTAAAAGTTAAAAAAAATTTTCAGTGGGAAAGGAGAAGAAAGATTCCAAGCAAATGAAGGAGCATGGCTGATTGAAGGTGATCAGAGGAACTGGCTGATTGAAGATGAACAGGAATTATGTGGTCAGTGATGAACAGGAATTGTGTGGTCAGTGTTCATTCATTCATTTATTTATTACATAAGTAACTCTGGGTATACAAAGGTTAGCAAGCCAGTGTGGAAAATAAAAATCTTGATAAAATGTTTTTCAAATTTCCATCTAATGTATTGATATCTAGTTTTAATTATTGGACCCACTGCCAAAGACCTATGACTCCATGATGTCTCTGTCCTTCTGAGCCACATAGGAGATCTTTGCCCTTAGGTAACAATTGCCTTTTTACCTTGTAACTAGAAGTTTAGAGACTTGGGTTCTGCTTCATATCCTTCCTTTAGCCTACTGGGTAACACTGAGGGCAGGTCCCTCAACTGATCTGAGCCCCAATTTTCTGATTTGTAAAATGGGGATAACATCTGTCCTGCCTACTTTATAGAGTTTTCTGATTAAATGAGATCATTTATGTAAGAAGTCTTATTAAGTACAGACCCGTGGCTTTCAAACTTTTGACTGAAACTCACTGTAAGAAATTTATATAACTGGGCACCTGGGTGTCTCAGTGATTATTGGCTCAGGTCGTGATCTCAGGGTCCTGGGATCGAGCTCCACATCGGGTTCCCTGCTTAGCGGGGAGCCTGCTTCTCCCTCTCCCTCTGCCACTCCCCCTGCTTGTGCTCTCTCACGCGCTCTCTCTCTCTCTAATAAATAAATAAAATCTTTAAAAAAATAGATTTATATCACTAAGCAATACTTGAGTACCTATGATGTTTTCTAAGTTTTCTATTCTATTTCAATTTTATGTCATTTAACTTTTTAAAATGCTCTGTAGGACCCATTACATGTGAATTTATGATCCACTAATGCAGAAGTGTAAATTTTTTCCCCGAGGAAATATTTGGCAATGTCTGGAGACATTTTTTTTTTTTTAAGATTTTATTTATTTGACAGAGAGAGACATAGCGAGAGAGGGAACACAAGCAGGGGGAGTGGGAGAGGGAGAAGCAGGCTTCCCGCTGAGCAGCGAGCCTGATGCAGGGCTCGATCCCAGGATCCTGGGATCATGACCTGAGCTGAAGGCAAGACGCTTAACGACTGAGCCACCCAGGTGCCCCCAGAAACATATTTTATTTTCACACCCAGGGAGCTGCTACTGGCATCTTGTGCATAGAGGCCAGGAATACTGCTAAACATTCCACAATGTACAGGATAGCCCCCTACAGCAGAGCATTATTTGGCCAGAATGTCAGTTGTGCTGAGGTTGAGAAAACCTTGCATTAATGTTTCAGCAGCTCAGAGTATATAGTATTTGATATTTGTGGGGTACTAAAATTCTTAAAAAGACACTATTGCTCTTGCCGCAAGGTGAGGCTTTTTTGCAAGACCAGAGAAATCCAAAGGGAGAAAGAAAAGGAGCTCACATTAGTACATACCTATTATGTGCTAGGTATTCTGCCTAAGCATTTTTATCATTTAGTACTTTTTTTTAAAAGATTTTATTTATTTATTTGACACAGAGAGCGCAAGAGAGACACAGAGCAAGCACAAGCAGGGGGAACAGCAAGCAGGGGAGAAGCAGACTACCCACTGAGCAGGAAGCCTGATGTGGGGCTTGATCCCAGGACCCTGTGATCATGACCTGAACCGAAGGCAGACGCTTAACTACTGAGCCACCCCAGTGCCCCATCATTTAGTTCTTACAACAACCATGTGAGATAGGTATTATTACCTCTGTTTCACAGATTAGAAAACTAAGCTCAAATACTTCAATGATTTGCCAATGTTACCCAAAGGGTAATAAGAGAACCAGGATTATAACTCATGTCTCTGTGCTTGTCCGGGTGTAAGACAGAAGGGAGGACTGGGGTCAGTATTTCTTATTCGTGTATCCCTAACTTCTAGGATAGTACCTAATTATCCATGAATGCCAGTAAATATTTGGTAATTGGTTATTTGTTCAAATGCATGTAACTGGTAAATGGCCTAACCCAAAGCCCACATTTTATTTTAAAATTCTGTGCTCTCTTCTTTGGTTCAAAAAGGGAAACTCCTTACCCAAACAACAGGAAGCATGGCTGAATTAACCTTTGGTATTTACTGCCGAAGTTGGTAATTTCCTAGGGATCACTTACAATTTTTATTGCATGTAAGAAAATTTTGAATGGTGAGAGACATGGCTTACATTCTGGTTTTGCCTACATAAATGGAATTCTAATCCTTTCTGCACAAACTAATATGAAACAAATTAGCATTAATCCAGGAAAACAGTAGGAGGAGCTCCTTTCTTTTAAATGAAGTTAAGGCCTTTAAATTAATCTGTATGGAAATTAGTTTTAAAGCTCCAAAACTACAAATAAGTGTATTAAAAGGGTTTAGAAAATTCTACATAAAGAATTCCTTTAAAAAATAATTATAATTACTTTAAAATTCAGGAATGATATATAAGATGAAATAATTTGGAACTGAATTAAGAATATTTAGTGGGTGGGGTCCCTGGGTGACTCAGTCAGTTAAGCAACTGACTCTTGGTTTAGGCTCAGGTCATGATCTCCGGGTCCTGGGATTGAGCCCCATGTCCGGCCCCGAGATCAGCTGGGAGCTTGCTCAAGAATTCTCTCTACCTGTCTCCCTTTGCTCCTTTTCCTGCTTGCAAGCTCTCTCTCAGATAAATAAATAAATCTTTAAAAAAAAGGAATATTTGAGAGAAGTTATTATTTCTATACTAATAAATTTGAAAAAAAGACAAATGCTTAGAAAAATTAAAATACTAAACAAGATTCCAGAAAAGAGAATATGAATAAACCAAACCAAGAGAAGAAATAAGAATTACCTAAAAAATAATTTACCTGACCCTGATAATTATTAAAGAAATGCTTCTCCAATGATTAAAAGACAAATATCAAGATCACAAACTGTTTTTAAATATGTACCCTATGATACTACTAATAATTTGTTAATGAATAAATATAGTGACCAAATTACATTTGCTGAGTTAATCTTGTGAGGCAGATTTTTTATTAAATACTCCCAAATAAAGCAAATACCTAAAGCAAAAATTATGGCTTAGGCTTACTTCAGTCAAGTCTCTGGTTTTCTCATCTGAAAAAGGGCATAATGATAGCATCTACTTTAGCCATCCATTGTGTGTATTAGGTGAAATAGTCCATATAAACTTCTCAGAGAAATATCAACTTTAGTTGTGTTAAGGCACTGAAATTTGGAATTTGTAGAGTAGTTATTCTGCCCTGACTAACTAATATACCAATGCTTTGTCTACTCAGCTGGAGGAAACATGCTGAATGGTCACAGTTTAAGTAATGACCGAAGACCTCAAGTGGGCCCTTGATGTTACCATGATGCTCCTGCACTCATAGATGTCAGTTTTATAATTTTTCTATCCTAGCATCTCCAATACCTTTTCTCCCATACTTGCTCTCAGTTGAGGACCTTCTTTCTAAGTCATTGAGAAAAAACGGAGACTCCCACAAGCTGTCACCACCATATCTACCTACTGACCAGCATCTGACCCCATATGTTGTTTTTCCCTTTTCTTCTGTTAAATAGGGGAAGTACCCTCCTTGCTCCTGTGGAAACCAGTTCCTCCACTTGATAACTCATGTTACTCCAATGATTCTATCTTCTCCTGCATCACCAAGTTTTCTCTCTCTTTCTCTCTTTTGGATTATTCCCATCAACAGGTATGCAGTAATGTATCCTGTATGTAGCATATAGAATCATGGTTCCCCAAAGATGTCCACGTCCTAATCTCCAGAACCTGTGACTATGTTAGGTTACATGGCAAAGGGGGATTAAGGTTGCAGATGAAATTAAGGTTACTAATGAACTGACCTTAAAATAGGAAGATGTCAATGTGAGTGACATCATAGCTGGAAAAGAAAGAAAACAGATTCTCCCCTAGAGCCTTTAGAAGGGGACATTGTCTTGCTGACATCTTCATTTTATCCCAGTGAGATCCAAGTTGCAATTTTAATGATAGAACTGTAAGATAACTAAATTGTTGTTTTAAACCATTAGATTTGTGGTAATTTCTTACAGCAGCAATAGGAAATTAATATATTACAAACAACAACAACAACAACAAAAAACCCTCTTCCTGGTGTATTTTCTTCCTCCAGCTATTGTCCTGTTTCTTTGTTGCCCTTTATAAAACTCCTTAAAAAAGTCACCTAGCTCCAATTCTCTCTTAAACCCTGTATAATAAGGCTTTTTTCCCCAACCACTTCACTGTTATGTGCTTATCAAGGTCACCAAATGACCATGTCATCATGGCCAGTTCTCGGTCTTCAAACAGATTTGACAAGGTGATCACTCCCTCACCTTTGAAACGCTTTTTCTCTCCTTTCTAGGATGTCTCACTCTCCTGGTTTTCCTGGTTCCTATGGCACATTTCTTATGGCTACTCTTCAGTTTCCTTTGCCAGTTCTTCCTGATTTCCTCAGTCCCTTGGAGTAGTTCAGGATTCAGTGTTTGTCTCTCCTCTCTTTTCTGTCAACACTCCTTCCCTAGCTGATCTTACCCATTTTCATGGCTTAAAATACTACTGAGACACTGATTATTCTCAGGTATGTATCTTGGCCAAGACCTGTGCTCTGGACTCCAGACTCATGATATAGTCACTTGACATCTCCACAAGGAGGTTTACTAGGCATCTAAACCTTCAGAGCCCCAAACTGATCTTCTGACCTTACCTGTAAAACCTGCTCTTCCTGACATTTTCTCCACGTAGGTTAATGGGAATTTCACCCTTTAAGTTGCTCAGGCCAAAAACCTTGGACTCATCTTTGCCACCTTTTTTTCTCTCCTGACCCTCATCCAACCTTTCAGTCAAATCATCTCCAGGGTCTAGAACAGCAGTTAGCCAAACCTATTGGTTAAGTCCTTCAAAACATATCAATCTGACTATGTCCCATCACCCCCACAGCTACTATCCCAATACAAGGTATCAGGCCTGGATTTTTCAGTAGCCTTCTAACTGGTCTCCTTACTTCCATGTCTCCCTAAATTCTAGTCTCCACAGACACAGACTGATCCTTCTAAAATAGAGATTAGATCACATCATTGTTCTGCTCAACACTGTCCGATGGTGTCTCAACTCAGAGTGAAAGCCAAATGCCTATAAGCCCCCAAAACATCAGACTGGGTGAACTTTCACCAACTGCTCAACTGTATTGATCAGGCTGTTTCTTGAAGAAGGTATTTTTCCTCTTCAACACCTTTGCGTTTCCTGTTCCTTTTGATTTCTTTCTTCTAATGTTTTCATTGCTTTCTCCCTCAGTTCTCTTGAGTCTTCACTCAAATATCATCATCTCAGTAATGCCTTCTCTGGTCATTTAAGATTTCATCATTCATCTTCCACCTCTAGCATTCTCTTCTCTTTATTTTTTCCACTGCATTTATTATCTCTGACATACAATATACTTTTTTTTCTTACTGTTTATTTTTCATACTAAATTCTATGAAGACAAGGTTTGGGGGGTTGTTTTGTTTACTGAAGTATCCCAAAGGCCCAGGACAGTAATTAGCACATTACAGGCACACACTAAATAAAAATACATATTGAATGAATGAAGAACTGGAAGGTAGGGTATGAGGGGAAAATGGCAAAAATATGAGGACTAAGAGTAAGCAGAGACCATGTCCTGAATGACCTCTAAGCCATGTTTCTGAAGGTTAGTGAGATACCACTGATCTGTCTTACTTATGGGATTAATATGATCAGATTTGTATTTTTTTAAATCGCTCTGATAATACTATAGAGGATTAATGATTGTATTAATAATTTGGAGTGGGAATATTTGCCCAAAATGTTGACTTATTTATTTATTTTTTTTCCCAGGAAAAGAGGCTCTGTGGTCTCTTGCAGACTTTCCAGCAGGGGTTAATTCCACAGAAATCAGTGCCTTGGGGCAGTATCTGTTTTGCCAGCCACCTGTAAGTATATTACAACTTTTGATTCTGAGTTCTTGTTTCTCCTGGAGAAATAATGATAAATGAAAGTAATTTCTATGGGCAGTTTCTGTTTTGTATAATTTGTCAACATTTAACACCAAACACCTCCTTTAGCATTACCCCATGGACTGCCGATTCAGTAAAGCATTAGAGCACTGGTCTGGCAGCACTGTCCAATAGTCCCTGAAAGACCAAAAAACCCGAAGTTAAATTTGAAGGGGCTTTTCTTTTCTTTTTTTTAAAGATTTTATTTGTTTATTTGACAGAGAGAGATAGCGAGAGAGGGAACACAAGCAGGCGGAGTGGGAGAGGGAGAAGCAGGCTTCCCACTGAGCAGAGAGTCTGTTGTGGGACTCGATCCCAGGAACCTGGGACCATGACTTGAGCCGAAGGCAGACGCTTAACAACTGAGCCATCCAAGCACCCCTGAAGGGGCTTTTCCAAGATCGGTATTCTTCAGTGTCTTATTGTGAGCTACACAGTTTATTACTTGCTTCAGGAAGTAGAAACAGCCATGATAGGAAGGAACACATACTTCCCAAGGGTGCCGCCTTCTGTTTTTATTCCCGTAACCGTGCACAGTGCCAGGCATGTCACATGTGCCCAATGAAACCTAAGTTAAAACAGTAAACCTTGTTCAAGAACTTTGAGGCCAAGGTAGTAGAAAACAATAAAGGAGACTTAGGAAGTGGTTGAATGATGAAAGTAGTCCTGTGTTGAAACACAAGCAGATGCATGTTATCAGATTTCTGTGTGGCCTGCTAGGTCCGGAATGAAAGTTTTCTTGGTACAGAAGGTAGCTGTGGTGGCCGGGTTAACCACAGACAGGTTAGATCTTGTTTGGATATATAAGTCCAATAAAAATTTTGCTCAAGATGGGAGAACAATGAATAAAATCTTGTATGTTAGTCTATTAATTCTTGTAGTAATTTTGTCTGTTTAAAGTCTTTTCATATAGAGTGCATCAGATGTTTGTTAAAATAATGTGTATAACAGTTACATGAAATTTATTTCATATAAGTATACAAGAATAACTGTGTGTGTGTGTGTGTGTGTGTGTGTGTGTACTAACATTACCACCCTTGCTTGATGTAAAGTGCTTTACATGACTTTAAAACAATACAAATATCATGAGGGAACAAAATTCCAGACTTCCAAAGCAGATAGTATTAGGTTTAAAAACAGAAAAATTGTCCAAGGAATGAAAAATATTAATAGAAATAGATTGAAGACTATAGGGCTCCACACATGACTTCTCAAGTGTTATTACACCATTACAATTGTGAAAGAAATAACTATTTGTAATATGTAGTTGAAAAAGAGAGTATTAAAACTGAGAAAAATAAACTTGGATTAAGCTCTCATAGCATAAACCACAATAAATAGCAGGTGAGTTCCAGTCAAGCATGAAGCATAATAAGTTGAATGAAATAGAATTGTATAAGTATCTTAACTGGAGAGAAGAGTATTTGTTTTAAAAAATGGTTTGGGGCAACTGGGTGGCTCAGTTGGTTAAGCGTTTGACTCTTGATCTCAGCTCAGATCTTGATCTCAGGATTGTGAGTTTGAGCCCCCCAATGGACTCCACACTGGGCATGGAGCCTACATAAAAAAAAAAAAAGTTTAACTAAAGTATTATTGGCATACAGTAAACCACACATCTTTAAAATGTACACATGTCATAAGTTTTGACATGTGTACATTTGTGAAATCTTCACCACACTCAAGATATTAACATATCCATCACCCCCAAAGTTTCTTCATGCCCATTTGTAAAGCCTCATTCCTAACTCCTCTCACTTCTTACCTCCCCCATCTTTGAGGCAATCACTCTCTGTTTTCTGTCACTATAGTTTGTGCAAATGTAAGTTTTTGACTGGTGAAAGTATTACTGATTATAAGATTGATGGTTCCACTTTTATAAAAGTCAAAATGTAATGAAAACAAGGAAAGAATAGAAATGGAAATGTTTTATGGTAAATGTGACAGATAAAAGCTTAACAGCCAGAATATTTCAAAAATTTAATAAAAAGGGTGTTTTATTTTGACTTGTTTGATAGCAAGGAACAGAGACACAGTCCATTTAGCTCAAGAAAAACAATACCTATGTTAGGGATATACATGAACTGCATCTAAACTGGAGAGTTGCTGAAAACAGAGGTAGCCTGGGGTACTTGACTCTTTGGTTTTCCTCTCATGGGCCAAATGATTGTTCTCTGATGAGGTCTCTACTTCTTTAAGCACATCTACTTAGTTTTCTCTCTACCAGCTGTCTTTGTCTGCTAACCCTAGTTTCTAGTCTCTCATAATTACAACTTATCATGGCTCCTCTGACTCCAGTATACACAAGGCACCTCTTTGTTCAGGCTATTTCACTTTTGCTCCTTCTATTAAGTGCATCGACATTCAACATTTCCAAATTCAAATTCTCAAGAGAGGAATGTGATTGGCTTGGCTCACCTTTTTGAGCCAGGCCATATACCACAGGTGGTTGGCCAGGATATTCATCAGTTACCTTTGGGTCTGAAATGACCCATCACTGTGGGTTAGAAAGCCGGAATCACATGGTGCAAAACATCAGCATGTACTGTGAACAGGATAGGCATTGAGTGTTTACCTGTCCAGTAAAGAGGATAGTCCTTAAGAGCCACTATTTATTAGCTATGTGACTTTGGGTAACTTACATAACCTGTCTGAACCTTAGTTTTCTCATTTATAACTTGGGGATAATAACTGCCTTGTATAATTTTTGTAAAAAATAAAATACATGTAAAGCATGGTACAGTATCATGTAATAGGTCTCAATTAGTGGTAGCTATTTTATTTTGTTTATTATTAACAGATTAATAATGATCTCAAGAAAAATAATCCATCTCCATGGTAAAGGTCAAAAGATAGCTCACACACAGACAAAAACCAAATAGTTAGCTAACAATGAAAAAATATCCAGTTTTTACAATTTTTAAAATGCACTTAAAAATAGCTATGATATGGGGCGCCTGGGTGGCTCAGATGGTTAAGCGTCTGCCTTCAGCTCAGGTCATGAACTGGGATCAAGCCCTGCATCGGGCTCCCTGCTTGGCAGGGAGCCTGCATCTTCCTCTCCCTCTACTGTTCCCCCTGCTTGTGCTCTCTCACTCTGTCTGTCAAATAAATAAATAAAATCTTTTAAAAAATAGCTATATTTTGCATCTGTTAAACTTGCTAATAAATTAAAATTATACATTGCAATATTGATGTGGCAATGAAGAAAGAGTATATTCATATTTGGTAGTTGACTTGTAGATTAGCCTAATTATTCCAAATAGCAATCTCACAAAACATATCCCTTAATTCATAGTCCCTTTCTGGGGAAATACTTCCCAAGGAGGTAATTGAAAAGGAAAACCTCTATTTGTGCAAAAGTATTTATAGCTCTCTTTTTAATTCAAAGGCTTTCATCATTTTAGAATGGAAAGAGACCTAAGAGATTATTTTTCCTTTGGGCTGCACATTAGAGTCATTTAGGAGCTTTTAGAAACACTCATGTCCCATGCCCAGAGATTTTGAGGTAAACGTCCTGAAATATGGTCTGAGCTTGAGTGCAATTTAGAAACTCCTTAGCTATTCTGATGTGCAAGAAGGAAGGAAAACCACTCTTCCAGTCCCACACCATTAGGGGAACTGTGAAAAAAACAGAGCCAGAGGTTAAAAGGACCCTGAAAGGAGCACACATAAGATGTGATAAAAGAGCTGGGCTGAAAATGAAGATGTTTGTTCCTAATTCCTAACCCTGACTTCTAGTCTTTTTTTTTTTTTTTTGTAAGATTTTATTTATTTAAGAGAGAGAGAGCATGAGCAGTGGGCAGGGGCAGAGGGAGAGGGACAAGCAGACTCCCCGCTGAGTGGGGAGCCCAACGTGGGGCTCATTGCCAGGACCTGAGATCATGACCTGAGCCAAAGGCAGATGCTTAACCAACTGAGCCACCCAAGCACCCCTGACTTCTGGTCTTGATGATTAACTGGAAACATCCATGTGTCCAATATTTAGAGACGAGGTAACCAGTGATTGTGCAATAGTAAAATGCACTCATTGTTATTGGCTATCTATGGACAAGGTAGAACATAGTGTGTACACACTGATGAGAACCAGGTGTGATAGTGGTGTGTCTGTTGCTATCCTCACCAAGAGATTCTCAGCTGGACCTGTTGAGTTCCTCCTTGGGAGAGCCGTGGTTCTCCCTTCATGCTCTACCTCCTGCCCAAAGTGGCCAAGTTCCCTGAGTCCCCATCTCTGTTATGGGGAGTGGGGTTATTGATGTCCAGTACTGCTGAACTGTGGGCTGTCTATGCTGAACAGTGATGAATCAGAAGTCATGTTTTAAAATTGTGGTGAAATATACATAACAAAATTTCCATCTTAACCATTTTTAAGTTGCACAGTTCAGTGGCATTAAGTACATTCATATTGTTGTACAGTCACCACCATCCATCTCCAGACTTTTTAATCTTTCCCAACTGAAACTTTCTACCCATTAAACAATAACTCTCCATTTCCCCTATCCCACTGCCCCAGCCTCTGGCAACTACCATTCTACTTTCTGCCTCTATGAATTTGACCTTAGTACCTTATATAAATAGAATCACACAACATGTGGTTTGGTTTTGTTTGTCTGTTTCTTTGAGAGAGAGAGAGCGTGTGTTTGTGCATGTGCGTGCGAGAGTTGGGGGGGGCTACAGAGGGAGATGGAGAAAGAATCTCAAGTAGGTTTCACACCCAGTGAGGATCCTGACACAGGGCTCAATCACACGACCCTGAGATGGTGACCTGAGCCAAAGTCAAGAGTCGGACATTTAACCGACTGAGCTACTGAGGCGCCTCCACCATGTGTCCTTTTGACTGCTTATTTCATTTAGCTTAATGCCTTCAAAGTTAAGAGTCAGTTTTTAGGGATAAATTATTCTTTGTCTTTCTCTCTACTCCCTTGTTCTTTCTTCCAAAAGCCACTTTCCTTTGGTTTGAGGATCACCCCATCCCTCCGATTGGTCCTTGCTCTCCTCTAGTGGCTACCCTGCCTTTTGCCTCTTCTTTTCTAGCCTCGGTATTATCTCATAAGCAGGATAGGAAAAGCTAGCTCTGTAAGAGTGTTCCTGAAATTTGCTGTCTGAAGGTTTGTTTTGTTTTTGCATCTTTGTTTCTGTTTCAGTGTAGACTGGGGAAGAAAGGGGAGGGGGCTCTCAGAATATGAAGGAGAGAGAAGGAAACAAAGAACATAACCAAATTAACACTTGAAGACATATGCCTGCCTAAAATGTAAAACTGGTATTTACATTATTAAAAGAATTGAAGAAGTTACAGAATTTTATCACAAGTGGATTGTTTTAGTTATGAGCAAGTATTGTATACTGGTTAAGTGCATGAACTCTGGATCTGGGTTAACTGAATTTGAATCCTCACTCTCTTTACCCCCTGGTTTTATTGAGATATAATTGACATACAGCAATGTAGGAGTTTAAAGTATACAGCATAGGATCACCTGGGATTGGTTAAGCATCAGACATTTGATCCCAGCTCAGGTCTTGATCTTAGCATTGTGGGTTCAAGCCCTGTGTTGGGCTCCATGCTGGGTGGGGAGCCTACCTAAAAGGGCCACCTGAGTGACTCAGTTAAGCACCTGCCTTCGGTTCAGGTCATGATCCCAGGATCCTGGGATTGAATCCCTCATGGGGTTCCCTACTCAGGGGGAGTCTGCTTCTCCTTCCCCCTCTGCCCATCCCCCCCACTCATGTGCTCTCTCTCTCACTCTGCTCTCTCTCTCCAATAAATAAATATATTCTTTAAAAAAAAAAAGAAAAAAATGTACAGCACAATAACTTGAATTACATATATTGTGAAATAATTACCACAGTATCTAACACTTTTTAGTTATATGTACTCGAGCAAATTACTGAGTTTCTCTGTACCTCAGTTTTGTCATTAGTGAAAGGGAATAATAATAATAGTACATACCGGGTGCCTGGGTGGTTCAGTTGGTTAAGCGACTGCCTTCAGCTCAGGTCATGATTCTGGAGTCCCGGGATCGAGTCCCGGGATCGAGTCCCACATCCAGCTCTCTGCTCAGCGGAGAGTCTGCTTCTCCCTCTGACCCTCCCCCATCTCATGCTCTCTCTCTCTCTCTCTCTCTCTCTCTCTCTCTCATTCTTTCTCTCTCTCATATAAATAAATAAAATCTTTAAAAAAATAATAGTACCTACCTTATAGAGTGTTGTGAGGAATAAAGAAGTTAATACATATAAAGCATTTATAATACTACTTGGAAAATAGTACTATATAAGTGTTAGATATCAACACTTTTTTGGTCAGCATTTTGAAATTTGTTATCTGTGAGACCAAATGTGGTTAATTATATAAGAACAAATATATTTAAAAATTCAAGATAGCATTATTCACAGTAGCCCAAAACTGGACATAATGTAAAGTCCATTAATTGATGAATGGATTAGCAAAACATGGTGTATCTTTCAGTGAAATATTTCTCAGCAATAAGAAGAAACAAGCTGTTGAATCTTGCAACAATATGGATGAATCTCAAAAACAGCTTGCTAAGTGAAAAAACCCAGATGTAACGGACTACATATGATATTCCATTTGTATAAAATTTCTAGGAAAGGCTAAACTATGGAGACAGAAAGCCAGGTGAGTGGCTTTTGTGAATGGGACCAATGATTAACCTCAAACTGGCATAAGGGTACTTTTCCCAGCGATGGAAGTGTTTTAAAACTGGATTTTGGTGATGGTTGCCCAACTGTGTAAATTTACTAATGCTCATTGAACCTTACTCTTAAAATGGATGAATTTTGTGGTGTATAAATTCTACTACTCTAAAACTGTCAAAAAGAAAAAGCAGCAAGACTGTTGAATCACAGATCTGTACTTCTGAAACAAATAATGCAACATATTTTGAGAAAAAAGAAAAAGAAGAAGATAACAGGAGAGGAAGAAAAGGGGAGTATGTCAGAGGGGGAGACGAACCATGAGAGATGATGGACTCTGAAAAACAAACTGAGGGTTCTAGAGGGGAGAGGGGTAGGGGGATGGGTTAGCCTGGTGATGGGCATTGAGGAGGGCACGTTCTGCATGGAGCACTGGGTGTTATGAACAAACAATGAATCATGGAACACTGCACCAAAAACTAATGATGTAATATATGGTGATTAACATAACAATAAAAAAATTAAAAAAAAAAAAGAAAAAGCAAATGAAACTGGAGGTTCACATCCATTGCTCTTTAGCTTGGTTCTCACTTAAAAGAAGAAAAAAGTTACTGTTTTTGTAAAAATAATGTATGTCAACTGTTGGGATACAGTTCTCCATGGGTCTGTCATGTTTCTTTACATCTTGCAAGCAAGGTCCAGCTTCCGTTTGTTCCAGACCGTCTTTTCAGGGATGTTTGTGTAGTGAACAGCCTTTGAAGACAGAGTGTCTCCCCCCAGGAAAAAAGGCAGGCATGCTTACTATCTGATATAATAAAGAAAATGTCTGCCTCTGGAGCTTAATGCTCATTATATAATACATGGTTCTGTACGCTCAAAGTTCCTGTGTTTGTGCAGGTTTCACTGGCCCTTTTCATTTTTTCCTGTGGGAATTGGGAGTTAGTAAACCAGTAAAGAATGTGCTCATGCTCTGACCTCTGCCATTGCTGAGAGTTTTAAAGTCCTTTGATTCTGACCTGGAGTCTCATGTCTTGTCAGCTTCCACGTTACCTTGTTAGCTTTCGAGTAGGGTAAAAATCTCTGACCCTTGATTCTTTTTTGTGTGTGTGGTAACATATACATGACATAAAATTTACCATCTTAACCATTTTTAAGCATATAGTTCAGTGGCATTAAGTATGTTAACATTAAAAATAAAACTGCCAGTTATTTTACCAGCAAAATGGGTTTATTCAGGAAAAGCAGAGAATTATAATTAGGGACAAGCAAGCTATGGCAAAACCATAGGCAAGTCCAGAGAACAAAGGAGAGGAATGCTTTTTTATAGAGGGAATTAGGGAGTTGGGAGGGCTGTTATAAACAAAAAGTCCATTGGAGGGCGCCTGGGTGGCTCAGTCAGTTAAGCGTCTGCCTTCAGCTCAGGTTATGATCCCGGGGACCTGGGGTCTAGTCCTGCATGGGGCTCCCCACTCAGCAGGGAGCCTGCTTCTCCCTCTCCCTCTGCTGCTCTCTCTCTGTCAAATAAATAAAATCTTTAAAAAAAGTTCATTGGAGTAAACTGGGAATTTGAAGTATAGTGGCTTTTCATTGGCTGAGTTATGATAGTTTCATATTGACTGGACTGTTTCAGGGGGAAGAGAAAAACCTTCCTTCCTCCCACTGGAATAGTAAAAGTAGCTAAGTAGTATGGCTTGCAGGGGTACGTGTCTTCCTGTAGGATCTGCAATTGATCTCAGCTGGTATGGCATGAGAACTCTCCCCCCGACCCCTGCGGTCTTCTGACTCCATTCTAAATGAGGTTTCCTTTTATTAATTTTTCCATGTTCATTCACCACTATCCATCTCCAGAATTTTTGCATTTTCCCGTATTGAAATTCTACCCATTGAATACTAACTCCCTATTCCCTCTCCCCACAGCCACTGGTAACCACCATTCTAGTTTCTGTCTCTGTAACTTTGACTACCCTAGGTACCTCATGCAGTGTTTGTCCTTTTGTGTCTAACTTATTTCACTTAGCATAGCATTTTCAAGGTTTAACCATGTTGTAGTACATATCAGGATTCCATTCGTTTTTAATACTGACTGAATAAATCCCATTGTATATGTTCACAGTTCCTGACACTAATTATAAAAAAAAAGAAAGAAAAACCCTTACTATTTGGGAGTTACTATTGACATTGGCTGAGTATCACTCTAGACATCTATTTATGAGTAGACAGACAGAAAAATAGGTGGATATAAATAATGTTAGAAAATGGGCTTTGGGGGGCACCTGGGTGCCTCAGTTAGTTAAGCATCCAACTTGTGATTTCAGCTTGGGTTATGATCTCATGTGTTGTGAGATGGAGCCTGCATCAGGCTCTATGCTCAGCAGGGAGTCTGCTTAAGATTCTCTCCCTCTGCCCCTCTACCCATTTTCTCTCTCCTTCTCAAATAAATGCATCTTAAAAAAAAAAAAAAAAGAAAATGGGCTTTGGGGTCTTGCTTTCTAATACTAATCTAAAGCTCCCTTGACTGGACTAAAGGCACAGGTAGGCTTCTGGGCTTAGAGACTTGGCCCGCTCCTAGAATCCAGCACCAGCTCCCGAGCAGTTCCCCTGCCCTCAGCCAATCAATGGATGGTTGGCCGTTGTGACTCTGCTTTTATTTGTTTCCACCTCTAAGTAGTCCTTTAGTCCTGAGGATTTTTTCTGTACCACATTTCTCACTTTTCTTTAGTTAGCAATTATTTATTCATGCCCATCTTGTGCCAAGAGCTGTGCTAGGTACTGGGAGTACTTGAACAAAGGTACTCTCCTGCCCTCAAGTAATTCACAGTACAGGAGACAGAAAAGCAAACACATGCATTAAATATAGTTTGATAGACTTCCTATCCTAGTGGAATTAGGAAAGTCTTCCAGAAGAGATGGCCTTAGGAGAAGAAGGCTTAAAGGAGTGAGAGTTAAGGAAGTGAAGAAATGTGCATGTGCTGGACAGGGACGGGGAGAGCAGAACAGAGAGAACAGAGGTGTGAAGGAACTGACACAGTAGATACCTGGAGTTCATGGACATAAAAGCAATTACCTGTGGTTGGAATTTCACAAGTCAAGAAGGCAAGTGGCAAGGAGTAGAGCTGGAGAACTATGCAGGGTAAAGTGGCAGATATCACCTTATGCCATGATGCCATAATTATTTTTAAGTAACTACCCAGCTTTGTCTACCCAACTACACGGTGGCTACTCTGGGGACATGAGTTAGTCACCCCTGAACCCTGGGGCATGGCATAGTGCCTGACATAGTAGGTTTTCAATACATGCTATTTTTCCATATTGTTGATGCATGTGTTGTAACTGTTAACTACTACCAGCAGCTTTAAAAACATTTCTTGATTTCAGTTGGAATTTAGTTTTTGTTTTGTTTACATTGCATTTATAAAGAATATTTCTTTGTTTATTCCCTCATACATAGACTAATGATTTGCTACTCTTTCCTCTTCTATAAAATGAAAATTACTAAGTGGCTAATATAATTTATATATTTATTTTGGCTTTCAGGATACACTACTGTTAGTTAAATTCAGCACTTCACATTTATAAAAATGTTAATACTCTTTATTTATTTTTTAAATAAAAAAAATTTTAGTAATGTCTATACCCAATGTGGGGCTCAAACTTACAACCCTGAGATCAAGAATCTAATGCTCTCTGCCTGAGTCAGCCAGGCACCCCCAAGAATATTAATATTGTTAAAGATAATTTGAAGAGAGAATGTATCTACTTTATTTAAAAAAAAAGATTTTATTTATTTATTTTAGAGAGAGAGAGTGAGCACACAAGCAAGGAGAAGGAGAGAGAAAAGGAGAGAATCTCAAGCAGGCTCCGTGCTGTGTGGAGCCCGACACGGGGCTCTATCTCGTGACCCTGAGATCACGACCTGAGCTGAAACCAAGAGTCGGATGCTTAACTGACTGAGCCACCCAGGCACCCCTGTGTCTACTTAAAATTACTTTAAAAAAAAACACAAAACCATGATTCTGAAAGCAATTATTTTTTTAAATTTCCGGGCTTATATAGTTAAATGCTTTTTTAAAAGTATTTTCCATTAGATGGTTTCCTGGGAAATTTGAAATTAACAGTTGGTTAGCATTCCATTGAATTTTCAGATTAATTACACATCTATAAAGGCATTATGATTAATTGTCAGAGTAATTGACAGAATGATTATTCATCTATAAGGGAATCATGATTGAATCACAACTGATTTTTATGAGCCCAGCTAAATTTTTCTTCTTTAATTTTAGTTTAATTATACAGTACAACACAGTATGTGTGTGATCTGGATAGCTATATTTTAGATAAATATGTTGTTAGAAAAGGCTGAATCCAGATGATGCTATAACAGAAAGATCGCTTAGTATACTAAGCTGGGTCTAGCTCATGCTTTTTTGTCAAATCTTACTATGTATTTGTTTGAAATAAACTATTTGACTTTTACTGGGATCCTGAGTGTCAGTGAATAAATGATAATATTTCAGTTTTTCCACAGTGTGGACATTAGGACTTCTCTAATGTTGTATTCTTAACACGGATCAAAGTTCAGTAAATATTTTATTGATCTAATACTTGTCTGTTACACAGGAAATAAAACTGAAATTCTTTAGTAACAGTTCTTACTTTTTTTTTTTAAAGATTTTATTTATTTATTTGACAGAGAGAGACACAGTGAGAGAGGGAGCACAAGCAGGGGGAGGGGGAGGTGGAGGGGGAGAGGGAGAAGCAGGCTTCCCGTGGAGCAGGGAGCCTGATGCAGGGCCTGATCCCAGGACCCTGAGATCATGACCTGAGCCGAAGGCAGACCCTAATGACTGAGCCACCCAGGCGCTCCAATAGTTCTTACTTCTTTTTTTTTTTTTTTAAAGATTTTATTTATTTATTTGACAGAGAGAGACAGCGAGAGAGGGAACACAAGCAGGGGGAGTGGGAGAGGGAGAAGCAGGCTTCCTGCTGAGCAGGGAGCCCCACATGGGGCTCGATCCCAGGAGCCTGGGATCATGACCTGAGCCGAAGGCAGATGCTCAATGACTGAGCCACCCAGGCTCCCCAATAGTTCTTACTTCTAATGGACATTATTGGCACATGGCTCTCTCTCTCTCTCTACACACACACACACACATATACACAGTTAAATTGTTGAAAGGCGATATAGTATGATGACTGCGCTCTGAGCAGAACAGAGCTGAGTTTAAATCCTCTGTCACATTTAAATCCTCTGTCACATACAGTTGTATGATATTAAGAATATCAGCCTCTCTAAATCTCAACTTCATAATCCATAAAATGTTTTTATGTGTATATGATGTTCAAATAAGATACTGTAAAGCAGTTAGCATTAATTTCTGACATATAGCAAGTAGTCATTAAATATTAGCTAGTATTATGATGATTTATTCTCTTATTTTTGTTAATTTTTCTTCTCTCCTGCTTCGAGAAGATTTGAAACAACTTATCATGTTCTCTATAGAAACAGCTCACTGGGAACCATTCCAGTGCCTGGTGGACAAAACTCAGAACCACTACCATTCTATATTGGATGTTTAGAGAACATAGGGATGCTTGGGGAACATGAAGCTTCAAAAACTCTCATATGGATTCCAAATAGCTAAAACATCCATATGCATACTCACAGGAGGTATGTGTAGATGAAGAAATGCCAAGTTGAATTTTACCAGGAAACAGCGTTGGGACTAAGTGGAATACATTCTTTTGCGCACTTTGCATAGCTCAGAAGCTGCTATTGGTTATGAATGGAGACTTAAATTGTGCTTGAAGACCATTTCAAAATATCTAGTTTCTTGTAAACGAAGTGTCACTAGAGGATCCATCAATACATTACAAAAAATGCATGGGATTCAGAGTCCAAATATGGATTGAATGAATTGCATTTGTCATTTACTAGCTGTGTGATTTTTGGCAAATGACTTTGCCTTTTGAAGTCTTGATTTCCTTGGCTGTATAATGAAGCTAATCATACCTGGCTTGCAGGGCACCATGAGAATTAAAGGTCACATATATAAAGTGCTCATCACAGTGTATTAGTGTTAACTGTAGTTGTCACCAAGGAAGTTATTATAAAGTAGACTATGATATTGGGTCAGTTCAATATTTTGATAGATACAAGTGATCTGTGTTCAGTTGAGGTAATATCACTGTAATATCATGTCACAACATAACCAACCAGCTTAATATGTATAATCTGAACAATGAGTTTATTTCTGTAATAATAGTTGATGTTCACTGAGTATTATGTTGCAGTCACTGGGTTAAGTGCATTATTGCGTTTAATCTCCGCAGCATTCCCATGCTTTGGATATTATTTTGTAGAGAAGGAAAATGAAACTTAGGAAGGAGAATTAATTGCTTGAGGTTGCATGGCAGTTAAGTGCCATCGATGGCCAGGAATCTAGCTTTAGTCTGCCTCTAAAATGTAGGCTCTGACCACCAGGTTATGCCACCTGTTAATTTGTTACATAGTCTGAAAAGCAAAGAAAGAGAATCTCTTGTTGGACAGACTGACCCTACTCTGACTTTAGGAAAGATAAAATGTATTGCTTCTCAAAGGCTTTAATTAATGAAACAAGGGATTCAAATACTCAAGCTAGAAGCTGTGACTTTGAAAACTTTCCTGACATGAGAGAAACAGTGGCTGTGTATTGTCAGAACAAAATTACCACCACATGCAACCCATTTTTAACTTGTTTTGCCTTTAGTTAGCCTCAAGTTCTTTTTTCACCTTGTGTCTTTTAGATGTACTGTACATGTGTCACGAACAGCACACCCAGAACGATATCTTGGCATTAAAATTCCATGAAGTCCATTTTGGGAATCAGATTACTACACCTATTTTTAGTTCTCAACACAAATTACTTTTTCCATTACACTTTTAAATATCCAGTGATAAAGAGATTGAAAATAGCTCCTACAGCCAAATAAAAATCCTGCATTTGGTTTAATCAGGACAGACCCATTGACTGGCATTGGTATAATTACATTACTGAAGCAGCTACCTGTGAGGGCCTCTTTCTTCCTCTCGTTAGGACTCCCCTCCCCATTTGCTGCTATATTTGTCTGCCCTCTTGGCCATAAAAGGCTGGCTATGTGGCTCTGACATTCTCCTGCCTGACCACATGCATTATTTTTGAACTGGTCCCCCGGGTCCTGTCTTTAGCCCTGCCTCTTCACTTTTTTTTGGGATTCAACCGGCGTGGGTTTTTCATTCTCTCATCCAGCTCCACAGCCACATCAGAGCATTTCTACCACCATCACTCCTTTGAACACGGGTAAGTGTGACACTGAGGCAGAAGAATGCACTTGATATTTGATGTGCTTAACAGCATTGCATGTGTGTGGTTTCTTTCCATCTTGTGAGTTCAGTGGTTTTCTCAGAGAGCGGTCAGAAGAGAAGAGAAATAGCGAAGGGAAGCCCCTGGGAAGGAAGACAAAAGCAGCAGGGTGCCAGTTTTTGCTGGCACTGCTCTCCTCTCACATCCACACTGTTCTTTTTAAGTTAAGCTACTGTTTCTGG
The DNA here is from genome assembly GCF_037043125.1 of Eumetopias jubatus. NCBI lineage: Eukaryota > Metazoa > Chordata > Mammalia > Carnivora > Otariidae > Eumetopias > Eumetopias jubatus. The sequence goes on along the minus strand of NW_028274822.1, from coordinate 53,320,339 downwards.
AACCATAAGGGGATAATGGTGGAACTGTAAGTGTGAGTCCAAGTACTCTTTCCAAGTTATAGTTCAATGGTCTGGTTGAAATCTGGAATGGATGAGGTGGCAGGATACAATGTGTTTTCTATCTTCCATATGCCTACAATAGTCCCAATTATAAATTAGACCAAACGAGGTCAATTAACTCTGAAGTCCCTAGTTTCTAATTCAGTGATTTTGTTCTGACAATGCCATGTGAATAGGTGTAAGAGTGCATTATGATATTTCTAACCTGGAAATGGTTAAATAATATTTCAGTGGCAACATAGATCCCCACAGAATGATCCTAAAGCTATGAATGATTTAATCTGTGAATGATTTAAATCAGCTTTTAGCCTCTAATGCCTATACAAAAGTATCGTATCAGGATTACAATTATGGAATTAGTATTTCTTCCAAAATTCCCAAATTATGTTCAGAAAGAAAATGCAGGTCTTAAAGAAACAGAAGACAACCAAACCATCTTTCTTCCCAACATACTCTAGCTGTCATGTGTTGGCGATAATCCTCACTTACTTGATGAAGAGAAGGTAGCTGTACCTTCATTCCAGAGGTCAGAGCGGTGACAACCAGCTCTGATGACTTAAAGCCAGACCCTGTTTACTTGTAATACATTATGTATGTGTCTGTAATGTGAAATACTATGAGAATAAATATATTTTGGGAAAAATAGAGAGTGGGAAGTAGAATTGGGGCAAGATATTTAAAGATTTTATTTTGTGAAAATGACAGCATTTCAAGTCACGTTAGCATATATGAACTTAGCTTATAACATAATACATAAGAAGGTTATTTATCATTTATTTGGATGTCATTTAAATAATATTTGCCATGTTACAATGTACTGTGTATCATTAAAGAAACTTACCTATTATCTTTGTAATTGCTTAACATATTTCTGTATTACTATATTCGAATCCTTTTGTTTTATCAAAATTTATCTAATAATTATTCATTACATATGGTCATTATTCTGTATGTTTTAGAACAGAAGATAGCAATCTATTTAAGGGTTGAAGCAAAGTTGCTTGCCTAGTAGCTATTTTTTTCCTCTTGGGAAATGCCATGTAGACTGATATCTTCCATGAGCCCCAAGACAAATATTTCTGGAGTGCAGTTTGCTGGATTTTCTTCTCTAGGGAATACATACTGACTTTTAAAAGAGTTTAAATAAGGGCGCCTGGGTGGCTCAGTTGTTAAGCATCTGCCTTCGGTTCAGGTCATGATCCCAGGGTCCTGGGATCGAACCCCGCATCGAGCCCTGCATCGGGCTCCCTGCTCTGCGAGAAGCCTGCTAATTCCTCTCCCACTCCCCCTGTTTGTGTTCCCTCTCTCACTGTGTCAAATAAATAAATAAATAACCTTTAAAAAAATAAATAAAAAAATAAAAGAGTTTAAATAAAAAGTAGATTTAAACTTGACAAAAACATGGCAAATTTAAAAGGATTCATTCCTCATTTAAAATGATCAAAGAAGAGATTTGGAAAAAATTCATTATCTCACAACCAATTTTACTTGTAAAATTAAATATTTAAAATTTTAAATGTTATTTATGTTTATTTAAATGTTTAAATATAATTTAAATGTTAAAAATAACATTTCAGAACATGCACGAAAACATTACGATTTGGGGGAGGGGCTTTCATAAAACTATTACTTCATCCAGGTAAGTTAGCAATGTGGCTTGATAGACTCCTGTCAGTGGACACAGTATTCAAGAAGCTCATGTAGGAAAGGAAAAATGAAGGGGGTGGGAATCGTAGGGGGAGACGAACCATGAGAGACTATGGACTCTGAGAAACAAACTGAGGGTTCTAGGGGTGGGGTGGGGGATGGGTTAGCCTGGTGATGGGTATTTGAGGAGGGCACGTGTTGAATAGAACATTGGGTGTTATATGCAAACAGTGACTCATGGAACACTACATCAAAAGCCAATGATACAATGTATGGTGATTAACATAACATAATAAAATTTCAAAAAAAAAGCTCATGCAATGTGAAGTCTCCCCTCCCTATGCTAAGCAAACTTACCTTTTTGTCAGTTGAACTGTTAGCTCAAGTTCACAATACAAACTGCTACACTATGACTGACTTTCTTACTTCTTTATGTAAGAAGACTAGAAGACTTCATATTCTTTAAGGGAGCAAATAATCTGGTTTGACACTATACCTTTTTGAAGTGTTTGTGAGATTTGAGAGAGCTTATTATAGGATAATACAGTTGGCCCTTGAACAACACAGGTTTGAACTGCATGGGCCCACTTACACACATTTTTTTGGATAAATATAGTACAGTATTGTAAATATTTTCTTTTTGATTTATTAATATTTTTCTCTAGCTTTATTGTAATAATACAGTATAAAATACATATAAGGTGCAAAATATGTGTTAATCCACTGTTTATGTTATCAGTAAGGCTTCTAGTCAACAACTGGCTATCGGCAATGAAATTCAGGAGGAAGTCAAAGGTGATAGGCGGATTTTTGTGCGGGTGGGGGTGGGGTTGGCACCTCTAGCCTCTGCATTGTTCAAGGGTCAACCATATAAGCAAACTCCAGCTTTCAGTCCTAGGACTTTTCATCTATTTTTTGGCTTTATGTACCATCTATATGTTGGTGACTGCTAAATGCAGGTGTCCATCCTGGACCTTTACCCTGTGCTCCAAAGTCATGAATGCAATTTAACATCTCCACTTGGATGTCTAGCAAGTATCTCAACTGTAGAATATCTCAGACCCATCTCCTGTTCTTTCATCCCTAACTGTGCTTTCTTACACTCCTGCCCATCTCAGTTAACAGCAACTTCGATCTTCCAGTTCCTCAGGATCATCTCTCACCCCTCTCTTTGTTTCACACCCTAATTCAGAACTTTCAGCAAATGCTGTTGGTTCTACCTTCAAAACATGTACTGAGTCTGATCACTTTTCACATTTCCACTGCCACCATTGTCATCTTTAGCCTGGACTATTGCAATGGCCTTTGCCTTCATTTGCTAGGGCTTCCCTAAAAAAGTACCACAGACTGGGTGCCTTAAACAACAGAAATGTATCTTCTCACAATTATGGAGGCTAGAAATCTGAGATCAAGGTGTTGGTAGAGTTATTTTTATCGGAGGCCTCTCTTCTTGGCTTATGGATGATCTTTTCTCTTCACATAGTCTTCCTCTGTATATGTACACATCTGTGTCCTAATTTCCTCTTCGTATAGAGACACCAGTCATATTGAATGAGGGCCCATCCTAATAATCTCACGTTAGCCTTATTTCCTCTGTTTCCAAATACAGTCACATTTCGAAGTACTGGTGGTTAGGACTTCAACATATGACTCTGGGGGAATATAACTCAGTTCATAATAGCCTTCTTTTTTTTTTTAAAGATTTTATTTATTTATTTGAGAGAGAGAGAATGAGAGATAGAGAGCACGAGAGGGAAGAGGGTCAGAGGGAGAAGCAGACTCCCCGCTGAGCAGGGAGCCCGATGCGGGACTCGATCCCGGGACTCCAGGATCATGACCTGAGCCGAAGGCAGTAGCTTAACCAACTGAGCCACCCAGGCGCCCAATAGCCTTCTTTTTTAAAAAAGTTTTTTTAAGATTTTATTTATTTATTTGAGAGAGAGCGCATGAGCACGGGGAGGGGCAGAGAGAGAGGGATAAGCAAATTCCCCGCTGAGCAGGGAGCCAGATGTGGGGCTCTATCCCAGGACCCCAGGATCATGACCTGAGCTGAAGGCAGATGCTTAATCGACTGACCAACCCAGATGCCCTTAAAAAAAAATTCTTTAAAGCTTTTATTTTTAAGTAATCTCTCCACCCACAATGGGGCTCAAACCCACAGCCCTGAGATCAAGAGTTGCACGTTCCACTGACTGAGCCAGCCACGTGCCCCTATAACAGCCTTCTAATTGGTCTTCTGGCTTTCATTCTTGTCCCTCAATAGTCTATCCTTTATATAACAGCAAGAATCTCAGTTTGGAACCTTCTGATGGTTTTTCCAGCCCTTTCAGAGGGAAAGACAAAGACCCTACAGTTGCTCATCGGACCTACACTCTCTATCCCCCACCCCCCAACATCGTCTCCTATCCATCTCCCTGCACTCCGCTCACTCCTTGTAGCTTCACCGCCTATTTGTACTTCACTGCCTGGAGTACAACACGCATGTGCACACCCTGGAGTCTTTGCAATGGTCTTCCATCTAGGATGCTCTTCTTCTAATTTTCTCATGCTCAGATGACACTTTTATGCTCAGAAGCCATCCCTGATGAGACTGTTTAAAATTGCATCCCAACTCCCTTTCCCTGCTTTATTTTTCTCTGTAGCATTTAGCCCATTCTGTTATACCTTACATTTTATTTATTTTCTCTATTGGCTATCACCTGCAATAGAATATAAAGTTCTAGCTAAGGTTATCAGAGCAGGGATTTTGTTTGTTTTGTTCATCTTGTGCTGGAACAGTACCAGGCTTATAGTAGGTGCTCAGTAATTATTTGTTGAATGAAACCACATTGACCGTGACACAGACTCTCCATCATTAAGTATTCTCCCAGACGAAGCCCCTATCAGGATAAAATGCCAGAAAATTTGAAACACATATTATGAAAGGTCTGAGGAAAAAACACAATAGCTAGGGTAGGGAAGCTTTGTAAAGACCTCCTAGTTATTAAAACAAAACCCAAAAAACCAAACCCACATAAGAAGGCAGCCCAATGGTGGAGGGGGCTTATGTGGGCTATGAAGTAGAAAGTTTGCCGAGTAACCAATTAAGCTAACCTTCACGTCCTTTTCCATTTGCTCTTTGGAAAAGATAAGAGTATTCATTTTTACATATTGATTTAGATACCTTGTTTCTTAATAGTTCACTCACAAGTTGCTGCTTTCTTGTAGGTCACCTGGTTCCTTCCAGGGCACACGATGTCTCTGCCCTTTTATCAGAAGCTCCATCAGCACTATGACAGCAGCTACCGAAACAGGGACCTTCGCAGCACCATGAGCCAGTACCAACAGGAGAAAAAAAGTTCTGCCATCTACACCCATGGCTCCACGGCCTACAGCAGCCGCTCTGCCACCGCGCACCGCCAGGAATCCAAGGCCTTCAACCAGGCGTCCATGGGCTCCTACCAGCAGCAGGCCTCCCAGGCGACTGAATCTACCCATGCATTCGCAGCCAGTCGGAAGACAGCCTCGGCCTACGATTATGGCTACTCCCACGGGTATGTCAGAAGCAGCCTTCCAACCTTAGCTCAAAGGCACACTCTCTGAATAACCCTCCTACATCATGTTTTCCCTTCTTTCGGTCTGGCAGCCCTACATTTATTTATTTATTTATTTGTCTGTTAAAGATTTGCTTTATTAATACAAAACATACACACAAACTACTGAGTGCTAAGAAATTTAAATATCTAAGTCATAGCAAACACGTGGCAATTCAACATCCAGGGTCAACAGAATGCTTTGAGGCTGCAGCAGATTCGACTCCCATGGTGGAGAGGGCATCTTCAGAGGTGAAGGGGGGCCCAGGTGCAAGAGCTTCTCGAGTTCCCTCTCCTCATCAAGGATCATGAGAGGCACTCCACTCAAGGGGAGGCGTGCAATCTGGTGCTCTTCAGGCAGGTCAAAACTCTCAAAATCTAAAGGATTGAAGGGAAAGAATTTTTCTATTTCTGGATAGGTGTCATCCGAGGCAGGAACAGAGCTTTTTGCTTTGATAGTCTTCTCAGTCACCTTTTTGGCAGAGAAGGTCGGCTGCTTCTGTTTGAGAGATCCATTAGTCTTTACTGAGTTTTCTGTGGCTCTGTTGACAGTTCCCAAAGCCTTTCTGGCAACTTTAGGTAAGGCTGCTTGAGCATCAAACATTTTGCCTACACGTGGTGTTAAAACCTGAGATCTCCCATCTAAAGCTTTTACTGGAGGCCTAGACCCTGGCTTCAGCCTGTCCTTGGGAGCCACACGGGTGCCTGGTTCTCCATTTTCCTTATCAACAAAGATCAGGGTAGCCATTCTGGACTAGCTCCTTCCTCGCGGGAC